>NC_090266.1:716047800-716675657 GCF_040414725.1 Anabrus simplex
AGAGCTGCATACCCTCCGGAGTCAGTTACGCCTGTAGTTTCCCGTGCTTTCAGCCGAGTAGCAGTATCAACACAGCTAAGCCATGTTAAATATTACTACAAGGCCATACTAGTCCATCACCCAGCCTGTCACCCTTACATCTTCCCAAAGGCTGCTATCCCCCGTTCGATTAACCATTCGTTAGTCTGGTTTCTCGACAGATATCCGTCCGATATGGTTGAACGTACGGTTCGACTATCTGCTGCATTGGGACACGCAAGGCTCCCCACCGCGGCAAGGTCACATGGTTCACAGGGGAAGATATTACACTTAACAGTAATGAAAATAGTCCGACTCTGTGGTGAAGTGGTTAGTGTTATTAGCTGCCACACCCGGAGGCTCGGGTTCAATTCGCGGCTCTGCCATGAAATTTGAAAAGTGGTACGAGGACTGAAACGGCGTTCACTCAGCCTGCGGAGGTTAACTGAGAAGAGGGTGTTGATTCCCACCTCAGTCACTCTCGAAGAGGTCTTTCGTTGTTTCCAACTTCTTCTCCAGGCAAATGCCGGGATGCTACCTAAGTCAAAGCCACGGCCGCTTCCTTCTCTCTTTCTTGCCTATCCCTTCATCTTCCCCATCCCCCACAAGGCGTCTGTTTGACACAGCAGGTGAGGCCGCCTGGGCGAGGTGCTGTTTCACCTCTCCAGTTGTGTCCCCGATTAAACGTCTCACGCTCCAGGACACTGCCCTTGAGGCGCTATAGGTGGTATCCCTCGCTGAGTCCGGGCAAAATAAACAACTCTGGTTGGTAAATGTGTTAAGAAAGAAAGAAGTAATAAATATCAACAGCCGACTGCGGATGGTGTTGCTGTAAGTTTACATTCAAGAGACGGTGGATATCGTCATCAGATCTGAGGAAGATTTTATGTGGCGCCCTATTTCAATATCGCACAGTTTCTGCATCCAAAGTTTTATTACTCACATTTGAACCATTAAAATGATCTGCATTTCCTCAACTTTCTTCCATCCTGAAAATTCGTCCACGACAACATATCAACCAAATTCTCACGAGATTGTTTCATTGGTCACGGCCTGCTTGAAACATGTTCATGACAGGCTGTTCACGGTCACTCTGTCATCTAATGGCATTCCATTGAAGGAGTGACAACTTAGCGAGGTAAGTTTGTATTTTCATGCAGACCTAAGTGTTTTTGTTTAGTTTTTTACAATTTGCTTCAGGTTGCAGCGACACATTTAAGTGTAATGGCGACGATGGGATAGGAAAGAGATGGGAGTACGAAGGAACCGACCGTGGCCCAACATTTGCCTTGTGTGAAAATGGGAAACCGCGGCAGACCGACTTCAGGAGTTGCCGACAGTGGAATTCGAATTCACTAATCTCCGGACGCAAGCTGACAGCTACGTGTCCTAAACCGCGCAGCCACTCGCTCGGGTTATGTAACTGTTGATATGGCGATCCTAGCAATGGGACTGGCAAGTTTACGTAGAACCTGAACCATGGAAATGGAACCTCTCCTACCTTAGTGAGAAACCATAGAGATGTCACTGAGCTATTCTGCCCCGAAAGCTTGACACAGTTGGGCTGTGTAGCTCAGATGACATAACACTGGCTTTCTGAGACCAACTGGCGTGTTCGACCCCACCTTAGAACGGTGGTGTTAGAAGGTGCTCAAATACATCAGCCTCGAGTCGGTAGATTTACTCGGGCGTAAAAGATCTGGGAGCTGGCCCTGCGGTGTAGGGGTACCGTGCCCGTCCCTTACGGGTGGCCCCTTGTTCGATTCCCGGCTAGGACGGGGATTTCTATCTGGATCTGAGGGCTGGTTCGATGTCCACTCAGCCTACGTGTTTACAACTGAGGTGCTATCTGACGGTCAGATAGCGGCCCCGGCGCAGAAAGTCAAGAATAACGGCCGTGAGGATTGGCCGTGTAGGCCACATGACACGTCCTAATATGCAGGCCTTCGGGCTGAGGAGCAATCACTTGGTAGTTCAAGGCCCTTCGGGGCTCCATGGGGATGGATAAAATTCCGGCACCTCGACGTCTCCAAAAGTAGCCTAGTTAGTGGGATGTAAAACCAATAAGTTTGATTAATTATTATTATCATTTGCCGCCTCTGTGGTGTAGTGGTTAGCGTGATTAGCTGCCACCCCCGGAGACCCGGGTTCGATTCCGGCTACGCCACGAAATTTGAAAAGTGGTACGTGGGCTGGAACGGGGTCCACTCAGCCTTCGGAGGTCAACTGAGTAGACGGGATTCGATCCCCTCCTCAGCCATCCTCGAAGTGGTTTCCCGTGGCTTCCCACTTCTCCTCCAGGCAAATGCCGCGATGGTATCTAACTTAAGGCCACGGCCGCTTCCTTCCCTCTTCCTTATCTGTCCCTTCCAATCTTCACATCCCCCCACAAAGCCCCTGTTCAGCACAGCAGATGGGACCACCTGGGCGAGGTACTGGTCTTCTTCCCTAGTTATATCTCCTGACCCAAAGACTCATGCTCCAGGACACTGCCTTTGAGGCGGTAGAGGTGGGATCCCTCGCTGAGTCCGAGGGAAAAACCAACCCTGGAGGGTAAACGGATAAAGAAAGAAAGAATGAAAGAAAGAAAGAAAGAAAGAAAGAAAGAAAGAAAGAAAGAAAGAAAGAAAGAAAATTTCTTAAAATTAAAAACAGTTCATAAAAGCCCGGCTCCTTGGCTCAATGGCCAGAGTAGTGGCCTTCGGTTCATACGGTCTCGGGTTCGATTCTAGGTTGAGTCAGTGATTTTAACAGTTAATCCCTCTAGCAGGGGGAGGGGTTGTGGCGCTCGGTGTTTGTGTTCGCCTTAAAACACATTTACATACAACTTATCTCACTGCAAACCACCACAAAGCACGCAAGAGTAAATACATCCCTCCACAAAATGCTGGCACCAGAAAAGGCATCCGGCCGTAAATCTAGGCTAAAAATCAAAACAAAGTGCCGACCCCAGGTAATTGGGATAAGACCAGGAAGAAGTAGATGCAGTTTAGAAAAGCGAAGTTACATGGAAATCAAAGCCACTTACACCTCTTGGGTGTGACGCAAACGTGGATTATACACCTGATATACAAAGTAAATCAGTTGGACGTCATTAGTTACTTAACGATTTTTTTGGTAGTGGTTTAACGTCACACTAAATCTTTGAAGGTTTCCATTGTCGCAAGGGTGGGAAAGGGCTAGGACTGGGAAGGTACCGGCACGTAAGGTAATTAAGGGAAACCTCGGAAAACCATCTTCAGTGGGATTCGGACCCACCATATTCCGAATGCAAGCTCACAGCTACGCGACCCTATCCGCACGGCCAACTCCCTCGGTTTAACGATTAATAAAAATAAAAATAAAAAATTCTGAAGGATCACCTGCATTTTCTCTTAGCTTCTTTAATGAGTGAAGAGTGTAATATTTTAAGTAATGGTTTGAAATTAAACAAGGCTGCGGTTTGTGGCCTACTTAGCTTGGGCGGTAAAAAACGTGTTCGATTCACTCAGAAGGGCGTGAGTTCCATTCCTCAACAGGAAATAGGAAAATATATAAATTCGATTTCTATTCTTGAGAGGCATGTGGCCCTGAGGTAAGTACACTAACTCACTTAGTGCCGAAGTTACAGATGGCGGAAACCTTGACCTTGACCTTCCACTCATCCAAGGGTCTTCATGGCCTGCACGGAAATGGATTTGCTTTGTTACTTGAATGACTTTTAACTACTCAGATGAAACCGTACTGAATAGTGATTTTATAATCCGGAATTACAACAATGTCACTTCTTCTTCTTCTTCTTCTTTTTCTTTTTCTTCTTCGTCAGTCTTGCCCAGGGAACTGCTGGGTCGGGCAGTGGATCATTGACCCGCATCCACTTTGATGCTTCGTATATGTTATTCAGGTGGGCTCATCACACCCAAAACCAATTTATGCCTAACTGCCAGGTTTCAGTGAGACCACCCGCTAACCTGGAGAACAGTCCGACTGCATAGCTAAATGATTAGCGTGCTGGCGTTTGGTCAGAGGGGACCCGGGTTCGATTCCCGGCAATGTCGGCAATTTTAACCGTAATTCATTAATTCCCTTGGCAGGGGCTTGGTGTATGTGTCGTCTTCATCATCATTTCATCCTCATCACGACGCGCAGGTCGCCTACGGAGTCAAATCAAAAGACCTACACCTGGCGAGTCGAACATGTCTTCGGACACTTCCGGCACTAATAGCCATACCGTCATTTGGGGTTATTTCGGACGCAGGAGGTAATTTCGGACAAAACGGTACTTTTTCGTTTCACGGTTGGTCACTCTGAATTTTCCAAGATAGAATTCCCACGCTCGAATTTTTTGAATTCAAGACGAATTCCCGCGCCAATTTTAGCGCGTATATCCTGCGTTACTTACGAAATTATCACGTTAATAATGGTCGTTGTTGTCGGTTTCATTATAGCCTTGACAATTGGTACAGGAACTTCTTAGTGTACACAGGTATTAAAAGAGTCCAGCTGCTGTTCACTATTGTCTACCATTTGTTCTGTTGTGTTTGAAAGTATCCGTGTGGCTTCTACGAAGTTTATCTTTAAACACTTCGTTCTACACACATTTTTCTGTGAATCTGTGCAAGGCTGGGGTAATTTCGGACTATGCCGCGTGTGTACAAGAGAAGATTAGGAGGACAGTTGTATTGCAACTACGAGAAAAGTAAACTCGATGCGGCAGTAAATGCCATTAAGGCTGGTGTTTGGTGACGAATTGAATGCTGTAGCACACATGTTGTATTACTAAACAGCGATGATTATTCTGGTAGTGGACTGTAGTTTGGTTAAGCACGTGATAAGACCATAGGGCCAAGTCATTCACCAATATTACACGTAATGAAACTTTTATTACAATTGTACATGATTAACAAAATACATAGAAACTATTTACACGTTAAACAATAAACTGAAATGCCTGGATGGCTATTGATTAAGTTGGAGGCCATGTGGCCGTGAATGCATGTCTCGCCGACATGTTGTCTAGTTCCAGCCTGTCTCGTTTTCTTGCCGGAAACCAGATGCATTCTGGACACTCAATAGAGACGCGGACAAGAGCGCGCTCTGTATAAATTTTCTGAGAGGACGGAACATTCTCCCCTCTGTTGATTGCATTCAATCAAGACAAAATACAGTTTCAATGAAAATAACACTAACATAAAACAAAATATCATCAGAATACAAATACATAATAATAAATGTTGCACTTAAATGAACGTCAATCACTAATTAACATAGATAAAATGAAACAGAACTGTACACTGGTGTGCAGGCTGATGCATTGTTTGTTTTGTTCACAGCTGCACAATGAGAGTTTTTGAATTGTTCATTTTGTTAAATGACTGTACAATATAACTACAAATACAACTTTATACACCAATCAACTAACTGACACTGTAAGGAATCATATTGTCATTTAAAAGAAAACACTACTCGATGGGAAGGGGACACAACTTCACTATTGGTCTCTTGAAAATTCCATGAGCAGTTTTTATGGTGACTGCTCGCACAAGTCCATCGAGACCTGGGTGAAGTTCCTCAACCACACCTAGTCTCCACTGAAGCGGGGGTAAATTGTCCTCCTTGATAACCACCACTGCTCCAAGTTGTATACAAGGTTGCTGGGAGGCCCACTTTGGCCTGTTTTGTAGTTGGGTTAAGTATTCCTTATGCCATCTGGTCCAAAAGTGTTGCACCATTTGCTGCAACCGTTTCCATGCTGAAAGTTTATTGCTGGGTACAAGTGTCAGATTGGATTCAGGAATGGAATTCAAACTGCTTCCAGTAAGAAAATGACCTGGAGTCAAGGGTTGAGGGTCAGTCGGATCTGAGGATAGGACTGTAAGTGGACGTGAATTTAAACAGGCTTCAATTTGTGTGAGCACAGTATTAAGCTCTTCAAATGTTAATGATGAGTTTCCAACAACTCGATGCAAATGATATTTAACTGACTTGATGCCAGCTTCCCATAATCCTCCAAAATGGGGTGAACGAGGTGGAATGTAATGCCAGTTGATACCCTTGTTTGCCAGATTGCTTACAACTTCCTCTTGATGCTGCGGTGATGCCATGAATTGGTGAAGATCTTTTAATTCTCTATCGGCTCCAATAAACGTAGTAGCATTGTCACTGTAGATATCTGCGGGCTTTCCTCTTCTGGCTATGAAACGGCGAAGTGCGGCTAAGAAGGCATCTGTAGTAAGACTGCTGACTACTTCCAAATGTACAGCCTTTGTCGTGAAGCAAACAAATAGTGCGATATATGCCTTGATACGGACATTGCTCCTCTTGTTAATTGGGCGAAGTAGAATAGGACCTCCATAATCAATGCCACAAACACTGAATGGACGTGCTGGTTGAACTCTATGCTCAGGATAGTCAGCCATGAGTTGATGACTAGTTACGCCTTTCAATTTGTAACATGTTACGCATTTGTGCACTTGCTGTCTGGCTACATTTCTGCCATTCAGAATCCAATAACGTTGACGAAGGGTTGCTAACAACAATTCTGGTCCTGCATGAGCTTGTTGTAAGTGTTCATGTTTGACAATTAGAGTCGTCAGGTGATGTTTTGATGGTAACAGTATTGGATGTTTGGATGAAAACGGAATCGATGCATTCTTCAACCTGCCTCCGACCCGTAGAATATTGTTGTGTAAGAAGGGACATAGGTTCCTTGTCTGGCTCTTCTTAGAGACTACGCCTCCATTTTTCAGGTCTCCAATCTCTTCTGAGAAGGCTGCATTTTGTGCAATACGAATGCAGACTTCTAATGAATGTTCCAATTCTTCAACATTTAAAGGTCCAATTTTCTTGTCCCTGGCATGCTTAGTGTTATGCAAAAATCTGTAACAATAAGCTATTACTCGTTGCAGTCTTATTAATGATGAGAATTTCTCAATAATAGTTTCAGCTTGTGTCACTACTAATAGTGTGGATGATTGTCGCTGCTCTGCTATGGCGAGCGAATCCTCAACATTGTTGTGCTGCGGCCAATTTAACTCAGAAGTGGACAACCAGGCGGGTCCTGACCACCAAATGGTTGAGTTTTGCAGATCTGCTGGTCTGACGCCTCGAGAAATCAAGTCCGCTGGATTATCTTGTGATGGTACATGATGCCAGTCACTAGTGTTCGTTGATTGTTGAATGTGAGCTACCCTATTTGCTACAAAGGTCTTCCAACGTGATGCTGGTGATGCTAACCATGATAGTACGATAGTGGAGTCTGTCCATAAATGTGTTTCATTAATGGCCAAGTTTAAGACTGGCATGGTTTTATGTACCAACTGAGCTAATAATGCTGCACCGAGAAGTTCTAGACGAGGAAGAGTGACTCGTTTAACCGGAGCTACGCGCGATTTAGAGCATAGCAGTTTGACTGATACTTCACCCTCCTGATTCACTGACCGAAGGTAGATGCATGCGCCATAAGCTCGCTCGGAAGCGTCTGAAAATCCATGAACTTGAATATTTGCCAAGTCACCCTCAATTAATACGTGGCGTTCTACTTGTATATTGTCAATGTGTGCTAGCTGCATTTGTAATTTTGCCCAGTCTGATGCTAATGGATCTGGCAGTGGGTTGTCCCAGTGAAGTTGATGTAACCATAAGTCCTGCAAAAATATCTTGTATAGTATCACTAATGGACTGATCAATCCTAATGGGTCAAATATAGATGCTACAACTGACGTAGTGGTGCGTTTAGTAATGTTACTGTTCCCTGGAATGTGTTTGATTCTGTTTGCCACTAAGAATTTGTCTGACGTAGGATGCCATGATAATCCTAAAGCTTGTATGGTGTCATCATTATCAAACTGGAAAGGTAAATTAATTTCTCTGTCTTCAGGTGGAACAGCGGCAAGTATAGCTTGATGATTTGAGCACCATTTCCTGATGGGAAAACCACCTTTATTGAGTAAGGCTATGAGTTCACTTTGCAATTTTAATGCTTCAGCGATGTTGGACGCACCACACAGGGCATCGTCAACATAAAAATCCCTTTGTAAAACCGTTGATGCCAGTGGAAATGAAGTTGCTTCATCTTCTGCCAATTGTTTGAGGCACTGTGTTGCCAAATATGGAGCTGAAGCTGTACCATACGTGACAGTCAATAGTTCGTAAGTCTTGATAGCTGTTTGTGGCGATTCCCTCCAAATAATTCTTTGCAACTGCGTGTCATTTTCATGAACCCGAACTTGTCTGTACATTTTCGTGATGTCTCCCGTAAATGCAATGTTGTGTGTCCTGAATCTCAACACAATGGAATAAAGGTCTTGTTGTATAGTAGGCCCTACTAACAATGTATCATTAAGCGACACTCCAGTAGTAGTTTTGGCTGATGCGTCAAAAACTACTCTGACTGATGTAGTTGTGCTTTGTTTAAATACTGCGTGGTGTGGCAAGTAATAATGTTCAGAATCATTTGTTGCATGTAGGCCTACCTCCCTCATGTGAGATAACTGTTCATACTCGGACATGAAGTTTGCATACTGTTCATGCAATACTGGATTTTTCTTGAATTTTGCTTCCAGTTGTTGAAATCGCTGTGTTGCCATATCACGAGAATTGCCCAAGGGTGATCGAGTTTCCTTACGAGGTAACCTGACAACGAATCTTCCTTCAGGAGTGCGTGTGGTGTTTTCCTTGAAGTGCTGTAAACACTGTTGTTCATCATGAGTTTTGGGTTTAGTGTGCAATTCTTCTATTTCCCAAAATTTACGAAGTTGCGTGTCGAGTTGATCTTCCTTTTTGACAAAGAGAGAAGTGACTGTGTTGCATGCAGGATGGCTGTTTGACTGAGGGCATTTACCAGAAATTATCCAACCCAGATGAGTGTCCTGCAATACCGGGTAATCACCTGCACGTTTTTTCCCATCTGTCTTTAAAATGTTAAAGAACATCTCTGCACCAATGATTAAATCTACCTTGCCTGGACTGTAGAATTTAGGATCTGCTAGTGTGATGTCATTAGGTAGGTTCCACGATTTGTAGTCTAACTCCATGGAAGGCATTTCTCCTGTGATGGCAGGAACCACTAAACAATTTATGTTAGTGTTAAAATCTGATGTTGTGGACTGGAGGTGAATATCCACACTGTGTTTCAGAGTTGATGAAGAATTGTTAATGCCTACAATAGAAGTGGTGTCTTCTTTACATTTTAAATTTAGTCTGCTGACAGTGTCTGTAGTAATGAGATGAGTCTGACTGCCGCTGTCCAAGAGTCCTCGAACCTTGCGAAATTTACCACTGTGATCCTTGATTTTGACAATAACTGTGGATAACAACACATATGGTTTGTTTCGAGTACATGGATGTTCATTCTTGGTAGTTGTGTGAACGCTGGCAAATACCACCTTGTTGTTAGAAGTAGTTTCATTAGTTGTACTAGACTTGTGATTTTCAAGATGTAGTGATGTGTTGTGGGCCTTGTTGCATTTGCGACAGTGACTGGATGTACACTCTGATGTTTTATGTGATGCTCTAAGACAATTTAAACAGAGTTTGTTGTCACGAGCATATTGAATGCGATTTGACACTGTTAACTTGAGAAATGCTTCACATGCAAAAAGTCCTGGTGTATGACCTTGTTTACAATAAGAGCACTGATTGTTAATGCATGCAACATGTGTATAGGACGACGGTTTTTTCTTGTGTGAGCTTTCTTTACTACCGCGCACCTTGCCTTGACTGACAGATGTTTGCATGCTTTCAAGGACTTGGCAGCGATGTTCAATGTAAGATGTTAATTGTTTGAGGGAGGAATTTTTGTTGGCGTTTGCTTCTAGTTCCCAGCCCCTCCTGGTTTCATAATCAAGATGATCAACAATATGTTGTGATAATATTACTTCTTCGAGAGGAGTATCTAATTTCAATGCTTTAAGGGCTTGTAAGTTGCTTGAGAATGTGCCGATGAACTGCCTGAGGTCTTCAGCGGTTTCATTCTCCACTGTTGCAATGTTTAAGATTTCTCTAACATGCTTTGCTGCTATTAATCTCTTGTTTTGAAACCGATCACATAATAGGTTCCAAGCTACCGTATAGTTTGTTTCAGTAGTTGGAAGGTTCTGAATTAATGCTTTAGCTGAACCTTGAACTGCTCCTAGTAAATAGTGAAATTTCTGAATGGTTGCTAGACTGGAATTTTCATGCACCAATAGTTTGAAATTATCTTCAAACGACATCCAATCTTCATAGTTACCACTAAACATGGGTAGTTTAATCGCGGGTAATTTGATGTTGATATTTTCATGCGACGAATTGGAAGTGTTACTTCTGATACTACCGGCATTTTCGTGTTGGTCTGGCGACAATAATACCTGCATTTTTGCCTTCAAACTGTACACAATGTCATCTACTTCATCTCTATCTACCCCATGATCTCGTTTACTATCCTCCACCTCAAGCTGCGATTGAACTAAATCGTATTTGCTTTCTAAATCAATAAGTGCATCATATCTAACCCTAATGTCTGCTAGGTTTTGAGTAGTGTCGTACTTTTCGACGAAAGTTTTGATTTTTGTGATTCTACCTTTCAGATAACCCCGTTGCTTGATCAGCTTTGCGATTTCGTTCTCGTCCATCGTAAAGCACTGGCTCACACAAATGTAAATAATGCAAGGAAAAGGTAATTAAAGGGAATCTGACCTTGTAAACTGAAGAGTCCCACGTTGCATTGTATGTTTCCAATCCTGCGGATATTTCACACGCGTTTCACTTTTGCCGTGTAATATCGGGCCCGGAAATGGACCAAAATGTTTGGTGACGAATTGAATGCTGTAGCACACATGTTGTATTACTAAACAGCGATGATTATTCTGGTAGTGGACTGTAGTTTGGTTAAGCACGTGATAAGACCATAGGGCCAAGTCATTCACCAATATTACACGTAATGAAACTTTTATTACAATTGTACATGATTAACAAAATACATAGAAACTATTTACACGTTAAACAATAAACTGAAATGCCTGGATGGCTATTGATTAAGTTGGAGGCCATGTGGCCGTGAATGCATGTCTCGCCGACATGTTGTCTAGTTCCAGCCTGTCTCGTTTTCTTGCCGGAAACCAGATGCATTCTGGACACTCAATAGAGACGCGGACAAGAGCGCGCTCTGTATAAATTTTCTGAGAGGACGGAACAGCTGGAAAAATGTCCTACCGCAAAGCCGCGGAGTATTTTCAGGTACCGCGATCGACCCTGGAGAATAAGGTGAACCGCACCAACCCCAAAGCAATCGGAGCACCACCTGTCCTGGACACTGAAGAGGAGGAAATGCTTGTACACGGGATCGTCCGAGCAGCACACTGGGGATATCCTCTCACTTCAAGTGATATTCGATACATTGTAAAGGGGTACCTTGACAGGATTGGAAGAAAGGAGAGGAGATTTACCCAGAATCTTCCAGGCGTCGAATGGGCAAGGCCTTTCTTAAAGAAGCACTCCAGCATTCTCTCCGTTCGTCTCTCAGAGAACATTAAGAGAGTTCGTGCGGAGGTTAGCTCGGAGTCCGTGAGCTAATTTTTCGTTAACGTGCAACCCACTCCGGAAAACATTCCACCGGAAAATGTCATAAACTATGACGAAACCAACTTAAGTGACGACCCTGGGAAGAAACACGTGATTGTTAGGAGAGGGATTAAGCATGCGGAGAGAGTAATGGACTTCTCCAAGACAAGTATTTCTGTCATGATGTGTGCAAGTGGGGATGGAAAACTACTGCCCCCGTACGTTTTGTACAAGTCTGAGCATCTGTGGGATACCTGGCAAGAAGGTGGCCCTCCTGGCACCCGATACAACAGGAAGAAAAGTGGATGGTTCGATCTACCGATTTTTGAAGACTGGTTCTTAACGGTGGCACTGCCGTATTTGAAACAGCTGGATGGACCAAAAGTCATGATTGGGGACAATTTATCGAGCCATGTGTCTCTCTCAGTTGTTCAAGAATGTGAAAAGCACAACATTTCTTTTATCCTTCTCCCACCAAATAGCACACATAGGGTAATTCCGGGAGAGTTGCCGCACTTTTTATGTCTTTTGTTATATCTCGGTATATTTACTTTAAAAATTGTTGCAAATTCATCGAGCATAATTTGAAAACATGTACATTTGATCAGGGATGAACAAAATATTGGCAATTGAAAGTAAATGGGAGAAAGGAGGGAACAAAGGAATTGTTGCATCTGCGGCGTCTCTCCCTGGATCCCGGTATAGATGCCGACTTTGCTCGGGAGAGATGCCGCAAGTAAGATAATTAATGACAAAATCAAATTTAAGCCAATTTCTTCAACTTTAATATAACCGAACACTAGAACGTACTACAAGACAATTATATCCACATAATATAATCATTCAATGGAAAAAATCTATCTGATAATTTACAACATTAAATTAATCGTATTTTAATTTCGATTTACTATAAATGTGCATGTGCAATGGATTCTTCACTGTGTTATATAAAACCCCACGGCACTTAACACCCTTGAAAGGGCTCTGGCCTGCACAGCGACCGCTGCTCAGCCCGAATGCCTGCAGATTACGAGGAGCCGTGTGGTCAGCACGTCGCATCCTCCCGGCCGTTATTCTGGGCTTTCGAGACCGGGGCCGCCATGTCACCGTCAGATAGATTCTCAATTCCAATCAAGTAGGCTGAGTGGACCTCGAACCAGCCCTCAGGTCGAGAGAAAAACCCCTGACCTGGCCGGGAATCGAACCCGGAGCCTCCTGGCGAGAGGCAGGCACGCTATCCCTACACCACGGGACCCTCGTGTTATATAATGGAAACATCAAAATCATAATGAATATAATTCTGTCCTGACACAGTAATTTGGAAACATGTCTAAGGCAGGATTCTTGAATCAAAAACTGATTTTTATCCTCTTACAAGTTTTTACAGATTGTTTCTTAAAAATTTGTTCTCTAGCAATTTTGCTGCAACAGTCGTTATATGTAGAGCAAGATTCATGCAGTCACTGTTTGTAACTCAAACACTGGATACAGTCATCCTTTTTTGGATATCATTTTGACTTCGGTGATTATTGAAGTAGCTATACCTGCTGGACCCAGAGAGCCCTTTTCCAGATTTCGTGACTGCATTCTAAGTTTCAATGTTCGTTCCGGAATTCTGTAGTATCATTCTGCCTCCCTGATCAGTATTTCCTTGGCTTTCAGTCTTTTAACAACCTCTCTTAAATTTTCCTGTGTCCATTGAGGTCTTTTAACAGTGCCCTTACCTTTATACTGAGCAGGCATGTCGCAAATTTTTATTGCTGAAAATAATATAATTTTATATAATAAAATAAGGTTACCAATGAAAAATAGATTACGTATATCAAGAATCGTGAGACGATAAAATATTCGAATAAAATACCGGCACACTCTGAGTAGTATTGAATGTTTCCAGATCGCTTGTAGAATCTGATAGCAATGAGGCATCTCAGCAGGATTGTTGTGCGGCTACTCTCCCAACTATCAGGGAGAGACGCCGCACCCTCCTGTTTTCATACCTCAAGGCTATCATGGCCCAAAATTAGCTTACTCTCAACTACAGTTATGTTTCTGACGTCTACTGTACTAAAAACGTCTGATTTAAGCATTTGAAGCCAACTTAATATACAATAAATTAACACACGCAAAAACTTTGTCAGGAGGAAACATGTACTCGCCTCATGATATCGGCTATAATTGGCGTAGTATACGAGCAAATTTCGTCACACTCGCAGACAGTAGTTCTTCCTTAGAAACTGAAAAACCACACATATTGCCATCTAGCTGTAACGATGGGAACCTTTAGCTACAGTGTATGCGGCATCTCTACCGGGGTGGCATCTGTCCCGGATTTACCTTATTCTACAACCTTTAGACGTGTGTTTTTTTGGGCCACTTAAGAAAGCCTGGAGGGATGTGCTGACGAACTGGAAGAAGTGTACACGTGGGCCTATATCTAGAGATGCTTTCCCATCTCTTCTGAAGGAGACGCTAGATAAGATAGAGGCGCGAAAAGCAGATAATATCAGAAGTGGCTTCCGCAGCACTGGATTAATTCCTCTTGACCCCCAGAGAGTCCTTAAAAGGTTTCCAGAAACATCAGATTCAAATGCAAAGGAATCGTCTTGGTTATCCACTTTCGAGGCAGTACTATCTCAAGCTCGTTACGGCTCTGGTTCTACCGCATCATCTCGCCGTCGTAAACTGAATGTTCCTCCCGGAAAATCTATCGTGGGCGGTCACTTTCGTGACAGTGAAACTGCTGTACAAAATCAGGAAGAAGTTCCACAGTTATCAGATGACCAACCATGCAGTTCCACACTTGGACAAGAAAGTTTCGTCGTAGTGAACTACGATTACGAGTCTGGGAGCAAGAAACAAACTAGGCAATATGTTGGTGTGACGGTCAACATAGGAGCTCAGGACGTCGCCGTAAAATTCCTACGGTCACACAGGGGAAGCAAGAAAATATTTGTGTTTCCGAGTGTCGAGGATAAGGACACAGTTCTGAAGGACCAGATTGCCAAAATTCTACCGGCACCAAAAGAGAAAAGGGGAATATTCACCTTTGATACAGACGTTGTGTAAATAATCCACACGAATGACTAAATTGAATAGAAAGTAAACTATATTGTATTTTGCGGCAAAGTTTTGTTTGTTTTGTTATGTAAATAAAGAATAATTCTGCTATATCATGCACATATATTTTTTTCGCAAATAACTGTCCGAAATAACCCCATACATGAGGTAATCGCGGACGGTAACTTAAAAACACTGCATGTCCGAATTTACCCCAACATATGGGGTAACTTCGGACACATTTTAATATTTTTTAAAACACGACGATGTGCGTTCTCGTGTTTCTTCCGGTGTTCATTTTATCTCTTAGATATGTACCTAGACGTAGAAATTAAAATAATATAAATTAAATTCGTTAATAAGGACCATAACCAAAAAATCGCTAATAGTGTCCGAAATTACACCAAATTACGCAATTTCATTTCTTTTTTACCTGGAGAACAGACGCCTTTTGCAGCCACCCCGAAGTTGAAGATTAGATGCTGCACGCGGAATTTCAGCGGCATTTCCTCTACTAGGATACCAGCACCTACCGCTGGAATCCTTGGCCCTTTAGAAAGTCGGGTTACGCTGCTCAACACTCGACTTTGTGCCTCAGGTTGTACGTTCTACTACATCCCGTAGCAGCTAACACTGGCCGGACAATGACCGATTCCAATAATGTTTCTTAAATTGTTCATTCATACTGGTATTTTATTTCCTGATTGATTGTACACTTTATGATATAAAGTACATTTCAACCATGAATAGAGACGATGTTATCAGGGAGTAGTTTCAAGAGAGTGAAAACGAAGTGAACTTTGAGTTACACGCTGTAAGAGTACAGATGGGACTGCACCTGAATATTTTCGTCATGTATGACGTACAGTGCCGGCCCCGTGGTGTAGGGGAAGCGCGCCCGCCTCTTACCCGTAGGCCTAGGGCTTGATTCCCGGCCGGGTAAGGGATTTTTACCTGGATCTGAGGGCTAGTTCTCGGTCCACTCAGCCTACGTGATTACAATTGAGGAGCTATCTGACGGTGATATCGCGGCCCCGGTCTAGAAAGCCAAGAATAACGGCCGAGAGGATTCGTCATGCTGACCATACGACACCTCTAAATCTGCAGGCCTTCGGGCTGAGCAGCGGTTGTTAGGCCATGGCCCTTCGGGACTGTTGCCACAGGGTTTATTTTATGACGTAGAGGAGCTTATTGTTGCTACTGAAAGCCATCAGGTCCGATGATGTGACAACAAAAATTTGGCTTACGAAGCCCCATATGATTACAAGGGGCCAGGCACGCGGCATTAATGCTAATTTACGGATCAGCAGACAGAAGTAACTGAGACCTGAACAAGAACGAACAACTCCGCAGCCAGTTCAAGCCAGAGACAGCGTGAAATGTGCATTCTGTCCTAAAAGAAATTACCTCAAGGTATGAAAAATGTACAGTGCTAATCTGCGTTGAACACACTATAACGCTTTGTCATCCATGCTAAGAAAAAAAATAGAGAGCGAGACACCATTGCGGTTCTATCCTCTAGTTCAGTTTTTGTGTGTGTGTGTTTCTTTTTACAGTGAGCCCAATGTAGAGACAGGATGTGAAACGCGTGTTAGTGTGACACTTCCTTCTTTTTTTTTTTTTTTTTTTTTTTTTTTGCTAGTTGCCTTACGTTGCACCGACACAGATAGGTCTTATGGCGACGGTGGGACAAGGAAGGGCTAGGAATGGGAA
The DNA here is from genome assembly GCF_040414725.1 of Anabrus simplex. Taxonomy (NCBI): domain Eukaryota; kingdom Metazoa; phylum Arthropoda; class Insecta; order Orthoptera; family Tettigoniidae; genus Anabrus; species Anabrus simplex. The sequence goes on from NC_090266.1 coordinate 716,064,109, forward strand.
GGAAGCGGCTGTGGCCTTAATTAAGGTACAGCCCCAGCATTTGCCTGGTGTGAAAATGGGAAACCACGGAAAACCATTTTCCGGGCTGCCGACAGTGGGGTTCGAACCTACTATCTCCCGAATACTAGATACTGGCCGCACTTAAGCGACTGCAGCTATCGAGCTCGGTGACACTTCCTTCAGATAAGCAAATATAATGTTTGAATTTCCTTACTTATATCATAAGTATTCTTTAGAGATAATTGGTGTTTACTTGTACGTAAGAAGAAATCATTGTTATCTATGATATATTTTTGCTAGTTGCTTTACGTCGCACCGACTCACATAGGTCTTATGGCGACGATGGGACAAGAAAGGGCTAGGAGTGGGAAGGAAGCGGCCGTGGCCTTAAGGTACAGCCCCAGCATTTGCCTGGTGTGAAAATGGGAAACCACAGAAAACCATCTTCAGGGCTGCCGACGGTGGGATTCGAACCCACTATCTCCCGGATGCAAGCTCACAGCCGCGCGCCTCTAACCGCACGGCTCTATGATATTTTATAAAGTTAAAATTGTTGTAACCAAGGTTGAAGTTTACAGAACACAACTTTTATTGCTTCACTTTATGATATTTACACAAATAACTGAAATTTATTTTGAAGCAAAAAAGAATATTGAATCTTGAGAAAAGTCTGTCTTTATACAATATGTACAGGTTTACAGTCTTTATATACACTTCTATCTTGAAAAGATAGTCTTTGTGAATTGACACGTTGATAGTCGAGAACTATCTGGCACACTAACATAAATGTCTTGAGAGTCCTTGTTTGTTGAAGTGCCTGAATTCCTAAAAAGCAAGTTCAATTGATTGAAGAAATTCCACCTAGCGAAACTAAGGGAGCTTGCATAAATTAGGGAATGAAAATGGCTTGTAAAAGAATTACGGAACATAGGCAGCGGAAACAGGTAAGGGAGCGGTGACCAGAGGTGAAACCTCGTACTGCCAGAAATTCAGTCCACCTGGTCGAAGCACATTTTCAAGAGGAGTAGCCTCCGTGCTCGACGTAGGGTGTATTCTGGAGCTGGACACCGGGGCAAGTGGGCAAGTGAGCAGACAGGGAGCTCCTATTTATAGTACACTCGATGGTCAGGCACGCGCACTGAGGGCTGCGCGTCGAAGCTAGCAGAATGAAACACAGGCGCGCGTGCAGCTGGCTGGCTGAGCGAGAAGAGAGCGCCGGACATACAACACCCTCCCCTCCTAAATGCGCCGGTACGGCGTGAAACGGCGGCGGCGCTGGCGGCGACTGCGATGCTGGGGCGGAGCTGCTGATGTCTCTGTTGTATTGTCCGGAGCTGGAACTGGGCGGAGTGGCGCTGTCTCGTCCTGAAAGGAACCCATTGTTATTAAATGATCTAAAGCGCGTTCAGCAATAGATTTATCTGGTTTAGCAATAGCATCAATAGCTGGACAGGGGCGGTAGCGCAGACGTATCTGATCTTGATGGCGGCAGATACGTTTCTCCGTAGTCTGTATCTCGTAGAGACGATGACCCAAAGATCTGCAGATGACTCCAGGTATCCAGAGTGGGTTGGATTTGAATGTCCTGGTGTAGACCTTGTCGTTGAGGGAGAACTTCGTTGGTGAGGTCTTATGCTGGGCCGGAAGAGGCTGTAACAGAGAAAGTAAAGTTCTGTGAGGTCGTCCATGGAGCTTCTGTGCAGGAGTGATATTATCAGCGCCGGGTAGAGTTCTGTAGTTGTTTAAGAGTTGGAGCAAGGCTTGGTCTTTAGTTAAGCCTGAAGAGACAGCTTTCTTCATACTTCTTTTAAATGTTTGTACGAAGCGTTCAGCTTCACCATTAGATTGAGGGTGAAAAGGTGGTGCTAGGATATGACGAATGCCATTATGTGTACAAAAGTTCTGAAAAGCAGTAGCTGTAAATTGAGGTCCGTTGTCCGAAATGAGTACTTGCGGTAAACCTTCTGTAGTAAAGATTTTCTGGAGAGCACGAATGGTAGCTTCGGTTGTAGTAGTCGAATGCATATCCACGACATATGGAAAGTTTGACAGTGAATCGATGACTATTAACCACATGGAATTGAGGAAAGGACCTGCGAAATCGATGTGAACTCGTTCCCATGGAGTAGTAGCAGGAGGCCATGAAGCAAGATCAGAAGACGGGGCGTTCTGATTCATTTGACATTGCTCACAATGACGTATTAGCTTTTCGATGGCGGCATCAATACCGGGCCAGTAGCAGTGTTGACGGGCGAGTTGCTTTGTTCTGGAGATACCCCAATGGCTTTGGTGTAATAACTCGAGAACTTGTTTCTGTAGGCTAAGTGGGATAACCACTCGGAAGATGGTGCCTGCTTCTAGTAGTACAACTCCGGCACGAGTCGTGAGACGATGCTGCATACGATGATAAGGTGCCAGGTGGGCAGGAAGTGTGCTCTGAAGAGGCCAACCGTTGCGGATGTAATTACGCACAGTAGCAAGGGTACTGTCCTTATCCGTAGCTTTAGCTATGCAGGTAGCATCAATAGGAAAACTGGATACAGTATCTTCAAGTTCTATGTCCAACTGAAGACATTCAGATTCTTGAGAATCGAAGGCAGTATCAGGACCAACGGGTAAGCGGGAGAGGGCATCAGCATTACAATGCTGGGATGTGGCTCGATATACAATCTGATAGGAATAATCAGAAAGGAACATGGACCATCTTTGAAGCTTTCTGAGGGAATTCTCTGGGATCTTATTACCAGGATGGAATAAGTGTACGAGAGGCTTATGATCGGTAATGATCAGGAAATGGTTGCCATAAAGATATTCATTGAAACGGCGAATACCAAAGATGATGGCTAAAGCTTCTTTCTCTATCTGTGAGTATCGACGTTGATGGTCATTAAGTGTTTTCGAAGCGAAGGAGATGGGGCGTTCTTGTCCATGACGATCCTTCTGGGAGATAACGGCACCGACACCGTAGTCTGAAGCGTCAGTAGCTAGCGTGATGATCTTGTCGGGCTGAAAATGAGTGAGTTGTATAGCTTGAATTAAGGCGTTGTTGATTGTTTTCCATGCCTGTTGGCATTGCGGAGTCCACTGAAACTTAACACCTTTTTTACGTAGAGCGTTTAATGGAGCTGCCACTGTAGCGAAGCGTGGAATGAACTTATTATAATAGTTCGCTTTGCCTATGAAGGACTGAAGCTGCTTGAGGTTCTGAGGTGCTGGCATGTTTACTATCGCGGAGACATTCTGCATACTAGGACGAATTCCATTCTTATCAAGTATATGTCCAAGGTAGTGAACTTGAGGCTGAAAGAAGGTACATTTAGCGAGATTCGCTCGTAGGCCATTGTCTTTCAATTTCTGGAGAAGAATGCGGAGATTGGTTAGATGTTCCTGATGATCTTTTCCAGTAACAATAATATCATCCAGGTAGTTAGCACAACCGGGAATGGAGGCGGTGAGTTGAGCCAAATAGCGCTGAAAAATAGCCGCTGAGGATGAAACACCGAAGGGGAGCCGCTGGAGCTGGAGCAGTCCGAGAGGAGTGTTGAGTGTGAGAAATTTCTTAGATTCTTCGTCTAAAAGTAGCTGGAGATATGCTTCTTTAAGATCAACTCGAGAGAAGAATTGTCCACCAGAGAGACGACGGAATAAGTCTTCTGGACGTGGAATAGGAAAGATATCGGTTTCGAGTTGTGCGTGGACTGTAGATCGAAAATCGCCACAAAGTCGAACATTACCATCAGGTTTCTTGATTACCACGAGTGGAGTAGCCCATTGACTAGAAGTAACTGGTACGACAATTCCAGTTTGTATCCATCTTTCTAATTCTTTCGTGACCTGGTCTTGAAGTGCTAGGGGTACTGGACGTGCTTTGAGGAAGCGAGGCTTAGCTCCGGATTTCAGCTGTATGTGAGCTGTATAGTCTTTTGCTGTTCCGAGCTGAGAGTCGAAGACTTCAGGAAACTGCGCTAGGAGAGCGGTAACGTCAGAAGTAGGATGCAATGTAGATACGACGTTAATGTTGTCATGTATCTGGAAACCAAATAAGTTAAATAGATCCATGCCCATAATGTTTGATGCAGTGTAGTTGTTAACTACGAGAAGAGGAATGGCCTTCTGAATTCCTTTATAACTAGCCTGAAGCTTAATTTGACCTTTGATGTCAATTTTCTTCTTGTTAAATGTCACGAGCTGGATGTCAGCTGGAGAGCATGAAGGTGAACCTAAGTCGTGGTAGGTAGTCAGGTTAATAATAGAGACAGGTGATCCAGTGTCTAATTGAAAATCGACAGATCGATCAGAGAATGAGAGGGGAATGATGATTTTGTGAGAATCCTTTGTGGGAAGAATAAGATTGATCTGATCAACTTCCATGTCTTGGCGGGGCTGTATATGCTTCCGGCGTGCTGCAGTAGTCTTAGCAGGGCGGAGCGAACTTTGACAGACAGTCTGAATGTGTCCAAGTTTATTACATCGTTCACAAGTAGCTTTGAAAAAACGACAGTCACGACGTTCATGATGCTTGAAACAACCTCGGCAGGAAGGCAGGAGTTTCGAGGTGCTTTTAGAATTGGGCTTCCGTGTAGCATTACGAGAGGGAACCTGGCGAGAATGCTTGGTGGAGAGCGCCTTATCCGTACGGTTCACTGTAGCAGAGGACTTGCGGGCCTGAGGCGAGACTTGTGCAACTTCGTGTGGAGAAGCTATGGCTGCGGCAGTCTTGGTAGTAAGCTCATAAACCGTAGCAATACGCTGGACGTCTTCTAAAGAAGGGTTACTGTGCTTGACAGCGTCAAAACGTATTTTGTCTTCAGGAGTATGTAAAATTATCATGTCCCGAATGAGAGAATCAGTGTAGGATGAACCACAACCGTCCTTGGAGCAGATGAACTGGCAGGGTTTAGCTAGACCACGCAATTCAGTTATCCATTCAGTATGTGTCTGATGGGGTTGCTTTCTGCTCTGAAAAAATTTATAGCGAGCAGCCACTATGTGAGGAGCTTTGGCATAGTGTTCCGTGAGACGGGCCAAGAGCTGTGTGAAGGGTACCTCAGATAAGTGTTCTTCTGGACTTAATTTACGTAGTAATTCACACGTAGCATTGCCAACCGAACTAAGAAATAGTGCGCGGCGGCGTTGATCATCTGTGACAGAATGGCAGATGAAATGCTGTTGCAAGCGGGCTAAATAAACTGACCATTCTTCCTTAGCCGGATCAAAAGCAGAGAACGGAGGAATAGCTGATGGCTGTGTAGAGACAGAAATAGCTTGAATAGCCTGAATTAATGCTGCCTGTTGTTGTTGCATAAACTGTTGTTGTTGTTGCTGTAAGGCTTGGAAGACCGTAGCAAGTTGTTCCGCAGTAGCCATTGCGAGATGCGTGCAAGAAAGAGTAAGGTAAGCTGTGTGTCAGAACTGGTTGGAGTGTCGTGGTTGTTTAGCACTTCGCCGTAGAGTTGACAACTGGGCCTGTTGAATTGTAGTGTCGTGTTTACCTCGTTGCTATAGAGTTGGCGATTGGGGCCGATGACGTGTAGTTTGTTGCTTGTTTACCTCGTCGCCATAGAGTTGGCGACTGGGGTCGAAGAATTGGAGTGGGTGCTTTTTACCTCGTCGCCATAGAGTTGTGTTGTAACCAAGGTTGAAGTTTACAGAACACAACTTTTATTGCTTCACTTTATGATATTTACACAAATAACTGAAATTTATTTTGAAGCAAAAAAGAATATTGAATCTTGAGAAAAGTCTGTCTTTATACAATATGTACAGGTTTACAGTCTTTATATACACTTCTATCTTGAAAAGATAGTCTTTGTGAATTGACACGTTGATAGTCGAGAACTATCTGGCACACTAACATAAATGTCTTGAGAGTCCTTGTTTGTTGAAGTGCCTGAATTCCTAAAAAGCAAGTTCAATTGATTGAAGAAATTCCACCTAGCGAAACTAAGGGAGCTTGCATAAATTAGGGAATGAAAATGGCTTGTAAAAGAATTACGGAACATAGGCAGCGGAAACAGGTAAGGGAGCGGTGACCAGAGGTGAAACCTCGTACTGCCAGAAATTCAGTCCACCTGGTCGAAGCACATTTTCAAGAGGAGTAGCCTCCGTGCTCGACGTAGGGTGTATTCTGGAGCTGGACACCGGGGCAAGTGGGCAAGTGAGCAGACAGGGAGCTCCTATTTATAGTACACTCGATGGTCAGGCACGCGCACTGAGGGCTGCGCGTCGAAGCTAGCAGAATGAAACACAGGCGCGCGTGCAGCTGGCTGGCTGAGCGAGAAGAGAGCGCCGGACATACAACAAAAATTAATTCGTACATCCCCACATTATCCCCAATCAGTTAATCTGAAACTTAATAAAACTATAACAAAATCATACTGAAGAATATAAATAGCGGGGGCGAGTGCTGTGCTCACAAGTCGACCGAGGGCGTCGACCAACGACGGGTTAAAGGGAAGTGAACTACCCAGTCAGAAAGCTTACAACCGTTTCGCTGAGGGTGAGTGTTGTTAATGCCCCAATGGGGAAATTCATTTACCATTAAGGAATACTTGCATTAGGGAGGTAGCGGGTTCAAGTTCCTCCGTCAGCAGCCCTGAAGATGGTTTTCTGGGATTTCCCGTTTTCACATCAGGCCAATGCTGTACCTTAATTAAGGCCATGGGCGCTACCTTCCCAATACTAGCCCTTTCTCGTCCTTCTCTAGCCGAAAACCTTCGATGTGTTAGTGCGACGTTAAATACTAGCAAAGAAAGAAGAAGAAAGATATGCAGTTGCAGTGAGTTCAGTATAATTAACTGTAAACACATTCTTGCATATTAATATGGAGTATCCGTCATTGGAACCTTCCAATTGTACTTAGTGACCGGGCAAGTTGACCGTGTGGTTAGGGGCGCGCAGCTGTGAGCTTGCGCCCGGGAGATAATGGGTTCGAACCCCACTGTCGGCAGCCCTGAAAATAGTTTGTCGTGGTTTCTCATCTTCACACCAGGAAAATGCCGGGGATGTACCATAATTAATGCCTTGGCCGCTTCCTTCCCACTCCTAGACCTTTCCTATTCCATCGTTGCTACAACACCTATCTGTGGCAGTGCAACGTAAAGCAAATTGTGAAAATGTACTTAGTGAGCCTATACTGTAATGGTCAGCACCGACTTTCTGTCGCAATAAGCTTAATAATGACTTACCCTTTGATTTAGTCCTCGCCTAGCTCCATCACTCGATAGTTAGCGAGCGACTGTACGTTCAGAAGGCCCGGATACGATTGCCGACCGGCTAGGGAATTTTAGTTACACGTAATTAATTCCATATTTTATTTTATTCTTTGCCAGTGGCTTAACATCACACAGAGTTCGATAGGTTTTAGGTTAGGGTAGGAAGGAAAGGGGCTACCGATGATGCGTTTGAACCGCAGCCGCCTTCGTAAGAAGCCAGTGATAAAATCTTGCTTGTTGTTTTAAGGGGCCTAACATCAAAGGTCATCGGCCGGTGATAAAATCACTCGGCTATCGTGCCCCTAAGAGGACGTTACCCTTTTTTTTGCTAGGGGCTTTACGTCGCACCGACACAGATAGGTCTTATGGCGACGATGGGATAGGAAAGGACTAGGAGTTGGAAGGAAGCGGCCGTGGCCTTAATTAAGGTACAGCCCCAGCATTTGCCTGGTGTGAAAATGGGAAACCACGGAAAACCATCTTCAGGGCTGCCGACAGTGGGATTCGAACCTACTATCTCCCGGATGCAAGCTCACAGCCGCGCGCCTCTACGCGCACGGCCAACTCGCCCGGTGACGTTAGCCTTTAGGAATGGTCATATCATTAGACACATGTAAGTGTGTGACAACACTATATAACCGCAAGTTCCATGGGAAGTAGTAACAGGAAATGTACTCATCAGTTTTTTTCAAGATAAGCCAACCTTTTAGTCCGTTCAGTCGGTTTGATATTATTGGCTTTGTTCACACGGCACCTATCATTACAGTGCAATTCTGTCCCACGTATCTTTGAAAGGTAATGCAATGGTATTTCTGTTGCATGCCGTAGAGACTCCTGGAGGAGTGGAAGGTAAATGTTTTTACTATTAACCCCGAGACTAAGTGATAGAGAGTGATTAGCTCAGTTTTGTATCAACCGAGAGATGACAGCATGGTTCGCGCCATGTAGCTGTTACCTTTCATTCTCTGAATGTGATTTTCCGTGGCTTCAACCAGGCAAATGCTAGGGCTGTACATTAATTAAGGTCACTGCCGCTGCGATTTCCCATATTTGGATTGCCGAACACCTTCGAAGTGGTAGTACGATTGAAATGGAAATGGCGTAGGGCTTTTAGTGCCGGGAGTGTCCGAGGACATGTTCGGCTCGCCAGATGCAGGTCTTTTTGATTTGACACCCGTAGGTGACCTGCGCGTCGTGATGAGGATGAAATGATGATGAAGACGACACATACCCCAGCCCCCGTGTCAGCGAAATTAACCAATTATGGTTAAAATTCCCGACCCCGCCGGGAATCGAACCCGGGACTCCTGTGGCCAAAGGCCAGCACGCTAACCATTTAGTCATGGAGCCGGACGGTAGTACGATTAATACATCAGCAAAAGAAAATCTTTCCCGGCAGGACACAACTTAATACGGTACACTGTTCTCCTCATTTCCATTTCAGACAGACACACATAATTCTCGACTTCTGATGGGGATTATTTCGGGTGAACTTAGTGAACCTTCAGTATCTCAGCTAAGCAGGCGCCGTCCTCAAAGGTTTACTCATAGAAAATCGACGGAAACTTACCACATGTTATATAAGATACCAATAAATTCTCATCTCCTAGTAGAATAGAATTACTGCATCCTTTCTATATGGTTAGCGTGCTGGCCTTTGGTCAAAGGAGTCCCGGGTTCGATTCCCGGCAGGGTCGGGAATTTTAACCATCATTGGTTAATTTTGCTGACACGGGGGCTGGGTGTGTGTATGTGTTGTCTTCTTCAACATTTCATCCTCATCATGACGCGCAGGTCGCCTACGGGAGTCAAATCGAAAGACCTGCACCTGGCGAGCCGAACATTTCTTCGGACACTCCCGACACTAAAAGCCATATGCCATTTAATTTCATTTCACTGCATACATTGCTAAATATTCTGAATTAAAAGTTACGGTATATGAAGGTCAGCAGCTCGTTCAGGAATTCATCTCACTGAAGATTGTTCAATCGAACCAGAGTCAGTGGTACATATTGCCGAACACATCAACTTCCGTACACTCCTTGGTCTACCAGTAACACCGACTGAAGCTAATATACACATTTCCCAATCAAGAATTACCATGTTCCTGGTATTCATCAGTTACTTATGACATTGTTAACATTCATCCACTTAAATACGTCACTAATTTCTTTTCTACACTGGACTCTTCCTGACTCAAAACCTGACCTGAGGAAATGAACACACCGAGCTCGATAGCTGCAGTCGCTTAAGTGCGGCCAGTATCCAGTATTCGGGAGATAGTAGGTTCGAATCCCACTGTCGGCAGCCCTGAAAATGGTTTTCCGTGGTTTCCCATTTTCACGCCAGGCAAATGCTGGAGCTGTACCTTAATTAAGGCCACGGCCGCTTCCTTACCACTCCTAGCCCTTTCCTGTCCCATCGTCGCAATAAGATCTATCTGCGTCGGTGCTACGTAAAGCAACTAGCAAAAAAAAAAGAAAAAAGAACAAGTCCCCGATCGGAATGAAAAAGCACATTATAATAAAGATTTTTGGACAGTTAATACACGAAGGACCGATCGAGTTGGCCGTGCGGTTAGAGTCTCGTAGCTGTGAGATTGAATTCGGAAGATGGTGGATTTGAATCTCATCGTTGTGGTTTCCCATTTTTGCACCAGGCAATTGCATGGGCCGTACCTTAATTAAGGCCACGGCCGCTTCCTTCCCACTCCTAGGCTTTCCTATCTCATCGTCACCGTTAAGACCTATCTGTGTCGGTGCGACGTAAATCAAATTGTAAAAATATATATCCCACTGTCGGCAACCCTGAAGATGGTTTTCCGTGGTTTCCCATTTTCACACCAGGCAAATGCTAGGGCTGTGCCTTAGTTAAGGTCACACCTGTTACCTTTTCAATCCTAGCCCTTTCCAATTCTTGCGTCACCGAAAACCTTCGATGTGTTAGTGCGACGTTAAATCACTACAGAAAAATACACGGAGGTACACAAAGTATACACTGTGATTTTAAAAATTCTTTTGTCACTGAAAATACTTTCATATTGAACAATGACAGATAAAGAATAACACCTGTGTGATCTCGTAATCATCAATGCTTAGCTCACTAAACATACTCGGTTTACATTTCTTTATATTGATATTGTTTTTGCGTCCCACATACTATTTCTGACGGTTTTTGAGACACCGCGGTGCCGAAATTTTGCCCCGCAGGAGTTGTTTTACGTGTCAGTAAATCTACCGATACGAGGTTTAGGCCTGCGTATTTGAACACCTTCAAATTCACTGAGCATATTTTATTTTTTTATTATCATACAGTTTATTGGATTTCTCAACATTACCCTTCTTAAGAAAGCCTACTATTTCTAATTTGTTATTTGTATAACTGGCATCTGCATTGTGATCCAGACTTCAAGGGGTAATAAAGTATCCATCCTCTAACTGGTAAATATTGTAATTTTGAAGATGGTTAAACGAAATCTAATTTACGTATTAACCATGCTCATTGTGTTCGAAAACTTTATGGTCAGGTCGTAATGGACAACCTAGATGTAAACCTTTATTAATCCAATAGCATAATCAAACTGTTTAGACTAAAAGAAAACTTCAAGGACAAAAACACGAGCACATGATCTTCAAACACCATCAATCAATCACTACTGTCAGACTCCATGGCTAAATGGTTAGAGTGCTGGCCTTTGGTCACAAGGGCCCGGAGTTCGATTCCCGGCAGGGTCGGGAATTTTAACCATAGTTGTTTAATTTCGTTGGCACGGGGGCTGGGAGTATGTGTCATCTTCATCATCATTTCATCCTCATCACGCCGCGCAGGTCGCATACGGGAGTCAAATCAAAAGATCTGCATCTGGTGAGCCGAACTGTTCCTCGGACACTCCCGGCACTAAAAGCCATACGCCATTTCATTTTTTTTCAATTACCACTGATCTGCGTTTAGAATACTTACTCCGGGCGACACTTTATGGGATGAGGTGGTGCCTGGACAATGAATTAACTTTGCATTCTACATGCATTAAACTATTTAATTCTATTCCATTTCCTTTTCCATTACTAGTCGCATCAGCGTTGTCCTCTCATTTTTTGTTTTGTGCGGTGTCTGTGATATATCTTTATGTTATGCCAATTTCACTAATTTCCTTTGAGGTATTATTCTTGTGCTACTAAAGGAATTGCAGACTGTAAGTTTCTAATATTGATATATTATTATTATTATTATTATTATTATTATTATTATTATTATTATTATTATTATTATTATTATTATTATTATTAAGTAGCTGGCCGGGCTGAGTGTCTCAGACGGTTAAGGAGCTGGCCTTCTGACCCCAACTTAGCAGGTTCGATCCTGACTCAGTCCGGTGGTATTTGAAGATGCTCAAATACGTCAGCCTCATGCCGACAGATTTAGTGGCACGTACAAGAATTCCTCCGGGGCAAACTTCCGGCACGTCGCTATCTCCGAAAGTCGTAAAAGTAGTTAGTGGAACGCAAAAACATTATTATTATTCTTATTATTATTATTATTATTATTATTATTATTATTAAGTACGATGTAAGTTGCTTAGCACAACAGTAGTAACGTTGTTATCATTCATTGTTTTTGAGGGTTTTTTTCGTATATAAAGATATTCTCATTGCAAGTAAGAGAAGTCAACCACTACTTGTCGACAGAATATAAAAGCTTATTTCATGGAAGATATTGTAGAGCGAAGGCATTGAACGATAGACTAATGTTCGGTTATATAAGATAATTATGTAAAAGGAATCCATGTTTCACTTTATAGAGTGCTTGCTATTAGAAAGTGAGTAGCATTCCTAGTCTTTAAAATACCTTCAAGATGCTCTTCAGCTGATTTCCTCCGATGACCAAACTTGATCTTGACCTTCAAGTCAGTCTCCTCTCCTTGGAATCAGCCAATCATATCTGTGGTCGGATGATTTCAGGAACAGGAAATCCACATTCCTGTAGCACCGCAATATGTTGGCTTTGTTGCCTCATACGCGAGCAATGTTTGATGATGACGTATGTTTCTTCCCAGAACATTCCATCCGTACCATCGGGCTCCTTTACACTTTTTCCGTTTATAATTATGTTCAGAATTCTTAAGTAGAGGTTGTCGACCCCTCATCTTGACGAAACGTAGCTGCCGGCATCTTTTTTATAAGTCACCTATTAAGGTTCGGTGACACGCATTTCTTCCGTAAAGATGTGTCAACTGCAGAGACAATTTACCGAAACAAATTTGTGCTACTCTGCTTTACTTATTTCGCTAGTAAATTTGACTAGTGTGGGAGCTCCCTGAAAATGCGCGTGTTGGGTGAATGTAATAATGAAAAAGACTCATTTAAGACTGATAACATGATCATTCATTCAGGGTTGAAGGAAACACGGGCAGAGATTTGCCAAATGTTATAATCGATAGTTTACGACTTAAGCCCGTTTTTTTATCAGCTAGAATGCAGGGGGTATTTCGTTTTGTCGTGAGGAATTCTGTATTATGATCTCGTTTCATTTCATTTACCATTTAATCATGAAGAGTTCAGTGATGTCTGTTCTTCCTCCATGGGCAAAATTACGTAATGTAAGCTCTCACTGATAATGTCGTGATCAGTTCCCCACAATTCTAGAAAACACGTTGTTCGTTAGCTGATAAGCTTATATTTGTGACATATTTTGAACACTTCTGTAATGCAAACATGGCTACAACTACTCGAAGTGGGATGCGCCAAGCAGGGCTATTACTATTAATTCCAGTACCACATTGGAATGTATATAACTCCTAAACGATCGACTATAGGACGTACGTTCATAGGGACGTCTTGTGCTGTTGTTTTTAGTGTACTATCCATGCTCCGATTACTTACGAAGTTTTGGGTACACCCTGTAGTTCGAGTAAACAATAATAATGTTATTGGATTTACGTCCCATTAACTACTGTTCTCCGGTTTTCGGAGACGGTCAAGTAAACATTTACATAGGCAAAGAGATGATTAATAATGTGTATTTTACATCTTAGCGAATCATATAAGTAGGCCTATATAGCTTTGCAAAGCAGTTATCGCAGAATAATATTTCACAGTCTCTGATCCAATTACCAAGTGGAGATGTCGCATGTGTTGACGCGCTACGACTATGGAGCCAAGCTCTACATTCGGGAGACGCCTGGGTTCTAACCCTATCGTCAGCTGTTCTGAGAATCTTTTTTTTTTTTTTTTGCTAGTGGCTTTACGTCGCACCGACACAGATAGGTCTTATGGCGACGATGGGATAAGAAAGGCCTAGGAGTTAGAAGGAATCGGCCGTAGCCTTAATTAAGGTACAGCCCCAGCATGTGCCTGGCGTGAAAATGGAAAACCATCTCCAGGGCTGCCGACAGTGGGATTCGAACCCTCTATCTCCCAGATACAAGCTCACAGCCACGCGCCTCTAACCGCACGGCCAACTCACCTTGACTTGACATTCCTTCTTTCTTTCCTAATCCGTTTACCGTCCATTGTCCCCCGGACTCATTGAGGGATCCGAACTCTACCACCTCTACAGTGTCCTGGAGCATGAGGTATTTCGTCGGGGATACAACTGGGAAGGATGACCAGTACTTCGCCCAGGCGCCTTCACCTGCTGTGTTGAACAGGGACCTTACGGTGATGGGAAGTTTGAAAGGGATAGGCATGGATGAGGGAAGGAAGCGGCCGTGGCCATACTCGGGTACCATCCCGGCATTTGTCTGGAGAAGTGGGAAAATACGGAAAACCACTTCGAGAATTGCTAACGTGGGAACTGAACCATCCCTACTCATTTGACCTCCCGAAGCTGAGTGGGTTCCCTTCTAGTCCTCGTACCACGTTTTAAATCGCGTGACAGAGCCGGGAATCGAACCCGAACCTCCGGGTGGGATGGAGCTAATCACACTAAACACTACACCACAGAGGCGGAGAATCAATTAACCAGCCAAACAAATAGAAAGTATTTTAAATCTTCGCTTAAGAACCAATCACTGTGCGGTCACTAATCACCAAATAAGGGTTAATTTCCGGACATTTCGCTATCACCTTCGTCATGTTCACCTCCACTGTCACTGCTGCTGTCATCATTGTTATTAGTTATTATGGTAGATTATATTCTCTCTTCCACTAGTCCCGTGCCGGCACCGCGGTGTGGGGGTAGCGTGCCTATCTCTTACCCGGAGGCCGCGGGTCAGGTATCTGAGGGCTGGTTTCAGGTCGGCTCAGCCTACGTGAGCTATCTGACGGTGAGATAGCGGCCCCGGTCTAGAAAGCCACTAATAACGGCCGAGAGGATTCGTCGTGCTGACCACAGGACACATAATAATCTGCAAACCTTTGGGCTGAGCAGCGGTCGCTTGGCAGGCCAGGGCCCTTCGGGGCTGTTGCGCCATGTTTTTTTACTAGTCCCTCTCGTTCAATGTACAAATTTTCATATTTTTCCAAATGGTCACAAACGCTAATTTGGTCACTTTTCCCTCGTTCTGAAAAATCTCTCTCTGCAAAGACATTTAAGATCATCAGTTTTAAATGGGACATTATTAGCACCAAGCCACTGTTTCACGATAGACAAGGTAAGTTCTAAGGGAGTTATATCAGCGTAGTATGGAGACAGTCTCATTACCGTATGTCCACTAGCAGCCACGATTTCATCAATTACGTACGTACCAAGTGAGTGGCTGCGAGGTTTGGGTTTTGTAACAGTCACCTTGCATTCGGGAGGTAGTGGGTTTGAAACCTACTTTCGGTAGCCCTGAGGATGGTCTTCCGTGGTTTCCTATTTTCACCCCAGTAAAATTCTGGGGCTGTACTTTAATGAAGGCCACGTTCAATTTCTCCCCACTCCTAGCCATTTCCTGTTCAGGTGTAGCCATAAGACCTATCAGTGTCTGTGCGACGTAAAGGAAATTGTAATTTTAAACAATAAATATAAAAACCGTATGGTTTTTGTCGTGGCCTATGAAGTTTAATACGGTCATATAGTTGAACTTTCAGCATAGAATCACAGAATGGAATGTTTTTAAACTGCAGACAGTTTTCCATAGCATCTTTGTTAGAATTTGATGTCGAGGCCTTGTCTTTCTTCGTGTTGTGGTATGAGGCGTTGTCAGTAACAAACAATGAACTGGGTTATAAATTATGGATCAACATTTCACTCAACCAACGAATATAACATTAACACTTCATGTCTTTGTGGTACTTTCCTTGTAGGACTGGTAAATAAGCAGTGCGTTAGGAACAATACCTCTCGTCGATAGCTGTAGTCGCTTAAGTGCGGCCAGTATCCAGTAATCGGGAGATCGTGGGTTCGAGCCCCACTGTTCGCAGCCCTGAAGATGGTTTTCCGTGGTTTCCCATTTTCACACCAGGCAAATGTTGGGCCACGGTCGGTTCCTTCGTACTCCCATCTCTTTCCTGTCCCATCGTCGCCATTACACTTAAATGTGTTGGTGCGACGTGAAGCAAATTGTAAAAAATACCTGTATCTTAATTCAGGCCACGGCCGCTTCCTTCCACTTCCTAGGCCTTTCCTGTCCCATCGTCGCCATAAGACATATCTGTGTCGGTGCGGCGTAAAGCAACTAGCAAAAAAGTGTCTCCAGACGGGGAGTAACTAATACTTAGGAAGTACTATCGTTAGACCAGGCTTTAGGCGTAGAATGGCCACTATGGTTTCCTGCTCGTGTATGATAGGACGGCCTTCATCCTTGTTCTTCCTTTTGGTTGTAAAGTAAAGTAAGAAACTCGCATGCTTGTTATGTCATTTTTCTCGATTAAAAACTCTTGTTTTATTTGAAGTCCTCTTCCAATTGAAGCCTAACTTTTTTACGATACTTCTCAAACTGACACAACCTCCCCAGAACCCAATCCTCTCTGCTGACACAGGTCGTAATTTGGATATTGATGGAGTCGTTTTGTGATGAATGTAAACATTCACGGATTGTGCATTAAATAACACATCTTTTAAAATCGTCAATGCTCGTTACACGCCTCTTCCTTTTCCATGTGTTTCCTGGCGTACCAAATGAAGTTCCTTCAGTCTCGAGCTCTCTCTGCTCTACTGAAATTCTCTTCTTTTTTCGCTACTTGTTTAACGTCGCACTAACACACTGAAGGTTTCCAACGATGGAAGGTTAGAAAGGACTAGGATTGGGAAGGAAGCGCCCATGGCCTTAATTAAGGTACCGAGCTCGATAGCTGCAGTCGCTTAAGTGCGGCCAGTATCCAGTATTCGGGAGATAGTAGGTTCGAACCCCACTGTCGGCAGCCCTGAAAATGGTTTTCCGTGGTTTCCCATTTTCACACCAGGCAAATGCTGGGGCTGTACCTTAATTAAGGCCACGGCCGCTTCCTTCCCACTCCTACCCCTTTTTTGTCCCATCGTCGCCGTAAGACCTATCTGTGTCGGTGCGACGTAAAACAACTGCAAAAAAAATTAAGGTACAGCCTGGTGTGAAAATGGGAAACCCCAGAGAACCATATTCAGGGCTGCCGACGATGGGACTTGAACCCGCTATCTCCCTAATGCATGCTCATAGCGGCGCGACCCTCGCCGCATGGGCAACGCCCGGTTAAAATTCTCTTTACCGTCCTCTACAACACTTTTGTTGCATTTGATATATATATATTTTGTATTTTCAACAACTCGCTTCTATACTGTTCTTGAGTTTTATACTTACTCTCATCAGCTACCCAACTCATAAAACTATGAACATTGAGAACAATCTCTCGCGTTTGTCCTCTTGTTGTCGTAAACTTCAGTTTAGAATTTTAAGTGGCATAATTCACTTGGTGTACGAACGGTAGGAATATGTGCTGACAAAGGACCGATTTGTTTTAAGCTACTGACCGTACTTCCCAGTCAAGTGTGTTACAAGGTGCAGCCACTTCCTGTCCCTTCCCGCAGGCTTTGTTTTCTGTTTCAAGTCCCAAATTGATTTGAGGCAGTTATACCTTGTAGATTCCAGCTCAGTTCCTGCCTTGTGATACTTTCTTGTGGTCTTCTCAGGGTGTTGCCATTTTCTTCTCATTATCTGTTGCTTTCTGGGACTTTGACTTGTGGCCTCCCAAAGGTCCTTGTTTGGGATGGTCTTTGGCCACCACTTTCTCAAAATGTACCTCAAGCAACGATATATAAAAGTCTGTAACCTTGTGGTAATATCTTTGGTCAGTTTCCAGGTCTCAGTTTCATACAGTACAACAGACTTAACATTTGAGTTGAATATTTTTAGCTTTGCCCGACTTCTTGGCTGAATGGTCAGTGTTGAGGCCTTCGGTTCTGAGGGTTCGGAAATGTATATACAAAGATGCCTGATACTCAGAAAATTGTACAGTGATTAGCCTTTGTAAGCTTATCTGATCCCTAGCGTACAGAAATTCTCTGAAACCTGCTTCTTCTTGGCGGAGTCTCTTATCAACGTCATTGCTTATTCTGTTCGGTATGAATCTTGAAATCACTTTTCCCCCATACGAGAGCAACCTTATTTCCCCCAACCCTCAGTTATTACAATCTGAGAGGCCACTCTTAATTCGGTATCTTAATGAGGACTTCCTTCTTCCATTCCTCAGGAAGGTGATCTTCGTTCCATTTATTAGTGTTAGAATTAGCTCACTGGTTTCTGTTGTTAAATCTGGATCTACACTTAGGACTTCTGGGATAATGTTATCTACACCAGGTGCTTTGCCACTCTTCATTTGTCTTACTGTTTGTGCAATCTCATGTCATGTTGATGGT
Source organism: Anabrus simplex (assembly GCF_040414725.1). NCBI lineage: Eukaryota > Metazoa > Arthropoda > Insecta > Orthoptera > Tettigoniidae > Anabrus > Anabrus simplex. Next base: position 716,082,075 of record NC_090266.1, read on the forward strand.
TCTACCGAGATATCTGGAACCTCGGAAATGGTTTCACCTTCTTCAGTTCTAGTACATGAGTACTTCTATGAAGTGCTGTCTCCATCACTTCAACTACCGTGTCTCAGATGTCAAGGCTACCCCATTTTCATCTCTAACTTGTTTCTCTCCCGAAAAGTTCCTACTAAAATGCTTTCTAGTAATGTCATATTCTTCTTTGCTGTTACTGACTCTTGCTGCTTCTTCTGCTGGGTTACCAGTTGGCCTGTAAACACTTGTTTATCTCTCCGTACTTACTTCTTAAATTCCTTGTTGGCCTCCCTGTATTTTCTCATTGCTGCTGCTTTCTGATTTCTTGTTTAACTGAAGTTTACCAGTGCTTTGCAATATTTTCGCTTTTGGATTAATTCACAAGTGTCATCCGATATCCATTCTTTCCGCCCTTGTTCTCAGTATCGTACTATCTCTTCATATGTGTCAAGAAAGAGTTCCTTGAATGTATTCTATTTAGTATTTACCTCCTCATCTGGTTGTGCAGCGAGGTCCTCAACCCTGTTCGTCAATTGTATCTTGAATTCATTTTAGACTTCTGGTTTTCCAAATTGCCCTGGATTGAAACGTTTCATTCGTACAGCTGCCTGTTCTATTGGTGCTGCCACCTTCTATATAATATCAGCAATCATAAGGTGATGGTCGCTCCCTTCACCTGATCCACGTTTATTCCTCACATCCAGGAGTGAATGTTTCCATCTTTTGCTTATTGTCAACACTGATCCATTTGTTTTTCTGTCCGGAGGTAAAGAAACACCCACGAGATCTTGTGGCAGTTCTTGTGTGGAAACAGTGATCCACCTATAACCAATCCAAAATTACGGCACAGATTTGTGAATCTGTGGCCATTATTACTTTCTTCTCCAATTTCATGTCTACCCATGATGATTTCTTTTCCTTACACCTCCTTTCATCGATTTTGGCCAGCTGTGGACCACGTAAATAACTCTTCATGATTTAAATTTTGTTTGGCGCCAGTACTCCTTCATCCTTCTGCTTGCTGCTTCTTTCCTTTCAGCCGTTCATTGTTGCTTCTTCTTGGTCACTGTTTCTGGCTTTAGGAAACCCTTAAATGTGTGTCACTTTTTTCTGAAGGTGGTTCTATTGTGGATGTCTTGATGTGTGATGTTCATTTCTTACAAATCCTTCTTCGTGTTAACAAACCATTTTTCATAAGAGCTGCCTTTCCTATTGGGCTTATTGAAGTGGTTAAAGATTTTCTTAGCAAGTCTGCCATCATGCATTCTTGAAAAATGTCCAAAACATTTTACTCTTCGCTTTCGAATGGCATCTGAAATCCTACTGCATGTTTTATATATTTCTTTGTTACTGCGTAATCGATACGAGTCAGTACATTTCTTTGGACCGAGGATTTTTCTTAAAATCTTTCTTTCCTTCTTCTCAATTTCTTCAGTGTCTTTCCTGGTTGTTAATCCCAGGAATTATGAAGCATACAAACACTCCGGTTGAATTACTGCCTGATCGTGGCGTAGTTTTGTCCTAATAGAGATCGCTTTCTTGTTGTATGTGTTTCTTGTAAGGTGGAATGCAAGCTCCATTTTTCTGGCTTTCTCGCGGTTTGCTTCATTATCAAGCCCATTAGGTTGCATTATCTCACCAAGGTATTTGAATTTAACAACTTTATTTATCTTATCATTGTTTGTTTTTACTATGTATCTTGGGGCTTCTTTAATGTTGGTCATGAAATGTGTCTTTTCCTTCATTTTAACTAACAATTTTTGCATTTATATCTCCCATTAATACCACAATGTCCTTATTTACCCTTGCCAGGGTTGATGTCGGCCTGTCATAAATCTCCCCCTTCTCTTCCTCTTCTGCTAACCCTGTTGGCGCGCAGCACCCCACTATGGTCACAGGTCTAACTTTGGTTCTCATTCGTACAGTAATTATCCTGTATGAAACAGGGGTTCATTACATAATGCTATTTTTTCCTAACTTTGTGATTAAGAAACCCCCTCCACTTGAATGCTTTGCATTTGCTACTCTTCCGTAATAAATGGAGACGCCACTCTCTTCTGTCCTCACCTCTCCATAGCCTGCCCATCTCGTATCACTCAACACAAGTACCTCCAGTTCATACTGTACACTTGGTGCATGATGTGGCGATGCAACTGTTTCGTAGACTCTGCCTCGGCTCTGAAATAAAATATCGTCGTTGCTGGGACAAAACCTTCTATGTGATAATATTTTAGGAGATATACTGATGCGCAGTACATACATCGTGAAGAGCGAGAATGTCTTGACAACATTCACACAATATTGCACCTTAGATGACAGAACCTTACCGGCCAAAGTTCTAAGCTAAAATTTTTCACATAGGAGGTTTCGTCCCGGCAACGACGATATATTTATTGCGCTCGTGAAACATGCCCCAGGGAGTGAAGCGTCCATTTTCCTCGTCTGACTACACGGGGTAACTAGACTACAGGCGAAACTACTTTAAAAATGATGACAATCACACTGTGTTTAATTAATTAATTTATTAACAAAATCAAAATTAAATTGAATAAATTGAAATGAGCAAGATTATAAGGATTTAGCAGAAAAAATAACTAGAAATAAAAACAAAACAAACCCCAATCTAAGCTCATTTTAAATGAAATGAGGATTCCAAAAAATTAAATCGCACCCAAACGAGGATAATATTTCAGCACCTAATTAATTATGTTAATTATACACTTACAAACCAGTAAATCTCTAACAAAGAAAAGAGTTCGTGACTTTAATCTGGTGCACTATTTGTGAAACACACAAACCACATTGCCTAAAGCACTCCTTTCTACCACTCATATACCTAGTAAAATTTATTGTTCTGAACAAAATCAAGAGACATAAATCGGTAGCCTAGTATTGCAGACTGAATGCTGCTTAAGAGAACAACATTTGTTCTCTGTCGACACACACGCGTTAATTATTTGTTTATACATTATTATTTTTCTCCGGATCTACAGTATTTTCCACCTTGATGATCCTTAATGGAGAAAAATAACATTACCCAACCTAGGTATATTCCTTCAACTTCTTATACTCTCCTAAAAAACACAATAATAAAATTACAATAATAACTAATAACTAAAAACCAATAGGAACAGTGGTCCCTCCAGGCAGTGCTAACTGCGAGGTCGAGCCTGGTAATTACCAGATATTTGGTGGAAACCAGAAAATCGCAAGGCTGCTCACGATAACAGTAATCCTGTGGATTAATAGGGGTAATAGCTCCCACCGTTCTAACAGCCGGTTAGAGCCTAGTGAATACCAGCTAATTTAGCGATTGACATAGGAACGTGAGGCTGCCCACGGACCACCCCGTCTCTCCCCCAGGGAGGCCAATGATCTGCCTCCTCTGCCCTAAGTGTGTCAACAAACCCAAAATTTAAACGACTATCCCCAATGCTATTGTAATCCCTTAAAGCCTAACCTGTTCTACTGAGGTTTGCTGACACCCTCATAACTTACGTCACCCGCTGTGTATGTGTGCAACTTCCTCTAGCATTTCCATATGACCACTTCTTTGACCTGCTTATGTCAGCATGTCTAGCATTATATTGTACACTACATGCTGAGACAACCATAACATTTCGTTTACACATTCTACTGTCTCGGGGCCGTCCTAATTACTGCTACGTTACCAAGTCCATAAATTATCAACTGTTGCGTCACTACCTCTCTTGCCATCTCTCTTTCCATCACATTTCCTACATATACTAACCATCACCCAACCTATAATAACTAAATAAGCTTATCGTATACCACTCATAGTCACTTCATCATTCCTGTAAGCAACCTCTCCTCCCTGTCACCTCACCGCTACCTCTCTCATCAAACATACATACAAAGCCAGACAAACTCCACATTTCAAATTATCGTCCACCTCCTCAATTGGTTTCACTTCCATTCAAATTGCTCATAGTCAATTCCACACTTAAATTCCAATCACATATCCCTCCACTTTTTACCATACCACACCTATAAACACAATCACTCTTTCCTCCAGCATACCACCAAATCTTCCTCTTACGGGTAACAGAGCCTGAACCGCCATCCACACTGTCATTACCACTTTTATCACTCAAACATCTATGCAAACACTAATCATGCTCCATCCGACCTTGTACCCTCGCAACTTATCGTACCAGCTATATCACAGAATCTCTCCATCTTCAGCTCTTTACCAACCATACTCCACTCAACTTCCAACTATATCCTTCTCGCTTTTCCTTAAATATCAACTTTCTTATCGCTCCACCACACCAACTCTTAATCATCCTCCACATTAGCTCATACCACCACTTCTTTCACCTTCAGTAATTACCATACCAAATCTATAGTTTAGACACTCTTATCTCACATAGACCACTAAATCTTTCTCTTACAAATAACAATATATTTCCACCATTATCACATTACAATTACTATTGACATCAATCCACCTATTGCCAACTAAGTAAACTTTCCAGCTCACTCACGTTCAATACAATTTCATTCCGGGTATAGATATCAACAGCCATTCATATCATATCAAGCTCACTAAACATTACAATTACAAATAGCATACTATCCCTCAGATTCCATGCCACAGACACTTATGTTGCGATTCCCATCTCTTAAACATATACCTTGTCAACCTCACTGCACTTTCAACAATCACCTATTAATTTATGCCATCGTCGCCCTCCAACCACCTTCCAGTTAACCTTCATTATGTTACCAATCACATCATCCACCGACTTCCTTTTTACCATCGCTGTTACCTTACACCAGCCATACTCTGAGCACTCTATGGCTAACCTCCCAGATACAATAACAGCACTTATCATCACTCACTCATCTTACTCTTTAAATCCCACTCCATCCATCTCTTATTCATCACACTTTTCTTTTCACCCATCATAGCAAATCATAGAAAAACATCTTACCATTTTATATACATCAATACAAACAAAACACTGACCACCATTAACCATCTTTAGCCCCAAATTACTTACTAGCTTTACTTAGATTTTGACTCCTAGTTACTATACCTTCTTCCCTTTTATCTTTCCCCCTCCATAAATCTTTTAGACTCCTACTTCTCTCTTTATGTAAAACCTTACTTATATTGACTTTCTCTCACTCTTATTAACTTTCTCACTCTGCACAACACATTCACTCACACTTGGGCTTACACAGCCTTCCCCACCGGACTCTCCTCTTAATTCACTGTTCACCTCTCTCCACACTTCACGCTCCTGATTCATGCGTATTTCTCTACCCAGTTCCCTGGCCCACATTTTCCTTTAGGTATTAAGTATTTCATAGTGAAGTTACAACAGGGTATAAGAAAGGGAGATATGAATCAACAGGGCTACTCCACCAGAACCATTTCCGTCTTGTCTTTCAATTTGAAAATCTTTAAAATATAAATTGGTTGTAGGCGAAAACCATGTTTCTTGAATTGCTATGATTTTTGGAAATGTTTCTTGCAATACATTTTTTGATTCATGTTGCTTATTGCATAGACTCCTAACATTCAATTGTAGGATGTGCACCAACAATGGAAAACATAACATTTAAACTTTCGCGAATTTGACATTGTGCAGGAATACAATGGGGTGATCACCCAATAACTGATTAAGTTGAAGCAGTAAATTATGAATACAACGTTGGAAATGCTCTCTTTGGGCCTGCAAATTCACTGCCTGAACGGGATGTTGTGCGGGTTGCAGAGGAACATCCTGCCGAGATGTGGAAGGAAGTGGCTGTGCAGGGGATACAGGGGACATTTGGAGAAAACTGAGATTGTCGGAGTAAAGTAGATGTGTGTACTAACTGTAGATAACCTGACCTATCATATCCGGGTGGGGGTATTGGAGGCGATTCCTTTACAATTACTTGAGTGAATTTTCTCTTGCGGGGAGCTTCTGCTGTTGGTGAATGATGTTGTGGAAGAGGTGGAAAGTGTTGCAGGTTGCCTTAGGCATTTGAAGTCTGTAGGATATAACCTTGCAGAAGTTTCGGAGAGAGATATGTTTTCAAGGCCATAAGCTTCTTCATTTCTAGCTGTTGTTTGTGTGCAGCACATTCCGCAGAACCAGTTGAATGTTCCCTGTTACAGTGTAAACACTTTCGAACATTTTCAAGGCAGTCAGCCGTGTTATGATTTAGCGCGCAGTTACGGCATCGGAAGGATGTAGCTTGACAATTGCGGAGTGTATGTCCATACCTCTGACATTTGGAGCATATGATGGGGTAAAAAATAAACGGTGTGACCTCTAAGTATACCTGGTAGATTGAGATGTATTTAGGCAAAGTCTTGGAGCAAAAACAATTTTAATAGAACCAGTCGGAACGTAAACTACCTCCCCATCTTGAATTGCTTTTCTCTTTGAACGGTGCACGGATTTTACTTTAATATCACTCTTAATGAGACTAAGGATGGCAGATTCCGTTAACTCTTTATCTACGCCTCGAACAATGCCAACTCGATATATGTTAGAATGAGGGATACAGGCCTGTAATTTATGAGTTGAGAGAAATGAATTTTTCAGGAAAGCATGACATAAAAGTCACTTTCATATAGTAAGCGTCCAAGAGCCACGGGGTGTAAGTTTCCTATATTATTGGAACCTTGTGCCGAAACAAAGACGATATACGGCCAGGATAGTTTAGGGAATAGGTTGCAGTAGCACACAATTTGCTTTACGTCGCACCGACACAGATAGGTCTATGGCGACGATGGGATAGGGGAGGGCTAGGAGTGGGAAGGAAGCAGCCGTGGCCTTAAGTAAGGTACAGCCCCAGCATTTTCCTGGTGTGAAAATGGGAAACCACGGAAAACCATCTTCAGGGCTGCCGACAGTGGGGTTCGAACGGTAACACTAGTAACATTGTTAGAGGGGTTGGAAGGCGGTTCGGGAGACTGATCACTAGAGTGTGAATTCGACAAAGAAGGATTTTGAATAGAGTTATTTGACATATCAAATGTCGTTCCCACTATTTCTTCACGAGCAATATTTATATGGGAGGCTGGATCGGGAGCCTCATCTCCACCACTATCTTGATTCATGATATCACTAAACTACACACACAATACAGTAAACTGTCAAAAGTTGTCAACTTCGAGAAACGTCGGATACGAGACCGCGAGAGCGAGACAAACGCGCGACTCGAATGTTCGAACGTCGTGTTGGTAACTGCAAACATGCTGAATGTATTCTTTGCGCCAGCTTGATTCATTCTCGCTAAACGTCGAGAGAGAATACAGGTCCTATATACTTGAAATATATAAAACTAGCTTTCATTTAAGGGATAGTGTGTTTAAATCCCTATTGTTAACAGGGATGAAAATAGTTTTGCACAAAGCAAATGCTGAGGGCTGGATTTCAATTAAGACTACGGCCTGCATGCAGGGGATAGTAGGTTCGAACCCCACTGTCGGCAGCTCTGAAAATGGTTTTATGTCGTTTCTTACCTTTACGCTTTTGCATGTCAGTAAATTTATTGGTACGAAGCTAACGTATTTCTGCACCTTCAAATACTGTCGAACTAACCTCTGAAGATATTTTTGTACGGTCACGAAGCCATTAGCTTGCATTTAGGAAACAGTCAGTTTAAATTCTTATTTTCAACGGCCATGAAAATAGTTTTACAAGAAGCAAATGCTAGGGGCTCTACCTCAATTAGGTCCACGGCCTGCATGCAGGTTCGAACCCCACTTTCGACAGCTCTAAAAATGGTTTTCCGTGGTTTCCTATCTTTACGCTAGTAAATGCTGGGGCTGTGCTTTTCACATACATACATACATACATACATACATACATACATACATACATACATACATTATCATTATAGACTGTTATGCCTTTCAGCGTTCAGTCTGCAAGCCTCTGAGAATTTACTAAACGTCGCCACAATCCTCGATTTGCAACTAGTGTTGTGGCCTCATTTAGTTCTATACCTCTTATCTTTAAATCGTTAGAAACCGAGTCTAACCATCGTCGCCTTGGTCTCCCTCTACTTCTCTTACCCTCCATAACAGAGTCCATTATTCTCCTAGGTAACCTATCCTCCTCCATTCGCCTCACATGACCCCACCACCGAAGCCGGTTTATGCGTACAGCTTCATCCTTCGAGTTCATTCTTAAATTAGCCTTTATATCCTCATTCCGAGTACCCTCCTGCCATTGTTCCCACCTGTTTGTACCAACAATCATTCTTGCTACTATCATGTCTTTTACTTCTAACTTATGAATAAGATATCCTGAGTCCACCCAGCTTTCGCTCCCGTAAAGCAAAGTTGGTCTGAAAACAGACCGATGTAAAGATAGTTTCGTCTGGGAGCTGACTTCCTTCTTACAGAATACTGCTGATCGCCACTGCGAGCTCACTGCATTAGCTTTACTACACCTTGATTCAATCTCACTTACTATATTGCCATCCTGGGAGAACACACAACCTAAATACTTGAAATTATCGACCTGTTCTAGCTTTGTATCACCAATCTGACATTCAATTCTGTTGAATTTCTTACCTACTGACATCAATTTAGTCTTCGAGAGGCTAATTTTCATACCATACTCATTGCACCTATTTTCAAGTTCCAAGATATTAGACTGCAGGCTTTCGGCACAGTCTGCCATTAAGACCAAGTCGTCAGCATAGGCCAAACTGCTTACTACATTTCCACCTAACTGAATCCCTCCCTGCCATGTTTGTGGGTTACTGTAGTCACGTCCTAGTTCGTGAACCATGGGCAACGGCTGAGTGGCCTAGTAAGTGGTCCTGAGTGTCGGGATACCAGTTGCTATGGAATGGGTGTGGGCATCTCGGACATATTCTGAGTCGTGGCCCTCGTTGTGCTCAGGCGGCTAGGACTATACAATTCACCGGTGGCCCATAACCCGTTAGAGGAGAGATCCTCACTTGGACTATGTGCAAGTAGGGCAGCATCCTGCTTCATGAATGTACCGAGCTCAGAACACTTTAAGCTTTTCACATGTTAGTAAATTTACTGGCACAAGGCTGATATATTTCTGCACCTTAAAATGCTATCGAACTGAAGTCTAAAGGTATTTTGTTTGTTTTCTACGGTCACGGAGCTATTAGTGTGCATATAGGAAGTAGTTAGTTTGAACCCCATTGTCAACAGCATAGCTTTATACGAAGCCAAAACTGGGGCTGTACTTCAATTAAGACTATGGACTGCAATGCAGGAGATAGTGAGTTTGAACCCCTACAGACGCACCCAATAGTTTTCTATATTTACGGCAGGCAAATGGTAGGGGTGTAGTTTAATTAACGCCACTGCTCCTTCTTTTTTACTCTTATCCTTTTCTTATTCCATCAGAACAATAACACCTACTTGCGCCGGTGCAACGCAACGCCAATTTAAATATATATATTACCAAGTTTATCAAGATCGTTTTAACAAACACTAAACACCTAAACAAGCTGTAAACGGAACTGAAACTCTACAGTCAAGAAATAAGTAAGGTATCTACATATTATTAAAGGCATAATAACCTCAGTAGCTTAGCTGACTACTACGGTTTCCTCTGTCTTCTTTCATTCTACTCTACAATATGATTTAATTTTGTATATCAATCAATAATCGTTGTCGTAGAAGAACATAACAGGCTTCGGCAACTGGCACAATTCCTATCTTCGCAACTAGATGGAACTTAATTCTATTTCTAACCTGATTGAGTGACTAGAAACTGGCTGTAGATTTTCATTTTTTCACTTCTAACGTATAAATCAGATATTCTGATGAAATTTTGAGTATACAATCATGTTGTGTCAAGAAGGCCATTCAGTCTAAAACTCACCAGCAAAAACAAAAATTAGATTAAGTACTGTAGCTCTAGCGAACACAAAATATCCGCGATAAGCTGAAGGAAGATTATTATTATTATTCACTACAGTACTATTATACTGTATGCAGAATAACAAATCAAGCCAGGCACCAGGATGTACGTTCATGTGTCAGATTCCGCCACACACAACGAAAGAAAACTTGATACGTCCGATTTGCGTGTCCTTCCGGGAATATCTAAGTGCATTAATTCCTTAAGCGGCTCGAAAGCAAAACACAACTGCAATGATAATTTTTTATCATGAACAAAAATCTTTCTTACTTGTTTTATGTGTATTTCCTTTTCTGGAGGTAAGTACTGTGTAGTTGTATGTGTAATACGTACACAATTTGTGCGCACAATTTTTTTTAGCGACGTGTCATTCATGCAGAGTAGTATGGGTCCACTAGTTATAAAGGGTACAGATCTATGCACATGGCTATGAGGGTGTTTAGGGGTTGTAGTAAGGATGTAAAAGAGAGGGCATATAAGTCTCTGGTAAGACCCCAACTAGAGTATGGTTCCAGTGTATGGGACCCTCACCAGGATTACCTGATTCAAGAACTGGAAAAAATCCAAAGAAAAGCAGCTCGATTTGTTCTGGGTGATTTCCGACAAAAGAGTAGCGTTACAAAAATGTTGCAAAGTTTGGGTTGGGAAGAATTGAGAGAAAGAAGAAGAACTGCTCGACTAAGTGGTATGTTCCGAGCTGTCAGCGGAGAGATGGCGTGGAATGACATTAGTAGACGAATAAGTTTGAATGTCGTTTATAAAAGTAGGAAAGATCACAATATGAAGATAAAGTTGGAATTCAAGAGGACAAACTGGCGCAAATATTCATTTATAGGAAGGGGAGTTAGGGAGTGGAATAACTTACCAAGGGAGACGTTCAATAAATTTCCAATTTCTTTGAAATCATTTAGGAAAAGGCTAGAAAATAGGGAATCTGCCACCTGGGCGACTGCCCTAAATGCAGATCAGTATTGATTGATTGATTGATTGATTTCCTATTCAGTGTCTTGTGTTCGATTTTAGGCTTAAACTCGGTAGGGAGTGCGTGTTTCGCTTAGAATTTAAAAGTGTGCAAGAACCTCAGATTCCTTTTTATACGTTGAATCGTAAACAGTCTACTATTAATCTGTTATAGATGACCTGGACATCACTGAAGACGCGTACTACGGAAATGAGGAGTGAGGTAGCTTCCCGTTGCTTTTCTCGGAGAGTGTCAGGTAGTTTCCCATTGTTTTCCTCGTTGGGCCAGAAGTTAACATTATGTGTGAGTGTGCTAAGCCTACTGAATTGCATACTTCTGCAAATGCATCTACATAATGTCTCGCGTTCGGTTTGATCATTTTTTCTTAACTCGGGCGGCTGAATTAATTATTGTGTCAGCTGTGTGTATGTTTGCATGTTTGAACCTATTTCCCGAAGGCAGGTAAGCAGTGCATGTCTTCATATATATCTTAATATCGTATGGGTCTGCAGCGAAAGTTTTACCAACATGTAGCAGAGATATCACATAAAGAGGTGACATCTAGGTAGCCTGCATATGAATTTCAACATTTGTACACCCCAAGTCCACGCTAATCTCGGCAGTGGCCAGAAGGACTGATTCCCTGAATAATTGGACTGGCGAGGAATAGTCTAATGACTTGTACATGATACCTATTCCCAACTACTACTACCTCCTGGACCTTTTCAAAGCCATCCTTGCATATGCTATTTACGTTAAGTCAGGTTTTACATGTAGGGATCTTTCTATTTGCAGGCCCCGTGGTGTAGGGGTAGCGCGCCTGCCTCTCGCCTGGAGACCCCGGGTTCGATTCCCGGCCAGGTCAGCGATTTTTCTCTCGGCCTGAGGGCTGGTTCGAAGTCCATTCAGCCTATGTGATTAGAATTGAGGAGCTATCTGACGGTGAGATGGCGGCCCTGGTCTCGAAAGTCCAGAATAACGGCCGAGACGATGCGTCGTGCTGACCACAAGGCCCCTCGTAATCTGCAGGCCTTTGGGCTGAGCAGCGATCGCCGGGCAGACCAAAGCCCTTTCAAGGGCATTAAGTGCCGTGGGGTTTGGTTTCGGTTATCTTTCTATTTCCGCCTAGATGGTTTTGTCCTGACCCTTAGTACTACCAATACAAACCTCCCAATACAAACACCCGTCTGGCAGCATGTCTGACATGGAAACAGGCAGATACCCCTCGTAGTATCGCTTCCCAATCCTCCCTGCTGTCTCTTTCTTCTTTAAACTAACGGGCGTCGGAGACGATGTAGATTAGAGTCGATCGCAAAGTGAGGGGAGCTGGCTTCGGGTCTTTCCCCGAAAGATAATCGCCTCCGCCAGTCTTCCGCAAGGGATGTGTGGTCTGCCCAGGTTTCCTAACTCCTAAAGGAAGCTGGCAATATTTTACGTGTGAGCCCGGAGGTGACCCTCTCCAACCCTACCAAAAACACCCTCGGTCGATAACCTGACCGAAAAGGTTACTTCATAAGGAGCCTGTGTCAGGTTAGGTTAAGACGTCACCATGACGTCATAACCACATCTACGGGGACCCTGTAAGCTTAGGGTTGCCCACGTAGGTAAGGCTTGACGTTATGATGACGTCAACTAGGGGTCATTGCCCTTGCCTGCATCAAAAATGCTGACTCAGCAAAAAGCTCGGGAAAATGCTGACTGAGCACCCACTGTTTCAGAGCATACTTTGCTCGTACTACTAATATTAACTCTTGTTAAATTGTTTTTGTTGCCTTTGGAAAGAAAATAGAGACACAAAACAAAACAAAGCAAAGAAAAGGTATCTTAGCAAATATATTCAACGTTTAATGTTTCTGTGTGTTCATTTGTCCAGTAGCTTACGCCCTGACGGTTTTTCGTCTAATGCCCTTGTATCCTATGCTGATACTACTACTAATACTAAAATAATAATAATAATAATAATAATAATAATAACAATAATAATAATAATCCCTGTTGCCGATGAAAATAGTTCATTTGCAAAGATATATTTTATAACAGAGTGCTCTTCATAAAACAAGATAAAGTAGTTGATTTTTGATGGTTTAGGAGAGATGGCATGTGGAACTAATAATTTGTCCATATGTCTTGTTTGATTCGCAGAGAGTTTTCAAACCTTGATACAATCGAAAGGAAGTGGTTGATATTTGACGGCCCAGTGGATACCAAGTGGATTGAGAACCTGAACACTGTACTAGATGACAACAGAATGTTGTGTTTATTATCTGGAGAGACAATTTTACTTTCACCTGAAACTACGTTCTTCTTTGAGACTACCGATTTATTCCAGGTAATTCAAACAAACTACTCTGAATATTTCAGTATATCACAATTTCCATAGTAATGAGCACTAATAATAACTGATAATTTGGTCACAGGCATCTCCAGCCACAGTATCTCGCTGTGGGATGATCTTCATGGACCTGTCCAACGTCGGGTTGAAGGCTATTGTGACGTCATGGGTGAAGCATCTTAACAAGAATAGTTCCATGTCCCTATCCAGCCATGGGGTCATGATCACAATGTTGGTTGACTGGTTATTTCCTACGACACTCTCATTTCTCAAGATCCACGGAGTTCAGTTAATTAGCACTGGAGAGATTTGTTTGATCTAGTAGGTGGCTTTTATTCCTTGAAATATCCTAATTTACAACCGTATCGCCTTTTTGTACAGAAAATTAAGGTAGTATGTTAATATTACGCTAGTTATCACATAATACATCTACTACAAACCTCATTGTTTCATTTCGTTAAGTAGGATAGTTTGTGTTAATTGTTAACTGGAGTAATGAAGAGGGTGTACTTTAAAAAAGTTACATAGTTTATTTAGTTTTAAGTCCATTTTAACGATTATGATGAAGTGCTTTGCATTACTCGTAACGCATATTAACCCTGAAGGCATGTGTCGAAAATATCTCCACAAGTACCATGTATAAGGTATATAAGATAGGTTATGCGCTTTGTGTTAGTTTACTGTTAATCGTTAAGCTGTTTACATCGTGGTAAGTCCTCTCGTCCTAAAGCTACTGTGGGCTACTTTTCTAATCTACACAGCTTTGTATTATATTATATAAGTAGAGACTAGCAGGTGTCTAGTAGATTCAGTTTATTTCTTTTAAAGAAGAATCTGTTAGCAGAAGATAGAGTCCATCATGGAACAATCAATTTCTAGCTATATTTGCAAAGAGTGTGTAAAAAACATTTCCCCAGAGGCTATCACAAGAGACGTCATGAGATATCTTGTAGGACAATTTTTCAATGCAAACATTGTCAAAGGGAGTTCAAGAACACTTACAACGCTCATGACACCTCTAGGTGAGGATATGACGTCATAAGAGGGCAATGCTAGCCTCAAGGAGGCAAGGGGAATGCAATAAGTAGAACATTTTAAATTTAATGAAATATTTATTGTGTAATTATTTACAAAATTAAACAAACTACAGGGCAATGAGGAGTGAAGCAGCTTCCTGTTGTGAATGACGAGGAGGAGGGTGCAGTAAGGCGCAGTGAGGAGGGGGAAGAGGAGAGCCCTTTTTCCCCTTAGCCCTTTAGCCCATTAGCCCTTTAGCCCTTTAGCCATTTAGCCCTTTAGCCCATTAGTCCATTAGTCCTCCAGCCTTTTAGCCCATTAGCCCTTTAGCCTTAGGAGGAGGAGAAGGAGGGCGCGATGAGGAGGAGGAGTCCTTTTGCCCTTTTGCCCTTTTGCCCTTTTGCCCTTTTGCCCTTCTGCCCTGGGTTCCATTCCCTATATTGTGTGTAGTACGATCTTTTCGGTTTAGCATTTTGCAATCCTACATTGAATGAACTTTATCATTTCTAACAGGATAACAAAGTTAACAAAGCTTTTAGCTTTGAGCGAACCCCCAGCAGCTCTCTCCCAGGGTTATTCCCGTAAGAGCCTATGTATACGCAAGAGCCTACTGCGTTAGACTGAAGTTAGGAAGGGCATCCGGTTAGAAGTATGAAACCCATGCATTACCCCCGACAAAAGAGTAATTTACGAAAATGTTGAATACTTCCGAGATAGGAAGACTTAGGAGAAAGGAGACGATCTGCTCTACTATGTAGGATTTTCCGAGCTGTCAGTGAAAAAATGTTATGGAACAAGCTTGTAGGAAGCTTTTAAAAGTAAGAAAGGTCATAATATGAAGCTGGAATTCAAGAGGACAAATCAGAGTCAATAAGCCTATTCATTTATAGGAAGAGGAATTAGGGAATGCCCCTATAAGGGTGTGTATGTGCTTATTTACCTTTGTGCCCTAGCTCAGCTCTCCCTGAGTTAGCCTTATAAGTGTCTGTATATGTCTATTGACCCCTGTGTCCTAGCACAGCTCTCCCTGAGTTAGGCTCATAAGGGTCTGTGTATGCCTATGAACCCCTGTGCCCTAGCACAATTCTCTCCCCGAGATAGCACTCCCATTTAGTCACCCTTACGACTAGCAGTATACCGTTGATGCAATTCAACCCGTCCACCCCACCTCATGAAATAAGAATCTAAGCAGAGTGACGTCATCATAGTAGCGAGAGCTGTAGTAACGTCACCGCTAACAAGCTTTGACCTGTAGAACCAGAGTTCTCTCAAGTCAGGCTTCTTGCATCATAATATTTTGTCAGCATTCCTTTACTACACCAGAGCTTAGCTCACAGTCATTCTTTCTTTCTGAGATATACATGTCTCCACATTTACTGTAGTCAGTACACATTCATCGTACACACATTTCAATCAGGGTGAGGATATTTCAATTACAATTAAGCTCTTTAATTTTGAGTTTATGTCAGATCCACGTTCGAATCCTCGGGAGTGGCATTTACTCTTCTCGACCACACCTCGGGCAAAAGTGCCTCCCACGAGAGTTGGCCAAGGAGGTAAGATAGACGACAACTTAGCACACATCATGCCTAGACTCAACTAAAGACCTCGAGTTCGCTAACCCATGGTCTTTCAAGTCAGGTGTCCCTTTTACTAGCCTCTTTCGATAGTATTCCATAAGACGACGACATCCTATTTTCTAGGGTTGTCGGAGGTCGTAGCGCTCAGCCCTATAGGTCATAAGTTGCAAATTGTGAGCGAATGAGGTGGCTCTGTAGTTAAGTCTAAACGAATAGAGTATAGCAGCCATCTCGCATAGCAGGCCTTGCCCCAGTTCTCGAAAGTCAGGCTGATAAAACGAATAGCTCATAAGTTACAAGATGTGAGCCCCTGAGGCAGCTTTGTAGAGTTAAGCCTATAAGAACAATGTATCACCATTAGTTCCTGGTCCATCTCCTTAAAGTTAGTTTCGTGTAACCAATGTATAGCAACCATCTTGCCTCGGGGACCCTAGCACTAGGAAGTTGCAAGCGGCCACCATCTTGCGGATCAGTCCCTAGGCCATCTCCACAAGTCCTATGACTCCCCTGGGCCAGATTTTTCCATAAGAGTCTATATATAGCCGTCATCTAGCGCATTTGCCCGTTTCCCAGGTCCCAGGAATTAGTCCCATAAGAGCCCGTGTATAGCCGCCATCTTGCGCATTAAGCCCTGTGCCAGCTCTCTCCTTTTCCTCCTGCTATTATTATTGTTATTACTGTTGCCGAGCACGGGCCTTCTGAGCTCAAGTTGGCGAGTTCATCCTCGGCTCAGTCCGATGGTATTTGTAGGTGGTCAACTACGTCAGCCTCCCCCCGTCTCTACTTCACGGGACTGACACACGAGAAAAGAAAATCAAGCAAGCTTGTAGTTTTATATGAATATTAATATCGTCTTCATAGGAACGGTACTTGAAGTGTATGTGGAATCCAAACCACATGTGCGTGAGTTTTGTTTCAAAAATCCCACATGTAGGGCTATTGGCCGGGAATCGAACCGTGACCGCCTTGGTGAAAAAATGATTAACAATGCAAGTCAGCTATTAAGCAATGAGGATCAGGTTAATTCTTGGGGCAAAGGCAGCCGGAAATTGATCTAACCACTTTATACGGCTTTGTGCCGAGATTGCGGGTTGTGGGAGCCTTTACCTCCTGCACTTCCCAGTACTTGCTGTTCAGCTTCCTATAGCTGGGCCCACAAGATGTGGAGTCGGACATCTGAGCACGAAAGCAGTAACTACGAAGTACCCTACGTTGTCATAGTTACCTCCATTTGCGGCATATCACCCTTTCATACAGGCTGAATTTTTAATAAAACATGTAAGCCTAATTGAATTCAATGAACTTTGACCCATTCCTAAGCCCGTGCTAATACTTATAGCATTTAAAACAGAACATGTCATTGCCGATAACTATGAGATTTCATAATCACTAACAAAATCATCGGTGTATGGCAATAACGTCAACGAATGCGCATGTTAAATACGGGATAGAACTGTACAACTAGCTACTGAATAACTTACAGAAAATAAACTAACAACGAACGTAAGATCTCCGTAAGATATTATACACGTCTGTGAAACTGTATGGAGCGATAACTGGTGATTCAGAAGTGGTACACGATATATTAGTGCCAAGACAAATTTTCAGCATTTCTCCTTCTGTTCAGATAGTGATGGCATCACTGTTATCGTTGCTATAGCAATAGGCCATTTTCGAGCAGCTTTAGTCAAGTTTTTCTCGCCGGTGGTGCTAAACGTCAGACTCCAACTCCCGCGGGCCTTGGTATAATCCCTCCAAATCCCTTCCTCTTCCCTGGGTGAAAGTCGACCTCGTTTCCATTTGTTTTTGACGTGCTGTTGCTTCACTTCCCCTTCGCGATTCCTGCTACCCTAGATAGGTGTTATGCACGTTGCATACCTAGGTACACAGCGACTCAGCGCACGATCACATTTTTGGCAGGGCTACTGTACGAAGACAGCTTTTGCATTTTTTGAAGTAAACTAGATTGCACTAACTTCAAACTAATTGTATCACTACGTTCTTGTGAAATTGAAACATTCATCCTCCCTCAAGTTTCTGTAAATACACGGTGGGAAACACGGCTAAATCCGCAAAACGACGCATTTTTAAAATGATCGTCAAGGTATTAATTTGTTATACACTGGAACAACTGTTAGTTGTATTTATTTATTACTTCAAAACAGTATTTCCATTTACCTTTTGAATTAATTCACTTAATTGTAATTGTAATAATTGTAATACTTCGGCTATAGCTTCCGCGGCATGGCATGGCTAATTCCTCAGCAGTCCGCGAATTCATTGAAAATAGCGCTGCAAATAATACAACTTGAAAATAGTAAAAGATATTGTAGTATACTCACCTTAAAAAAGCCTGTCTTCCAAACACAATAAACAGCATAAGTACTGAAGTATCTCGATGCTGCCACCCAACGAATGTTAAGTGTTAACGCCGCTGTTAAGTAGATTTAACACACAATTTAACAAAATGACCATCTCATCATGAATTGTTAACACTAACAAATTGTTAATACTTGTGTTAATTTACCTAGGTAACATGACACCAGACCTGTGCTAACCCCCGCCCTTAACAACTGTTAACATTTCAAAATGGCAAGACCGTCTCATCAAGAATTGTTAACACTAACAAATTGTTGCACTTGTGTTAAATTAACATGACACCAGCCATGTGTTAAACCCCTTAATAGATGTTAAAATTTCAAAAAGGCGTAACTTTGAAGCTATACTGCTGTATAAAAGCTATCTATACACCGGAGAAGGATGGCCCATACTAAGAAAAATTGCCTTTGTCACAAGAAAGTTTTCTACATAGATAGGTACCTAATTACCAAAGCCACAATGAACAAGATACTGGAAGAAATTTAAAATAGTTTAAAGTTTCCCACAGACTGCTACTTATTAGTGCCTCCAGTACAGGAATTAATTATAATTCTTAGATATTATGCTTCAGACTCTTTTCATATAATAGTACTCCGTTACGCTTAGGAGTGAAAGACAAGAGTGTTTATAATTCTGCAAAGAGTTTCCGCTGCATTAGCAATGTATTACATTAAAATCCCGCAGTAAAAGAATGCCCCAATTTCATTCAAGATGTATATCAACTATCACATTTTCTCGGTGTTGTAGGAGCCTTAGATTGCACTCATATATTGTATGTTGTGATTTAACCGTCCGTTCTTTTATTTTCCAAGCACACCCGGATACTTTCGAATTAAATCTATAATAACCTTTGTCTCGTATTCATTATAATAACGCTTCTGTTGCCTCTTACTGACTCTTCGAAGTGTCCACTAACCATAACCGATAATAGTGTCAACCATGTTTGATAAAATACAATTCCAATATACCGCTCTGGGCGCCTTATGTAAAGAAACAACGCTCAGGTCACTGACAAACGCGTTCAGAAATCTCACAGAAACGTATTCATTTTTGTCTTTAACAATTGTTTCGTTACAAATGTTGGAAATGTGTTCGTGAAACAGGGGACTTTTAACCGAAGTGTTAAATTAATAACAATTTTTAGTTAACAGTTGTTAAGTAAAAGGTAGCACAGAAATGAAGAAACCGGGCCTTAGTATCAGAGTACACGATGTACAGAGGACGATCAGACCCTCTCTTCACGCTGCGGTAGAACGGCAGAAACGCAATATTTCACTTACTGCGGAAACATTTGGGCCTCCCTTTCTCTACTGCGTGTTAAGCCTCCAAAACTGATATCATGGTACGCACACGTTACAAGGTAATTTTCGCATATAAGACAAAAGGAGATGGGTGACCATCTGATGATAGATCAATTAATCACAAACAGAAGTATTCATTTATCATACAGGTATGTTACTGGTAGTTTTAATAATTGATAAGAAACTATTAACAGTGTTCTTAATATGACTTCGTACCCATGTCGGAAACTATCTTTTCCACTGTTCATTTATATTTCGTACATTTGTTTCAGTTCTACTTTGAAGATTGTCGAAATGTTGCTTTATGATGCCATTGAGAAGAACACGAAGCACGATTCCATGAGATTTTGGATAAAAGCAGCATTTGTTTTTGCTACTTCATGGGGTATTGGAGGAATTTTAGACTGCAAGAGCCGGATACTATTCGATGAATTCTGTAAAAATATGTGGGATGGTAAGCATCTAGTACCCCTCTCCTACACATTACTGTAATTGAAAGTCGCTACATATAAATATATTAATGTGGACGAGATATAGGCTTTTGGGCTTATGCCATGTCAAGAAAATAAGGTGAAATTATTTACGTCTTCAGAAGAAAATCTCGACTGTTCACGAGAAAGGCTTCTCAAACAATGAGGTTTGAATTTTGACGTTATGATGGAAGTAGAAGTGGTACGTTCATTCGGCACCAGATGGCTCCCCGGGCGCGGTACAGCGCTAGCGTTCGAAGCGGAAGCTGACGGAATCACCAGAATCAGTCTGAGAGGTTCACATACATAACAGGTGTACACACATACGAAAGTATGACATTGACACAAGCCTTGAATGAATCATCTGGCTATGTGGAACGTACGAATTTGGAAATCACTGAAACGAAGTAACAATAGTGAAGGGACAGGAAAGGGAACTACCTACGTAAATCCTTAATGGCTGGCAACCAGGTATTGATAATTGATAGCCAGTGTCCCTGTTGAAATTTTTAGGATTTCTACGTGTTTCCACAGCTTCCCGTATAATCCTGCACTTGTACTGTCTAGTGCGGGTAAGAGCTCTAGCATCTTGGAACACGACATCATGACCCGACGATAGAGCATGCTCAGCTATTGCTGATTTGTCTGGCTGATTGAGACGAATATTTCGTTCATGTTCCTTGATACAGTACCTATGGACCGGCATGTTTGGCCAATGTATACCTTACTACAAGTACAGGGAATTTCGTATACACCAGGATGTAAAAGTGGGGAGAATTTGTCCTCGGTTTTACCCAGACTGTGAGAAATTTTAGTGACGGTGCCAAACACGGTTTTCATATTGTGTTTGCGGAGGACCTTGGCAATTCGATCTGTGGTGTTGTGAATGTAAGGCAGATAGGCAGTTCCCTTCATTTCTTCCTTCTGTGAACTTTGCTTGGTCGTTTCTCTGGGATGCAGGGCTCTATAAATCTGCAAATCGCTGTAACTATTACCCTTGAAAGTGACTTTGAGTGTGTCCATCTCCACCTGCATATTTGATGGCTCAAAAATTCGTCCCGCCTCTTGGTGAGTGTCATGACAATGCCTTGCTTTTGTGCTGGATGCTGGTGATAATCTGCATGATGATAGCGATTTTTATGGGTAGGCTTACGATAGACGGTATGTATTAAGAAGCCTTCCGACTTTTCTTACTAGAACATCCATGAAAGAAAGGCATGCGTCCGACTCCATCTCAATAGTGAATTTAATTGAAGGATGTGGGTGATTTAGGTGGTTTAGAAATAGATGAAGTTTCTCAGGACCTTCTTTCCAGGCCACAAATGTATCATCAACGTATCTTCACTAAAAATAGTTTAACGGGCGCCGAAGCAATAATCGCAGTGCCACCTAGATTACATGGACTTTCTATGATGTTCCCCTCAGATCTATTGTAAGTGCGATATGTTCTCCTACGTATGCTCTGGCAAAATACCTAAGCAAATTGCTTCAGCCACACATAGGACGTACTCAATCATACGTTAGGGACTATCGGTATTTTGTCAACAAGTTGTCAACAATAACCCTTCAACCTAGTGCATTTTTGGTGAGTTTCTATGTGGAGTCCTTATTCACTAAAGTGACGATTGACTCGGTATTGTCCCTCATTGAACATCTGTTCCCTGAGGACATTACTGAGCTATTGTACCACTGCTTGACTTCCAGCTACTCCTTGTGGGGAGGGAATTTTTACGAAAAGACGGACGGAGTGGCTATGGAAAGTCCACTTTCGCCGGTATTGGCTAATTCCATTCAGGAGGAGACTATTGCTTCGGCGCCTTTTAAACTATTTTTGGTGAAGGTATGTTGATGATATATTTGTGGCCTGGAAAGAAGGCCCCCAGAAACTTCATCTACTTCTAAACCACCTAAATCACCCACATCCTTCAATTAAATTCATTATAGTGATGAGTCGGACGCATGCCTTTCTTTCTCGGATGATCTAGTAAGAAAGAAACCGGACGGTTCCTTAACACATACCATCTATCGTAAGCCTACCCATAGAAATCACTATCATCATGCAGATTATCACCACCGTCCAGCACAAAAACAAGGCATTCTCATGACACTCACCAAGAGGGCGGGACGAATTTGTGAGCCATCAAATATGCAGGTGGAGATGGACACACTCAAAGTCACGTTCAAGGGTTATAGTTACAGCGATTTACAGATTCATAGAGCCCTGCATACCAGAGAAACGACCAAGCAAAGTTCACAGAAGGAAGAAATGAAGGGAACTGCCTATCTGCCTTACATTCACAACACCGCAGATCGAATTGCCAAGGTCCTCCGCAATCACAATATGAAAACCGTGTTGGCACCGTCACTAAAATTTCTCACAGTCTGGGTATAACCAAGGACAAATTGTCCCCACTTTTACATCCTGGGGTATACGAAATTCCCTGTACTTGCGGTAAGGTATACATTGGCCAAACATGCCGGTCCATTGGTACTGTATCAAGGAACATGAACGAAATATTCGTCTCAACCAGCCAGACAAATCAGCAATAGCTGAGCATGTTCTATCTTCGGGTCATGATGTCGTGTTCCAAGATGCTCGAACTCTTACCCACACTGGACACTACAAGTGCAGGATTATACTGGAAGCTGTGGAAACACGTAGAAATCCTAACAATTTCAACAGGGACACTGGCTATGAATCAACTAATACCTGGTTGCCAGCCATTAAGGATTTACGTAGGTTGTTCCCTTCCCTGTCCCTTCACTATTGTTATTTCGTTTCGGTGTTTTCCGAATTCGTACGTTCCTCATCGCCAGATGTTTCATTCCAGGCTTGTGTCAATGTCATACCTTCCTTCATACGTGCGTACACCCGTTATGTTATGTGACCATCTCAGACGGATTCTGATGGTTCCATCAGCTTCCGCTTCGAACGCTAACGCTGTACCGCGTCCGGGTAGCCATCTGGTGACGAATGAACGCACCATTACCACTTCTATTATAACGTCTAAATTCTAACCTCATAGTTTGAGAAGTTTTTCTTCTGATGACGCAGAGCAAAGTTCTCTGCGAAACGTAAAGAATTTCACCTTATTTACTTGACACGGCATAAACCCAAAAGCCTATATCATGTCTATATGTATGGGCCATGAAAGCATCAATGGCAATGTATTAATGTGCATACATTCTTTTCAGATAATAACCCTGAAAGTGGCATGCCTGGGATTGTATCTTCAGTAGACGTTTCCATACCACAGAATGGATTATTGTATAATTATATCTACACATTCAAGGGGAAAGGCAGTTGGGAATATTGGCCTGAATTGGTACTCGAGGTCAAGCCTGCAGAAAGTGTCAACATATTCCAGAGTTTAATTCCGACGGTGGAATCAGAGAGGTATACAAATATAGACATAAAACGGAGGAAGTTGCATAAATGTTTTGCATGATTTTTTGTTGTATGTGTGAGGTTTAGTAGACATTAGCAATGATTATTGCTAATATAATCAAGTTATCACATTTCGGTATATTAATACGACATGCTGTTATTTCACAGACTTCTGTTGTCGGCGTTTTCTATTTCCTTGCTTGGCACTGCAGTTAAGAACGTAGCTATAACTTTTCTTGAGTCGTTAGTTCGAATAACACTCATTTTTCTCACAATAGGCCTGATGTTTTTAGTTCCTCGAATTCATTTCTCTTCTAACTTAGGTAATATTTTCGGTGTCTCCACGATCCGTATGTCACTTACATGTTCCTGCTTTCTTACCAGTTCAAATCCCACATCTCTCATATTCCCACAGAGTTCATATATTTACCTGAGTGCATGCCATTTGCGCAAAACTGACCGTGGGATACCGTGACATAACCGCAAAAAAGCAGGTTACAGTACCACAAATAAATGTGACAAATTAATCACACAGTGAAAATGACTACATGGCTCTAAGCTCTAACGATGGCATATAAATCTTTCGTAAAAAGGAAGATCGAGTCTATCATAAATTTATCAAGCCGTCTATTAATTCATGAATGTACGAACTCGCCCATATGGTACTGGTGTGGCAGTCCTGCTGAACAGAAGATATTGCCGGTTTAACAGTATACGTAGACGTCCTTCAGCGTGTCATTAATTTAGCAATACTATTACTTAATAACTTTTGTTTCAGGGGTTAATTCTACATTTAAGATAACGTTTTTTAATGCCAATCACTAGCGTAAAGATAGTGCCGTTGCCTGTTGGTCGTAAACTCGGGTTTATGTTCTGGGATTTGCATCCTGGCCTGAGGGTTGTAATGTGGTTCCCTTAGTTCAGTGAGATCCAAACAATACGCCTAGGATTCGCTACTCCGATCTCGTAACACTCCTACATCTGCAACCATCTAGCTAGGCAGCAGTCATCTCAGCAGATCCTAGGCCATGAGTGGAGTGTACGAACCACTCCTGCTTCCCTTTACCTTTACATGAAATACTGTACCATCCTATTCAGCACCTTAATATGAATATCGGATGACTCCAACGATAATTCACCGAAGATCGATGATGTTACAGCGGTTTTAATGCTTACTCTAAGACCTTTGCATGTCTTATTAATGACTTCACTTATCCTTTTCTGAAGAATACTGTTGTTTCGATAATTGACCGGTTCGTCATGACCAACAATTGACTTCACCAATAATATTACTCAAGAAATAAAATGTAATGTCTTCCAAATGTTGTACAAGCAACTGTCACGAATAATGAATGAACTCAGTACTCAGTAAATTATTAGTGAAAAATCATAGTGCTGAATTCCGATTGTCCTTTTCCTGACGTATGCGCAATCCGTACTATTCCGTTTCTATGTTTATAGGTGCCAGTATCTAATGCAACTTCACATAAAACACAACATCCCCATGCTCCTGATTGGTCCATCTGGTACTGGCAAAAGCTTCTACTTTCAGAACACATTGACGAAGAAATTATGCCAGGACACGTTTGCAACATTCTCCTTAATATTCACTTCGCGGACAACAGCAGCAGAAATGCAGGTGAGATGATCTTTACAGATCTATTTCAGTATCCAAGGAGAGGTATTCATTTTGTTATCTACCTTATTACGACTCATCTAGAGATTATGTTCTTCGCTTCCTCGAGATATAACTGCAGTAAAGAGCTGAAACCATCTCTCATTCATAGCGTTAATTTCAGGTTTACCGAGCTCGATAGCTGCAGTCGCTTAAGTGTGGCCAGTGTCCAGTATTCGGAAGATAGTAGGTTCGAACCCCACTGTCGGCAGCCCTGAAAATGGTTTTCCGTGGTTTCCCATTTTCACACCAGGCAAATGCTGGGGCTGTACCTTAATTAAGGCCACGGCCGCTTCCTTCCCACTCCTAGCCCTCTCCTGTCCCATCGTCGCCATAAGACCTAACTGTGTCGGTGCGACGTAAAGCAACTAGCAAAAAAAAAAAAGTTAATTTCAGGAGCTTCGTATGTCGCGGTAATTAGCCACGATTTGAATTGTGTTCGTTAGTCGTGGTATTTGTAACAGTGTTCACTTGGTACTGTATTAGATAAGATTGTAGTAATTAACTTTAAGATTGAAACAAGGTACCGGAATTTGTCTTGAGTTAATTAAAGTTAAAGTACCCGGAAGAATAATATCATTTTGTGGCTTCCCCAGTTACCTCTTGTAACGAGAGATCACATGCTCGGCTATAGAGGTTAGTATGCTAGTACATGTCTTATTTAAACTGACATTTTCTGAAATTATACCAGAGTGAGAGTGTCACAGTCTTCTCACCAAGGCAGCCACGTTTAAATCATGGCCGATGAATGGGGAATTTTTGAAGTCTCTTTCCTGTGGTAAGGATTTCACGTAGCACTGATTTCCTGAGGCTATGATAACAAGTGTTATAGCGCGTAATTGAAGGGTCCGCTTTTTTGCGCTTCGCTTTCCATCGCTTCCGATCTTTGGTGTCAACGGGACTAGTGCTCACCCGCAGTGCGTTACGTCTTCTCTTCTTGGGCCCTCAGGGTTCAAATCTAGTGTCATCTTCGCAGCCGAGGTTCTACTTCTGCACAGCACATGACCATACCATCTCAGGCGAGCCCCCCGCATTTTATTAGCAATTAGATCCACTTCAAATGACGCTCTGATATCCTGGTTGCGCGGCCGACTTAAGTGAGTCCCAGAGGTCATCGAAGCATCCTCATTTCTTAACATGAAGATGGTGTCCGTGTCTTTTTGTGAATGGGTAGCACTCCGCCCCAAATAGTGCTATTGGACGAAAGACCGTTCTATAAATTTTTGATTTTAAGTTCAACGGAATCTTGCGGTTCAAAAGGACACCACTAACTTGCCGTCACTTCATCCATGCTGCTTTTACTTTGTTTCTTGCATCCGACAGTGTATCACAATCTGAAGCAATGAATAATCCCACATATTTAAACTGATTTGTTTTAGGAAAATTAATGCCGTCGGACCCACTTCTTTGCTCTCCACACTCCAAGCACTCCGTATACTTGACGTTAAGTGTCAGTCTATATTTACTCAAGTGACTTTTCCAGTACCGGACTGGCTGTTGTAGTTCTTGTCGAGATTCTCGGGAGAACATTATATCGTCAGCATCAACCAGAGTCCAAGGATGTGGTGTCTGCAACTCTGCAGTGATAGTGTCAAGATGTAACAGGGTATGTGACAGGTTTATGGCTTTGTACAGTTACTCTGATTTATGGTAGCATGTGACGCCCCCTCACAAACCAGAGTAGCTGCGGAAGAAGGTAAGCCAAAAACTCCTACATCTTAAGAATTTTACCAGGAGAAACAAAACACAAGTTGATGCCATCTATAACAACTCAGGGAGATCTACGAATAAATTCATAATATTAACCATGACTCAACCCTGCTATACATATGTATACATGGTAAAAGCAAAGCAAAGTCACCTCCGTATAGGCCATGAAGGCCCTTGGAGGAGTGGAAGGTGAAGGCTTCCACCATTGTTAACCTCGGCACGTGATGAGGTAGTGGTTAGCTCTACGCCCGGCCGCCTTTGCCCCCAGGAATTAACCTGGTACTCATTTTTGGTGTAGGCTGAGTGAACCTCAGGACCATATGCACCTCCGGAAGTGAAAATCTCGTTTCTTAAATGTTACAACTTCCTGACGGGGATTCGCACCCACGTTCTTCCGGGCGAACCGAGCACGCCTTTACCGCCTCGGCCAGGCAGCCCCCTAATATACATAGTGGTAGGAAAACACGTGAACCGAGTATACGGGCGTTAGAGCGTTGGTCCTACTGATGAGTAATTTGAAAAAATTTACGTCGATATCTCTCACCGCTGTCATTTTATCAGCCCCTGAAGTAGCCAATCAGATCGCTTCGCGGGCAATTTCAAATGGTCTTTAAAATGCGGTGTTGCTAAATCTAAACGTGGCTTATGACCGGGTTGAGACGCCGAGGAGCCGAAATTTTGTCCCGCAGGAGACCTTCCCTGACGCAACATGATTTTTGAGATGAAAGTCTCTACCCAGGTTTGATCGCGATTTGAACCTCGGTCTTCCGGGTGGAAAGCCAGCAGCTAAGCCACAATCTCGCTCCTCCGCCCCACAAGAATTTTCATCTTATTGCTATTTATAATTCATTAAAATTTTAATATTTGAACACTAAACCATTACATTTCTTCAATGAGTTAATTATGGTCCACCTCTGTGGTGTAGTGGTTAGTGTGATTAGCTGCCAACCCCGGAGGTCCGGGTTCGATTCCCGGCTCTGCCACGAAAGTTGAATCGGAACGGGGTCCACTCAGCCTCGGGAGGTCAACTGAGTAGAAGTGGGTTCGATTCCCACCTCAGCCATTCTCGAAGTGGTTTTCCGTGGTTTCCCACTTCTCCTCCAGGCAAATGCCGGGATGGTACCTAACTTAAGGCCACGACCGGTTCCTTCCCTCTTCCTTGTCTATCCCTTCCAATCTTCCCATCCCCCGCAAGGCACCTGTTCAGCATAGCAAGTGAGGCCAACTGGGCGACGTACTGGTCATCCTTCCCAGTTTTATCCCCCGACCCACAGTCTGAAGCTCCAGGACACTGCCCTTGGGGCGGTATAGGTGGCATCCCTTGCTGAGTCCGAGGGAAAAACCGACCCTGGAGGGTAAACAGATTACGAAGAAGAAAAGGGGAAACCGCGGGAAACCATCTTCATCGCTGTCGATAGTGGGGTTCGAGCCCTCTGTCTCCCGAATGAAAGTTGATAGCTACGTGGCTCAGACCACGCGGCCAGTTGCTTGGTCCTGAGCAAGACAATCCCTTCGAAAGACACACTATAATTTCTCGCTAAAAGCGAAAAAAGCCCGTGGTGCAAAAGATCGTATGGACCTTGGCCTGCCAAGACTACTGCAGCCGAGCTCGATGGCCTGTAGATACCAGAGTACATGTGGTCAGCGTGACATAACCGACTCCGCTGGCTCTCATGTCAACAGTTCCGCAGTTGGCCCCATGAGGCTGGGTGAACCTCGTTCTAGCACTCAGGTGAGAATCAGGAATCAAACCATGACCGCCTGGTTACAGACAGGCACGCTACCCCTACATCACGGGGCTGATAGGAGAATGCATTGCGTGGTAAATAAGATACTAGATAAATCAAAATTGTGTTGCTAACTAGTTACTTCACTCTTCGTTGACACAAACCAGTTGAATACAATTGTTATGATTGTTCCTGTGAAGAACAATATCAAGAGAGGAAAGACAATAAATGTGGTACTCAGGATCTCAATTAGAAGAGGAGGATATTTTGTTCTTTGGCACACAAATAGAACAAATTAAGAGTAATTATTTTAACCACGTGCGACGCCACAATATCAGTATTCTATTATTTACTTTCTTTCAGGTGTAGACTAAGTTTAGTTTAGACGATATTTTGTTGTGATTTCTCATATAAATTTTCTACTTGCTAGGAACTGATAATTTCAAGATTGAAGAAGCATAAAAGTGGTACGTATGCTCCTTATGAAGGGAAGAAATGTGTCGTATTCATTGACAATTTGAGCATGCCTGTTAGAGACGAATATGGTTCTCAGCCTACACTGGAACATCTTCGGCAATACTTCGATCATAATTACTGGTACGCTTAGCACCTCATAACTTCTTCGTCCAATAAAGCCATGAGGTGACATTTCTAATGAGAAATTTCCTCTTTTGTCAACAGGTTCGATATCAAGGATAACACTAAAGTGTACCTTGATAGGATACAATTTGTGGCAGCTGCCGGGATTACTGCTACAAACGATCACGGAATAAGTCCGCGCCTCCTTCGCCACTTTTCTATTTACTCAATGAATAAGTTTCCTGAAGAATCTATGAGCACTATTTTCTCTACGCTTCTTCGTACGGCCTATAAGGTAAGTCGGAGTATTCCGTACAATACAAACACTTTCCATCTTCAGAGCTGAGCTCGTTTACTCATGCTCCTCGACAGATGCACCTTTGATAAGATCTGAATTTCCAGTCTGGGTCCTGGTTTGCACTCCTGGCAAATGCTGGGGCAGTGTGTCTTACTGTCGTTGATGGGTACCTTTCTTAATATACAATCTGATAATTCCAGTTCCACACTCTACAAAAACACAATTTCACAGGTAATGTCTAACAAAAGAAGTACAATAGGAAGCCACAAAATATAAATCAGCAGCAGCAACTGCACTTACCTATGCATAATCAATTAAATATTTCAATATTTAAATATGTAAACTCCCAACTATTGAATATCCTGAAACATTCTCCTTCGTTTTGAATGGAGACTGCTGGTATAACAAAGTTTGATTGACCGGGTGAGTTGGCCGTGCCGTTAAGAGGCGCGCGGCTGTGAACTTGCATCCGGGAGATAGTGGATTCGAATCCCATTATCAGCAACCCTGAAGATGGTTTTCCGTGGTTTCCCATTTTCACACCAGTCAAATGCTGCGGCCGTACGTTAATCAAGGCCACGACCGCTTCCCTCCAACTCGTAGGCCTTTCCTATCCCATCGTCGCCATAAGACCTATCTGTGTCGGTGCGACGTAAAGTCACTAGAAACAAAAGAAAAAGTTTGATTGAACCAAAGCCATTTTTTTTATATTGGCCTCTGGGAAGACAGATATATTATTAATTGATTGATTTATTGATTTATCCTGGAAGACTAAGGCCTGATGGCGTTCTCTTACGTCGAATCAATTTAATACACTACTGTCCGCCTACTTTGCGTACTTGGATGCCTTCCTCGGTGGCCCGGGTTTGATTCTCGGGTAGACATTAAGAATGGCAGGAGGACTGTTATGTGGCTAAAATAATGAATGCAGCTGACCTCCTGTAGCGGTGTGCCTGGAAAGAACAGCGCCACATCGGGACGAAGGTACGAATTAACTTAATTCACTATTTACAGCAAGTTGTTTACGGGTATATATAGGGTGTATCTAAATTATTCCGAAAAAACAATCAGGGATGCTCTTCGTATTAACTCACATGGAGAACGATGGAGCAATCGGATTGGAGGAGAACATTTTTCTTTTCGAGAAAATGAGGTTACTTTCTTTCTTCCGGGTGCGCGATTCAAATTAACGAACTCCCCGCATTTGCTGTGCCAGAGCGCAAATCGTCGACCGCTGCT
Organism: Anabrus simplex; assembly: GCF_040414725.1. Classification (NCBI taxonomy): domain Eukaryota; kingdom Metazoa; phylum Arthropoda; class Insecta; order Orthoptera; family Tettigoniidae; genus Anabrus; species Anabrus simplex. The sequence continues at coordinate 716,112,627 of NC_090266.1, forward strand.
GTGCTTCATGGAAGGGTGAGGAAGAAGCGTCTATGATAGACAGAAACAGAACTAATGCTCCGCGCGAATGCACAACTTTCCTTGTTCAACTCACGCAGAATATTGTCCTTGACTCTTACAGGCAAATTCCAAAGTTTGTTCATAAAGCAGCCGTAATAGCTCACATAGTACAAGGACACACGGTAATTAAGGTACATTTGTCAGTTAAGGAATGCACCTGGTCATTTCTCCCCCTCGTCTGTTGGTCTCAGTAACGTTCTTTATTTGTTAACCTGCCTGAAGGTGCATCGCTGCCGCTACACTGCATTCCCTTGCACATAACATTGTAAAGGGGATGAAATATTGAACGAAATAAACATTTTGCTCACTGGTTTCATTACAGTAAATCTTCGATATCCTCCTCCCCCTTCTACTTCGATTTTCACGTAACAAGAAAAGTCCATGGGAGTTAAATTGGCCGATCACGGAAACCATTTGACTGGCTCACCACGGCCTACCGGTCTCTCTGTATAATAATCCCTTAAGTGGTGCATGACAGGGCGAGTGAAATGCGGTGGAGTACCACTACCACATAGCCACATTCGCTGCTGAATACCCAGAGGAACATCTTCCAATAATCCAGGCAGTGGTGCTACCGAGAAACGGTAGCATTCCTAGCCGTTAAAGAAGGATATACGGCCCAATTAAACAGTCACCAACAATGCCGACACAAATATTGACACTAAAAAGGTGCTGAAATGTGCACACTACTGTCACATGAGTCCTCCGTCCTTCACGCATTCGCCTGACAATGGCCATGAAGGTTGAATGATGAGGTTGGCGGTGATTACGTGCCGTACACCACAAATCAGTGCGGCTTCTCTCCCGTTGCCATTTACTGCGCCATAGGCTAGGCACATATCAGCCATTTCTTCGTTGGTGCACCCAAACGGAGCCATTCTCACCAATTTATACCGCAAACGTTGTAGCTAATATGGACAAAATAACTGCATAGGCCTACTGCCTGCTGAGCCTGGGAAGTGACCGCGCTAAACGAACGAGAAACGTGTGCATTCGCACCGATCATTATCTCTGCCTCCGTCTACGATGCACCCCACTTCCCCTCCTTTCTCTTCACTCCCCTTTCTTCCAGTGAAGCATAGCAGCGAGCAGCGATTTGCGCCCTGGTAGAGCAAATACGGTGAGTTCGACAATATGAATCGCGCGCTCGGATGTAAAAATGTAACTTCATTTTCTCCGCCAATCCGATTGCACCATCGTTCTTTGCATAACAGGAAGAACACCCTGATTTCTTGTCGGCATAATTAAGATACACGCTGTATGCATATCTGAATATTTGGTAATTAAGATATGTTAACTGGAGCATTGGTGTATTGTTAAGAGTATATATCATTATTATATTATATAAAGAGACAAGATTCTAATATTGTGTTCTTTCTGCTAAACATTTTAAAATTAATATGTGCACAGTATAAAATACCAGCCCGCCTGGTGTCCATGATCGTTATGTCGTCAAGTCTATACGGTCCGACTCCGTGGTTAGCCACTCCGAGTCCTCTTGGTCGAAAAATGTTCACCATCAAAATGTTGGTCGACAGGCAGGAGAGATGGTGGTATAGGTCCACTATTTCTAATCGCTAGATTGCGTGCAAAAAGCCTGGATTCAATTCCAAACCTTCCGCAGTGTCCATATGTAGTGATAGGGATGTAAAGCTTTGAACAGATGCCTTGATGTTTTTGACAGGAGTAAGCTATGTACCGACACCGGCTTCCACATTCTCCCTACCTCATTATCCTAATCATCCCACATCCAGACGCGCTGGTCGCCCATGGGTGTCACATACTCCAGGCGAGCCAATGATGTCCTCAGGAACTCCCGGCACTAACAGCCATACGATAAGTAAGTAAGTAAGTAAGTAAGTCAAGTGTAAAATACAAAGGTATAAGTAATGTATAACTAATTTATAACAACTCAAAGTACGGCATAATAAAACTAAACAAAACCATTTGATACATCATGATATAGCCTATGATTTAGTTAGATAATACTAATAGGCAGTGCCTATTTTCTGGGAGGAAAGTTGCCAGTATGAAGCCTCCGTGGCTCAGGCGGTAGCGCACCGGCCTCTCACCGCTGGATACCGTGGTTCAAATCCCGCTCACTCCATGTGAGATTTGTGTTGGACAAAGCGCAGACGGGAAAGGTTTTTCTCCGGCTACTCCGGTTTTCCCTGTCATCTTTCATTCCAGCAACACTCTCCACTATCATTTCATTTCATCTGTCAGTCATTAATCATTGCCCCAGTGGAATGCGACAGGCCTCGGCAGCCGGCATAATTCATATCCTCGCCGCAAGTTGAGAGCTTCATTCATCCCATCCCTGACCCGGTCATTGACTGGAAAACAGGTTGTAGGTTTTCATTTTCAAAGTTGCCAGTACTCGCAAAATGTAGGTGCTTTTAAAGCAACTTCCAACTTCTAACATATAGTCCGATATACCCTCGTCGTCACCATCCACTCCCGTAAGAGCCCTTTTTGTGAAAATATCTAACGTTCTGACCACTCATTATTAGGATCTGCTTCCTATTGAGCCTGTGGATCTTTGGTCTTTGTAGTCTTCTTCACCAGCTGTATTTCCGGTGCTAGTTTTGTGTTTTACAGGGTCACAATTACAGTAGACATGACAATTTCTACTTATTTAACCTTCCTTATTTTACTGATCGACCTAAAGTAACTATATAAAGCCACTGGAACTGGTTATCTGACACCGGGAACAATCGGAAGTGAACACAACTTCCTGTTTCTGTCTGGGTTACCAACCTATGAAGACTATGAAACATGAGGGCATGGTACCAACTTGCGAGAATCAAATCTGAAAATTGAATTCGTGAGCACAGTACCATCTGCTGGAATAGTTATGATAAATTTATCTGTAAATAAATGTCAGTTATTTTGTTTTAAATTTGAGAAAAAAGCTGCCGGTACCGTTGCGTACTGGCAGAGAAAAGCACTCTTTATAGGAAGGTACATCTTCTTGTGTCCGCCTCTGTGGTGTAGTGGTTAGCGTGATTAGCTGCCACCCCCGGAGGTCCGGGTTCAATTCCCGGCTCTGCCACGAAATTTAAAAAGTGGTACGAGGGCTGGAACGGGGTCCACTCAGCCTCGGGAGGTCAACTGAGTAGAGGTGGGTTCGATTCCCACCTCAGCCATCCTGGAAGTGGTTTTCCGTGGTTTCCCACTTCTCCTACAGGCGAATGCCGGGATGGTACCTAACTTAAGGCCACGGCCGCTTCCTTCCCTCTTCCTTGCCTATCCCATCCGATCTTCCCATCCCTCCACAAGGCCCCTGTTCAGCATAGCAGGTGAGGCCGCCTGGGCGAGGTACTGGTCATTCTCCCCAGTTGTATCCCCCGACCAAGAGTCTGAAGCTCCAGGGCACTGCCCTTGAGGCGGTAGAGGTAGGATCCCTCGCTGAGTCCGATGAAAAAACCGAACCTGGAGGGTAAACAGATGATGATGATGATGATGACATCTTCTTGTACTATTCAGAGTAATGACTCATTACTGGTTTCAAAATAAGAGGCAATGCTCATACGGTTTCAAGTCAATGCGAATTCATGAATATTTATTTATTTACATCACGGAAAGACGATAGAATTTCCAAGCATTACAGTACATCATACTTATCCATCTATGACTCCTGACTTCCTGAAATATGCTATACGATCTCCAAATGGAAGATTTCGAATATTACATAAATAGAACTTAAGAAAATTATATTCAAAAGCAAACTGTTTCACGTATAGGCTATGATAATTCATTAATCAGTTTGATGTTTAGCTTGACAAATTTGCCGAAGGTCGTAGACACATTTTTGGAAATATTCTGACAATAAATGTATAATTACACCTTCTTGTAGGCCTACTACTCAGAGTAATGACTCATTGCTAGTTTCAAAATAAAAGGCAATGCTCATACCATTTAGGGGCTGCCTGGCCGAAGCGGTAGAGGCGTGCTCGGTTCGCCCGGAAGGACGTGGGATCGAATCCCCGTCAGGAAGTCGTAGAATTAAAGAAACAAGATTTCCACTTCCGGAGGTGCATATGGCTCTGAGGTTCACTCAGCCTACACTAAAAATGAGTACCAGGTTAATTCCTGGGGGCAAAGGTGGCCGGGCGTAGAGCTAACCACTCTACCCCATCAAGTGCCGAGGTTAACAATGGTGGAAGCCTTTACCTTCCACTCCTCCAAGGGCCTTCATGGCCTGTACGGAAGTGACTTTGCTTTGCTTTGCTTTGCTTTGCTCATACCATTTCAAGTCAATAGGAATAGTCAATATCAGTATTTCAAATCAATAGCTGTCACTGTTAGTGACGCAATTTAGGGGCTGTAGATATCCTTTCTACATGCGCACACATATGAATGTTCAAGTAAATAAATGGCAATGATCATGGATGAGAAAGAAAAAGGCAATGAAGCATTCATGTAGCTGTAAGGTTCAAAGTTTCAAAAGCTCATGGGTCACTGAAAGGAAATTTATACGTACACCTGTCTGATAGTTTGCAGTAAATATCCGTACCTTATAATTTGTATAAAAGTAATTTGATTATCAACAGACCATACTGCTGAAGAACTGTTGCAGTCAACTGCAAAGGATGAGATTAAAATGGAGATCGTAAAGCAGAAATTATTGTAACCGTGACTTGTACTTTGAAAATAATAATTTCGTTTGACTATTGCTAGCCTGGTGCATCCATTGTAAGGCAGACACTCCAACGAGAGTGAACGGCATCTGCCGTGTATCAGAAACTAAGTGTTATTGTAGTGGATAATAATGATAATAATAATAATAATAATAATAATAAGAAGAATAATAATAATAGTAATAATGTTGTGGTTTACATCAAACTAACTACTATTCGGAGACACCGAGGTGACGGAATTTCGTCCTGCAGGAGTTCTTTTACCAAAAATCTACCGACACGAAGCTGACGTATTTTAGCACCATCAAATACCACCGGACTGAGCCAGGATCGAACCTGCCAAGTTGGGGTCAGAAGGCCAGCGCTCTACCGTCTGATATTGTAGAGGAAGATAGTCTTGTGTGCGGTGCGTGAGTTGCAGAGATGTTGCGAATAGAACCCGGGGCCCTCTGAACAGAAGGCGACTACGCTGACCTTTCAGCCAACGACCCGGACATTTTGAAAATGATCATGCAACAACACAAAATGTCAATTTTACATATTTTTGACATGGAAAGTCATATTTTCAGCTGTCTAAAACACTCCACAATGTCCCTATTTAATGTATCTGAATTTTTTTTTTACATATTAAAACATTTATACTCAGTAAGACAAAATAGGAATTTCAGTTTGCTTTTGAGGTACTTATTTCTTGATCTTAATTTCAAAGTTCCTGATTTCTTTTATTGTTTCTGTCGGCATAATTTTATCTTTCTGAATTTTATTGAACAGTGCAAGATGAAACGAACGAACGTAAATCAGTTTTAAGTAATGTTAGTCCATTTAGTATCTGCAATATGTCCTATAGCATTAGAACTAAAGATGCATATTCTCTGCAGAGCATTTTTTCTCCCTAACATCAAGCTGTTCAAAGTTTGTCGCGAATTACAGTATGTAACAACATTTATCCAATCTTTCGATTCTGTTATGCGGTGGAAGTAGCTTGCACTCTACTTTTAAACATCGGTAGTCCAATTCTTCTGGGTGCTTTCATAAAATATTTTTCCACTGGTATTTAAATTAGGCCTGCATTCATTTGGATAAAGTGCACACAGATCCTCTGCCATGTTTGCCCTAAATTCTCTACCTGAATCTCTTTGAGGTAGCTCACTAGAAGCTCCCCTTCTGCTTTCGTATTATAATGAGGCTAAAACAAGATATCGCCATATTTCACATCTATGAGCAGCGAATATGCATAGCTTAATTGAGTGCACAAGCTAAGGTACTATAATTGACTACGTATGTTTATTCCTAAGGTAGAAGAAGTGATTTATCCAAAAGGTCATTATCGTTTTATTCATAACCCCGATTACAATTCTCAAATTTAACTTCCACAACAATAAGATATTTCGACTGAGAACACGTATATGTTTTCATTCTCAAGCAACAAAACAATCAGTCACCACTGCTCTGTATTTAGGGCAGTCGCCCAGGTAGCTGTTTACCTAGTATTGTGTTCAATAATTTCAAAGAAATTGATTTTTTTCTAATTTATTCCAGTCTCCAACTCCTGTTCCTATATACGAATATTTGTCCCAACTTGTCCTTTTGAATTCATATTGTTATCTCTCCTATTTTTTAAAACACCACTCAACCTTATTCGTCTATTAATGTCATTCCACGTCATCTCTCCACTGACTGCTCGGAACATATTCACATCCAGCATTCTGCTTTTATTCGGTACTTCTCGGGAAGATTGCACTTTCCCAACGTTGAGTCGTCTGGAGGATCTATCGGCTTGCACTTCAGGAGGAAAATTTCAATTTCATTCATTAAATTCTGTTTATGGAGTATTTATATCTGTAATATATTGATATTTCTGAAGAAGGTAAAGCCGAATATTTACTGAAAGTTTAAACAGTTATTGCTGAAACATGTTTATGTTATGTTCAGTGTTGAGTCGACTAAGAGCCTGGTTGTTAACTATATACTTTTCACATATTATTTAGGGAAGTATTTCACTATATGTGATGAAAACATCTCGGAATTCATTAGCATATTGACGCAATCCATAACCGGCACACGACATTCCACTTTTCCTGTTATTCTTTCCCGGATCGTGACTATTATTTCACTGATCACCCGTAACTGGAGCTGAAGGGCATGATGTTACACTGCATAGGTCAATCCAAGGAAATCTTTACAGTTATCACGTGATGATTTACGTCAGCCTAATTAGCCACTCGGTGATTTGCCCTTATTACCTGTGTCTCTTCTAACATCTCATCTACGTCACCTTTCAAGGAAGTCGACGGAGAGATTCAACTTCCCGAAAGGTCAAAATACACTCAACTGCAAACAGAAAGGCACACTGCGAAGGAGCCATCCTGGGGGCACGCAAGTGGGTACAGGCAGAGGACTTGGTGGTATAAAGAAAACTTAAAATGATTGAACTACTTTTTTTAGTTGCTTTACGTCGCACCGACACAGATAGGTCTTACGGCGACGATGGGATAAGAAAGGCCTAGGAGTGGGAAGAAAGTGGGTTCAAACTCTCGAATACTGGATACTAGCCGCACTTAAGCGACTGCAGTTATCCAGCTCGGTGAACCACATTTGTTATAGGCTAACAAACACTCGCAGGATGCATTTAGCACGCTGATGGACTATGCGTAGCACCGAGACATGTGGCGATACGATCGGGCATGGAGGCGTACAGACATCAGATGTTCTGCTGAGGAAGATTCTGCCTCAGCTGGCGCAAATGACGCTCCAAATCTACCGTAGTTATCACGAGCCGAATTTGCCATCCAGTGTGTTCCCAAACGTTCTGAATGGGCTGGAGATCTTGCTGTCCAAGGGAGCATTTTAACATTATGAAGGCAGGCCAGAGATAACCGTGCTGTGTGAGGCCGCGCATTATCCTGCTGAAAAATGGGTTCGTCGAGCTGCACAAGGAAGTAAACACACACAGTCGCAGAATTACCTGGATGTATCACCCCACCATCGGGGTTTCTTCAATCACCCCACACCATGACACCTCTCGTTGGGTTTCTCTGTCGCTCTACAATGAAGTGTAAATCACTGTGCTGGCCAGGACGTCCCCCAGACTCGAATCCTACCATCGTTTGTATCTAGACAGAACCGCGATTCGTCACTGAACACCCCTTATCACCAACCCGCAAGCTGCCATGCTGCCCGTTCCTGGCAGAAGTTCAAACGTGCTTGACGATGCTCATGTAATAATATCAGGAATCGTAAGGGACGCCGCGCCGCGACGATAGATTCTGCTCTTCTAACCGCCTGAATATGGTACTGGTGGACACAGATATATCCCCAGCTACCGTGACATATTTCTGGATGGTGCGCAATGACACCCGTGGAGTGCTATTAGCCTTTCGCACTAAGAAATAATCCTCCCGACTGGTGGTCTGCCAGAGTCGACCCGAGCCTTCTCGACGCGTATCTATCGACATCCACGTTCCCATTGCGTCTATTACGTTAGTTATTAACTACTGACCTGTCCCCGGATTTGTGAAGTGGTGTCATTGCGCACCACCCAGAAACATGTCGCGGTAGCTGGGGATAAACCTGTGTCCACCAGTGCCATACTCAGAAATAAATTGAAAATTTTTACATCGTCTGCGAATAGCAATGTGTTTGAATACTGTATGCATTTAGGAAGATCATTAATAAGTATTAAAAATGTAATGGTCCAAGATTTGAACCCTGTGGGATACCAGATCCAGTACTGTAACACGCAGAGTCAAATCTTTTATAAGACACAAATTGTTGTCTATCAGAGAGATATGATGCAAATATTTTTAATAAGTTATGAGAGAGTACATAAGAAGCTAATTCATTTAAAAGTACTTCGTGAAAAAATGTATCGAATGCTTTTTCTAAAATCTGTGAAAACCACATCAACTTGGCCTCCTGCATCCATAGTTGCCGATACCTCATGAGCGAACTCCAATAGATTTGTCGTTTTCGATTTGCCTGGTCTGAAGCCATGTTGGGAGTCACTGATGATAACTTCTACGCTTTCGAACACATGCCGATAGAGGGTTTGTTCGTAAACTTTTGCTAACGCGGAAGAAATTGCAACTGGTCTCTATTTATTTATTAACTGACCTATCCCCGGATTTGTGAAGTGGTCTAACTCGCGATATCTTACACTTTGTAGGGAAGGTTCTAGTTTTTAGCGAAATGTTAAAAATAAATGAGGGAGGGTATAATAAAATATCCCCATAGCCTTTAATTATATACGGAGGGATTAGATCTGCGCCAGCGGCTTTTTTATGTTTCATCTTGCGTATTACCTTTTGAATTTCGATAGTACTAATTTCATTAACATTTAGTACATGTATAAACGGGTCTATTTCATTATTCTCATATTTCGGTAAATCATACCGCGCCCGTTTCTCTGAGTATACAGATGAGGAATAGCCTGTAAAACTGTCAGCAACAGATTTGTCGCTCAATAGTTCTCTTCCACTGTATTTCATTACACTGACATAGGGGTTCCATTGTTTTCTTTTAACGAACGCCCAAAAGTTCTTCGTATCTACAGCTGTTTCATGCTCTATCTGCCGATATAGGCTTTATACGCGATGCTTATATCTTTCCTAACACTTCTTCTCAGTTCTTTGTATTTGAAGAAAAACCTGATTTCTCTGCCCTTCGCGCATCTTCCAGTGATGGTATGCTTTCCGCCTAATATTTCTTATTATCTCTTGCGTAAGCCAACAGGGGCATCGTTTCCTTTTCCTGACGGTTGCCGGAACACAGGAATTCATAACAGAACAAAATTTAGAATAAAGTACATCTAATGCCTGGTTAACATCAGTATAATTTTCCAAAGAGCTCCAATCTATGTGTGAGATTCCTCTGTATAACAATTCAAAATCTGCCTTGTTATAATTGTACACAATTTTATTTCCCGCATCATTACATTTTTCTCCCTTTTGTTGGTAACAGAAAATAATGTTTAAGGCGGGGTGATGATTGTCCCCTGGAACGAGAGGATGGAAGTTTTTGTCGACAATAATAGAAGTGATATTTAACAATACTAGGTTTAACATTCTGCCATTGTTATTAACAACGCCGTTAACATGTCTTAACCCCATGAATTGTAAGAAATTATTTAAGTGTGCGGATGTACACGTTATATCGTTTTCTGCAGTAATTTGTGGGAAATTAAAGTCTCCTAATACTAACTGTTGTCTATTTAAAAGAGAACTGGCTTCGATGCCTTTATAAAATGAATTATTTGCAGTCAGTCTAATACTAGGCGGAAGGTATACCACATAAATAAAGATACCGGTACTATCAAGATTTTCCCTCAGAAATTTAACATATACACGCTCAGCTGAAACACCTATATCAACCTGTGTGGCCTTATACTTGTTTCTCACAGCCAGTAAAACTCCTCCACCAAGTTCTTTACCTGTTGATATTTCATTACGATTGTATCGAAATACGTTATATCTCTGATCAAACAACTCATAATTCCTAATAGAAAAATTTAGCCAGATCTTCGTCAAAGCCAACAGATCGAAGTTCTCACCTAATAAGTTTGTATAAAATATATCAATCTTGTTTCTTAGACCTCTACAGTTCTGGTAATACACGTTTAATGACTTACTTGGAGAGAATTATTTAAATAATGCAGGGAGGAATGCCGGTAACTATGAATAGAAGTCCTTGCAAAGTGAAGGTAAAGAAGATCACGCCCGTTGCTCTCTGAACATACCTGACTCGGGAGTGCACTCACTTTATTAATACTACAGACAATACAAAGGACATGAAACATAACAGAAGTCAAAGTTGGCATTTCTAATTCAACTTATTGAAGTCTTCAGTTTCATTAATTACATAGAACTTTGAACCTTCACTCTTTCTTACCCATAGATACATGTAGTTGTGCTTGAATCTACGAGTGAGTGCTAACAGCTTCCTCCTCTCCAGCGCCAAGCTTTCGTTCACATAAATGATGCTTGTCGTGTTGATAAGTTGTGTTCAACTCACATTCAGTGCATTACGTTTTCCTTGTCGGAACGTCGAACAATGCTCATGATGATCGCATAGTGAGGCTGGTCGGGTAGTCGAGGTAACCGGTGACAGGCATCTACCATTTTTCTATCTACGTGGAGGTCCAGAGCTCTCCCTATACCCTTTAAAGTGTCCAGCATTGGCTCTCTCTGGAACACCAAATATTTCAAGTGTGTTCCTGCAAGAATATCGCAGAGACTCTGTTAATCGAGTGCCGAGAACTGAGCCCTGAGATTATTAGAGTTCTCGACCCGGGTTGCTTCCACCTGTTCTCTAATGTTCCTTACAAGGTCGCCTTGCTCAGCAATGGCCTTGGTGTTGCTGTCTGTCTTTTCATGGCAGAGATATATAGACTTTCCTAGTTCAGATTGCTCAGATTTGAGTTCTCATATTTCACTTTGTACTTATAGTAACAACTTCACCACGTCCTCAGTAGAATAACACTGCTTTTGACTCGTACTTGCCCCACAACACTTGCCATTGTTCATTTCACTACATTTACTGTGAGTCCACATTTCACACAGTCCACACTGTACTTTCTTCTTCTTGAAGCTCCTTGTCACACACAGCGCAGGTTGCCATGATCCTGTGTTTCATTCGCTGCGCAAAGAAATTATTTGAAACTGTAACAGTTCTAGTTACACTTATACGTTCACGCTTGCAGTATTTCACATTTACACTGACTGCACAGGTTATGTATCCTTATATCACACTCGATATAACACAATGTTCAGGAGCCGATCATCACTCCAGTTACTCAGCCGCCATCTTAATGTACTATATATCCATACTCTATATCAGGGCCTCTCAGGGTGCATGCGCGTGGTGCATGCACTGTGCCCGGTGCAAAAGACGACTTGGCTTGGTTGATCAGAGTGCAGACCCCCCACTCCTCGATTTGGAGCAATAGCGCTAACTCTCTCTTTCCTCACGCCTGTCTCGCTCGCTCCCCCTGTCTCCCTCTCCCCCACTTGCGCCGTAGCGCTCCAAATCCGGGCTCAGTTGAGCCGAGTATAGCCGAGTAGAGCCGAGCATAGCCGAGTAGCCCAGAGACGAAGCGTTGATCCGAGCCATACCGAGCGGCACCGAGCGGCACCGATGCACAGTGCACGGAGCTCTTGCGCCTCGCTCTGCACGCTTGAGATTTTGGGCGTTTGAGAGGCCCTTCTCTATATATTTGAAGTATTCTTATCTTGCAAACATTCTCAGTAACAGTCCATGTATGTGTGCATGTAGTTGTTGGAGGTTATTAAAGTGGTGGTACTGATGACTCAGAGTCTACTAAATTGAAATAAAATATTTTCTTTACAGCGAAGAGATTTTCCGAGTGAAATTTTTAGCAGCGATATAATCAGCTGCATTGTACAAGCTACAAACAAATTATATACTGCAGTAAATGACTACCTTCTTCCTGTCCCGGGCAAGGAGCATTACTTATTTAACCTGAGAGATTACTCTAACGTAATTCAGGGCTGCTCTTTCCTTAAGAAGGAATCAGCAGAAGATCCAAAAATGCCAATTCGGTAAGTTTACAGGTAACAGTTCATTATACGACAGTTTTCAACGTTCGATGGTCAATAAAACCCAGCAATGTTATGTTGTTTCCTAGGTTGTGGGTTCATGAGATCCTGCGCGAGTTCTACGACCGTCTTGTTGACAAAGACGACAGAGCTTGGCTCTACGAAGAGTTACGCACTGTTGTGAAATCGAACTTTTCTCAGGATTTTGATCAAGTCTTGGATACCTATGCAGATGGATCAGGAAAGGTAACGGTCTCCATTTTTTACTAGACACTGAATATTACTGTAGCCGGATGTTAGTTCAATATGAAAAATCCTCCGATAGAGTTGGTGTTTGGACACTTGTTTGTAAACACACATTTTTCTTTTCATCATTCGACGTAACTGTAACAGTGAGGTACAGACAAACTTTCAGGACGCATTCTTCATATGTAAGGGAAGAAAATATGTTATATGGATATTTGTCCGGAAACGCCTTATTTCCATTTTCTACAGCCTTACATAGTATATTAATCATGGGAAACGTACAGGAACCGGGCGAGTTGGCCGCCCGGTTAGGGCTGCGTAGCCGTGGGCTTGAATTCGGGAGATGGTGGGTTCGAATCACACCGTTGGCAGCCCCGAATATAGTTATCCATAGTTTTCCATTTTCACACCAAGCAAATGCTGGGGCAGTATCTTAATTAAAGCCACGGCCAATACCTTCCCACTTCTAGTCCTTTCCTATCCTTCAGTCGCCGAAAACCTTTGATGTGTTACTGTGACATTAAACCACTATACAAACAAACAAAAAACAAACAAACAAACAAACAAACAAACAAACAAACAAAAAACAAACAAACAACAAAGAAACAACAAAGAAAACAGGAACAAACCGTACCAATACACCACATGGAACCCTTTCTTACATAAAATATTCTAAATGCCCTTCGATTGTACTGGTCACCGTCGCGTTGAATCAGCGCATCTGGGATCACTGTTATCACAGCTACCGGATAATTTATTATTATTATTATTATTATTATTATTATTATTATTATTATTATTAATATTATTATTATTATTATTATTATTATTATTATTATTATTATTATTATTATTATTATTATTACATTGTTTGGTGGATCAGAAGATAAAGAAACGCGAGGGTTAAATAGCTGGACAAGGCAAACACATGACATTAAATTCTGAAAGAACATTTATTGAAAAAATTTCAACATGAAATACAGTTTTGAAAAGGATAACAATGAATAACAGTCAAGCTTCGAAACTTAGCTTAGTATACAACCAGGGAGAAGAGGTTCCCATTTTCCAAACATTTTTGTTTAAAATTTTATTTACGTTGCACCAATACAGTTAGGTCTTATGGCGAGGATGGGACAAGGAAGGGCTAGGAGTGGGAAGGAAACAGCCGTGGCCTTATTTAAGGACAATCCCCAGGATTTGGCTGGTGTGAAAATGAGAAACCGCGGAAAACCATCTTCAGGGCTGCCGACAGTTGGGTTCGAACCCACGTCGTTGAGGTATTTAAGTATCTAGTATATTTGGTATGAAAGAGATCAATGAGGCACTAGCCTTTACCAATGAAGTTCCCCCGCAGAGGAAATATCGAATTTCACTTTGTTCAAGAAGATAAAGGAGCAGGAGCTTCCAGAATAAAGTTACCAAGAGGGAAATAGAACCCTCAGCTACAAAAGTAACATGTCAGAAGGGTTTCGAGCCCTGAACTTTACATACGATATTGCTTAATGGTCGATCAGGTCCATAACACATTTCAGGAAAATCACTTCAAGAGCTTAACGGCTTTCATATTACACATACTGTCCTTATTCATGAGAGGAGCCACACACAAATAACGGGTCGAAAGATCCAGACAACAATGACCGTAGCTCATACTAAACGACCAAGGAAAGGAAAAACAAAAGGTTAATAGAAAGGCCGAGAACAAAAGGAATGGTATGATGAACACCTCAAGCAATCCCGTGAGATGAACTGTCATAAGCCCCAATGGGGCAGAAGGCCCAGTGACACAGATGATAAGCCATACTACGTGTTGACTGAGACAGAAAGAAGTTAAAATTATATCCAAAATACAGGATAGATATTTATAAAACTTAGTCACTAGAAAGCAAAGTGAATAAAGGAAACACGAGTACACACTCGTATGTCCTTAATTTACATAGTACCCATAAGGGAGATTACCCCTTGTCCGTAGACAGCCTAGAAACCTATATAATACAAACTAAGAATCCCACATTAAAATTAAAGGAAGCGTAGCACGTCCTAACAGTTATATGCTAGAGGGGAAAGCTGAAATCTTCCTTTCGCCACACGCAGATAATGTCACATATTGGGAGAAATTCTGCCCACCTTGCTGAAGCTACTCCAGCCTCGTCCGTCGTCTTCCAGGAGGAACAGATCAAGATCAGGATCAAAGTCACAGTATATAAACGGACGAGCTGGGTGGTGACTGGTTGAAAAAGACGTAAACAGGCAGAAGGCTGATTGCTTGATAATGACATCACAAGGCAGTAAGCTGATTGGTTGATAATGACACCACAAGACAGTAGTGACAACTTAGAAACAAAGACACTCGTCCAGTATGGGTCACCTAATACAGAAACAAGTCTCAACTAATTAAACACAACAGTAGTGATATCTTGTAAAGAACCAGGCATTTAAGTGGTGGTAGTTGATTTCAGCTTGTCTTCGTGAGACTTTACCACTCTCAGGCGTTAGAGGGATTGCCTACAACTAGGGAGAGGCTGTACTACCCTTATTATTATTATTATTATTATTATTATTATTATTATTATTATTATTATTATTATTGTTTCCAGCCTAGGTCTTCTCCGATTTTAGTTTCACTTTTATAAGGTGTTTACGTACTGTATTCTTGAATTCCATAAATTATTATTCTTGTTTATTGTTTCGAGCAGGTAACAGAAGCCAATTTAGCTGATCTGATGTTCGGAAACTTCCTGCGTACGAATGTGCTGGAGAAGAAATATGAACCACATCCCAATATAGAAGCACTCTATGAACGTGCATTCACAACATTAACAGAGTACAACAAAGACCGTCAATTTAGATCGAAACTGAACATTGTTCTATTCAGGTAAATCAATTAAACGTTACTCAAATACTTGAAATACTTGAACATGAGTGTATATGACAGTTTCCTCAAGTTCTTATATTTTTGAATATTCAAATTTTCAGCGTCAGAAACAGTTAGAAGGGTGTAGTCCAAGTACTTTCCTTACCCTGTAGCGTCTTTTTTGAATGGCGTAGTTATGCATAAATTATTTACTCACTGAAAAACAAAGAATATGATTATACACTCATGTTCATAAAAACACAACACCTTGAAAGACTAGAGATAGGAAGTTCATGCTCCCAGGACATGTTCATTAGTGTGTTCTGCAGAAACGACTAGCATTTCCCTCACCTAGATTCAGCATGTGTCCTGGGTCCTCCATGGGCACTGATAACTTGTTCCATGCGTAATGACATCTACGCGTATAAGGCGCAAATGGCGTCCTGGGGTGTAGCCACCCATGCTGCATTCACCTCGTTCCACACTTCATCTTTGGTGGTTGGCATTGGTTCACAGTGACGCACCCGTCGTTTCACCATATCCAACACATTTTCGATTGGCGACAAGTCCGGTGATCGGGCAGGCCAGGGCAACAGTCCGACATCCTGTGACAACAAGAAGGCACGTGTTCGTGCAGCAGCATGTGGTCGCGCATTGTCCTGCTGAAATATGGAGTCTGGGGTGTCGTGCAGAAAAGGTATGGCTACGGGTCGCAGGATGTCATCCATGTAGGCCAAACTGGTCACAGTGCCCTGGACACGCACCAGCTGTGATTTGTAGTTGCACCCAATAGCACCCCACACCATAAGGCGTCGAGTTGGCGCTGTATGTCTTGTGCGAATGCAGTCAATGTGATGTCCCTCTCCCTGTCTGCAGCGAACCAAAATGCAGCCATCATTTTCAAACAAACAGAACCTGGATTCGTCCGAAAACACTATCTGCTGCCATTCCTGTACCCAGTGACGTCGTTCCATACACCATTGCAGTCTAGCGTGTTTATGCACATTAGTCAAAGATAGGCAGAGAAGTGGACGACTCGCCGGTAACCCAGACCGTAATAAACGGCGACGGACTGTCACTCCTGATAGTGTACGATGTGTTACACTGTTCTGCTGTTGCGCCAGAGCCTAGGAGGACGCAGATCTGTCCTGCAATGCCATTCGGATGAGGTGTCGATCTTCTCGCGGGGTGGTCTGGATGGTGCGACTAGACCCATCTCGTCGTGTTCTACGGCCTTCTGTGAACCATTCTGTACACACCCGTTGCACTGCCGACACACTTCGTCCCACACGAGCAACAATTTCCCGGATTGATACATCACGTTCTCTCACGCCAATAATGCGCCCTCTTTGAAACTCACTCATTTGACGGTACAGTTGTCGCTACGTCTGAGAGGCATCCTGCACGTCTGTTCTAGTCACACTGATCCATTACCTTCGGTTTATAGCGACAACGATAGACGCAGGCACATTTTACCAGTCGGTGGTGGTGCGCCGAGATATCGATGTGGACCTTGAACCTGAGCTCCGACGTGGTTCAAATGCTACTCATTTCTTCAACAGAAGCTAATGGACATGTCCTGTGAATATGAACTTCCTATCTCTATTGTTTCAAAGTGTTCTGGTTTTTATGAATATGAGTATATATGACAGTTTCCTCAAGTTCTTATATTTTTGAATATTCAAATTTTCAGCGTCAGAAACAGTTAGAAGGGTGTAGTCCAAGTACTTTCAGACTATTTAGAAGTTAGAATGTAACATGTTAAAATTGAACTCCAAGCTTGAATACAGTCAGGAGTGAGACTATGTACCTTACTATTAATATCTAGAAAGTGCGGGTAATATCTGAAGAGTATCATTGCAAGGCGTATTATGTCCACTCAACAAAATTATACAAAAAGGAGCAAAAACTAATATTATAGCCAAATCAGGCAAGTTATCGCGAAGCGGTAAAAGTTTAGTTGTTCTCCATTCTGCATGTGCCCAGAAATCTTGGAAAAATATAATTTCAGAATTGATCTTCACGTCAAACGGTAAAACACTTTGGGCATAATACGATTGGATCCGCACAGCATGGTAATAGAATGTGTTTTCGATTTCATTGAATTAGTCAAATTATGCTACTTTATTGTAACTGATGGAAAGAACTATTTTCCTTACAAGAAATATTTGATATTATAGATAAACATGCGTGTAAAATTATAGTTTTTTGTGATTAGTGCTCTCCTATATTGAGATCATGTTCCATCATCAAACTGAAACTGAGCTCAGTCTGTCCAGTGTCGCCGTAAGCGAATGGCACTTCATTTGCAGGATTTCCAACATAACAATGCAACAGAGTTCCACTGAATCCATCGTAACAAAATATGTTCATGGACATAACACGGTTTACTCCAATATTTTCGGTGGACAAAGTAGGATTTGAAATGACAGTCACTTCTCAAGCCTCATTTACACCAGGAAATTGCACGTTTTGGCACAGTTTCATCTCGCAGCATGATAGAACTCATGAAAATTTACATGTGTTAGGGATTCTATTGGTAGCTGGCACAAATACAGACGGGTTCTCTCATTTTTCCGCAGTAATACCGGTCTATAATATTCCAACAAAAGTGCCAAATTAGAAAACAAATTATTACTAATATGGCTTGATACCGACCTTAAACCCACAACAATAGAGAGACTAGAAACAGAAAGACCAACCAGAACATTCCTCCCGCCTATTTATTGAAGTTGTTTAATTACTTACAGTTCTAAAGAAGGAAATAAACCACTAATACTTCAAACATAGTAAAGAACAAGATAAATAATCTTAAATAAATAACCAAGGTCAAGATTATATAGATCAGTACTCATTGTTTGGTAACAAACACAATTTATGTACTGGCCCTTCGAAAAGCCTTTTGCAGTTTCAAGGGTTGCCACTCGAAAAAACTTGTCACTGCCAGGGTGCACATCAGTAACTAATCCCTTCCGTCAAAGTAGTAGTGGAAGGTTTGATTAGAACTAGTGACCCAGTCGCCAAGAGCACTGAAGAATACATTGACGGTTTGACTTAGTCTGAAACTACCTGTTTGTAACATATCTACCATACCCTTCGAACCATGAGTGGATCTTCTATAATATCTGCTCTACGATTCAAGTCATTTAAGTAAGAATCTGCAAAGGCAATGTCTGTTGTTTTAGGAAATAGCATGACTTCATCTTCTATCAGTTATTTTAAACAACTTCTTGATGTGCATTGCCTTATTAAATAAGTGTTCCCAAGGCAGTTGTGACGAAGTCCATTGTCCCTTACTAACTGGTAACTATAATCAACTGACCAAACCAAACCAAACCAAACCCCATGGCCTTCCAAGCGACCGCCGCTCATCCCGAAGGCCTGCAGATTACGAGCTGTCGTGTGGTTAGCACGACGAATCCTCTCGGCCGTTATTCTTCGCTTTCGAGACCGATAATCAACTGACACTTGCTTAAATTGATTGCGGGTGAATAGCATGCTCACCATTGCACACAACTTCTATGCTTTTGGTTCGGATTTCACGTAAATTTGGAGAGGACAAGTTACCAGCCTGGATGGTTACCAGGATACTTTCGTAGACTTCATAATATCACCTGGTGCCAAGCAAGAAACATATCAATTCGATTCATATTTTTCTATTTACGCAGAATGTACACACTAGATTTAGGAAAAAATCTACTTCTTTCTAGTTATGTTGAGTGACTCTGATGGGTAAATGATAACTACACTATAAACCCCGAATCGGATCAGGATTATAATGATGGTTACAATATGAATATTGTAGAATGTATTTATACCCAATTTAATAGTGAAAAGTTTTGCAATATAATATTAATTCTAATATTGATATTCCTTTTGTCCCATACTATGTTTATAGTGTTAGAAATGTTTCATCTCACAGATATGCGCTGGATCACTTAAATCGCATTTGCCGAGTGATTTCATTTCCTGCTGGTAGTGTCCTATTAATTGGAGTATACGGATCGGGACGACGGTCCCTCGTCAAGCTGGCTAGTTGTTTAACGAACACCAACTTATTTGAACCAGATGTCAACGATTCCTACGGTAAGTCAGAATTTCTTAGATTCCCTTTATCATGATTATAAATATGAGTATTAATGACTGAAACATTATCACATTAGAGGACAGAATATTATATTGTAGTGAAGCATCGGGAATGAAAATCTAATAGTCATATATGTTAATGGTAATTTTCTGAGTCATTCTTGCTGAAACTAAACTGGTCCATCATATCATTAGGATGAACATATACACCCAGATATCTCTATTATATAAAGCCAGAAGTCTAACTGATTGACTCGCTGGCATTAATGTTTATCCACTTCCAGGTGAGCTAGAAACCTGAAATTCGGCAAACTGGTGGCTATTGAACTCTAACCTAGTTATTAGCCTGTAACAAACGAAATATTTATAAAAAGTTCAAATTTTAAATTCTTAGTGGGGGTGGTGGTGATTACTTTTTTAAAGAAGAAGTACAACCATACCGCTTTTCACGAGAGTTTAATCCTGATGTAAACGAACAGGCGGAGCACCTTGCCTTTACACGTGGACATAGACGTAGTTGATTGGAGAAGCAATTGTCGCACTCACTCGACTGTATGCGAGCTTGAGGAAATGTAGTACGTAGCATTCATTTTCTTTTCTTTTAGCTTATTACATTTAGAGAGTTTAGAAGAGTACGTAATCAAATTAAAATGGGGTTGTCATGTATACCGGTTATGTATGCTTTTTTAATATAAAATAATGATTAAATAACGAGAAATAAAGGCACAAGGCGTGGTGTAATGCAGCAAGGCTTCTCGTAGTGGGGGAAAGTCCCAAGCTGTAAGCGTGGAGATAAGGTGCTGCATCTTTCAGCAGCAGTCAGCGAGTATTCATAGTGAGAGAAATGGAGCAAGAGGTAGGACTATCGCGTGTAGCGAAGCATAAAAGAGGAAAATCGCTCAGAAGTGACCATAGGCAGTGCATTATGAATGTGTTCAATAAAGTACGTGAGCAGAATCCAGGTTTAGTCGTTAATTCAGAAGTTCAGATCTTCGCACTGTTGTCGTATGCGATGCGCATCCCTGTACGTCCGAACACGAGACGTTGATGGGGTGGAGGTCGGTACTACACGCTCAACGAATCACAACTCTTTCTTTGGCGGAGGCTTACATAAGGATTAAACTCTCGTGAAAAGACTTATAGACAAGAAGCATCCTCTCTATGCCGGTAACACTAACTAGAACGGAAATATTGAAGGGATCCGGCACTTGGAAAATGAAGGTATCGGCCGAAGAAAGACAAGGGCCTCGAAGAGGGTGAAAATAAAAGACTCCCTAGGCCTTGAAGAATTTAACGACGGCGCAGGCCTCGTTTCGAGCTATTTTGTGGCTAAATGGTCATTCGTATCAAAAAACGGATAACACACTCGGCACCTAGCATGAAGAGATCTACAACTTTGGTCGTATGACTT
This sequence comes from Anabrus simplex, assembly GCF_040414725.1. NCBI lineage: Eukaryota > Metazoa > Arthropoda > Insecta > Orthoptera > Tettigoniidae > Anabrus > Anabrus simplex. Next base: position 716,133,477 of record NC_090266.1, read on the forward strand.
TTAGTCGTATCTGGATTCCTTATACCTTAGGTAGAGCTGCATTTTCCGATTTTGTATCAATTTTGTAGATTTTCCATAGTTAATATTACTGTTTGGCACACTGAAATGACTGATAGAATCATGAAAATCGACAGGCTCGTTGGAATGTCAGTGGGCATATGCAAGCCAAATTGCATGATTCTAGCTGCCGTGTAAGTATGAAACAACGAAAGGGATGTGTGCAAATTGTACTAAAATTTGGGCCTAATCTAAGTTTCTAAACCAATATAAGGTGTACCTGATGGAGAAACGACAAAAATCTAAGAACCAAAATTGTAGATAGTTTCATCCTCAACACGCCGTCTAAGTTTCAAGACTGCAGCTATCCATTAGGCGAGGAAAGTAATTTCTCAACTTGTTGAAAACGTACGAAATTTGCCCAAGATTGAAATGTTTAACTCTATTTATGCTATAAGTGTCCGACTCGTTGGCTAAACGGTCAGCGTACTGGCCTTCGGTTCAGAGGGTCCCGGGTTCGATTCCCGGCCGGGTCGGGGATTTTCACCTTAATTGGTTAATTCCAATGGCACGGGGGCTGGGTGTACGTGTTGTCTTCATCATCATTTCATCCTCATCACGACGCGCAGGTCACCTACGGGTGTCAAATAGAAAGACCTGCTCTTGGCGAGCCGAACCCGTCCTGGGATATCCCGGCACTAAAAGCCATACGACATTTCATTTTTTATGCTATAAGTCGCCAGTATACGAGAAAAAGTCATAGGGCCAAACGTATACGCCGCGATAAGGGCCGTCTGTTGGCGAAATCTGCTTGTCGATACGATGTACCGTTTGGCCAAAGTAATTTTCCAAATGACCACTTCTAACGAAAAGCAACTGGGGGTTTGGGGACAGAGACCCCAACGAGCAAATGAGAGTTATATATTGTATAAAGTGATTCATAAAAAAATTCCTAGTCCCCTTCGTTAGTGCTCGGTTTGAAGCTGCCAAGTATTACCATGATGATAAATGGGGTTAAAAGTCAGGTTGTAAGTTTCACAAATGGTATAAGTCCGAAGACAAACACAGTATCACATGATCAGTATGGTATACCGGTATTGAATAAATTCCGTAGACTCATATGTCATATTTGTAATGTCTGACCAGAAAAGAAAATATGTCTATAGATAACTTAACATTATAGGAAAGGGCATATTATTGTGCAAGTTGATGTGTGTCTTTTAGCTTCTCAGTATACTGGCAATCAGGACAACATCTCCTCGCTTGTTCATAAAACTACTACATTGTGCAATCTGCACGATTGATTAATAATTTCCTTTCTCGACGCACTCTTGGATCAACATGGTCACGTAATAATTTTAATGATGAAAGTGTTCCTAGACTTCAGTAATTGCTCTTCCTGAAAACGACTGTGGGTTCAACATACAGTTCATGAGCCACTTCTGTGTACTGGATAAAGTAACAAAGGTAACATGGATTTCATCAATGACTGGGAGTAGATTTCGTTCATAGCCAAATACTCCCATTGACAGAGTGCACCATCCCTGAAGGAATCTGCTGTCTGTGGGGAACATGAAGGCGAACAGTGCCTTATGAAACACTCACTTCAGCCACACCTTCTCACGGTTGTTCCCGTCGTGTACCTCTGTTGGCTAACCAAGAAACTCGATGTAATCTGTTCCAATCGGGCTGTAGTTTTCTTCCTGATGTGGATCGGCGAGCGATACTATTGGAACTGAATGATACCACACTGATGTGTTGCTGCACATCTACAATATGCCACCACTTCTGGAATAATTGGATGAGGAAGTGCTTCCACCCAGCAGAATGTAGACTTATCACCGAAGATGACTTGTCTCCTGTTAAAATCTTCAATGGACACAGTAGAAGCATAGCGATTATTCACTTGGTTCTCAATTGAGGCTCGTTCAGAGCAGGCTAGTGCAAAGACAATCCTTCTTTTTTCAGTCTCCAGAGAAAACATCAGATGATCCGAGGAAACAGGTGAAATTGCGAAGCTGCCACTTGAACAAATGTTGGACATTCCGTTTGCTCCAAATAACGGATTGTCCTTCTTCCAGGTTGAGACCCATTTCAGGCTAGTGCCTGCTATCTGTCAATTAATCGTGTTTTCCGAAGTTATTTATTATATCGCTGTGCTTGTCCTGTACAGCTAGAGAACGTTTGACACAATATCTCTCCAGAACAATATGCACGATTCTTTCTTTGAATCTAAATACTCCTTGCAGAAGAGGATCTGAATGTCACTGGCATTTATATGAAAAGAACGAAGTCAGATCCATAGATAATATTTCCTATCAGTAAACTGAACTGCTCGAGCAATAGACTGTGCCGTTTGTGCTGAACTGCAACGTTTACACTATACTGTTAGGAATCTTACTAGGGCCATCCAGAAATTAAGTTCCCTATTTTTTTTAAAGACAGCATAGTTACATGAAAATTTTTTTGGCAACCGATACAGCAATTTTGGATCTATTTTTCGACATAATCGCTACCAGAATTGAGACACTTGCCATATTTTTTTTTTACTATTTGTTTTACGTCGAACCGTCACAGATAGGTCTTATGGCGATGATGGGATAGGAAAGGCGTTGGAGTAGGAAGAAAACGGCCGTGGCCTTAATTAAGGTACAGCCCCAGCATTTGCCTGGTGTGAAAATGGGAAACCATGGAAAACTATCTATAGGGATGCCGACAGTGGAGCTCGAACCCACTACCTCCCGGATTGAAGCTCACAGCTGCGCGCCCCTAACCGTACGGCCAACTAGCCCGGTACTTGTCATATCGTGGGATCAAATTTTGTATGCCTTTGTTGTAGAAGTCTGCTGCCTGGTAATGGAACCAGAGTGTGGTACTCGTCTTCAGCTCTTCATTCTTACGAAAATGCAGACAGGAGGAGAGAAATTTCTTGAGGTGCAAGAAAAGATGAAAATCACTGGGAGCAAGATCAGGACTGTACGGTGGATATTCAAACACCTCCCAGCCGAACTCCTGCAGAACAGTTGCTGAGCACCGAGCCGCATATGGGCGAGGATTGCCATGGATCAGCGTAACACCTGCACTGAGCATTCTACGCCTTTTGTTTTCAATGTTCCATCGTAATTTCCGTAAAAACATTATCACAGTCCGAATCTCGCAGGCAGTGGGAGAAAGAATACGAGCCCCCATTCCGTGTCATTGCTGTTGCGCTACTGACACGAGGCGGGACTTGTCCGGTCGGTATATGATTGCTACGTCATACATATGTCTTGCATGCTCATATTTCCATATTAAATAGGTTTACTTTAAAATAAAATAAATACGGAACTTAATTTATGGATGGCCTACGTATACTTTTCGGTGGCCAGATGTCGCCTGACTTCCTATTGTATACCTTACATGCATTTAATACTTGTATCTGTTCATTATAGCATATGGAAATTTGCTCATGTCTCTATGTTAATATAACGTCCTCGTTGTATGCGGACGTCAACATAGATGTATTTATGACTGTATCCCATGGAATTGGCCTAAGTGGCCTTAGTTAAAATGTCTGAAATGCACATCGAACACCAGTGTTGTTTTTTCAGGTTAGATTTAAGTGTTCCTTATGGTATAGCGATTCAGATTTACATGCACTGTGTACAACTTATTAGAACAGCAAATGTTACGATGCACCTTCGAAATGAATTCCTCAACCAATGCTGCCGTTTCTATTCTATTCTAGACGTGTCAAACTGGAAGCAGGATATAAGATCAGTTCTGAAAGAGAGTGGAGGTCATGGGAAGAATACGATCTTCTTCTTTACTGAAAGGAAGATCAAGGATGAAGTTTTCCTCGAAGACATTGACTTTTTGTTAAACTGTGGAGAAGTTCCAAATATTTTTCAGCCAAGTGATATGCAGGAGATATTGGATGTAAGTCATTCCATGAGTACGGATATCTTCTGTTTTTGTGTGTTCGTGTGTTTGTATGTATGCATGTATGCATGTATGTACGTATGTAATTATCTGTAATGTTTAATAGCTTTGTTTACATCAGATGCATATCAGAAGTCGTCCAAAAAGAAAAAAGGGAAAGTCATCACCGTACAAGGCATGAAGGCCCTTGGAGAGATGGAAGGAAATGACTTCCAGTATCCGCAATGTCGGCACCTGTTGGGGTAGAGTGGTTACGCCCGGCCACCTTTGCCCCAGGAATTAAACTGACACTCCTTGGTATAGGCTGAGTGAAACTCTGGGCCATGTGCACCTCTGGAAGCGGAAATCTCATTTTTAACTGTTTGACTTCCAGACGGAGAATCGAACCCACGTCCTTTCAGGCGAACCGAGCGCCACGATCAGGCAGATCCTATCAGAAGTTGTCCAGTGTTAATATATCTGTAAAATATTAGAGCACTATGCAATAATGGGATAGAGATATGAGTATTCAGTAGATACTGAATGCATATAATGACGAATATTACCATTTCGTGTTGTATACTGGCACAGTTCTCTGTATTATGTTTGAAATGCTATTCTCCAAATCCAGTTTTAGCTCTGGGTATATCGAATATTCTTGGAAATATTCTCTGCGTAATATTTAAAATGCTACACTCCAAATCCGTTTTTAAAAGTTGTGCTTATTTCCGCGCATGTTCAGCATTAATATCCTGACTTCTTCAAGGTGGGTATGTATTCAGATATTCACTTCCATTGATGTTTCCACAAAGACGCACATAAAATGCTGTCAGTTGTGTACACTATTTTATTAAAAAGTTATTTCACATTATACACACACAAACTAATGAACTGCCATCATGAAACAAAACACTACGACGACGAATAAGGATAAGGAGAGACTGCAACAGTTGTATGTCAACTGCCAACTCTACAAAACCAATTCACATACTTGACTTCAAACACTCAGCTACCACGACTTCCACAAATGTCTAAACAACTCAACTCTACCGTCAAGACTGCCTCTTTATATACGTTGCCTGGCCAGGCTTCTGGAAGAATATGACATAACATATTTTCCCGTAAATTCGAGGGTCTCTAATAACCTAGTTACAACGTAAAGAACTCTCTATAACTATCTAGTGCCAAAGATACGTTATTCTGGATATTACAGTGTGTTGCACAATGTTACATTGGATTATACATCATGTATACAGGTAATAATAAATTATATACTATTAATTACGTGTTCTTACATTAAATAAACTCATATTAACATATATACAGCAGATGTTTCATGACATAACCTCACAAATAATACGATCATGATTATACCAAATATTGTTCGTACACAACTACGTTAATAATAATAATAATACTAATACTAAATGGATGTAAACACTTCCTAGCCATACCTCACAAGTAATAATAATAATAATAATAGTAATAATCAATATTTGAATTATTTACCAATGGTTAAAGAATATTGTTTCCAAGTTATATCAGTCTATTGCACTTGCGTCATCTTTTGTGATGTTTACTCAAATTGAAATAAATATAAGGTAATCGATATCCCCGAGCATCCCCGGGCTAAACACCTATGTGAGCGCTGCAAACTCTCCACAGTGTCTGTATCAAGATGTGATAGCTACAATTTGTCTCCGCCGGCTGAGGTATTACATTAAAATATTCCTCCCCCTGATAGCCATCGCTGATGCTTGTGACACCATGCATACTTAGCATACATGAAGTCCGTCCGATAATATGTCGAATGTGGCGTCGGTGTTATATTGTGTATTTGTAATTACTGTAATTTGGGTAGGCTTGGGAAGGAAGAGTCGGCATATCATGCCAGTATTCACTTGAAGTTGAAGTGGTATCATGAAGATGGAAACACTCCACTTCAAAACCACGTACCAATTTCGAACTCGAGCTAGTGTAACTGATGTGTACGTGTGTCATAAAATATTTAGCTGTTACGGACTATAATAACAGGAGGTACTGACCTTAAAATTTTAAATGAGAATGAATAAATCTGAACTGATAGTATGGCTCTTTTATGAAGCCAATGGATGTTTTCGGAAGGATACTCCATAATGTGACATAGTTCAATCGTTAGCTATAATCTTTCGCTTACCACACTGGCGGATTAATGGTAGGAATCGTGCAAGTTGACTTTCAAAGAGTGGTCCCATCATAAACAGTGCATACTTTACGGTGTACATTTAAGGGAGAGAAGAGGGTCGTATTTTTCTTGGAAATACTTTTGGCTTAAATGCCTTCGATGCAATACTCCAGTTGACATGTGGTTAAAAACACTGAAAGATGGCAAAACGAATCAGGTTTGTATTAATGTCCTTCCCTTCCCTCTGGAACTGTTCGCCACAGGGGCTAAAACATTACTGCGAGCAGTTTTTAGGTACTTTAACATGTAATGAGGCTTGTTTAGAAGCCGTAATTTTCAGTGTTTCTTAACTCGAGTTGTGTTAATGTGTTAATTTTTATTTGTTTACAGTTAACAAGGCTTGATGCGCAAGGAGGCCGTAAAATATTGGATATAAGTACTGCGGCTGTATACGCATATTTCATAAACCGCTGCAAAGAAAAGCTGCATATAGCCCTTTCCTTCAATTGTGTTGGATCTTCATTACGTAAATATACACAACTGTACCCCTCATTTATAAACTGCTGTACCATAGATTGGTTCCAGGTAAGTGGAATTCTTTACCTTAAATTACTACTTGATGAATAACGTAAGTGAATTTGTATTTTTTTGTTACGGGGCTACCCGTGCTAGGAGATGGGAATAAATGGCACGACCAGTACACTGGACAAAGCATACACAAAATGTTAAATTTAGCAAAATATACACAGGCGGAAAAATATCCAAACACCAAGAAGGCGATTACACCGGTTATTAATGGACCAGCATGCCACATTTGCGATGGCTTTTCTCGCGCGGATATTAACCTGTAGTCTTGTACCTTTAACCATTTATATATGTTACCTTGATAAATATATTACCAAAATTAACGTATGCTACATTCCTTATTTCATGGTGCTTGGATATGTTTTCCGCTGGTGTACTTGCTGGAAATCTTTGCTTTTCATTTCCTTACCTTACTGAATGAAAAACTTTTCGACTGATAACAAGAACAACAATAAGTTTAACCACAAAGTTTTAACAAGGAACAATGAAAGACAAGCTCTGGAGCTTAAGTTTTTCATTTGTAGAGGGAAGCTCACATTTACATTTCATAAGACTTCAAGACTTCATCCGACCAACAGGTGAACTTTCCCAAAAAAGTTGGTATGAAATTACAATTTTGAAAGAGACTCGATCCACGGATCATACTACCAAGAAGCCAGAGCTTTCAAAATTCATTTCAGAAGAAGGGAATCAAACCCTCAACTTGAGGACAGTTATATATCAGATGGGCCTCAAATTCTAAACAACAATTTACAATTTACAACGGCCTAATGTGCCACGAATTCACATTAGATTCAGGAATTCACGTTAATTAATTCACGTTATAACACCTCTTGTTAGATTTAGCAGAACACCACTTTCTGCATTTACAAGCTTAAATAGATTTCATACACGCTACCCTGATTTCATAGGGGAGCCACGCCGAATAAGTGATCGAAAGATTCAGAACACAGGAGTCGGAGCTCATACTATACAACTTAGTAAAGGAAACAAACAAACGGATAATGGAAAGGCGGGGAACAAAATGAAAGGGAGGCTGAACCCACTCAAGCACTCCCAGTACATGACTTTTCATAAAACGTAATAGTGCTTAAGGGCCCGGCGTAGCTATGCTACATAGTGACTAATATAGGAAACGTTTAAATCAGAAACACAAGATAGAAAACTTTTAGAGTTAACAAATAATTCTTGACGATCACCACCTAGTTAGTATCCTCTTTCCACTAGGAAAAGTTCTGGAGAAACTAGTACACAAACAAATGACAGACTATCTTTTATATCATAATTTACTTGGCAGATATTAATCAGTGTGTAGATCAAATTACAGTACCACCACAGCATTAGTAAATGTAACAAATAAAATTCAGCTAGCAATGGGTAACAGAGAAATGGCTATTATAATTCTTCTCAACCTTACAATGTCATTTAACTGCGTAGACAAAGACATTCTATTAGCGAAATTAGGAATGGTGAAATTTTCTATTAAGGTATTATGCTGCGTACGCTCCTACCTCTGTGGAGGTAAACAATGTGTGTCAGTGAGAGATAATATGTCTAGATAGCGAAATACTGAGATGGGGGTAGCACAGGGTAGGATTTTATCACTCCCTTTGTTCTCCCTATATATAAATGACCTATCAGAACAACTAACGCACTGTGAATATCACTTATACGCAGACGACATCCAATTGTATTTTCATACCAAGCCGAGTGACACTGAACAAGTGATCATGAAATTAAATAAATACCTATTTAACATTAACGAATGGACCCCTGGGCACTGCCTGAAGGTCAACACATTAAAATCGGAAGCCATCATAATAGGATCTAACAAAGCGCATGTCAAATTAGAAAGCATCAATATACCGGTTATCCAGATCAATTAAACACCAATAACACTGAAAGCCTCCGTTAAGAACCTTGGAATAATGTTTGATAAGTATTTAGGTTGGTCAGAGCACGTAACAAAAAATTGTTAACGTGTATTCGGTTCATTACACTCACTATACAAAATGAGGGACTTCTTACCTGTCAATACCATGAAATTGCTCGTTCAAGAACTAATACTTTCAATATTAGTTGTACACTTGGTTCTAAACTTCAACGGGCGCATAATGCCTGCATTCAATTCATTCTAAACGTTCCACTCCATTCCTCCATCACCTGTCCTGGTAAAGATTATGTGGTAGGCGTAAGTACCACGCTGTTTCTCCTCTGTACAAAATACTGCAAACAGATAAACCAGATTACCTCAGATTACATTTCAACTACCTTTTCCCCTCTGGTAGAGCACACGCAAGGTCATCAATGCTATCCTAGCTGTCCATCCCCACTCATCACAGCAGTACGTATAACAAGTCATTTGTACCAGCGACCATACATTGTTGGAATTTCATTCCGACTGAAATTAGAGACATAAGTAACCTAAAGCTATTCAGAAGCAAGGGCTGAAATTTGTACCTACATTGAGGTTAATGACATTGAGAAGCATCATCATAAGTTAGATTATTAAATAAATATTATGTAAATGTAAGGTTAGTAACATCATTGCTTAAATTTTACAAGATTTAGTTTCAATCATAGTAAATACTGTACCGTACATTCATTTTAGATTTTATGATAATTTAAATTTCAGTTAAATTACATGTTAAGGTAACTTTAAATTATATTAAATTCACTTTAAATTTTAAGTAGATCAGGTGTACAATTATGCAGGTATGTAATTACTAATTATATGGTTTGGCATAATAGCAGGCTTCATAGCTTGAGCCCGCCATGTACAGAAAGTCGTAAATAAATAAATAAATAAATAAATAAATAAATAAATAAATAGATAAATAAATAAATAAATAAATAAATAAATAAATAAATAAATACATAAATAAATAAATAAATAAATAAATAAATATTAACTTAGTCACCAGAAAACAAAGTGAATAAAGGGAACGATGATACACACTCGTGCGTACTTCCATTACATAGTCCCATTGAGGGATTTACATATGTCCGTAGACTGCCCAGAAAACTTACATTCTATGTCCTAACAGAAAGAAGAAAAATCTACATTAAAATTTAAGGAAAAGGCAGTGTGACCTAACAGTAACTTGCTAAGGGGAACGCTGGAATCTTCCCTTTGTCACACGTAGGTAAAGATCACATCGCTAGGTGATAGTTCTGCCTTAACTTACACTGCCACTGCTACGCCGTAGATAGCCCCTCGACCGCGCCCCCTGACACTTACGTTTCAAACTCACAGCTATATATAAGGACGAGTTGGGTGAAGAATTAGAAAATGGCATCATAAGCAAGAGAGCTGTTTGGTTGATAATGGCATCAAAAGCAAAGAGCTTATCGGTTTATCATTACGTATTAGGCAGTAGTGACAAATTCCAAAAAGAAGACAATCGCCCAATACAGAAAGAATACTCAACTTAGAAAACACAACAGTAGTGACATCTCGTGAAGATACATAAAACTTAGTTGATTTGGTTGAGTTCAAGCAGTCTTCGTTACACTACTCTGCTGACACTCGAAGAAGCGGGAATTCATACTTAGGGAGAGGCGTACTTTTGTCACATTTTTGCTAGTAATAAAACATCGCACAAACACATCTAAGCTTTCCGGCGATACATATTGTAATTATGGTAATGATTATTATTATTATTATTATTATTATTATTATTATTATTATTATTATTATTATTATTATTATTATTATTATTTCTTCGAATGGGCCAACTAAGGACCACGATGTTCAACTTTCCTGCGTGGGAGGTACTCGATATTTGCCCAATACTCGCGCATACTCTGGCTATGCTTCGCACTTCTTTCCTTTGTCCAAAGGGCGCCTCTTCTTTTTCACACGATGGTCTGTCCTGAAACCTCTTTTGTTTGATTATTCTTCTGCGAGGTGCTCAGTTTCTGATGTCGTTTTCAGTTACTCATTCCTGCATGTCTTTCTTCACTTCTGTTAGCCATGGTGTCCCTAACTTTCTGTTTGTCCAGTAGTTGAGGAGCCGGTAGGTCATCCTGGTTGGGTTCATCCTCATGACATTTCCGTAGAAGGTCAGACGCCTCTTCCTGGCTACGTCTGTGATTTTTTCAGTATAACTTTATAGTTCCTGGTTTGGTTGCCTTCTGTACTCTCCATCTACTTTGATCGGTCCTAGTATCTCTCTCCATATCTTCCTCTCCTGGACCTCCAGATTGTCCAACAATCCTTTCCTGTTCAGCATCAAGAATTCTGTGGCGTACAGGGCTTCTGGGTGGATATCTGTCGGGTAGTGCCTCAAGCTGGTGTTACCAGAGAAACATTTCTTGTCATAAATGTTCTTGTTCAGTCGATATGCTAAACTCTAGTTTGTTAATCCGGGTTGTTAGTGTACCCCTTCTGACATATTTGGTTCCAGCCATTCTCCCATGTACTTAAATCTGTTGACTTTCTCAATCTGGCCCTGTTCCAACTGTAGTTTGCTAGGAGTATCACTGATATTGGTGAAGTATTTTGCCTTTTCTAGAGATACCTGTAATCCCACTTTGGCAGCCTGGTGTTTAAGTGCATTGAGTTGTTTCACTGCTACTTCTACAGACTTCGCCAGAAGTGCCAGGTCATCTGCGAATGCCAAACTCTCAACTAGTAGCCCCTTCCGTTTGTGTCCCAGACAAATACCACTTAGTATCTTTTGTTCTTCCAGTTCTTTCCGCCACTCTCTGATTGTCTTGTCCAATGAACAGTTGAAGAGAAGGGGGGAAGTCCGTCTCCCTGTCTAATTCCTGTTTTTATTTCAAAACTTTCCGAAAGTGTTCCTCTGAACTTTACTCGTGATCACGTATTACTCAGGGTCTTTTGGATAAGGCTGTGGGTCTTCTGGTCCAGGCCCATTTCCTGCAGAATTCTCATGAGGTAGTTCTGTCTACTGAGTCGTTTGCTTTCGTAAAGTCAACAAAGGCGACTACATATTCTTGCCTGCTAGTTTAACTTGCATTAGTACCGACTTTAAGTTGAGGATCTGTTCAGCAAAAGAACGACTTTTTCTGAAACCACCTTAGTATTACCCCAATTGTGGATCCAATTGAGGTTCGGCTCTGTTCAATAAGGCTTTAGATAATATCTTGTAGGTAACTGGTATCAATGATATCCCTCTATAGTTGGTCATGTCAGTCAAGTCACCCTTCTTCTTTAAGGGGTGGAGCAGAGAAGATCTCCAGTCATCTGGTAGCCTCTCAGTTTCCCAGATGTTCCGTAGGATCTATGTCAACTTGCTAATTGCTTTGTCCCATGCCTGCTTCCATAGTTCGACAACTATTGCGTCTTCTCCCGGTGCTTTGTTAGTTTTCAAAGATTGGATGATGTTTGTTACTTCTTCTTCTGCTGGAGGAAGAGAGTTTGGTTGTCTCGGTCTGTCTTGATATACAAAGGAAGTCCTAGGGGACTCGCAGTTGAGGAGATTCTCAAAGTATTTGGCCAATAGATGACAGTGTCTTTGTCGTTATAGGCTAAGTTCCCACCTAGTCCCCTAAAGTGTAGGCTGGGTGGGGTATAGTGCCTGAGGTTTCGTTTGAAGGTCTTGTAGAAGTTTTCTGGACGTGTTTTACTTAAAGCCTTCATCCAATTGCGTTAATTGGTCCTAGGTGCATTGACGCTTAACCTCCTGATGATTCTGGCAGTTAGTCGACGCTGCTCTATGAAATTATCCCTATTTGCTTGGGACTTTTGTGAGTTCCATCGTAGCCTAGCTACCTGTCTCTGTGCGATCGCTTGGTTGCAGATACTGGTCCACCAGGTGTGTTTCTTCTGTTTTATTAACGGGGCGACCTGTGCGGCAACTTTGAGTAAGTTGTCCCGTGGTTGGTCCCAGTTGTAACTCTCGCATTCTAGCACTTGAATATTATCTGTAATAATGTTGCTTGATTTCAGTTTCTCCAGGTCAAACTTAGTGAGTTTGGGTGTTCGTGCTCTTCTTGTGTTTCTGTGTAAGAACCGAAATTTTATTTTGGAGAGGTAGTGGTCTGAGTCCAGATTAGACCCTCTTAGTACCCTGACGTTTTGTATTTCTCTGCAGGACTTCCTTGAAATGGCCATATGGTCTATCTGAAATTCTCCAAGGAGTTTGTTTGGTGAAATCCATGTCTTCTGCTTTCTTGGTAGGCGTTTGAAAGCCATTGATTTCATTATTAGATTAAAGGCTTTACAGAGTCCAACAAGTCGTTCTCCATTTCTGTTGGTCCGCGTGTGAGCTCGGTATTCCCCCACTATGTGTTTCTACTCCCGCTCCTTTCCTAGCTGAGCGTTAACATCACCCAAGAAGATGATTGCATGGCGTTCTGGAATATTGTTAGACGTATCTTCGAGTTCTCCCCAAAACTTGTCCGTGCCTTCAGGATTTCACTTGTTGTCCTGGTTAATGAGTGCATGTACATTCACAACTGTGTAGACCTTATTGGTGCACCGAAATGTTAGTAGAGCGAATGGAAGTCGATAACTGAATCCATTATTTTGTGGCTGACAAAGGATCCAGTCCCCAAATGAGGGATGTTCTTTACCTTTTGACGCCCCACTTTTCCCTTGAAGATCTGGTATCCCTGAGATTCGAATGCATATTCATCGGAATACCTGGTTTCTTGTACTGCCATGATCAGAATCTGGTGTTGTGTTAAAGTGCCTGTTAGATGTTTCAGTTTACCTATCTTGATTAGGGAGTTGACATTCAACGTGGCAAAGTAGTTGGATTGTCTATGCCGTATCTTGTTGCAAGAGGTTTCAGGATGCTCAGACTCATCCTTGTAGCATGTCGGTGTGGGCTCCCCAGAATCCGAAAGCCCACGAACGTCACTAAAAGTGACGGTGGATTGAGTACCACCTGGGGTAATCATTTCCGTATGTTTGTCCTCCATGCTTTAGTTGAAAACTGTGCTGGGTGGATTAGGGTTAATACATCCTAATCATGTTACTACCGAGGTTGTGAGCTCGAGTAGATTTAATTTCAGGGTATACTGCGTTAGATTAGTTGCCTGCTCAGCTGTGGAGAACAATCTTCCCCGTGGTGGTTCTTCCGCCTTCATTGCCTTTGAGATGGCAATAAACCTCTTCCTCCACCTTGGATGCCATTGGCCAGTTGTACTCTTATTAATCCCCAAGTACAGGGTTGCCTCTTCCACCATCACCATCGTACAGAAGTCTATCTTCTCTGCTGTTCATGTCGTTTGGTTCTTCACACGTCACCCTGTGTTAAGGCCACCCATATTTTTGACCCCTGGAGGGAGGGTGTCCCAGTATTGTAAAGTTCTCAGGATTTGGGCTGCCTGGGGACGCCCCCTATTATTATTATTATTATTATTGATGTTTTTGTTGTTTGAACTCTTGATCCATAGTTCTCCATCTCACCCAGCCCTGTTCTAATATGTTATTTACTCTTCGCATAACAATTGCAACCTAGGTTTGCCATTATATATATGTCATATATTAGATCTTACCCTTCTCCCGCACACTGTCCTACCGAACTAAACGAACAAATTCTAGATCTCTCGAGGTGGTTTTCCATCATCGTGTTATTCCTCCTGGCGCGCGCGCGCGTGTGTGTGTAGTGTTTCGCCCTCAGCGGGCCATTGGGTTCATCCGTTGGATTGGCACGCCTTTCCGAGACGCTGCCTAGCAGTGGCAGACCGTCTCTACACAGTCCCATCTAGTTAGCAAGTAAGGGCTGCTAACCTGCTAGAGGAAAAATTCTTCTATATTATCTTCTAGTGCCTCGTTTCCCAGTGAGCTTTCAAGCCGGATATCAGACCTACCCGTAAATATGACAACAGGAATAACTATATCACGTGTAATGACGTATAGTGAGCCATCAAGTGACGAATGAGTGTACCATTTCTTCAATTGAGCAATAGTCACTTTAATTCAAATATTGGACTTTATTAGAATAGTTTAAATTTATTTCTGATGGAATGAAGCGAGGTCTCCGTATTATCTCGATTACAAGGTGTAAACTCAACCATCTACCGTTTCTTGTGCTCGGTTGTTTTAAATAGGCCATACTTTGTTTTCACATCAAATTTGGTGCTTAATTTAATGCATGTATATAATTCGAAATGTGCCTATTTTTTATTCACTCCACCTCTGACATTCTTTGCGCATTTCAAGCTCTTTGAAGACCAATTCGTGGAAAGATGTTATCGGCTGTCAGTTCGTATACTTATAACTAGAAATCTACTGAAGGTATTTCAATAAAACTTTATGTTTAGAATATATCAAGTCACTGATACTTTTATAGATATATGTGATTTCAAAATCTCTCAGTGTACTAGAAGTTCGCTGGGAGTATGAAATAAGTATCTAAGTACTTCCAGTGATATTGGTTTTTAAAATAAATTTTATACAACAAAATTGTTTAAATTTAATTCTAAGTGACTTTTGTTCAGTACTAGTATTATTATTTAGTATTAGGTACACTTATTGCCACTACATCTACTTCATGATTAGGGGTGTGAATAGGATTGGAGATCAATCTCCTATCCTTTATTCCCTTAATAGCTGATACAAAAATCTAATATAAACAGAAGGCTCCCTAAAATACATCATAGTACAAGCCCTAGCTTCCGCTGCACTACTTTTCTCTATTATTTTAATATTCACATTTTCTCACAACCCTTTTATTATAAGTTCTGAAATCTTTTCAACCCGAATATTCTCAGCATTGTTACTCAAAATGGGGGCCACCCCTTCCATTTTTGGTTTCCAGCAACAATAGAGGTTTAAGATGAAGGAACTGTTTTATCTTAAATCACCTGACCAAAAATTGCCCCTTAATACTTTTGGCCTACATTATTGAAATAAACATTTTCATTAGAACAATTGTCCTCACTTCGGTATTAATTGGGTCTTTAGGGGGCCTTAACCAAAGCTCTTTACGAAAATTAATAGCTTATTCCTCTATTAATCATATTGGTTGAATAATTGCAACTATAGTGGTAGGAGAAAATTTATGGGAATTATATTTCACTGTTTATTCATTCCTCAGTTTACCCATCATCTTAGTATTCAGTATACATCATGTCTATCACATTAACCAAAACTTTCACTGGCAACCCCGGCAAAAGCACTTCGCCGCATCCCGCCGCACGCATGGATGATCAAAATTGATCTGAAATCTGGATTCTATCAACTCCCCCTTCAGCCTCGACATCGTCACCTATATGGAGTCTACTATCGCGGAAAGAAATATGGATTTACACGGCTCCCAATGGGCCGTACTTTGGCCCCAGCCATTATGCAAAGGTGGGCTCTCGCAGTGACGGACATCCTCTGTGAACAGTTCAACATCCAAGCTATATGTTATCTGGATGACTGGCTGCTATACGGTACCGAACTACCCGTAGAAATATCCTGTTGTACCTCGACCTGGTCATGGGAATTACAATCAACACTTCCAAGTCCCAACTTACCCCAGTGCACCAACTAGTGTATCTCGGCGTAGTGATTAATACGGAACACCAGACTCTTCAACTTACTACCGAAGTGCAGCAACGAATAGTGCGATATGTACAGTTGTTACCGCACCTACAAACAAGTGATTTAGTGCGAGTGACAGGCTATATCGCCTGGGCAGCTTATGTGATGAATTTACCCCTTTTTCCTTTAAGGCATACCCTAACCAGGGAGTGGTACTGGCCACGACGTGTGTATACTCCAATAGTGCTCCAACAGAAACGTAATATAGGAACTATGTCCTACGTTTTAACAGTTTTTGTAGACGCTACACCGAATAGCGTCGCATACGTGTGCCCCGATTTGAACATAGGGTGGGCGCAAGCCTTCCAAACTTGACCGCTATTCATGCGGCCGAAACGGCAGCAGCGTTGAAAGCAGCAACCACGGTGCTTAGAGAAGTGGAAGACAGGAACTTGCTTTGTGACGAAATTCAGGTGTTCACTGACTCGAATGTAACTTTGTATTCTCTTCGGACTGGCCGAGGGCCAGTCCTGTATGTATATACTGCCATTTTGCCTATGTATACTCTGTTAATAAATAAAGCAGCACGGAGAGGCATTCGCCTCTCGTGGCTGCGGGTTGACACCCGGCAGAATCCGGCTGACACGCCCTCCAGACTTGTGCTTAACTCATTATACGCGCCGGCCTGATTGACTATAAAAGGCCAGCCCACTCTGGAGGGCCGTCAGTTGGATTTGAACGGTGTCAACCTGTTGCCTCTACCTTCCCTGGCTCGTGACTGTCCCAGTGCCCCCCATCCAGCCGCCTTTTATAGCCATTTGGTGGCGCGCGTGTAGACGGAGGAAGCACTGGGCGAAGCCCGCAAGCCAGCGAAGGTATAAAGGCGACGAGGCAAGTGAAGCTTAACCTCGCCAGTGCTTTATTAGGAATAATATCATTACATTGGGTACATGAGTTAAGAACGAGGCCGAAAGGCGTAGATTAACATTATAAAAGAAATAACAGTAGAAAATATAAAGAACAATATAAAACAAGCAAAGGTTACAGACGATAATGTGTCTTGTTGTGCACCTGTGGAGTGATGTCGGGGTGCTGACTGAAGAACCTGGGTGGTGCTGGCTTGTTCTTCTCGGGAAGGCGGTCGATCGTTATTGGCGGGAGACCAGTTAACGATGTCCGACTCGTTGGCTGAACGGTCAGCGTACTGGCCTTCGGTTCAGAGGGTCCCGGGTTCGATTCCCGGCCGGGTCGGGGATTTTAACCTTAATTGGTTAATTCCAATGGCACGGGGCTGGGTGTATGTGTTGTCTTCATCATCATTTCATCCTCATCACGACGCGCAGGTCGTCTATGGGAGTCAAATAGAAAGACCTGCTCCTGGCGAGCTGAACCCGTCCTGGGATATCCCGGCACTGAAAGCCATACGACATTTCAGTTAACGATCGGCGGAGAGGTCCTGCCGGCGACGGGGACGGGCTCCTGTTGTCGCTGCGGATGCTTCTCTTCCTCCTTCGCCGAGTTATGTAGTTGCTGTGGTGGCCTTCGCCCCCCAAGCGCCGCGGCCCCGTCCTGTTGCGCGTCCGCGGCTGACCGGTGTTGAGCGAGGCACTTGCTGAAAGGTGAATCCCTCGGGAACCCAAGCTAGGGTTCCTGAGGTGGCCTGGACGAGTTGGATGGCCTGTGACCACCCTTTACTCACAGCGACATACAATAGATTTGCACGTGTCGCAAAGTACGATCGCTGGGCGTTGTCCAGAGTCTCCCAGGCTGATAGGCCCCAAAGAACGGAGTCTATGTCGTGGCGATCTCGTCCTGTTGGCAGTAGAAGAAGTTGTTGCTGCAGGAAACGGGCGAGTTGGAGGACTCGTGCCGGATCGGGGTCTGTCCACCCGGCAGTTAGTTCGGCTGGACGTAGCTGACGCCATACAGATGCTTGACCAGGTTGCTGAGGATTCTGTGGTTGTTGCTGCTGGTCCAAGTGTTGCGGTTCCATCACCGTGATCTCGTGAGTAGGGTCCTGGTCCTCGTAGGTCTCCAATTGTTGTAGCCTATCGTTGAACGCAGCTTGCTGGGTCGATAAGTCTTTAACAAGTGTGTGGATCTCTTGTAGTGATGGTGTAATATGGTGTCCATCGGCTTAGATCGTGTATGATGCGGGCCGATTCGTCTGGTTTACTGACCAGGAAGAGCGGATGTGCGTTGGTGATGTCTGCCGGTACTAGAATATTGTGTGCACATAAATCACTTATCACGGTATCCATCAGCGTTGAGGCCTTAGTCGGGATGAAAACGTTGGGCACGTCTGGTTCTGCCATCGATCAGCAAAGTGAAACCTCGCTGGACGGTCTTTAAGGCTGAGTTAATTTTGTCGAGTGAACACAGGTGATCCGTCAGGGATCTTTAACTGCCAAGAGTTCGGACATGAAATCCTTCAGAAATCGACTACCTAGGATCGGCTTATGCCCGTGGAATTGGAATCATGAATCGTACACTCTGTCTCTGATCCACCGAAGCGATACCTACTTATTTAATTTGAACAATCATTATCAATGAGGTTTAGCGCATATTTGTTAATCTTTAGTTCACACACTGATGAGCAATTAAATTACAATAAAATTAGCCTGCTAGTAGCATGTAGCACCCTCTTTCGCACAGATGGCGGCGGCGATGCGGTGAGACATGGACTCCACAAGATACCAGAAGCTCTGGGAAGCCAAATTGATCCGTGACATTTGTACAACCTCCCATATTTCAAGGAGATTGTACGGAAAAAGGACCAAGGCGCACACATCCCTCTCGACAGCATCAATAGGATAGAGGTCAGGTGAACTTGAGGGTGAGGCTCGGTCCGTGGACTCTTCATCAAACCATTTGGCCACAATTCGGGAGCGATGCGTAGACGCATTGTCTTACTGTAGTACAGGTCTCCCACAGGGTGCAGAAGTTGAACAAATGGGTGGACATTAATCTGATGGCAGGTTCCTATTTCGTTCGCCTATGATGCACGTTGTTGGATGTACCAGGCGTTCCATTTCATCCCATATGAACGAACCCCATACTATTACATTCACCTAGCCTACTACAACACCATTTTGTCAAGACGCAGCTAATTCAATTGCTCACCAATGTATATTTCTCTGTAGGCCTTCTCCATTTCATCAATATCTGAGCCCTATTAATGAGTAATATGATTTGTTACAAAATGAATGACCTTCTGGACTGTACGCCGACGGTCTTTAGGGAAGAACCGGATGTCATGTTGTTAACGCGATGGATAATACCGTCGTGTCAGCTGTTATGTGTGGGATCTGATTGTTAGTTAGGTATCGTCATAAAAGTTAGTATATCCTCTTTCAGATTCTAACGTTGGTCCTAATTTTTTACGAGGGGTCTCTCGGACAACTTTCTTTACAAAATGCTAAATCAGAGAAGTACTGAAGGGTTACATACTCAAAAATGCAACTTACTAATATCTTTAATTTCTTTCAGCCATTCGAAGCAATGGAAGCCAATGAAAAAGTTTTCAAGATGGAGGTAAGTAGCGTGATAAATTAAGTTTTTGAAGTATGAGTCTTATGTGTTTAAATGAGTTCATATTATTGCTCTCACAATAACGTAATACGGAATTAAAGCTAAGAATATGAATTAGAGTTTGCCAAGTGGCAGATGGCATGAAGGTTATAATCTAGCCTGTAGGGTCATTACTGGCTAGACATTCAGTTGCAGTGTTGGATGTTTGGGACGGTCTCAGATAAATGCGTACCGTTTTGGACGATTTACATAACACTTTTGGGATTGAGAATCTTGAACGTATCCCCACTGTCGGCAGCCCTGAGGATGGTTTTCCGTGCTTTTCCATTTTACACCAAACAAATCCTGGGGCTGTGCTTTAATTAAGTCCGTGGCCACTTCCATCCCACTCCTAGGCCTTTCCTATCCCATCGTCACCATAAGATCTATCAGTGTCGGTGCGACGTAAAGCAAATTTTAAAAATAAATGCTGGACATATGGGATGATCTTACCTACCTGCGCCCCATTTCCACACTACGCTGGGGATGGTTACAGAAGAAAAAATTTCCTCATTTCATTCAGACTTGGGACTGCCCTGATATGATTAAAATGCAATTTCTTAAATTCAAAATATAATCAAGAGAGCTACCGTCACCTTGTTATGTATTTTTCAGAGTTAAGACGAATTTGGACCATAATGGAACGAAACAAATTTTATATATTTCATTAGGGCTACATCCCCAGTCTTATATGATTCAAATTCATTTGACAACCTTCCCTCTCTTTCTTCCGTGCCTTTACGAGGGGCGTTAAATAATTTTCTTTTAACTGAATTTACTTTTGGTTTTATTCATTCATGAACTGAAAGACATTCAGATGAATGCACATTTGGGCGTGGGACGTAGAACTGCTCATAAAGATGACTGTGGAATGACTATAATCTATTATTTGTTCTACAATGAGCGGTAGATTCAGCAGCCCAAATGCTAGGAAGAAATATTAAATGCGGATCAATGTAATCTGCGTGTATGTAGTCAGTACATTACGGATCATTAGATAGATGGTGCTATTGCTATCAATGCTGAGGAAGCCTCACCAATTTCATCGAGAAGTAAGACCAGCAGACCGAAAAAGTAATGAAGCCACTTTCGCACTTGCATCTCGGAGTCTAAATATTCCTTACTTGTGGAAACTTTTGCATTTTTCTATCCCAGTTTTGAGAGAGATGATATCTACAGCAATGGAATGAAATGAAATGTCGTATGGCTTTTAGTGCCGGGATACCCCAGGACGGGTTCGGCTCGCCAGGTGCAGGTCTTTCTATTTGACTCCCGTAGGCGACCTGCGCGTCGTGATGGTGAAATGATGATGAAGACAACACATACACCCAGACCCCGTGCCATTGGAATTAATCAATTAAGGTTAAAATCCCCGACCCGGCCGGGAATCGAACCCGGGACCCTCTGAACCGAAGGCCAGTACGCTGACCGTTCAGCCAACGAGTCGGACTACAGCAATGATTGGTGCATTCGAGAGAGAGATATACAACCACCGCGTGCGTTTACCTTTTCAAACAATGCGTAAGATCTTGTCAAACTAAAAAAAGATCCCAGCAACACAAAACACGGTCTTAAGTTAATTGAAAGACATGGGGGCGTAAGAAAACGTTCCATTTCCAAAAACTGACTCATGTGATCACAGAACATCTGAATTCGGGGAACACGTACACAGAATTAGGGATTTGACTTCGTTAAGGAATATATCACTCATTTTCAAATACTATTTAATTTTGCCATTCAAATAACTAATACACCGCTTCATTTCTAATTTTGAGAATTGTAGATAGAGATTTCCTGCGTATTCAGTACGCAGATTTTCTTACTAATGACATGTAGTAATTCGTTGGTTACCTCATTTGATGTGTCTTACCTGCTGCTTGCTATTTTGTTCGGTCGAGAATGCACATTTCCTTCAGCTTTCCTTATTAGCAACAGTTTTTACAGCCTCTGAAGAAATTTCCTCTGTTGTCATGAAATCATGATTATGCTTTCCTCACACACTTTTAATTTTCGAAAATTTTGATTCACTATACAGCACTAAACTGTATTTTCTCTCTGTG
This sequence comes from Anabrus simplex, assembly GCF_040414725.1. NCBI lineage: Eukaryota > Metazoa > Arthropoda > Insecta > Orthoptera > Tettigoniidae > Anabrus > Anabrus simplex. Next base: position 716,155,201 of record NC_090266.1, read on the forward strand.
CATAGAAACTTCTCCTTTACATTTTTTATTTAACATCGCATACTCAGTTTCAAATTGTCAGCCGGAATACAAACACTTCTTTTTACAATTGGCTTTACGTCGCACCGACCCAGATAAGTCTTATAGCGACGAAGGGATAGGAAAGGCATAGGAGTGGGAAGGAAGCGGCCGTGGCCTTAATTAAGGTACAGCCCCAGCATTTGCCTGGTGTGAAAATGGGAAACCACGGAAAACCATCTTCAGGGCTGCCGATAGTGGGGTTCGAACCCACTACCTCCCGAATGTGAATGCAAACACTATTCGTTACCAAATGGACGGTGTGGCCGAACAACGGGACAGGTGCCACTAAGCACTTTCTACAAGAGAGGTGAAAGGAAGCTGAAAACACTTCAGCTCATGCTGCTTCCACCGAGGACTGACTGTGCACGTGTCCCGTTGTTCCATTCTACTTCGTGCGGTAAAACAAGTTTTGAGAAGCACGATCTAACATGCCAGATTGTGAAACCTTTCATTTATTTCAATGAGTTGAATTAAGTTTGAGAAAGCACAAATAAACGTGTTAGACCCGGGAGGAAGGAAAACCCACACTGGTTAGCGCGGACTGAACGAAACGACAGTGTTATTGGCACGTGCCCCGTTGTTCCACTAGACACGAAATACGGCTCGTTCAACTAAATCGAGCCTGCCTCGCTTTCTAGTGGATTTCTCCTTAAACAGAATACGAATCACGATAGAAGAGTCCTCAATCTCAACGTTCAACTGAAATTTCTACTTTGCTCAAATTGGAGCTTGTCCCGTTATTCGGCCGCGCCGTTCAAATATTTCTATGAAGTTAGAAATCTATCGAACATCTCCTTCAGTAAATTATATCGGTCCCTATTTACTCTTCTTACAAGAAAGTATTTGCCCCACCGAGCTCGATAGCTGCAGTCGCTTAAGTGCGGCCAGTATCCAGTAATCGGGAGATAGTGGGTTCGAACCCCAATGTCGGCAGCCCTGAAGATGGTTTTCCGTGGTTTCCCATTTTCACACCAGGCAAATGCTGGGGCTGTACCCTAATTAAGGCCATGGCCGCTTCCTTCCCATTCCTAGGCCTTTCCTATTCCATCGTCGCCATAAGACATGTCTGTGTCGGTGCGACGTAAAGCAAATAGCAAAAAAAAAGTATTTGCCCCAATTTGTCCTTTTGATTTCCAATTTTACCTTCATATTATGATCCTTCCTACTTAAAGAAACTCCACTCAAGCTAATTCGTCTACTAATGACGTCCATGGCATTTCTACACTTAAGGCTAGATACATACCTCTTAGTCATGCAGGTCTTCTTCTGATGATGATGATGCTTGTTGTTTAAAGGGGCCTGACATCGAAGGTCATCGGCCCTCCGCTCTTCTTCTTACTCCCAAGTCTTCACAGCCCAAAGTTCGCAACATTTCGCAACACTACTCTTTTGTCCGAAATCAACCAGAACAAATCACGCTGCTTTCCTTTGTATTTTTCCAGTTCCAGAATCAAGTGTCCTGATAAGAGTCCCATATATTGGATCATACACCAATTAGGGTCTTACGAGCGATTTATACGCCATCTCTTTTACATACTTTCTACAACTGATAAATATCCTCATAACCATATGATGAGTTCTGTAACCTTTATTTTCATCCTCGCTAATGTGATTACGCCAATGAAGATTTTTTCTTATGTTAACACCTAGGTACATACACTGAGTGCCCAAAAGTCACGGGAAGACACTGAATGGGATGCCAATAACGAGTTGCTCCTCCGCGAGCCCTCAGAACGACAGCAATACCGCGAGGCATCTACTCTACAAGGTGTTGGAATCGTTCTGGAGGGATCTGGGCCCACGCATCTTGCACTGCTACGCACAATTGGTCTTGTGTATTTGGTTGGGGGTTCATGGGGCGTACACCAACATCGACAGCATCCCACAAACGCTCGATTGGATTAAGAGCGGGGGATCTGGAGGGCCAATCCATGGTCCTAACATCACTGGAGTGCTCCTCCAACCACCTCCGTACAGGCCATGAAGACGCCTGGAAGGGTGGAAGGTAAATGCTTCCACCATCCTTAACCTCGGCACTTGGTGGGGTAGAGTGGTTAGCTCTACGCCCGGCCGCCTTTTCCCCAGGAATTAACCTGGTACTCATTTTTGGTGTAGGCTGAGTGAACCTCAAGGCCATGTGCACCTACGGAAGTGGAAATCTCATTTCTTAAATTTTACGACTGCCTGGCGGGGAATTGAACCCACGTCCTTCCGAGTGAACCGAGCACGCCTTTACCACCTCGGCCAGGCAGTCCCAAAGGGGAATAGCGCCAACGGCACGTGGTGTTCACAAGCGGTCGTCCATCAAGGTACTGACCACGCCCAATGTTGCTTAACTGCGGTGATCGGACGAGAACATGTGTATTCAACATGGTATGGCCGTTGGCCTTCAACCAGATGTTTGAAATATTATATTGTTGGCTCGCGTTTTCGTGACTGTTTAAGGCTCTAATTACGATAGTTTCATCTGTGGCTTGTATGCTACGTACCATCCCGACATTGGCAGTGAATTATGAAGAATGAATTTTAGAATGGTTAAGCGGAGGAACTGTACCCACATCTCCTTTCAGCTGAGTTATCTGAGGATGAATGCACCCTGCTTCATTCCCAGGCGTTAGCCCTTAATACTTTAATTCGCACCGATTGGCCAAATAAATGGAAAGCTCCATGAAAGTAGTAGGAGTAGCGAACTTAGTCGTCAAAGGAAAAGAAGCCTGATGGACTAACCTCAGGAAATCAACGCTTATAAAGTAATATGAATATTCTAATGCAAGTACATGGAGGTTGGTATTGTCAATGTCACCAATTCAAAAGCAACCTGAAATAAAATATACTGTTTGTTAGATCTCTAGCTTTAAATTTGAACATTTAGAATTTGAAAGCAAGAAAGAGAGTAGAATATTGCTAATAATGCCCACACTCCGTGAACAAGGAGAACATGATATATTGATGTGCAATAAAAGAATTGTCACTTAAAACTGAAGTCCAAAAAAGCAGTGTAGTGTCCTTGGTCTGACGCTCACCATGTATTTTCAACGGTGCAGGCACAGACGTTTGGCATTCAAGAATGCTTAAATGCAAGAGTCTTCATTATATGTTCGAGAAGCTCTTCATGCGGAAAAATACCGATACTCTAGTGTCTCCTTAAAATCTATTACATCTGGAAGTAGGACATTGAACAATTTTTTTTTCGCTAGTTGCTTTACGTCGCACCTACACAGATAGGTCTTATGGCGACGATGGGACAGGAAATGGCTAGGTGTGGGAAGGAATCGGCCATGGCCTTAATTAAGGTACAGCCCCAGCATTTGCCTGGTGTGAAAATGGGAAACGACGGAAAACCATTTTCGAGGCTGCCGATAGTGGGGTTCGAACCTACTATCTCCCGAATACTGGATACTGGCCACACTTATTATTATTATTATTATTATTATTATTATTATTATTATTAGACCTATTATTATTATTGTTGTTATTATTATTATTATTATTATTATTATTATTATTATTATTATTATTATTATTATTATTATTATTATTATTATGAATGTTATATGCAAACAGAAATGTGCTCAAAATGTGCTTGTCTTTTAAGAAAGGCATTGTACAATGAAGCCCAAGTCTTATAAATATTCCGAGTGAGTGGCCGCATGGTTTGGGGCACGTAGCTGACAGCTTGCGTTCGAGAGATAGTGGGTTCGAAAGCAAATTAAAAAATCACTCAAGATTCAGTGCATGATTTTTCAGATCCTGGTTCTGCTTTGTCTCCAACAAAGTGAAACCTAACATAACATATTAGTTGAAGTATTTAACGTGTCTCGAATGACATATTTAGAAATGTGTGTTTATTACAGGCATAATATTAGTGTTAACATATTTTGTACATTGTAAAAATATCAAATCATTTTGCAGGTGTGGCCAGAAGAGGCTTTCCGCAAGGTAGCTGGAAGGTACATGGAAGCTATCAAGCTAACTTCTGAAACAAAGAAAGCGATTGTAGAAGCTTTCAAATATGTCCATTTATCAGCAAGGTTTGTGAATATTACATATATATTTCTTGTATAATGGTCAAAAAATGATTTGAATATTGTGATTTCACATGGTATATGTCACAGTACTACAAACATGTTACCGAGCTCGGTAGCTGCAGTCGCTTAATTGCGGCCAGTATCCAGTATTCGGGAGATAGTGGGTTCGAGCCCCACTGTCGGCAGCCCTGAAGATGGTTTTCCGTGGTTTCCCATTTTCACACCAGGCAAATGCTGGGGCTGCACCTAATTAAGGCCACGTCCGCTTCCTTCCCACTCCTAGCTCCTTCCTGTCCCATCGTCGCCATAAGACGTGTCTGTGCCGGTGCGACGTAAAGCAACTTAGAAAAAAACATGTTTACAGTATGCGTTGTAGGCCAATTTATGAGGCACACTGTGATGCTAAACCCAGATCAGGTTCGATATTTGTCCTATAGGAGGCTTTTAACGTGTCGATCAGTATAATATCATTTGTGAGGTCGGTGGTGTGCTGACAGCACGTGTCGGACTGAGGTAAACGCGGCAAGAGTACCCTTTCCAGTTCCTGATCGCATTCGAATTGTGACATTGCTGCAAAAAGTATGGCGACAAGTGGATGTTGCCACTCGTGCTGGAGCGAGTCGGAGAAACGTCTCTAAAGTTTGGAAATTGTTCGAGCTGCTATCCACGAATGGGATAATCTGCCCAAAAATTAGTTGGATTCTCTGGTACTGAGTATGTTTCATCGTGTTCAAGCATGCCTCAGAGCGCGAAGTGGCTACACACTACTGATCTGCCTCACAATGAACGACAATTCTGTGTTCAAAATCCCAAACTTTGTGTTCTGTTTCTGTTATGCTGACTGAACGTTGTTTTCTTTTTATATACTCTTTGTAATGTATAATGTACGTACATACTGTCCCCGTCAACATAAGAGCAAAATTGTGCGAAGAAGAGTCCAGTGTACGAAACTCAGATTTAATAGTTCAGGTGTAGTGCTTCAGCAGGTAAGAAAGTGATGAGTGTAGCCTTGAGAGACTGGTAAGCAGGCGGGTGTGCATTGATCCACGCGTGGCGACGATTGTGCCTATCATATTTGGCTTACAGTGACAGGAGAGCGTAATACGTGACCGAAAGAGAGGGGCGACTCAAGGTTAACCAAGATTCCACAAGTGTTATCTCGAAAATTCTATTGAACGAGTGACGAACTAACAATCGCCAAGATAGGAATTGTGACATACAATAATTGATTTTCAGTGTACCACACCTCCCGGGACACGAAGTAATACAGGCGGAGTGAAATCAGTTCTATATTCTCTCCTTATTTGTAAACCAGCAGAGACGAGTTAAGTATTTCCTACGCTGCTCGATAAAACATTTAATAATCCAGTTGGTGCACATTTTAATGTGTTATGTCAGTTACAGCTTGTGAAGAGGATATTTACTAGAGCACGAGGACAACATTGAACGGAACTACAGGACACCATTATGCCAGCTTCTCGTGGAAGTAATTCGACGATGCAGAGGCCTCTAACGTGGGAATTATCCTCTGCAATGAACTACTAAATAAAAACGCTGCCATGACTCTAAAAACACATCATTCTGAGAAGGAGATGACGAGAGCTGGGGATCGACGTTCATTTACTATATTTAAGTTCACATTTGTAAATTTTACCTTTTTTCATGGAATATAGTACAATCTCTCTTCTAGTGGCAATATTTTCTATTATTTAAAGGTATATATAGTATTCTTTCAACTTCAGACTTTACTTAGGTGATGGTAGATTTGTGTATCACTGTGGTAGTATTGAATTTAATAGTGTGATAGTTGGGTTAAAAATTGCTACTAAAAATAAATAATTTCTTCGATAATAATTAATTAATTTAATCACATTATGTCGGGAGTGATAAGGGAATTTTCATAGACGAATGTATGGAGCAGAGCTTAGTCTTCTCACTGGATTCATACGAGGTAATGTTACAATTTTCATCAACCTATAGATTCATGATGTTACTGGGCTAATTTTAGGAGCATACGAACCAATTTTGTTAACCTTAATTTCAGCAAATGGGTTAAATAATGCCGATAAAGAATGCTGGGTGTTTAAATAAGATGATACATGTGATGATTTTGTTATAGGTGCGAGTTAGTGCTCATATTATGATGATGTAGACGGTATGGGATGATAGCCCATTATTCAAGTATTTAGAGTAGTGAATGTGAATATATACATTTATAGAATGATATTAATTGAGCACGTGTTGCGATGTGAATGTAACTAGTTATGTGATATATAATAATAATTCTAGAGTACACTCAACATGAATCTGGATAACCTTAAACGATGTGTAAGCCTAGAATTAACTCTTTCGTGAGATTCTGTGTGAAAGTTATCAGTTGATGTTCTTCAATATCATTTTGCATTAAAGATAGAGGATGTTGTCATTACTTGTTAGCGCTATGAAATGATTCTCACATTAATCGATCACAAGCCTAATAATGAGGGGATGTGAATTTCTAAGAGGTAAGAGGACTAAATAAAAACCTGCATGAAAATAAACGAAGCTAATGAGCACATAAAACAAATTATGATGATCGTGTGTCTTATGTGTGTGCTTGTGCGGGAAATGTGTGCTTATTGCTGCTGTATATTTCAATGCCGTTTTGCACCATGTGTAATGGTGTTGCTGTTTATTCTTATCTTCTCGCGTTCTGTCACCTTCAACTATCATTCTTGAATTAAAGGTTTTGATAATGTGGAAAGGAATCCAACGCAGACCACATGCCACAATAATGATAAGAAAGAAGCCACAAGATGCAAGCAAGCAGACTGTCACGGGAGATCACATATTTACTGGGATAAGTGTAATGTAGACCTCTGTCTGACCAGTAAGAGGAACTGCCTGTTTATTTATTCCACAGAAAGTTGTGTAAAAAAGCTGAACAATCGCTGATTTCATTCATTTTCTGAACATTTCATGCGGAACTGTGTACTAACTAATTATTTTTCTGTAAATAATATTGATTGTTCAATATCACATATTTCTGAAGGATCACAATTTTGCTATACCTTGGTATGAATGTACATTGTAATGTACATACTGAATTTTGTGCAAATAACTTTTGAAAGTTGCTTATATTCACACTGAAGTGTTATTTATGATCCATGGAATTAGTTTCATGGAGAAAAATATTTTAATTCTAACGAAACAAAATTCAGGTCTGAAGGGGCTAGGGAGATTACTTCTAGTTAATTTATTGCACTGGACAAGAAATTAATTATTTAATTTACCTTTAATTTCAGTTTATCCCTAACGCCGTGTATAAATCGAGTGTACCAGTGAAAGAGGACGTAGACAACGAGTGAACTTTTCATTGACAATGAAATGTAATTTTGTGAGTGGTTGAGTTTCAAAAGGGACTTTGATTGCCACGATCTGTGATCAGCAAGGAGTTTGTTGTATCTGTGATGTTTTCTTTATTATTTTATCCTTGTTAATAAATGTAAAGCCCATTTTTATTGTGTCATTTACCAAATGCCATCCATCCCCTTTAATCTCCCTAATAATAATATAATAGCCACACACACGAGCGGTCCACACAAAGATCCTCGTGTCTACCGGCTGAGCTCGGGTAAAAAATGGGGCAATACACATAGCAAAATGAAAAGGGCACTAATGTAGAATATGCAAAATTCTTTTTTGAACAATATATTCTGAATCGTATGCTGAAAGTCGGAATTGATTGATTGAAACTATATATTCAAACCTCCGAAGTGGCACCGTAAGGGAAATGGAAAGCCATCTCCGTACAAGCCATGGTGACAAAGGCTTCCACTGTTCGTAAAAATATCCTCAGTGCTAATATCTCTTTATTTTATGCCTGGCTACTATTGCCTTCAGGAAATAACCTGGTAGACATTTCTGTCGTAAGCGCCGTGGACTTAAGAGCCACGTGCCAGGAACTGTAGGATAAGTTTCGCGTAACTATAAAATAATTTTTAGTACATTCAAGTGTTATTTATGATCCATGGAATTAGTTTTATGGAGAAAAATATTTTCTTCTAACGAAACAAAATTCAGGTCTGAAGGGGCTAGGGAGATTACTTCTAGTTAATTTATTGCACTGGACAAGACATTAATTATTTAATTTACCTTTAATTTCATTTTATCCCTAACGCCGTGTATAAATCGAGTGTACCAGAGAAAGAGGACGTAGACAACGATTGAATTTTTCATTGACAATGAAATGTAATTTTGTGAGTGTTTGATAGTTACTTTGAGAGTAGCAATGTTTACAACACAAATTGCTCGCATTTATTCAGCAGTTAGATTTACTTACAAAATCCCATTGACGAGATGTTGACGATGATTAGAATTGCCTGGAAGTCACTATTGCTCATATGCCACTCGAAATATTAATAAGCTATGTATACAGGATGAACCAAAATTCGCGCACTCGGTCGTCGCAGTGCGACTCCTCACATGCCAGCAATAAAAAAAAGGCTCCCACAAAAGTTCGTCCTGCGAGTATATCCGGCAGAAAAGGGACGTTGAAGAGTAGCAATCTGGCAACACTGTAACCACATGTAGGGTAACTACCTGTGTCAGCACATATTAGTCGTGCTGTACAGTTGGTGCAGTGGATAGAGTTTTAGGTTAGCATACAGGAGCTCGAGAGGTCGACCCTGGGTTGAGGCGTATAACAGCGAATAAATTCACGCCCACGACGTGGAAAGGGCGTCTTTCAAAGCTGACCAATGAAAACGATTGTTCGTCCATTTCTAGGATCGTCGTATGTAAGTGCAAATGGTTTCTGGAGGACCCGCTGCAATCGCTGTTGACGATTGCGCGAATTTCGGTTCACCCTGTATATTATTAGGACCTTAATTAAATATTATGATTTCATTATCGTTGGCTTAAATACAAGGAAACTTCTAAATTACAAAATTACAAAAATTAGACGTGTGATAGAAAAATTCTACCTTCACTTTTGGAATCATCAGATGAAATGTTTTAAGATGCAGCAGAAATGTAACATTTAACAGAATCACAGAAGTCCAATGTTGTTAAGTAAGCTAAATTTATTTGACCTTAATTAAATGTGATGATTTAATTATCGTTTATCTTCATTAAAGGAAACTTATATAATGGGGATCTTGAATTGAGGCGCTTTTGTATTTCACTTCAAAAGAAGCCATGTCGTTTCCAGTTCAAGTGTATGAATAGGTTTTACGACCACGTGTAGTTCAATACCATTATCTTAGAGCGGCTGTTGAATCTACGTATCACCGGGCGAGTTGGCCGTGCGCGTAGAGGCGCGCGGCTGTGAGCTTGCATCCGGGAGATAGTAGGTTCGAATCCCACTATCGGCAGCCCTGAAAATGGTTTTCCGTGGTTTCCCATTTTCACACCAGGCAAATGCTGGGGCTGTACCTTAATTAAGGCCACGGCCGCTTCCTTCCAACTCCTAGGCCTTTCCTATCCCATCGTCGCCATAAGACCTATCTGTGTCGGTGCGACGTAAAGCCCCTAGCAAAAAAAAAATCTGCGTATCTCATCACAATTGAAAATATGTATAATCTAAGAAGACTATCATACAACAATTTAACGCATTGGATGTTTGATACTTACTGTAATCTGGGTGTATCGTATAATTAACTCTATGGTTTTTGTGTTTGCAGTGTCATATCTGGAGAATTTCTTGCTAAAACAGGAAGGCATACTCACGTAACACCAGTCATATTCATCGAGTTCCTGAAGCTTTTCATCAAACTTTTTACAGAAATGCAGGCCGAGCTGAATGAAGGTGTAGCCAGATACCACGGAGGACTGGACAAACTGGAGTTTGCAGGGAGAGAGGTAAAATAAGTCTGTTTTTTCTAATTATTCAATTAACTACTGGGAAAGTAGGCATACTTTCATACATCTCACAATAATGTTGCAGATTTGTGTTTTTTTCAATCTGCTTTACGTCGCACTGACACAGACAGGTCTTATAGCGACGATGGGATAGGAAAGGGCTAGGAGTGAGAAGGAAGGACCGTGGCCTTGATTAAGGTACAGCCCCAGCATTTGCCTGGCGTGAAAATGGGAAACCACGGAAGACCATCTTCAGGCCTGCCGACAGTAGGCCTCGAACCCACCATCTCCTGAATGCATGCTGTTAGCTACGCGATCCAAATCGCACAGTCACTTGCTCGGTACAATTTATATCTAGACCTCACATGTTATTATATATTTTATATAAGTACTTTAAAATTCTTTGAAATTTGCTTTTTTTAAAGGAAAACAACTATCTCATGAACTACCATTCACAGAGACTCGTAATTGGATTCTTGAAGCAAAATACATATCTTGAATATATATCCATGTTTGTTTGAATTCCGCAAGTTTCAATTCATTTAATTACCTCTGCATTCATGGAATCGAACGAATATTTCCGATTTGAATTTTCTTCTAAATGGGCGAATGAATAGTAATTTCTACGGGATTCGTTTGAATTATTATTATTTCCGGTTTGTGAAGTTGTGTAATGGGTTTCCGTTGATTTATAGTTTCAAATTTCTTAATGATCAGATGATTGGGAATGAAGACCGAGCGAGTTGTACCCTAATTAAGGCCACGGTCGCTTCCTTTGTGTCCAAGCTCCGTTCTATTGTCCGGCTCCATGGCTAAATGGATAGCGTGCTGGCCTTTGGTCGCAGGGGTCCCGGGTTCGATTCCCGGCAGGGTTGGGAATTTTAACCATCATTGGTTAATTTGGCTGGCATGGGGGCAGGGTGTATCTGTTGTCTTCATCATCATTTCATCCTCATCACGACGCGCACGTCGCCTACGTATGTCAAATCGAAAGACCTGCACCTGACGAGCCGAACTTGTCCTCGGACACTCCCGGCACTAAAAGCTATACGCCATTTCTTTCTTTTCCGTCCTATTCCACCGTCACCATAAGACCAGTCCGTGTCGATGCGACGTACGGAAAACCAATAGCAAAAGAGACAGAATGGAATGAAGAAACAACTGAAGTTATCTTTAGGAAGGTAAATGTTATCTATGTGAACTCAGTGTGGGAAAGTGTGTCACGTATACTGATAGAGAAATATTAAGCTTCGTTTGGAAGGTGGACGAATGTGTGTCACATATACTGATACAGAAATATCAACCTTCGTTTGGAAGGTGGACGAATGTGTGTCACATATACTGATAGAGAAATATCAACCTTCGTTTGGAAGGTGGACGAATGTGTGTCACATATACTGATACAGAAATATCAACCTTCGTTTGGAAGGTGGACGAATGTGTGTCACATATACTGATACAGAAATATCAACCTTCGTTTGGAAGGTGGACGAATGTGTGTCACATATACTGATAGAGAAATATCAACCTTCGTTTGGAAGGTGGACGAATGTGTGTCACATATACTGATAGATAAATATTAAGCTTCGTTTGGAAGGTAGAGGAATGTTCTTGTTCTTTTATTGTAACTGAACGTACTTTAAGAATTATTTGTACAGGATGCACGCCGTGGTCTATCTATGCACGTTATACATTTCTTTTGGGTTTCTACCGCGCGAAAGAAGACAAAGTGCTGGAAATCTAGATGTTTTGCGAAGACTTTGCTCTGCTTTCTCAGAATTGGACCTTGACTGACTCCTCTAATAATTGTTACAATCGGTAGCTTATTTCCAATAAAGGTTTTGATATATTTTAATAATTGATGTAATGGCTGTCCTCATAAATGCTATGATAACTGTTCAAATAACTGTTAAAATATAGTTTTAATAACTGTTCTAAACATTGATGTAATAACTGTCATATAACAGAACAACTGTTATTGTGCGACCAAAAGCTCCCACAGCTCACCGCAGTATGTATTTTCTCTCAATCGCGTCTTAAGATATCCGTTTCGGAATTAATTGAAAACTTATTTTTAAAATGTTATGACCGAGTGAGTTGGCTGCGTGGTACTCGCCGCGTAGCTGTTCGCTAGTATTCGGGGGATAGTAAGTTGGAAGCCCATCATTGGCAGACCTGTAGACGGTTAACCGTGGTTTCCCATTTTCACACCAGGCAAATGCTGGGGCTGTACCTTAATTAAGGCCACAGCCGCTTCCTTCCCACTCCTAGCCCTTCCCTGTCCCATCGTCGCCATAAGACCTACCTGTGTCGGTGCGACGTAAAGCAACTAGCAAAAAAAGAATTATTTGCTTTACGTCCCACTAACTACTTTTACGGTTTTCGGAGTGACTGGTTGTTCCTGTTCGTCCCAACACCCTCCTCTTCATACTCAGGCAACACATCACCAACCACCACAGAAACACGCAGCAGTGATTACATCCCTCCACATACGGTTGGCGCCAGGAAGGGCATCCGCTCATAAAACAGGGCCAAATCCACATGTGTGACAGTTCTCACCCACAACCCCACAAGGTGTGGGAAAAGTGATAGAAGAAGAAGATACCACGCAAATGCTCGACTATATGCTCATGAAGGCCACGGCTGCGCCCTTCCCAGTCCTAGACCTTTCCCATCCCGTCCCATCAAGCAACATGAGACAAGATGACGTTGCCAAATTTCTTCATATGAATGAAAGTGTTATCTCCAGGTTTTTGAGAAAATTCCAAGACACCCATTCTGTAGCAGATCAACATCGTGCGGAGGGTCCACGCAAAACAACAACTACTCAAGACCGGTATACGCATATTTGCACTTAGACACGCACAGACACTACTTTGTGCCACGAGCTTCGAGAAGCCGCAGAAGTTACTGTAGGTACCCAAACTGTGCACAGTGGACTCCATTATAGGAGACTGTAATCCCGAAGACCTCTCAGAACTCCTCCACTTTGACAACATCACAGGGTAACTTGCGTTCGATGGTCTAGAACACATCAGACTTACAGACGAGATCAGTGGCTTAGATCGTTGCTCTCTGATGAAATGCGAATTAGTTTACACCTTGATGACAATTCTCTACGGGTATGGAAGGCAAGAGAGGAACGTTACAGTGAATCATTCTCAGTAGATCGTCACCAACAGCTTAAAAATTCAGCACCATTCTGGGGAGGTATAATGTTCGGCCGCCCGACACCACTGGTTCACATTCAAGGAACATGTCGGTCGTAGTGTATGAAAACAACATTCTCCGGCTTGTTGTAAGTGGCTTTGCAGATAGTGTAGGAGATGGGTTTACTATACATGACGATAACGCTTGTCCACATCGTGCAGCAGCTGTGAATGGATACTTGGATGGGTGTGGGATCGGCTGAATGGAATGGCCAGAGTCTTCCCCGGAGATGATCTGCTTAGGGGATACGTGGACTTCCTTCAAAGAGCAATTTCCAAACGTCAACGTCCACCATTAACGATTCAGGTCCTAAAAGATGCTGGCTGCCATCGATGAGTGGGACCGTTTGCCTCAAGAATTACTCAATGATTTGGTACTGAGCATACCCCATCGCATTCAAGAGTGTATCCAGGTTCGTGGAGAACCAGAACGCAACCGACTCATGCGACTGCATTGGAAACTCTCTTTGGTTTGTGATGTCCTACCTGAGAAGGTTCCTTAATCTGTTTGGTTTAGTCACATACTGAGTGTTTCTTTTCTCGTACTGGGTCCAGAGCTATTGAGAAGTGTACGTTTTCATTGTATTTACATTAACTAATCTGATATCGGTTCCACCTAAACACAAACAGAACCTGGTATATGCTTAACTTTTTATAATGAGTATACATGCTGCACGCTGGACTCCAAACCGTGCTAGCAGATTCTAATTTGGATCTAACAAGTGTGTTGTAAAGAGCGAGCATCGACAAAGTCTTGGTAAAGGGTTTTATATTCCGCACGACGGAATCAAGAACTTTGTACGAGTCAGCTGTATTCTTTAACACGTGGGGTTGGTGGTAAAAGTGAGTACGCTGTCGAATAAAACCCCTCGAGGTCGTTCACTTGTTCAACGCGCTGCAGTTCGAATCATAATTTGTAAGTGAAATATACAGTATTTTTGTTTTTTGGTGAACAACACTGTGTTACACTTTGGTACAATAGTAATAATAATGGTTTTACATACCACCAACAACTTTTTAGGTTTCCGGAGACGCCTAGGCGCCAAATATTTTGTCCCGGAGGAATTTTTTGAGTGCCATTGATCCTAGCGACGCGAGGCAGTAGAATTTGAGCACCTTAGTACAGCACTGGACTGACGGTGAGTCGCGAACTTGTGCTCATAAGGTCAGTGCCCTATCATCGGAGTCACTCAGCCTGTAGGTAACTATGTACGATACAAAGAAATAGACTATGCAAGCATAGAGTCAGAATTGTCAGGTGTATTGGCCTTCGTTTCAGAGGAGCGTTAGATTGTCAGCCGGGTCGCTTATTTTAACTTTGTCTGGTTTAATTCCTTTAGCTCGGGGGCTGGGTGTTTGTGTTCGCTTTACACACCTTCATTTACATACAACGCAACACACAACAAACAACCATAAGAACACGCAATAGCGAATGTGGGCTTAGCGTCAGGGAAGGCAATTGAAAAAGGTTTTGAGTAAGATGCTTCCATACTCCTCCAGGTGGAGGCAGTAAACGACGGCGAGGTCGTTTCAACTACTAGCGCTGACAGTTGACGTTACTCCAACTGCTCTGACTTACAGAGACAAGTGGGGCACTCCAAGGATTGATTTGGCTTACACACCTCCAGAATCTTGCGTCTTATGGTTTGATTAGATATCGTGACTTTTTGCTACTGCAGTATAAAATAATAATAATAATAATAATAATAATAATAATAATAATAATAATAATAATAATAATCATAATTGATTTTACGTCCCACTAACTACTTTTACGGTTTTCGGAGACGCCGAGGTGCCGGAATGTTGTCCCGCAAGAGTTCTTTAACGTGCCAGTAAATCTGTCGACAAGAGGCTGACGTATTTAAGCACCTTCAGATACCACCGGAGTGAGCCAGAATCGAACCTGCCAAGGTGGGCTGAGAAGGGCAGCGCTCCACCACCCGAGCTGCACAGCCCGGCAGTAGTATGGTAACTAAACTAATCCCATGACACTACAGCCCTGAAGGGCCGTGTCCTACCAAGCGACCGCTGCTCAGCCCGAAGGCTTGCAGAATGCAAGGTGTCGTGTGGTCACCACGACGAATCATCTCGGCCGTTATTCTTGGTTTTCTAGACCGGGAATGTGATGACAAAATGCGTAATTATATAAATGGCACCATTTGTAAACCGACGTGTAGACTCGTTCGAACTCGTTTATCCTATAAGGGATGGGTTTCTTTCAACATCTGGAAGTCAAGACTCGTTCAAAGTTCCCTGCTGGAGAATTCTGATTAATGTGTATTTTAATAAGCCAAACTCGAAAAGATGCTCCGTTTCGCCGAACAAAAGAGTCTACCGAACTCTGATTACAATGAGCAGAGCATGTTCGGGCAGAATAGAGCAGCTTGGAAACTCGAAAGTTCAAGTGACTCACTTAATAAGACATGTTGCCACATGCACTGGCTCTTGGCGCAACGTTTCTTGCACAGCCTTCTCCTCTTGGACCATTATTGCACGTAACTAGAGCCCGTATGTCTACCCTATTACAATTGGTAAAATAGGCAGGCACAACATGCTAAATAGGCACTCTAAATTTTGTGAAAAAGCAATTTAAAAACATCGCTTTTTTTTTTATACTATGACATAAACTAGATGCTGCATGACCGAGGCGGTAAAGGTGTGCTCGGTTCGTCCGGAAGGACGTGGATTCGAATCCCCATCAGGAAATCGAAAAATTTAAGAAACGAGATTTCCAGTTTCGGAAGTGCATATGGCTCTGAGGTTCACCCAGCCTACACCAAAAATGAGTACCACGTTAATTCCTCGGGGCAAACACGGTTGGGCGTAGAACTAACCACTCTACCCTATTAAGTGTCGAGGTTACGGATAGCGGAAGCCTTCACCTTCCACCCCTCTAAGGGCCTTCATGGCCTGTACGAAGATTAATCACGACCCCATATTGCAACAACAGTTATTGATTGCCCCATTTTTATTTTGGCAAATTTACATACAATTCTATCCAATGTTTTAGCTCTTAAAATTGTTATGTATAATAAGAGACGCCGAGGTGTAGGAATTTTGACTCACAGGAGTTATCTAACGTACTGGAACACACAGAGACACATATTCATTGTAACTGAACACCCTGAAATGCCAAAAACTAATGACTGTGCTCTTGAGATCGGCTCGCTATATTTTCCCGAGTTATAGAAAAGAATAACACCATAAGCCGAAAATGCAAAGTTTACACACCCATAATTAAAACTGAATAAGTCAGCATAAAGGCTTTCGGTTCAAAGGGCCTCGAGTTCGATTCCAGACCGGAACGGGGATTTTAGTAAAGTTGGTTAATTCCTCTAACTTGGAGACTGGATACTTGTGTTAGTCTTTATGTACATTTTCATTTACTTACAGCGCATCACACTATCAACCACCACAGAAATACGCAATAATGAATACATCCCTTACAATAAGGGCATCCGGCCGTTAAAACTGGGCTTAATCCACACATCGTGCTGACTCCAAGAAGTAGAAAAAAGGGTCAGGAAGAAAAGACAATGAAACCAGAATAAGAAATAATTTCTACTGATCATGACGGAACTGTTGGAGAGACGTAGTCAACTTACAATGTGTCTTCGAATACAACTAAGCATACGGTACGCTCAAACTACTACTAAGCATACGGTACGTCCAAACTACTACTAAGCACACGGTACGTCCAAACTACTACTAAGCACACGGTACGCTCAAACTACTGCTACAAAACATACGGTACGCTCAAACTACTACTACTAAGCATACGGTACTACTAAGCATACGGTACGTCCAAACTACTACTAAGCACACGGTACGCTCAAACTACTACTTAGCACACGATACGCTCAAACTCACACTTGCTAAGAACACACAGAATTTTTCGGGCATCCAAATTCTTGCGAAGACCATTCTAACATTGCTAAGCTGTCCAAATGCAGTTACATTTGCGTAACAGCAAATACTTGTTGGAATTTTGAAAATAAAACACATGTTTCTGTAGTTCGAATTACGTAATTATAGAACTAATTTCCCATGGCTGTAATCATGATATCAAGAGACTCAAAAATCACTTGCTTACCTCCTCGCTGCATTTACTTTTTAGAATGTATACTTTACTCTAACCCCAAAACCTGTACGATCTTAAATTAAATACTGATTAGTCTGCACGTGTTAGAGTTAACATTTCCTGATTATTCTCTAAGCTAATCACCCAATGTTTATGCAACACGCACTTATATTTAATTCTCTTCTTGCTTCAGATCACGGAGTTACAGAACAAGCTGTTAGAGTTGAAACCACAGATAGAAAGTGCTGCGCGTGATTCTTCAGAGGTGATGAAACTCATTGAAAAAGAAACCATGGAAGTTGCGAAAGCATCAGAACTTGTAAAGGCTGATGAAGTAGTTGCTAATAAGCAATTTGCTGCATCCCAACAGCTCAAGAAGGAATGTGAAGCTGAACTAGCTCAAGCCATACCTATCCTTGAAGGTAAGTTTATGGCAAGTGGAAAACTATACTCCAGCGTGTGCCCATGATGTAAAGATAGAGTGACTTAACGGGTACGATGTAAGAATAACAGCAGAATATCAAAGATCTATCCCCAGTAATGAAAGAGATCTAAGAATTTTCTATCAATAATGATTTCTTCCATTGGAGAAGGGAACAGAGACCAGTCAGTGTACAGTGTTAAATGTATAGCCCACTTTCACTGGAACAGAAATCAAGATTGCGTAGATATTATCTTCCCCAATCA
Source organism: Anabrus simplex (assembly GCF_040414725.1). Classification (NCBI taxonomy): domain Eukaryota; kingdom Metazoa; phylum Arthropoda; class Insecta; order Orthoptera; family Tettigoniidae; genus Anabrus; species Anabrus simplex. Next base: position 716,173,110 of record NC_090266.1, read on the forward strand.
CCATAGGCCAGTAGGTGAAAAGTTCCTCTAATCTCGAGCCTAACCATAAATGTATAGCCCTTCATCATGGTCTGAAAGCAGTGGCGGATCCAGGATGTTTTTAGGTGGTGGGAGGGAAGAATAGAATGATTTCATACAGTTGGTTAATGGGGTAGGTACAACTTAGTACTAAAATTCTGGTAATATTTAACATTTTTCACTCTGTTAGCATAATTTTCACATTCATGAAAATTAGTATGTGACTTTCTTCTACCCTGCTCAAAAAGTAACTTTGGTCACGTCTTCGGAAGTTCCTCACTATATCGTACGAAAGCATAGTGGGATGGAAAATGGACTGTTACGGCAATAATATTTTCTGTTTACATAACAGGGGGTTCAACCGTCATCAGGATGTTTGGAAAGTGTCAATGTCAGTTGAAAGGTATGAGTGTCTCAGTTCAAAGTTTGTGCGAAGGTTCAACTGTATTGAGTCTAGTGTTTACAAATCGTGGCTGATTGTGCGGATCGAGGTAGGCAACGAAGGGATCAGTTCTCGTCGAATGAAGCCACTCGACCACTTACAACGCTTCAAAAAGTCTACTCGCAGAGGTACGTTGCTAGAATGCTAGAGGTTGCTCAGAATGGGATTTGGTATCTGCAGAAAGGGTTCTAGGAGACTGAAAGTGCTACCAGATGCCACGGCACGGCCACCAGAAAGGAAAGCAACCCAAGTGAAGGATAATTATGTGCATCTACAATCTCTCCAAAACCTACAAGTTACAGCACGAGTACTACAGGTGGATATACAGCAGGCTTCTGAAGGACGATTTAGTGACCAAATAATCAGAAACAGGCTTTAAGTTGTAGCTAATTTAAGATCCCGACGATCCGCTCAAGTGCCTGCATTGGATGGAAGACATCGTTGCACGGGAGTGCAGTTTGCTAGAGATCGTCTCCACTGGCAGCTAAGGCACTGACGACCTGTGCTGTTCTTGGATGAAGTCCGTTTCATGTTATTTAGTTCATATGGTCATCTGCGAGTCTAGAGAAGGCGTGGAGAGCGATTTCACCCGACAACTCTACTATTTACCGTTGCTTGTGGTGGTGGATCTATTATGGTGTGGGCAGGCGTAAGTCTTGACAGGGAAATCAGTCTCTTGATCATTCACAATGGGTACTTAACTGCTCGATGGTACATTAACGAGATCCTAGCGCCAAACGTGATTCTTCTTGTGAGGTAACTAGGAGAAAATGCAGCATCCATGTATGATAATGATAGAAAGCATGTTGCCAACATCGTTCGGAGATTCCTGCGAGAGTATCACGTGCAGCGATTTGAGTGGCCATTCGGAAGTCCCGACTTGAATAAGACCAAACAGGTCTGGGACTAAATGGAGCAATGCATCCGAGCGAAAAATCCATCACCCCAAAAACCACAAGCCCTTGACGCACCCCTTTGGAAGAATAGGGACGTCTGACTAAACTGAACGTGGGGTGCCTCTTCAGAAGCATGAGATGGCGTTGTAAAGTGGTTACCCATGCGAGGAGTGGCAATATTCTTTATTAAGACGCTTAATAACCACGTATCCATTTTGATATATGACCAGCGACCACTTTGTTTATGACACATTGTGCAATGGAGTCGTGCATTGAGCGTCCACGGAATACTATTCACGTATTTCTTAATTGTTGCGAAGAAGAAGGTTAGTTTTCATTGCGTGACTATTTTCATTCCAATGTATGCGTAGGCTATTATAGAGATATAAACGTATGCAAAAGTGACCAAATTTCTTTTTGAGCTGTATATATTAAACAATAGCATAGTAATATTCTAAAATTTTTAAGGGTTTTTTCTTGAATTCAAAATGCTGCTGTTCATGGCGCAGGAATGCACAATTTCCTTTGTAACTTTGCTATATGTTAAACTGTTTGTGCACTCTTTATTTAATTAGTTGATAGATTTTGTCGTTGTGTGCTTTTTTCAAGTACAATGCTTAGTAAATATTTCTAAAAACAGTATTAAAACAATGCATTGATTTTTCAGAATCTTTAGAACAGTGATTTGTATCTGAATAACTTTCCAGCCCAAGGAAGTGATTTTACATTACACTGTAGAAAAAATATGCACAAGCACACTCATTTTTTATAAGTTTATGACAGATAGCTCCCGAGTTAGCAGGGAGACGGTTCTTAAAATGGCAACTTGCTTGAAATAATCAACAAACATTTATTCACAACATACTGACACATACTACACAGGGACATTTTAAATTGTGCACGAACACACGTAAAAATTAATAAGTTTATAGTTGATAGTTTCCAATATATCAGGAAAACGGTCCTTAAAAATGTAATTAGCGTGAAATAAGCTATAAATATTTATTCAAATGCTGACACATACTACCACTGACATGTTAAGTACCAGGTGTATGGATAAGTTTTTGCCAGTTTTGTGGTAAATAAAACACGTAATTTTCAAGAGAAATTCATTTTTTGTCTATTGAAAATATTGGCCATGGGCTTCTACACACTTCGCCCATCTTTCAGGTAGTTATGAATACCATGCCAGAAAAACTGCTTATCTTTTGCAGAAAACCATTCCTCGAGCCATTTTCCAACTTCCTCAAAATTGCTGAAGTGCTGCTCTGCGAGTGCGTACCCCATTGATGCGAAGAGATGATAGTCAGATGGCGCCACGTCGGGGCAGTACGGCGCGTGCGAATAGATGTCCCATCCAAGCGATTTTCAGGTGTCTTTCACTGGTTTTGGTGTGTTTGACGACGCATTGTCGTGTAACAAAATCATTCTGCCATGTCTTATGGCCCATTACGGTCGTATTTCGATCAATGCGTGATTTAAATTAATCATTTGTTGGCGATAGCGTTGTGCATTAACGGTTTCGTCGGACTTCAAGAGTTCATAATACACAATACCGCTCTGGTCCCACCAGACACAAAGCATGGTTTTCTTGCCGAAGCGATTTGGCCTTGGTGTTGAAGGACCGGCCTCGCCGGGTGAACAGCCACAATTTTCTCCGCTTCGTGTTTTCAAAATAAATCCATTTCCGTCACCCGCTGCAATTCGGTACAGAAATGATTTTCTTTCGTAGCGTTGAAAAATGTTCTATTTGCCGTTCGTTCAAATCGTGTGGGACCCATTTACCTAGTTTACTGCTCTTTCCCATTGCTCATAAACGTCTGCTGATTGTTTTTTGTGCCAGTTGTACTTTTGTGGTCTACCAGAGCGCGCGCTGTCTTTCACATTGAAATCGCCACGTTTAAATTGTCGAAACAATGTCTTACATGTTCTAATCGATGGAGCGTGTTTGCCACATGTTTCTACCAGCAAATGATGACTTTCCACAGACTTTTACTTTTGATTAAATAAGAAAAGCAATGCGTGCCGCAAATGTTCCTTTTCAGGCACAAACGTCGACATGATCACTGAACGATACAACACAGACGCTAGTGTTTGGCGGAATCAACTTGAGTGTGTTGGTTGGTTAATATCAGACGAACAAACTGACATATGTGCCAAATTCATACGCTTTGTACTGTTAGCTGGCGCCATCTCTTAGTGAAAACGGAAAAGACTTATGCATACACCTGGTAGAGGTTGCAGAATCTTGTCTTTTAAATCATAACTCAAAACCTATTGTAAGTATCATTTTTTAAATATTCCTAATTTCTTTTAGCAAAATACAAAAATTGATTTTGAAAGTTTTAAGTTCTACCTATCCCCTTAAGCAGCGTAAATTGTTTTATTCGAAATGGCACAAGCCAGAGATGACTAATCCACATTTTTAATTCACTAAACAATACGTGGTGATATTCGACCGAAAGTAGCTGGGTTTGAACGAATTATTTTAACGCGTAGTAATACTCACAGTCTGCAAGTTAGACGCAATCTGAACCAGAGGAATAATGACGATGACAGTAAATAGAGAAAAGCTTTAGAACCGAGTGTTTTGGAATACCTCTAGCTTGTGATCCTTTATTTAGATAAACCAAAAGAATCCTGTAAAAATCTTAACTGCAAAGATTAAATAACCTCAGAACTTATTTTACGTGTATGTTAACTGCAAGCGTCGCTAATGCTTGCAAGCAAACTTGTTGATGACTTCTTTGAAGTCAATATTTGATGTCAATATTTTGATGGATATGGAGAAGCAGTAAACCCTTCAGCCGTTCTTTGCGGACTCGTTTCTCGTCCACATTGCCATATTAATATTTAACTTTCACTTATACTAAGATACTAACGGAATATAATGTTGTTCTTTGTTTCAACCTCGTTCACAATAAGTAAGTTTTTTGAACGGAGAAATCTTTTCTCCTTTAGCAGGTTAGCAAACTTGATTTGCTAACACGGCGGGGCCACACAGTTTGGTCTGTCACTGCTAAGCAGAGTCCTGGAGGGGCGTGCCATTCCAGCTGATGAGTCCAAATGGCACGTCTGGACGAAACTCTGCATTATGCACACGGCCTAACCAGCCAAAAGCTGGTTCTATTCCTGTGATTATAAGATCTGCGGCCGTGAAAGCCTTTTTTTGAAGTTTAATATACATACTCGTAAATACAAAACTTACCGCTGTGCTCAAAAACAACCACAGCCAGAAGTTAGGATGAGGACAACCAACCACCATCGTCTATTCAGAAAACTCATCTAAACCTTGAAGGCTATCGTCCATAATTTTACTAAGTTAATTTTGTTTGCGTTTTTATGCTAGTAATATTTTACAGGTTGTTTGTTAATAAGTGATGATGTCTGATAATACTTCTACAGTATTTAGACCTACCAAACTTGCACATCAGCTCAATCCTTTGCTTGAATGTAAACACATATTTGTACATTAATATCAAAGTGTTCCTGGGACAGATAACAAAACAGAAATACGGTTTCTGCCGAGGGTACACAATGAAACGACAATACAGGAGTACATTATTTGTACCACAATCGTTCAAACCATCGCTTTCGAAACTTGCGATTAGTGATCACTATTTATGCAGATGTAAGTCCGAACATATCTGTTCGGAATGCTGTTGACAATTTCGTTACTTTCCTCCGAAGAAAACAGTCACAATCATATAATCAGAAACTTCACTCTCTTTTCAATTTTCCCTTCCATTAATCTGTAACTGTGCAATGAAATGGCTTATGTTTGGTAATAATCCTATAATAAAGTCAAAGCTGTTCTCAGGAGATCTCAGATTGACGTATGTATTTCAGATGCAATTGCTGCATTGAACACATTGAAACCTGCAGATATTACTTTAGTTAAATCCATGAAGAATCCTCCTTACGCAGTGAAGTTAGTTATGGCAGCTGTGTGTGTACTGAAGGCCGTGAAACCAGCGAAGTCCACGGATCCTGCTACTGGAAGAAAGGTAAGATTCCTTCATCTCTGCTATACATTGAGTATGAAAAATATGAAGCACTGTCTCTCGAAACCATGTCTCTTAGAATACTTGTGATTTTTCTTTACAATTCGAGTTTCTATGATTGTATATAATGTAGTACTAAGTTCGTGAAGAGCCAGTCCGAATGACTCAGACGGTTGAGGCGCTGGCCTCCTGAACCCAACTTGGCACGTTCTATACTGGCTCAGTCCGGTGGTATTTGAAAGTGCTCAAATACGTCAGTCTCGTGTCGGTAGATTCACTGGCACATAGAAGAACTCCTGCGAGGCTAAATTCCGGGACCTCGGCATCTCCGAAAAACCGTAAAAGCAGTTCCTTTTTTAACTATTGGCTTTACGTCGCACCGACACAAATAAGCCTTACGGCGACAGGAAAGGGCTAGGACTGGGAAGGAAGCGGCCGTGGCCTTAATTAAGGTACAGCTCCAGCATTTGCCTGGTCTGAAAATGGGAAACCACGGAAAAACATCTTCAGGGCTGCCGACAGTGCGAAACGAATCCACTATCTTCCGAATACTGGATACTGGCCGCACTTAAGCGACTGCAGCTATCAAGCTCGGTGTAAAGTAGTTAGTGGGACGTAAAAACAAATAGCATTATTATTATTATTATTATTATTATTATTATTATTATTATTATTATTATTATTATTATTATTATTATATAATTTTCTCATTTCGTATTGAAAATCTACAGCCTGTTTCCAGTCATTCGACTGGGTCAGGAATGGAATGAATGAAGTCCCCATCTAGCGACGAGGTTAGGAATTGTACCGGCTGCCGCAGACTGTCGCACTCCTCTGGGCAATGATTAATGAATGACAGATGAAATGAAATGATGTTGGAGAGGGTTGCTGGAATGAAATATGACAGGGAAAACCGGAGTACCCGGAGAAAACCTGTCCCGCCTCCGCTTTGTCCAGCACAAATCTCACATGGAGTGACCGGGATTTGAACAACGGAACCCAGCGGTGAGAGGCCGGCGCCGGCGTGCTGAGCCACGGAGGCTCACTCATTTCGTATTAATGATTAATAATCAAGTATATTCATTCTTCTTCAATTGTTCATGAAGCATCACATATGTGCATGTATCGATATTGACAACCTTTCCTATGCTTGAAATGGTAGGTATTCTCTAGACTAGCAGCTTGGTTGACTTATTTGAGATTAATTCAGTTGTCGAATGCATGCATCGGCTGTTGCAGCTCGTGTCAGCTCACTTCCAACGCGTTGACTCGTATCAGGCGAGTTGGCGGATTATCGGATCGTCCGTGTACTCGTATCAGGCGAGTTGGCGGATTATCGGACCGTCCGTGTACTCGTATCAGGCGAGTTGGCGGATTATCGGATCGTCCGTGTTACTTCAACCCGTCACGCGGAGAGCGGATTGCAGAGTTCGAATAGAACGGTGAGCTGGCGCACTGGCTTGGACTGACCTCAAGTCTGAACCAAGTACACAGTTCAAAAAAATTAGGAGAACATGTTTTGTAACGTCTGGTATGTGAACGTTAATTTGGTAGAAGAGGTTCCAATGGTCATACAGCATACCTTGAGACCTTAGCTACTCAGTGTACAGTGAATCACCTTAATATTCGGACACCGTATGGCATGCGACAATCTGAACATTATATTTGTATTTTCTTGAGCACACAGAAAGGAAAGTTTGACAATTCAAAACACCAATGTTTCCAATATGATTACATAATAATACAAGTGTATCAGAACAAAAATGACTCGTAAATAAAAAATCAGTCGTCACCTTATCACATAACAAAACCACTTTAATATTCGGACACAAGGATCATAATGACCGAAACTGTAGCGTAACATGGAACTCAAACCAATCTAGTACTTGGTGGCATTGCCACGTTACTTTATGACGGCTTTCAGTCGTCGTGGCATAGAATAAACTAACTTTTCCGTGTTCTTAGGGCTAATATTAGCCCATTCTCGTATCAGTCTTCGTTGCAGTTCCTTCCTTGACGTTATTTTGGACTTCCTCGCTCTCTTGTCAAGTTCACTCCATAAATTCTCAATGGGATTAAGATCCGGGCTCCGGGGTGGAGTTTCAAGCACCTTTGAGCAATTGAACAATAGCCAGATTCGGACATTCCACGCTTTATGCTTAGGATCATTATCTTGATAGAAATGAAATGTGTCCCTGATCCCAAGCTTTGTAGAACTTTGGTGTAAATTCTGCTTCAGGATGGCTGGATACTGTTTATGGTCCATTGTATGTTCAATAAACGATATTTCACCCACTTCAGCAGACGAAAAGCACGCCCATACCATTGCATTCCCGCCTCCATGTTTGGCAGTTGGTTGCGAATGTTTCGGTTTTAATTCGTCGTTTGGTTTGCGCCAAACCATTCTCCTCCCATCCGATCCATAAATATTAAATTTGCTCTCATCACAAAATAACACATTTTTCCACCATTCTGTGTCCTTGTGTACATCTTGCAAGGCAAACTTCAATCTTCTCCTTCGGTTCACTTCACTGATAAATGGCTTTTTCCTCGACACCCTCCCGTTAAATCCGGCCTTTCGAAGAGTCCTGCGTACAGTTTCAGGGTGCACTGATTTACCAGCTTCCTCTTCTAACTCCCGTGCAAGTTGTGGCGCACTCAGTTTAGGATCGTTTCCTACTTTTCTTAAGAGAAGTCTTTCTTCACGATCAGTTAGCTTTTTCGGTTGACCCGTTTGCGGTATAGACTCAATCCTGTCCTCTTCTTTAAATCGCCGTACAATGTCATTGACAGTACTCTTACTCATACACAACATTCGCGCAATATCTCTGCAACTGCGTCCCTTTGCATTGTGGAAAATAACCAGTTGGCGCTGTTCAAACGTTGTGTTTCTGTCTTTGCGCCCCATTGTACGTACAGACTAATCCCTGTCGTTCTGTGCAGCGCTGCTCACTGCAGTGGAGTTCAGGGATACGTATCCCACTCCTTACGTTTCTCCCTTGCCGCAATTGGGTCAGGTAGTCACGTGCAAATGGAGTGACGATGACGTGTCCGAATATTAAAACGATGTGTAGAATCTCATTATTTCCTTTTCTATCACTATCAGAACACTTCACCAATTCGCCTGACATTTAATCTTGTTGTGATACATGCGCTAGATACTCACGAATTGTTGGACGTATGTTTGTTGTATACACATTTGTTTGCGAACAAATTATGTCAGGAAACATTCCATTATCTGTGTTGTCCGAATATTAAAGTGACCCACTGTATGTCAAATTGAAGTTATACTCCATCTCTCAGGTGACCCCTCAAAACAAAGTGAATAGCAGTGCGCCCGTGTGTCGTTGTGAGATACAGAGACTTCTGCGGTCATGTGAGCACGTTGTACGTCAACCAGTACATTACATGAGAAACCGTAACGAGGTTCAAGTCGCAAGGGCCATCACTTTGATCCAGGAAGGATGGACTTTTCGTCGTGTTGCTGTGGATCTCAATGTCTCTCCGTCAGTTATTGAACGCTTGTGGAATCGCTACAATGAGACAGGCCGATTCACAAGGAGGACTGGATAAGGTCGTGGGCGCATGACAACCCCACAGGATGGCCGATATCTGACCATCAGTGCGTTGCGGCATCGTTCAGCAACTGTCAGAGAACTGCAATAAGACCTCAGGAGGGTCACTGGAATCACGGTGTCTGACCAGACAGTAAGGAACAGGTTCCTTACGACCCAGACGTCCTGTTCGAGTGCCCCGTTTAACGCAGCAACATCGCGCAGCTCGCCTTCTGTTTGCACGTACCCACGTCAACTGGCAACTTCGCCAATGGAGACCTGTGTTGTTCACAGTCGAGTCCAGATTTCCGCTGATCCAGCGTGATGCACGTCAACGTGTATGGAGACGCCGTGGTAAGCAGTACATGCCAAATGTTGTCCAGGAAGGCGTCCGATTCGGACAAGGTTCTGTGATGCTGTGGGGTGGCATCAATAGTGATGGCAGTACGGATATTTTCGTCGTCCGTGGTAATCTTACCGCTGCGGGGTACATCGAGCAGATACTGCTACAGCATGTGTTGGTTGCTGCATACGGTGTTGGCCCTGAATTCGTACTCATGCACGACACGACAGTGCCAGGGCTCATGTAGCGCGCATCACCAGAGCTGTCTTGCAAGAACTGGACATTCAAGAGATGGAGTGGTCAGCAGTGAGTCCCGAACTTAATCCCATCGACCATTTGTGGGATAGGCTTGACAGAAGTGTTCGTGGGCGTTCTGTTCCACCACAGACTCTCTAAGACCTCGAACAGGCTCTCACTGAATAATGGGACCTGATACCGCAACGTGACCTCCGTCGTCTTATACGGAGCATGCCACGTAGGTGCCAAGCTGTGATAAATGCTCGTGGAGGACATACACCATACTGAAGCTCTCCAGTTGTGATAAAAATCCACCCTGGGGGACTGTTATAATTTTGTTTTCGCCCCTATTTGGATATTTCCGTTGGCAGCCCTGAAGATGGTCTTCCGTGGTTTTCCATTTTCACACCAGGCAAATGCTGGGGCTGTACCTTAATTAAGGCCACGGTCGCTTCCTTCCAACTCCTAGCTCTTCCCTGTCCCATCGTCGCCATAAGACCTATCCGTGTCGGTGCGACGTAAAGCAACTAGCCAAAAAACAACAACAACACAAACTATGAATCGCATGTGCATCGCTGTGCGACATCTGGCGTACACTCTACGTACTAGTACTGTTGTTGTATACACAGCAAAGCCAAACTATAGAATTCATGCTGGGAACAAGATTCGCATCAAGAAATGTTATACAATGTTATATAATATGTGTATGACACAGTTGTTGGCTTAGGATAATAAAGGTTTAGAAAATTCATATCGATCGATTATATTATCGATTCGATTCAGATTTCATTTCCATTTAGTTGGCAGTATTACCGGAACCGGGAGTGCTCCCTCCTTACTCCTCCAACCCGTACAAAGAAATATCGCTAAAAGATGCGCGGACTATACCTGGGTGTGAGGTATTGTTTTGTAGAGCATGGCATACGTTCAAAAATATGTTCCCCTAATTTTCTTTGAACTGTGTGCATTTATATGACAAGGGTACTAATACCTGATGCAATACTCATTTTAATGTCAAACGTACAATCATGTTAATGACGTAAGTGATATACCGTAGTGGATTTGCGTATTAGATGTCGATATGGAGAAAGCATTTATTCTGGAATACTTGATAAATGGCTAATTATCACTTTTCACATAAAATATTTTTCTTATAGAATAATACAACAAAAATTGGGTGCATTGGGAATTTTCTGTTACTTATTGGAGCCATCTTTACTCTGCAAACAGAGGCGCGCGGCTGTGAGCTTGCATCCGGGAGTTAGTAGGTTCGAATGCCACTATCGGCAGCCCTGAAAATGGTTTTCCGTGGTTTTCCATTTTCACACCAGGCAAATGCTGGGGCTGTAACTTAATTAAGGCCACGGCCGCTTCCTTCCAACTCCTAGGCCTTTCCTATCCCATCGTCGCATAAGACCTATCTGTGTCGGTGCGACGTAAAGCCCCTAGCAAAACAAACCTCTGAAAACAATAATTGCATAAATGTTTATCGTGCAAGAACACGGGGACACGCCAAAAATTTACAGCTAAAATAAGCACAGAAATGCAGTACAACCTGTTCAATAGCCTTACAAAATAAACTTTGTGACTAGTAAGTAATTTACATTTACATTGTACTACTTGTTTCGCTGATAATTGGTCATAACGTGTTGAAATTCCTTTCGGTAGAAGCACTCGTTGCATAGATTGTCCAAATTTGACGATTTCGATATGTCCGCTTGACTACTGAAGTCGACAGGTAGGCCTACTGGCAGCGGGTCTACAGCACGGTCCAACAAACATGTGGGCGCTGATATGCATATCAGCTAGCCCGGTTGGGCGAGGTAAAACTCAACTAAAGTGTGTCCAATAAGAGAAGGATTCTGACAGATGCGACCGTGACGAGAACTACTACGAAAACTATGGCGAACTGCGTTGCCAGAAATTTGTCGTTGAAACTCCAAGTGGCATTTCCGAGTCAGTTTTCGTAATGAAACTCTTTTCTATGCTTCCCTAAACTACGAAATATACATATTCGATCAACAGACAACATGCATTCTTAAATACTATTACCCGTGCTATAATGATATTGCCATAAAATACAAACATAGGAGGGCGCGTAATATTAATTGAAATAACTCCATCTGTCATAACGCATAAAGAAAACAGGCACTCAACAAAGTCGTTATAACGAAGTAATAACATTCCTGCAATACATAGACTACATGCATTGAAATGACAAGCTACAGTATGGGTTGACGATTGTAAATAATCACAGATATTAGCGTAGGTAATTCTAAGCAACTGAATCACGTAGAAATGCGCGTGTAAATAACAGCTGACTGAGCGATCGCTCAGCTTGAGCCGCGATGTGTTGTGCGTGGCACTTTCAGTGTATGATAACGAGTTAACTCTCGAGATGAGAGCTGGCAAGAGCTGCGAGCGTGCGATACACGCCTCTGTTGAAAGAACAATAGGACCGAGTTTCACATCATCCAGTTTCCACATTTGTTTTCTTTCGCATGAATGCTTCATATATTTAGCTATGAGCTTAGTCAGTGGCGGCTGGCCCGTTGTGTCCGTTCTGTGTTGTAAACCATCCCCCCTCCAAAAAGTAAAAATATTTAGAAACATACCGGTATGTGGTTTTCAAGAGGCTCTCCACTGAGTTTTCCACACTGAACAAACCCGCTAACAACCCCAACACATATACACATTCTTCATACAAAACTAATTAAACACACAATAACACCTTCAATCACAAAACATTCACGAACTCAGGAACACTTGGTGTGAGCGCGCAGAAACAGAACTTCGCAACGTTATAAAATTCGTTGAAATAAAATCAGCAACATCGTAATGCAAAAGTACATGTTGTGTTGTTATAGTGAAGTGTATGTCCGCCTCCGTAGTGTAACGGTTAGTGTTATTAGCTGCCGTCCTCGGGGGCCCGGGTTCGATTCCCGGTACTACCAGAAATTTAAGAATAGCAGAATGGCAGGAGGTCTGGTATGTGGTTGATATGCAGCTTCCCTCTATTCGGGGTGTGCCTGAAAAGAGCTGCACCACCTCAGGACGAGGACACGAGTTTACTTAGGGAAATTTATAAACTAGACATTTTGTAAGTAAAGGACATCACAATATCATGTCCTTATTTAGACAACATAAAAAGTACATTTTTATAGTTCATCGATTTACAAATTGAGTAGGCAAGTTGGGAGTATTAAAAGACCTGCAGCTGATGGCTTCCTCTACAGTATTTAGTTTCCTGTTTGCTTTGAGCGATCCACTCTTAAATACTACCGCTGAGTCACCTGCCACGTTCTCATTTCGGTCGAAATGCTGGTGTGATCAGTGCTGCCTCTATGTGGTCGAACGAAGACTCGCTGTGAAGTGATTTCTTGGCTGTTTTTTCCACAGCCTATCGAAGAAGTTAGGCACGCATGCGTAAAAGGCGGAGTTCCTGGTTTGTGGCAAAAGGCTTAGAAATTCTCGCTGAGCCACGCTGAGCTGTGATCTGCACAGCCAGCACCCGGCATGGAGCGCACGACTAACGTGGTTGTGAGGGGAGTTGAATGATTTGTTATTCTTTGGCTGGCGTCTTTTTCATTGCACTGAATTTGATTGTAGATAATATTATTAAAGTAATTTATTTTTCAAATAGACAATGTGCTGCAGCACTTCAGCACATAAGGTACGGCCGCCCCTGAACTTAGTACAATTTATGTTTTCTGAATGTTGTGATCGAGAAATATGGCGATGTCTTAGATTATCACTGTTTAAAAGAAACATCCGTGGCGCAACAGCCTATTAGGACATTGGCCTGGTAAGACAACTGCTGTCCATCTAGATGCTCTGCAGATACTAGAGTGACACGAAGTCAGCGTAACATCTTTAGCCGTATTTCTTGACTTCCACTTGTCCACAGGTGTTATTTATTGTCTGTTGCTTACTTGTGATGGTATATGGCACTGCACGTAACCAGCATTCGCACGTCATAATAAATAAGAGCACGATTATGTCTTCCTACAGCACTGCTCTGGCAATCATCTATGTTCTTAATACTAATACATTCACTGTATTTCTAATAATGAAGATTCATACATTCGTTAATTTTCAGAAACTTGACTACTGGAAACCTAGTAAGAAGATTTTGAGTGATATGTACTTCCTGCAGACACTGAGAGATTTTGATAAAGATAACATATCCGCCGAAATAATGCAGAAAATTCGAACAGAATACCTTCCAAATAAGGACTTCAACCCAGCTACTGTTGCAAAGGCATCCAGTGCAGCCGAAGGTCTATGTAAATGGGTGTTGGCAATGGACTTGTATGACAGAGTAGCCAAGGTATGCATTTGACAGTACTTGATGAGTGAGACACAATCATGGTATTATTTACATGTAGTTTTTCACAATTTTCTTTACGCCACAGCGACACGGATAGGTCCTATGGCGACGATAGGACAGGAAAAGCTAGGAGTGGGAAGGAAGCGACCGTGGCCTTAATTAAGGTACAGTCCTAGCATTTACCTGGTGTGAAAATGGGAAAACCACCTTCAGAACTGCCGATAGTGAATTTCGAACCCACTACCTCCCGAATGCAAGCTGATAGTTACGTAACCGAAACCTCGCAGCCACTTGCTCGGTTACATGTAGTTTAATAGCATTCAGTCTATAAACTCTGTGAACGAACTAAGTGCGTCAATGATCGTATATCCGTCTCTACTGACCTCTTCTCTTTCCGTGCCTCTCCCTCTGCTTCTTATTCACTTTTTGACCAATTATAGCAATTTTCTGAGTAACCCACCCTCGATATACTCACATTCACACGTACAGCTTCACACGACCCGTTCATTTCATTTGTCTCTCCATTAGGAATTTCATCAAGTCATTATTCCAACTTATGCACCAGCTATCGCACTGCCCACATTCAGGAAAGTTGCCTTTAACTTTTCGGTAATCTGTCCAGTGTCCACCCCACAACAGTCACTCTGGATTTAAATATAAGAAGGTTTGCTCTTGCTTCTGCTTCGTATAGGGGTCTTCGAACCTTGTGCTCGACAGAACATTATATTTAGTGTGTCTGGTAACTCATGGGATCGAAGAGTACGTATTTGTTGATAAGGTAACTCATGTGAAATACTTGATAGTTTTCAATTGTTTTATTTATGTTTTAGAGAATGGATTGTTCTCCTTAATTGGATATTTGATATAAAAATAAGTCTTTCGAACGTACTGACAGTCAGTTTTAAATAATATAATATAATATAATATAATATAATATAATATAATATAATATAATATAATATAATATAATATAATATAATATAATATAATATAATATAATATAATATAATATAATATATGAAAACCTACAACCTGTTTTCCAGTCTTTGACCGGGTCAGGGATGTAATGAATGAAGCATATATAGGCTGTTAGTACGATGGGGTCGCCACGCCCAAAGTGATATATTAATGACTGATAGATGCTATGAAATGAGAATGGAGAGTGTTGCTGGAATGAAAGATGACAGGGAAAACCGGAGTACCCGGAGAAAAACCTGTCCCGCCTCCGCTTTGTCCAGCACAAATCTCACATGGAGTGACCGGGATTTGAACCACGGTATCCAGCGGTGAGAGGCCGACGCGCTGCCGTCTGAGCCACGGAGGCTCATAATATAATATAATATAATATAATATAATATAATATAATATAATATAATATAATATAATATAATTGCATATTGATAATGGAATGTTAAGTAATGTACAACGATATTACAAGAATATAGTTCAAGTATGACTGTTCATGGATCTTAAAACTTCTACCGAAATATATGTGTACAAATTAGGACTATAATGATCGTAAAGATATTTTCTCACTATATGAAATGGATGAAAATTCGTAGGAAGTGTAATATATTTATAAAGTCTGCCTGTTCAGTATTTATCTTTGACATTTAAGATCGCAACTTTATGGCTACGTTGTTTTAATATAAATATACCTCAACGTACGTGTACGGCAATGCCTATTTCTAGTCGCTTTATCGAACACAGATGAAGCCTTTATTAATTTTCACAAGCACATCAGGCCAACGCAAGTCATTATGATCTAGTGCGCAGCTGGAAATTACAGAAAAGCTCCCTTTGTACGGTACCATTATCTCTCTCTATTGCGTGAAGGTTGTTTTGTAGCTCTTCTGTTCCCATCGACCAACACACCAGTCATATTTAACAATATAATGCCATGCTGCATGGGATAACCAAAAGTACCTTATTAAGGTACAACATTTCACTTCTGTCGTTGCCCTCTAGATCACTAGATCTTTCATCCGTTGAAAATATCTGATGATGATGATGATGATGATGATGATGATGACGATGATGATGATGATTGTTGTTTAAAGGGGCCTAACATCGAGGTCATCGGCCCCTAATGGTACGAAATAAGACGAAATGGAATGACATATTAAAAGTCTAAAAATCTCCACTGACCAGAATTCAAAAGCGTGAGAACGAAGAATGAATGGATGAACATGAATTTAAAACAATCAGTGGATTCGACCCGCAATGTCTCACATTCACATAAACTGACGTGCCGGGCTGAGTGGCTCAGACGGTTAAGGCGCTGGCCTTCTAACCCCAACTTGGCAGGCTCGATCCTGGCTCAGTCCGGTGGTATTTGAAGGTGCTCAAATACGACAGCCCCGTGTCGGTAGATTTACTGGCACGTAAAAGAACTCCTGCGGGACTAAATCCCGGCACCTCGGCGTCTCCGAAGACCTTAAAAAGTAGTTAGTGGGACGTTAAACAAATAACATTATTATTTTAAACTGACGTGACAAAGGAGTATTACTGACCAAGGGAGTACTGCTATAGCATAACACAATCGATTATGCGTGCAGTCAAAAGGGGGTCCTAAATCGAAGTTATCGGACCCTCATAACGGTACTGATCGCTAGCAAATTAGAACCATGGTATTTGTTCTGTTGCGGTACTAATCAAAAGTAGCAGAGACTTGCGGT
Source organism: Anabrus simplex (assembly GCF_040414725.1). Classification (NCBI taxonomy): domain Eukaryota; kingdom Metazoa; phylum Arthropoda; class Insecta; order Orthoptera; family Tettigoniidae; genus Anabrus; species Anabrus simplex. The sequence goes on from NC_090266.1 coordinate 716,189,612, forward strand.
ATTCCACACATTAGTGTACTACTCAGAGCTTATGAAATTCGACATATAATACAGACCTATGTTTTTCTCACTTTGCGGCGCCATTTACAGGCAACGCAAACCTATGGTGTTCATCACATAAGAGTACTAACCACAGGGACCTCTCCCTATCCCGTGGTGTTCCTCATATAGTGGGTACTAATCATAGGCAAGGCAGAACCATGGTAGCTATCATCCCATGGTCCTGCTCATATGGTGGTACTAATCACAGGTACTGCAAAAGCCGCTTGGCTGTGCTCCTGTGTGCTACTAATCACAAACCAATTTCGTACGTAATGTAATGGTACTACGCACAAGTAAAAGCGACCCTTGGTGTTCTCCGCGTGGTGGTACGAATCACAAGTAGTTTCATGGTTCTAATACAATCAACCCTTGGTCGCCCCTTTTAGTCGCCTCTCACGACAGGCAGGGGATACCGTGGGTGTATTATTCGTCTGCCTCCCCCACCCACAGGGGGTGTGTGTTTGGTCCGCGAGAGGTATTTTATTTCCCTCAAGTCCGCCGGCAAGCCGGTGAGGACCCCCCTATCCGCCACCTGGGACGCGCCACGTGGGAGTATCACCTCTCCCCCTGCTACGCCTGCGTAGCAGGTTCGTGATTGAAAATATCTAGAATACGACCAAATGACGGTCATTCCAAACGTTTGGCAACAAATTCTTACCATCTTAGGATAATGGCGTGTGTATGGTTGTCATTTGAACAATATTTGATTCTCTACCCCAGTGAGGGTGACAAATTGTATAAGGCAAGATTTAACTCACCATTAAGAGATCTTGCCTGCATGTCCTATATCAGGGCCTCTCAGGGTGCATGCACCAGCGCATTGCGCTGTGCACGGGTGCAAAAGACAACTTCGCTTGGCTGACCAGAGTGCAGACACTCACTCCTTGATTTGGAGCCATAACGCTGTCTCTCTCTTTCCCCACGCCTGTCTCGCTCGCTCCACTGTCTCCCTCTTCTCACTTGCTCCGTAGCGCTCCATATCCAAGCCGAATTGAGCCGAGCTTAGTCGAATAGCCCAGAGACGAAGCTTTGGTCCGAGACGAGCCGAGTGGGACCGATGCACTGTACACAGGACCTCTGCGCCTCAGTTTGCACGCGTGAGATTTTGGGCGTTTGAGAGGCCCTGTCCTATATGATGGTGTAACGCTAATCATATCTTCATTACCTAGACAATATCATTAAACACCATATTCTAATTGTGTGGAAACTTACAGTATTATCTCTAATGTTTCAGGAAGTAGCTCCAAAGAAGGCGAAATTAGAAATTGCCAATCAGCAATATAATGCCACTCTGGAATTGCTGAAGACGAAGCAAGCTGAAGTGGACAGATTGGAGGCTAAACTCGGCAAATTGCGGGCTGAGTTACATATGACACACACTAAGAAGGGCCAACTGGAAGACACTGTTGTTGAGTATACCAACAGGATAACGCGAGCAAACAAGCTAATTGGTAAGTATTGGTATCTTTACATGTTATTACTGTATATTATTTTCTTCTCATAACTCGTAATTCTTAAGAGACTCCCAAACATCGAACGTACGAACCAAGTGTATGGACCAGTGCAGCGTATTGCCGTATTGGATCTGTTTATAACAATAATTAAGATAATAAAGTGTTTAACGTCTGATATGACAGTCTGTCTTCAGACTGACCTTGTTGTAAGGGAGTTACATCTAGGTGGACTTAAGATATGTTGTTCATATGTTAGAAGTAACGGACATGAAAGTTGCATAAATGATTGCTGGCACAAAACATGGGAACAATTACAGGAGGGTGTTCAGAATTAGGAGATAATACACTGACTTAGCAAATGTCATGGGATAGTCACCTAATAGCGTATGGGGCCTCCTCTGGCCCTGCAAACTGCAGTGAGACGCCGTGGAAGTGAGTCGACAAGTCCCTGGTAGTCCTCTGGACGCAGCTGACACCAAATCGTTTGCAGAGCGGCCACCAATGCTGGTCTGTTCGTGGGTGCAGGGTCCATGGCACGGAGCCTGCGTTCCACGACATCCCAGATATACTCGATAGGGTTCATATCGGGGCTCCTGGGTGGCCATGGCAGTCGTTGGACCTCCGCTGCATGTTCTTGGAACCATTCCTGGGCGACGTGGGAGTGATGTGGCGGCGCGGTATCATCTTGAAACACCGCAGAACCGTCTGGGCGCTGGAAGGCCAAAAATGGGTGGAGATGATCTCCGAGCAGCTCAACCTACCGCGTACCATTCAAAGTCTCTTCCAGAACAACTAGGGGGCCCATTCCATACCAGGAAAATGCACCCCAAACCACAACAGAGACACCAGCGACCTGGACCACACCTTCGAGGCAGGCGGGATCCATCGCTTCATGTGGTCTGCGCCATACACGGTGCCTCCCATCGGCATGGTGCAGTTGAAATCGTGATTCGTCCGACCATATCACGTTACGCCATTGTTCCAGTGTCCATCCCTGGTGACTGGTGACAAATGCGCGTCGTTGTGCCCGATGACGTTGGGTTAACAGTGGCATCCGTGTGCGGCGCCGGCTCCCATACCCCATAGAACCCATGTTCCTACGGATTGTCCACTGGGAGACGTGTCTAGCACGGCCTGTGTTGAATTGAGCCGTGATTTGTTGCACGGTTGCCCGTCTGTCACTATTGACAATCCGTCTCAGATGTCGCCGGTCACGTTCATCGAGGGTGGCTGGACGGCCGGTCGTTCGTCTGTTGTGGACGGTGACACCCGCATTCAAACATTCACGATACACCCTGAACACGGTTAATCGTGTGAAGCCGAATTCCCGCACCACTTCCGAAATCGCACTTCCCATCCGTCGGGCAACGACCACCATATCCAGTTCGAACGGTGTCAGCTCACGACGACGTTCGATGTTACACCTGTCACATGCACAGCTACTGCTCACAAGGTCTCCTACACAACTGCCGCGGGCACAGGGGGCGTGTGGTGCGCAGACGACACACCTGCGCATCAGTGCTCCGTTATCCCATGACATTTGCTCAGTCAGTGTATATTTAGGTGTAATTTACAATGAATTTGATTACGCATAGAACATACTCTAATACCACCCAGAACTAATATGATAATTTTACATATAAGTACGCATGTCCCTTAGCCTACATACTTATTGGAATAATCGTTGTGAAGTAAATCTATTGGAAATTTCCTATAGTTTTTGATGGACGTCTGGAATATCACGGAAATAATTGTACTTGGTGCAATAATAATAATAATAATAATAATAATAATAATAATAATAATAATAATAATAATAATAATAATAATAATAATAATAATAATAATAATAATAATAGTTGAATTGTAACACCTTCACAAGACGCTACCAGCTAGTGTGCCGTTGAGACATCACTGCAATCCTCCTCTGTAGTACAATGCAGTGACTGTACACTAGGGGAGATATGTACCTCCACTTGTTAAATTATGGTTGCCTCCTGGGAATTTAAATTTTGGAATTATTATTATTTATTATCTTACAAGTTGCTTTACTTCGCACCGACACAGATAAGTCTTTAGGTGACGATGGGAAATGAAAGGAATAGGAATTGTAAGGTAGCGGCCGTGACCTTACAGCCCCAGCATTTGCCTGATGTGAAAATGGTAAACCGCAGAAAACCATCCTCAGGGCCGCCGACAGTTGGGTTCGAACCCACTATCTCCCGATTACTGGATACTGACCACACTTAAGCGACTGTAGCCATCAAGCTCGGCATTATTATTATTATTATTATTATTATTATTATTATTATTATTATTATTATTATTATTTATTATTATTATTATTTTCATGAATCTATGTAAACCTGTACGTACCCTGGCTTAGATTAAGAGTCATGCAAACACGCAAGGTGTTGAGCGGGTTGGGTGCGTGTAACGTGTGGTGTAACTAAAAGCTTCTTCTTTCTTTCTTTCTTTCTTTCTTTCTTTCTTTCTTTCTTTCTTTCTTTCTTTCTTTCTTTCTATGTTTCTTAATCTGTTTACCCTCCGGGTTCGTTTCCTTCCTCGGACTCAGCGAGGGATCCAACCTCTACCGCCTCAAGGGCAGTGTCGTAGAACGCCAGATTTTGGGTCGGGAGATACAACTGGGAAGGAGGACCAGTAACTGTCCCGTGCGGCCTCACCTGCTGTGCTGAACAGGGCCCTCGTGGAGGGATGAGAAGATTGGAAGGAACAGGCAATGAAGAGGGGGAAATACGGCTGTGGCCTTAAGTTAGGTACCATCCCGGCATCTTCCTGCAGGAGAAGTGGGAAACAGAGGAAAACCACTTCGAGGATGGCTGAGGTGGGAATCGAACCCACCTATACTCAGTTCACCTCGCGAGGCTGCGTGGAACTCGTTCCAGGTCTCGTACCACTTTTCAAATTTCGTGGCAGAGTCGGGAATCGAACCCGGGCCTCCTGGGGTGGCAGCTAACCATAATAACCTCTACACCACAGAGGCGAAAGCTGAAAGCTATCATTTGGAAGAATGGAGGTTGGAACCTTACCGTCAGCAGCACTGATGGCTACCTCCCATCTTCGCACCAGAGAAGTGCACGTGGTGTATCTTAATTAGTCATGGTCGCAATCTTCCCATTTCTTCTGACAGTGTCGCCGAAAACCTATCTGTACCTCTAGCAAACTTGCTTTCATTGATTACTTTTCATTGTGAAGTTGATATAAATCTTTCAATATTTTCAGATGGTCTTGGAGGAGAGAAAGATCACTGGTCTGGCGAAGCAAAGCGGCTAACAGAAGAGCTTCAACTGTTACCAGGAGATATTTTCATCTCCTGTGGAATTATGATCTACCTCGCACCATATTCTGCAACATTCAGGTTTGAATGTGAGCCATAAACGTATTCATATACCATTCATAGTCCTTTTATTGGCCTTAACATTGTTTATGTTCTCTTCGCAGGCTTGCATGCATTGGTGACTGGCATAAATATGTGCTATCTCTAGGAATACCATGTTCAAACGAGTATTCATTGAGGAAGGTTTTGGGCTGTGAATTGGATATCCAGAAATGGATTGCATCTGAGCTACCAAGAGATGATTTCTCGGTGGACAACGCGATTATCATGGATAAATCAAAAAGGTACGATCGATCTCTTTTTCTTTACCTCAGTCTCGAATCTGATATCTGATAGTGCTGCCACCGTGGTCTAGGGGTTAGCTTATTAGTTCCCTACCGAGCGAGCTGGCCGTGAGGTTAGGGTCGCGCACATGTGAGCTTGCATTCTGGTTCGAATCCCACTGTCTGCAGCCTTGAAGCTGGTTTTCTGTCGTTTCCCATTTTCACTCCAGGAAAATGCTGGAGCTGTACCTTAATTAAGATCACGGCCGCCTCCTTCCTACTCCTAGCCCTTTCCTATCCCATCGTTGTAATAAGACCTGTCTGTGTCGGTGCGACGTAAAGCAAATTGTAAAAATACAGGGTGTATCCGTGACAAACTTTGAGGGATGATGGAGGACAGCAAATCTATCAATTTGAAGTAACGAACCATATTCCGGAAACGATCGAGTCAAAAGTTAAGCAAAATTCTACTCATTTAGTCCGTTTACCTGCACACGTTTCACAAGCTGCTCCATTTACAACAAATGTTCGAAATGGCTTCCACCTGCGTTAATGCAGTCATGGCATCGTCACACAAAGTTCTGTCGTACCCGTTCGTATATCCCCGGTGCGTCGCAGACAGCGATAATTCTTGCCAAGAGATCGTGTTCAGTCTCATACACAAGGCTTTTGACATGGCCCCGCAAGAAGAAATCAAGTGGAGTGAGATCAGTGAACTAATGAGCCACATAACAGGACCTCCTCTGCCTATTCACTTTGCAGGGAATCTGATCCAGGTGTTCACGAACTCTCAGTTCAATTACTTTCCTCTCTTCTCCGACGCATTCTGCTTTGTTATTAAAATGTTCTGTGCTTCTTAGGTCCCAAATCGTGCCCCTCTTCTTTTATTCATCGAATAGCTGTATAACGTACTATTTACTCCAATCCATTCCGAGTATGAGCACAAAATCGAAAATACGAAGAACGCGCGCTTCTGGTGACTGTGTATTCCAGATGACATTTGTGGAGCTGAGAAGCAACACTGTGATGCAACGCGACCAATGCAGTGTGTGTGGTCCCCTTAATGCGACGGCAAAATCAGGTGAATGTCGGATAGTACCTTACATGCAGACTACGACTATTTGCTTCCCAATATTTTTAGGTTAATTGTAAATATAAAGCGTTAACAGTTACACAGGAGCAATGAGACACTGTTACATTTACAGATGTGCGGAATTATTTATTTAACTAGCGGTCTGAGAACAGATCAGTCATCTGACACTGAGATTGTGCTTCACCCCCAACAACTGAGAAAGGGAGAGCAAAAATATTAAATTCAAAATCAAAATTGTTGCTATCCTTAAATCGCAGCTCAGATGTTATTCTTGGACCACGAAGCACTTCGGTGTAGGCCTACCTTTGTAATTTATATACCATTAGCTGCTATACCCGTCGTGGGAGGGGCGGTCACTTAACATGCACTTGATCACACTTTTATTAAATTGAAAAGCACAACATTTACAAGAATATAAACTTATTCGCTACAAAGTTTTGTCAGGAAACAATGTCTCTTCGGGCACTCCAGGGCATGGTAATGACCACACAATATTTCACACCATCGGTACACACAATCTTGGTTCGGTTCGTGTAAACACATGCCTTATGATGGAAGCCATGGTCCGCTGCACGAGTCACTGTATGTCTGAGATCGATGCAACTTTAACACCAATTGTCTGTTGTCATTGCATCCGTTACATAAAAGTCATGGCAAAGTCTTCTGTTGATTAATTTCTAAATTGTTTTCTTTTTACCATTTTGACAGGGTGATGATTGCTTTTAGAATTTAATCTCGGTGTGGCGACGTAATTACCAAATCATCCGCATATAAGTAGATTCTAGCATGATTCTCAGCGACTGCTTCTGTTACATCACGTGATACTAGCCTAAACTGAAAAGACGTGGGCTCAAAGGATCCCTTTGAGGGACTGCTACAGTCTGAAGTACCGATATTGCTTTTGATTTTGCTAAATCGTCGCATATTCTCACATAGTTTTCTGATAATATACTTTTTATCAGTTTTTTCCGGTTATTTCTTCCAGGTTCTGAAGGATCAGGCTCCTGTTTGCGGAGTCAAAGTCATTGCGAATGTCAACAAACACTGCATATAGCTTTCCTTTTTGTGGCTTGATCGCTTTTTGTATATCTTCAATTAATCAATAAATTGCCTGCGTTGTTGATCTGCCTCTTCTAAATCCGAATTGTTCTTGTAGAAATTGCAGCAATTGTACATTTATCGCCCAGTTCCAAATCGAGGTAAAATAGGTAACCAATAACAGGCAATTGCTGTGTCACAGTCAATGGTGCATTGTTACGATTATACCTTTAAATGTGAGAAAAAGTTCTCACGTATGGAATGCCACAGGTGGTGTATATGGCAAAGAAGGAATTAACTGAGGTGTTCGCAGTGGACGTGCCGAACTTCTGTCCCCGCATTTTCGGAAATTTGAACAGGTAAAGTGACTAAATTATAAACGAAATAAGTGAGTAAACAGACGAAATAGGAAACTGCGCGGAAGGATATATGGTATGAACAAAAGTGGAAGTGTTCTTATCAGGGTACCGTACCAGCAATAACTTTTCCACCTATAGCCACGAGGTATCAATGAGGTTAATGTAAATGCGACAATCCAAAAACTGCACACTTGAGCAAAGAACCCAAGTAAAACTCTCACAACTAAAGAGACACCCTGAGAAGCTAACCTCGGGTTGGAACGGCCCCATGCCAAAATACAATAGGACATTATGCGAAGCACATGCAACAGAAAAAAGTCTCAGAACATTTGTGTGGTAGAGTTCGATGAAGTTCATGTAGGCAGTAAGTTATTACTGTAGTGCAAAATTGTAAATATTAAAAATATCGTTCAGTATCCATGTTTATACAGCATCGGGTAAAGTGTGAGAGTGTTATCTCGAAAGTGTTAAACCATATCATGAAGTTAGAAGCAATAGACCCAACCAAGCAGTTTGTACCAGACAACAGCCATTTTGAACATCAAAGAAGTTCAAATCAAACAGATACTCTGACTATCAACATCAATATAACAAACGTAAAGGGCAACTCCCTGCGCTGCGGAAAATGCAGCGGAGGCGTTGAAAACGAAGGTAGCGTCGTCCGTTCTGGTGGGAACTGCAAAAAAATGTTTCCTTAAGGATTGATTACATTTTTGTTGACCATTTATTGAGCACTTTACACAGAACATAGATTACAACAAAAATAGTCCATTTGTATGATTTGTATCTACCTTCCCAGTCCTAACACTTTCTCATCCTTGCGTCGCCGAAAACATTTGATGTGTTCGTGCGATATTAGAACCACTAGCAAACAAAAGCTAGTCATCGGTTCTTGGATTTTAATTTTCACACGAATGCCACTAATATTTCCCTTATTTTTAACTGTATCGGAAAACAACATTCATAAAATTTCGAAATAAATATTGTCATGGATAATTTTCCTGTATAACAACCTTAAGAGAGATAGATTGTGTTATATTTTCTCGGCCCTCTCTGAAGCCCACCTCCTAATATTACCATTATTTTTTACTGCATCTGAGATATATATAACAAAAAGTATGAAAATATAATTCTAAATAAGTTACAGTTCATAATGAGCTATTTTCCTGTAAAACCAACCGTAAGAGAGACTCACCGAATTTTTTATTTAGGCACCTCTGAAACCCCTTTCCACTGAATTATTTTGAACAGCATATAGCTAAAATTCTTCTTGCCCTTATCCTAAATTTAAATGCCAAGTTTCATGAAAATTCGCCCATCCGTTTCCTCGTGATGCTGCAACAAAAAGACAGGCAAACAGACAAAAATTAAACTGAATCTGACATAGGCCATTATTTGTCTTGCTGTGTGTAAAAACCCAGTATCAGGTTGATATTCAAAATGTACAGGCATAAGCACGATTTACAGTATATAATATAGTAATTTTGACTTTGTCCCTTGGAATAGGGAAGAGTAGACGGTCGTGTTCATTGTTATATCACTCTCATACGAATGTGATAGAGAGGTAAAGAAGTTATTGAGTCCTGTACGATGGATAAATAGAGATAGATACCATCATCTCTACGTGACTGCTTAGAGCCACTCAGAGCGCTATAGTTCTATTTTTTGCCTTTGAGTGGCCTTGATTTAAGGTAAAAAACTAAATAGTCACTCTTTTCTTCTTTACGTCGCACCGACACAGACAGGTCCTATGGCTATGAGAAGGGCTAGGAGAAGGAAGTGACCGTGACCGTGACCGTGACCGTGACCGTGACCGTGACCGTGACCGTGACCGTGACCGTGACCGTGACCGTGACCGTGACCGTGATTAAGGTACAACCCTAGTATTTGCCTGGTGTGAAACCATCTTCAGGGATGCCGACAGTAGGGTTCGAACCACTTTTCTCCTTAATGCAAGCTGACAGCTACATGACCCAAACATTGTAGCCACTCGCTCGGTCTAAATAGTCTCCAAGTTTATGTATTTTCGATTATGAGTTGTATGCTGAGTGCCATATTGGAACTCGCAAGCTGGCGAAGTGGAAGTCCCCGTCAAATATCTTCTAGAATGACAAAGAGGAGGATTATAATACAACAATGGGGGGCATGACACCTGACTGACTTCTTAACTAGCTTCACGGTGCAAATTCCAGTCAATGCATGTGAATTTTTTCAGGAACATACTCATGTTCCAATGGTTCGGATTCCATTCCCAACGTAAATCCAGTGGATTAAAACATAAAACTAAAGTCACCTAAAACCCGCAAACTTCTCACATTTTCGGTAGCCCTGATAAGCCTACGTGTGCCCTATTCCAGTCCTTGGGCGCTAATTTAGTTATAACAGACCCGGAAATCCATCTCGGGTCGATCGTGTAGGAAGCTAGCAAACCGTGGTGGCGGTTCTTTAACTAGTAATTACTATGATAATTTACTTTGAATATTAATTGTTGCTGCCCTTTTCTGGTTAAGAAGCATGAACTGTCAAAACCGTAGATACATTTTACTTTCTATTTCAGGTGGCCCCTATTGTTGGACCCACAAAGTCAGGCCAATAAATGGATCAGGAACATCGAGCCAGATCTTATCGTCCTTAAACTTTCTGATTCTGATTTCTTGAATAGTTTGCAAGGATTTGCTTCAAATGGGTATCCTGTTCTCATAGAAAACATCGGAGAAGAATTTAACAAGGAGCTTGAATTATTTCTTGCTATGATAGAAGGTCCAGACGGTAAGATTTCATAAAATTTCATTAACTCCTTTGAATACAAATTATACCGGTTTTAATGTAGTAAAAAGTACGTTATTGACGTGATTCGGGTACCCTATTTGAGTGCAGACAATATTTTAGTAAAATTGCGATCTAAAAATCAATCACTTCTATAATCCACAGCTCACAGTTGCAAAGCAGTTGCAATGACTTTGGAGAATTACTGGATAGGACAATATAAACAGAAGACCTTTCAAATGCCAAAGATAAAGCCACCAAAGGCAGGTCGCTTGAGACAAATTGTCTCTGAATTCGGGGAAGATATATTTTCTACAGATGAGAAATAATGTTTTGTAAAGTGTGTGAACAGAAAGTGGCAGCAGAAATCACTCTTCAACAACACATCTGTCGCGACAAACACGTACGCTGTATTCAGAATATCAACAGGAGGAAAGGTACTCAACACTTAAACAAAACGCAACAATAAGCCGTGCTACAACCCCAGCCTTTCATAATGAACTGGGTCTGTTGATGGAAATATTCCTCCTTATAATCTATTTCCAAATTAGGGAAGTCCTACTACAGTACACAGGCCACTCCATTCCGGACGAATCTGCACTAAGAAAAATCGACATACCCCTCTGCTATGAAAACACACTTCAATAATACGGGAAAGAACCTGCGGACACAAAGGATTTTCGTCTCAATCGACGAAAGTAATGATGTTGAGGGTCGTTACGTAACTAATGTAAATTGTGGGAACCTTGAAAAAAGATAATACCGGAGAAATATTTTTCCTGACTAATGAAGTCCTAGAATCTATCATTCTACAATATCTCGACTGTTTAACAGGTCCATGGTTCTGCTGTGGCCTGCTTCAGTGGTCTGGCATGACGGTGTGAGGCACAATAACACTGTTTTTCGTGATCGATACCGCACCTTACATACCTAAAGCTGCTAAAGGTATCAAAGATTTTTTTCAAGAATGGTGCATATAACTTGTCTCACTCATGCTTTATACAGAGTAGCAGAATTAGTAACGGCGAGTTTATTTGACGTTGAGAGACGGGTAAGAAAAAGTAATTGTTAAATCCCCGTTGCGCAGGACTCTCTCCAAATCATTAGTTCCCGATTTCCCACTATTTCCGCAGCCTGTTGTCACTCGTTGGGGTACTCCGATTAATGCGTATGAGTACTAAAGTGACAACTTTTAAACAATGAAACTAGTCATAAATTATCTAGATTCCCAAGACGCCAGAGCTATCCAAAATGCTCAAGAGCTGTTTTCAGTTGACGATATGGAAGGTAAGTTGACATATATTAAGGCAAATGTTAGCTCCCTGCCGTCAGCTATCACACGACTTCAGGAGAGAGGTGTGACAAGCGGCAGCTTTGGCGAGAGCAATCGATGAACCTTTGAAAAAATGTGCTGGGTGACGCTGGCGAATCTGTACTTCGAAAAGTGAAACCTCTTCTTGTCAAAAACACAGGATACAAAGTTTTGTGCTCAATCGTCCGGGTATTGGCTGAGGAAAATTTTAGTGTAGTGGTTATAGAAAAAGAGCTGTCACGAAGCGATTTCAAGCATTTCAAATACGCCCTCCCCCATCTGTGGATGTCCAAAGGAACCTTTTAATATACAAGAACGTATTGGCCGATCATCGACGTTCTTTTTCCTTCGAGAATCTGCGTTAATTGTAATGAAACTGAAATACTTATTAATAATAATTATCCGGAAATCCGCGCAAATGGGCACATGAGATCACAAGACGATCTCTCAAATTCAAGTAATAATAGTGGTAGAGCAAATTAAAATCTCATCTCAGGTCGCATTCATGAACTGCAAATCTGGTATTCTGTTAGGCCTTACCTAATATCCTCTGAAAACAATCTAATTTAGGAATAGTATGTCACAAGGATTTCTCCACAAAAAATGGACAAGCAATCAAACAAACTTGGAAAAATAAATATATTCAAATAAACATTACAAAACAACATCCCATAAAGAATACTCAACGTAATCCGATCAGAACGGTATTGACAGCAATTTTTACACTTCGCTCCTCTGTAATTCCGTCGTAAATACGAGGGTTGAGGCATGTCATGGCAACTACAGTTTTCCTCACATTTACACGGTGCTATTACACAATAGTTATATGTCCTTAAAGCAGGGCCTCTCAGGGTGCATGCGCGTGGTGCATGCACTGTGCACGGTGCAAAAGACGACTTGGCTTGGTTGATCAGAGTGCAGACCCCCACTCCTCGATTTGGAGCAATAGCGCTAACTCTCTCTTTCCTGACGCCTGTCTCGCTCGCTCCCCCTGTCTCCCTCTCCCCCGCTTGCGCCGTAGCGCTCCAAATCCGGGCTGAGTTGAGCCGAGTATAGCCGAGTAGAGCCGAGCATAGCCGAGTAGCCCAGAGACGAAGCGTTGATCCGAGCCATACCGAGCGGCACCGAGCGGCACCGATGCACAGTGCACGGAGCTCTTGCGCATCGCTCTGCACGCGTGAGATTTTGGGCGTTTGAGAGGCCCTGCCTTAAAGGAATGACACTCACAGTACATCGGCACATCTCGAGACGGCGGTGCGTTGGACACGTACCACGCACAGGGAGATGGGACAGCAATAGTGAGTCAAGCTGCGTACGGAATGGATGCGAAGAACCAAGAACAGCTGCGTACATCAAACTGGCCGTTCACCAAGGTCGCAATGCCAAAAGAGTGTTATATAAAATGTTTGTGGAAGCTGGGAGAAATAATGTCCCTGAACCACTGTGAGATGGATTGTAACATTTCAGCACTGACGTGAAACAAACAGCGACGTGCAACGGTCCAGAAGACCTGTGAGTGTCCGGATTGATATGTCGCGTACAATAATTACCCAGTGTATTGACGTGGACAGAAGACGGACACTATCTGAGCTAGGAACTGAAACAAGCATTGAAATACGAATCATCTACAGATATTTATGGGAAAATCTTCATCTGCGTAAAATTGCATCACGGTGGATGCCACGCGTACTTACTGACGTGCACAAGTGGACAAGGTATGCCATATGCTCTGAGCACTTGGTACGATACTGGCAGGAAGGCGAGCAAATGCTGGAGTGAATAATGGCCGTAGATGAATTTTGGGCCAAAGAGTATGAACCAGATCCCAAACGTCAGTCTGAAGAATGGCGACATGCAGGTTCACCACCAAGAAGTTCGTACAAAAGTCTACTTCGTGAAGCAGATGACCGTTGTTGCTTACGGCGTCAGAGGCGTGGTGGGGTGTCACTTCATTCCACATTGCACATCAGTGAGTGCAACGTACTAGAGAAACTTTCTGCAGACACAGTTGCGTCGTGTCATTAGGTTCAAACGCCTGGATCTTCTCAAAATGTCATTCTTCTCCATGACGACGCCAGACCGCTTGCAGCAGAGCATATGCGGATCCGAATTCAGCGCCGGATTTGGAAAGTACTGGAACGCCCGCCGAACTCACCGGGTCTGCCTCCGTGCTATTCTGACCTCATCCCAAAAGTGAAAGAGCAATTGCGTGGGAGACAGTCTGGGACACAAGAGGACATTGCCAACGCTGTGAAACATGAGAATGCAAAATTCACACATGGCGAGGCGACTAGTATCCGACGTCTTCCGCATCGTTGGCAACGCGTTGTGGACAAGGTAGGGGACTACTTCGAGGTTTTACCGTAAAGTTTACTGTACTATCTGAGAATAAATATTATATAGCACAAGGATTTCAAGGCTGACAGATTCCTTGCTTTATATCCTACACCTGGTAAACCTACTCGTCATTAGTCATACATTCCACAGCACCTTACGATCCCTACTTCGATCTGTATGTTTCCATTTGTCCGATAACTCCCGGAATCGTGCGATAAACAATAGTTTCCATAACTTATGACCCAACTCTCTTACCTTGATGTCATTTAATTCGACATTTTAACATTTTAACAGGTCCATATTTGCTCTCCCACATTTCTTTCTACTTAACATAATTTTTACCATCCCTGAAACCTCTGTAGCATGCAACCAACATTACTGGCACGCCATGCACAACTACGGGACCTAACTTCATGAAGTGGACGGCGATTCGGGGACACTTGTATATAAGAAAGTATATAGAATGATTATTTATAGATAAACTGAAAAGGATTATGTCAGAAATGAATGTGATATCGCCAATATTATTGTCACAGTCGATAAGTTGATGGCCACCTGTTCCTAACGTAGTGGATTCAATCCTGGCTGAGGCCTGTGGTTCTTGAGGGGGTTCAACTCTATGTCCTTTGTTTTTGAAACATTAAAGTCCTCCTGAGAGATACCTCATGGCTTGACAAGGCCGTTAGCAGTTGGAATGGACGTCAAATAATTCCCGTTATTATTAAATGCCATATTTAATTACAGAATGTTCTGTGCGTTTTGACAGTGAATGATTATTTCATATGCAGCCGTACACATGGAAAGTAGATACGAATTGCTCAGTACGATTTGATTGATTTCCTCAGTAAAAAGTTCGAACAAAGTTAAGAATGCTGTGTCCCTGGTGAGTTTCGTATATGGTTGAGAAAAAAAGGCACGCATTTTCGGTAGAAGATTCTATTATTTCATAAAAGAAAAGGGGCTACATAGACGGTCAAATTATTAATAAAGAGATGGGACTGTTTATGAATAAACTGTCTGAGGATGTTTTAGGAATATTCTTACCAAGAAGATTGTACTCTGCTTGGGGTGAGATTTCAAAATTACTTTACTCTGAGCCACTCACACTCAAACCGACAATGAATGTGTACCGCACCATTGTCTACGAGACATCCAAGGCTAGGACATAGCTGCTCATTTGACGACCGAATTCCACGGTTTAACCGCCAGATGTCAGGTTACTGTTCTTTTCTCAGCGGATTTTAACATTGTGATGTGCGGAGTAATTGTGATGCTGTGTTGAATTTGTACAATTTATTGTAAGTACCTATTGTTTCTATCTGTGAGTGTCTGTGAGGATGATGAGAATATGGTGGATTATTATGTACCTCTATGCACTTCGAACATTACTAAAAAAGGAAGAAAATGAGACGTTCCATAGTTTCCCTTCGATTTATGGTTTAGAAGAGAATTGGAGGCAAGTTATTTCGAGGCATTGTACGGTCTCTTTGAGTACCTAACATTTATTCCCGTGTTTGTAGCTTGCCATTTACATAATACTTCACTCAAACGAATTCTTCTCAACAAAGTTGCTTTCGTTGTTAGCATGTATCCTGTTCACAAGCAGAAAAGTGTCGAAGACAAGAATGATCCAGCTCCCAGAAATGAAATCCCAGATAACGATGAGCATGCCATATCATCAGCAAATAATAGTTCGAAGTCCACCACAAAGGAAAAAGGAGTACAAGTCTCGTTTCTATGTCAAGGAAAGACTACTAGTAGCTCTGTAATCTAAATACACATTGACAAGAAAATCAAATACCAGGTTACGAAAAACAATCTTTAAATTGAGAAGTAGAATACGGGTAACGAAATCAGAAAATGTTATAAGGCATCTGAACTTCAGCGAAAAGTAAACCAAATTGAAAAGGGTGGTTAAAATGATCATTTAGAAGCTCTATTCCTGTTAGAACAAATACGAGAAAAAAGTGAAGTATGGTGAAACAACGCTATACGTTTGCGTCTTTTGGCTTAAGAAAACACCTACCAGCTACAGATTGCTGAGATCCTTCACTGTCTAGCACTGCCACATCATAAAACGCTGAAATTACATCGGATTTCTCACGTAAACAGATTTCTAGCAACGACATAAAACATTTATACGGTAAGCAGAAAGGGAGCACTGTGAAATTCGTTCGAGGTTTAATCCGAAAAGTCACCTTCCCTTAAACCCTCGAAGAAATGAACGCACAGAGAGCGAAACAATTATTTTCGATTAGGGTTACGGCTGCTTTGAAGACGTTATTTATTCTTGCCCCACAGGAAGTTTCAGGCACGGAAGGTCTTCAGAAACTACTGAGTTTCTTGCGTGATACGAAAATGGCACGACATACACGATGTATACAACATCAGTCTTATATGTCTAAAAATACGGACAAAAGTCTGTTCACTGAATTAGATGACGAAAGACTGGAACGGTTAACAGAAACTTTTCTAGCATAGATGAAAATAATTCATAAAACAAAGTAAAAAGTAAATACAATCAGACAGGAGGCATACGAAGCTCTGGTTATTACAACAGAGTCGACTGTGAAGTGTATACAGTATTTGTTTTGAGATGGTTTTCACTACATATTAAATAGGAACTTGAGTTGCGATGATACTGAACTTCTTTTTAGCCACTTGGGAATGACAGGTGGCTTCAGTGATATGATGGACGTGTCACCGACTATGCATGCAATTGAAACTACTTTAAAAGCAGGCGTGAGAAATCTTCGGACTCTACGAAGCTGGAAAGGCAGACATTCCATTGGTTGAATTCCTTCTGGCAATATTTACTATAAAAGGGTGTCGGACAAATAACCTGCACTCCACTTCCCAATGAAGTTTTATTACTGTTAGATGAGCCCCTGGAAGGTAAGCCTCTTAATATTAAACATATCTTGTCAATATCCTTATTAATTGTTAATTGATTTATCGAAATATACCCAGAATGTTACTTTTTTTATATTTCCAGATCTACCCGTTACCATGGAACTTGTCTCTCTGGCAATAATAGCTGTCTATTTGGTAAGAGTGTCTGAGGAGCATACACACTGTGAAATGTCGTATGGCTTTTATTGCCGGAATATCCCAGGAAGGGTTCGGCTCGCCAGATGCAGGTCTTTCTATTTGACTCCCGTAGGCGACCTGCGCGTCGTGATGAGGATGAAATGATGATGAAGACAACACATACACCCAGTCCCCGTGCCATTGGAATTAACCAATTAAGGTTAAAATCCCCGACCCGGCCGGGAATCGAACCCGGGACCCTGTGAACCGAAGGCCAGTACGTTGACCGTTCAGCCAACGAGTCGGACATACACACTGTGAAATGTGCCTACAAGGACCATCATTAGCCACCAGTGATAGTCGTCTAGCACCCCTAACTAGAATGAATGATCGGAGTGCCCGGCGGTATCCATAAAGAAAGCTTGTATATTTCCAAAGAAACGTTTTTATAGTTCACGTGCTCTGCTTTCTGTTACTTGGGAAGGCAAATCTCGTGAAGAAGTTAGTTGTCTATGTTCTACCCAAGTTCCTCCAACGCTTTCACTGTGTTGGTGGTTGTGATCAGGAAAGATTAGGTAATATAATGCTAATAATGTTTCTAAAACAGATTCTAGACAATCACCCCCAAGGAAATTTTTTATCATGGTGATGCCTTCAAAAATTTTAGAATAAAATCCCTGAACCACAAAGGGAGAAATTTGTGATAACTTCCTGCATTTCAGGTAATCTAATCTTATTTGCCGGTACTTCATAGACAATATTAAGACATTTTTTGATCATTAATGCTGCTGATATATTTGTCTTCATTTATCACCAAATTTTAATGAATTACTATTTCGTTTTAGCATTGTGTAAAAAAATACATTGTAGAAAGTCGCATACAAATGTTCTTGGTCTGTCTTTTTACCTGATACCTATTTGGAGTCTTCTTAAATTACTAGGTTTAATTATTTTTACAGACTTAGTATTCGAACGTGTTGCAATGAGTGGGCGATACAGCTCCGTAAAAACTAGCGGCGGTAGTCGGAAGAATTTCGTGGCCGAGTCTAGTGTGCTGTATTTCTCGGCCTTTAATATCTCGTAGGCAACGACCGCACCCAGGTCGAGAAATTACTCCAGAATATGAAAATAAGGTGCTAGAGGTAGGCAACAAAAAATGTTATTGTCAAAACAATCCGAATCTTTGTGAATTTTTGGAACATGATTGTCTGGGATATTTTACCAGGTACAAAATAATACCTGAGCTTTACTCTCATTTGACTCCTATTTGTTTCGGTCTTTATACTAAATTCCTTGAGTGAAACATCATTAGTATGGGGAAAGTATTTGGATTAAATGGAAATCTAAAATTGCGGAAAAGTTGGTCAAAACTTACGGAAAAGTGTAGAATACTTTGATGGATAAATGAATTTTCTCAATCTTTTCTTTCAGTTCTACCAAATGAAACGATCAATGATATTTATGAGAGAAGATGATCATCGGAAAATTATTGTAAGATTAGTGATTGAGAATGTACATAGTCTATATTACACAGGCCGTGCTTATAGGGTTGCGGAGCTGTGAGCTTGTATTCGGGAGATGGTGGGTTCGAATCCCATCGTCGGCATTCCTGAATATCGTTTCCCGTGGTTTCCCATTTTCACACTAAGAAATGCTGGGGCTGTACCTTAAGTAAGGCCACAGTCGCTTCCTTCCCGATCCTAGTCCTTTCGCATCCTTGCGTCGCCGAAGACCTTTAGTGCGTTAGTGAGACGTTAAACCACTAGCAAAAAAAATCATAGTGAAATAAAATAGCTATGAATAAAATGCAATATATTATATATATTTCTATCTTGGACGAGAAATTAAATGTTTCGTCGCCATAAGACCTATCTGTGTCGGTGCGACGTAAAACCCCTAGCAAAAAGAAAAAAAGAAATTAAATGTTGGAATTCCCACACTTTTATTTTAGCTACACAATCTAATATCTAGATAGTTTCTCTAATTATTTCATTGTTTGCAGGACCTGTTTGCCACCCAAGTCCTGTGGGTAAAGTCGGAAGGACGGGTCCTAACTCAGAAGGTTTTCGCCTTTATATGACATCCCAACTTCGCAATCCTCACTTCAAGACCGATGTATTTAATATTGTAACAGTGGTGGACTTCTCTGTAACTCCTGAAGGACTTGAAGAACATCTCCTCAGTCTATTTGTGGCGAAGGAGAGGTACGTTTACAGAAATTTAATAATTTGGCGGTTTATAACATTTGAAATCTAAAATATTTTACAGGCACTTTCTCATTTCTATTGTTTTTCATTTAGGCCTGATCTGGAAAGTAAATATGACAGATACATCATTAGAAGTGCTCTGAACCGAGACTCCATTCAAAGGTCTGAAGATGACATCTTGATCATACTATCTAAAACGCCCGGTAATATCTTACAGAAAGAAGAGGCCATAAACCAAGTAGCTAAGGCTAAGGTACGTCACGAGGAAGAAAAGGAATGTACTTCAAATATTGTAACATTAATGTAAGTCTTTGAGACACTCTAAGGTTCAAACATAGGCCCTAAGCCTCCTGATTCACATAACGAGCATGAACACTTAAGAAAGACTAACGCGTATAACCATAATTCGATAAACTTCCTTTACTTTCCTTCGTACGCTGGATACTTGATGTTGATGCGTGCTCTATACTACTCCAACATAACATATTGTTGAGAACTTAGTTGAAAGAATGTGCTCTTCATTCACTATGCTTTCACTATACTAATCCAATATGTCATACTTCTGTACAGTTGGTGTTCAGAACGTATCCATCCACTTTTCGTCCACTGTAATACTCCAGCATAGCTCATTGATGGAATTTTTTGTTGAAAATGTGTTCGTTATCCATCGAACAGTTCCAACATGGATCACTGCTCTACATTTGGTGTAAGAATCATTTCTTCATCCATCAGACACTTAACCTACAGCTTAGAGCACTTCTGAACTCTCATTGTTGGAGACGTGTTATTAACCCACTACAGTAAATCATAATTTTCTTTTTTGATAAAATTGAATAAAATTGATCCTATCAAATATCCTCAAGACTATCCAGTTTTTCGGAAAATGTTCAAGACCTAGTCTCAGTCATTTTCCTAGTAACCAAGTATCTTCTGTCTAGTCTCCTATAGGGCCGATGACCTTAGATGTTAGGCCCCTTTAAACAACAAACATCATCATAAGGCTTTTCGCAGATGATGTCATTCTGTAGAGAGTAATAATAAGTAAGTTACAAGATTGTGAGCAACTGAAAAATTACCTCGATAATATTGTAACATGGACAGCAGGCAATGGTATGATGATAATCAGGGTTAAAATTCAGGTTGTTAATTTCATAAATAGGAAATGTCCTCTCCGTTTTAATTACTGTGTTGATGGGGTGAGCTGTCAGCGGAGGGATGGCGTAGAATGACATTAGTAGACGAATAAGATTGATTAGTGTCTTTAAAAGTAGGAAGGGTCACAATATGAAGAGATAAAGTTGGAATACAAGAGAACAAGTTGGGAAAAATATTCCCTTAAGGGAAGGGGAGTTAGGAATTGGAATGACTTACCAAGGGAGATGTTCAATAAATTTCGAGTTTCTTTAAAATCATTTAAGGAACGGCTACGAAAACAACAGTTAGGAATCTGCCACCTAGGCGACTGCCCTAAATGCAGATCAGCAGTCTGCCCACGAAAATGACTCATTTTTTGGAATATGAAATGAAATATTTGCGTTATATTATAAATGAAATGTCGTATGGCTTTTAGTGCCGGGATATCCTAGGACGGGTTCGGCTCGCCAGGGGCAGGTCTTTCTATTTGACACCCGTAGGCGACCTGCGAGTCGTGATGCGGATGAAATGATGATGAAGACAACACATACAACCAGCCTCCGTGCTGTAGGAATGAACCAATTAAGTTTAAAATCCCCGACCCAGCCGGGAATCGAACAGGTGGCCCTCTGAACCGAAGGCCAGTACGCTGACCGTTCAGCCAACGAGTCGGACAGCGTTATATTATAATTGGGATAAAATACAAATTTAAGTAGATTCATGGATTAGTAGTAATGGTGATGATCATTCCCTCTTAACACTGATTATATTCAGTGAAAAAAGTGGAAGAGGAGAATGAAGTATGGGCAAAAGAAAAGGAAGAGCCGCGAAGGACGTGAAAATAATTAAGACTTGAGGCCTCGCAACCTAAAACCGTTGGAGTTGGAAGAGTTGGAAGAGAACAAGGGAGATCGAAGAGCCTGATACAAGTGGAAATAGTGTCCCATGGCTTCAAGTTTACCGCTTTTAGTCACCTCTTAACACAGGTAGAGAATACCGGGAATGTATACTACCACCCTTTCCCACACGGAGAAAATACTGTAGATTGACTTTAAGTCACAGAATTGTTTTAAATACCAATTTTTGTTTTCATTGGTAACCTCTTCAGGATAAAACTTCAGTCTGTAGAAGATGCCTGTCAGATATTTCAAAAGTTCGCCTCTTTTATGGGCAATATAATTTCCAAACATTTGTTCAAATAGTCTCAAATTTAAAGTATATGATTATTTTCATAATAACAAATGTCCAGTGGTGATTATCATGACAATTAACATTCCTACAAAATACCAATCTGTACTCACACTATACAATTAGTGGGCACAGTTAAAATTATATTGCACATAATGGGCATTCAAAACATATGTGGTTCGAGTAAGAAAGATATTTTGGTTGTAGGCATAATAACAGTGGAGGCAATGTAATAAGGACCTGTATTTTTATGGACCTAATTCCAAATGGACTGTACGAAGTGTGGACATTTTGTCCGCGGACCTCTAATCCTAAGAACCTGTACATATAATACCATATTGTTAAAATAATATCCTTCCAAGTTCTGAGTCGTTCTTAAGTTATGTCTTTAAGTATTAAGCATCGTTTTAATGTAAATGATAATGCATTATTGACAAAGTATAAGAAATTAATTTAGTATTACTAATTTCGTATTTGGGTAAACAACTGTATACCACTACTCATTCAATAATAATATAGATGAAAATTCATACAGTACGTAATTCAAATCAATTCCTAGTAAGTGTGGCTGTAATGAAATTACTATTCCATTTTCAGGAGCTGTCAAAATTTGTTCAAGAAGATCAGAAAGGAATCGAACGAATTCTAGAAGAAATTAATGAAATTCGGAGCAGATATCGCTTTACTGCTCGTTATTCTGCAGTCCTTTTCTGTTGTGTCTTAGACCTCGTCAATATTAATATAATGTACCAGTTTTCGTTGCAGTGGTTCATCAATTTGTATACATCAAATATCCACCTTAGGTAAATACAATGTAGATATATTTAATGAAATCGAAATTTTGAAAATAAACTTCATCTTAAGCATGTTTCTCTTTCCAGCCAAACAACGGACGAATATGAAAAACGCTTGAAGATTTTCCGTGATAACTTCACATTACGTATCTACAGCAATACATCTCGATCGCTTTACGACAAGGACAAAGCCCTTTTCGCATTTACCTTGTGCACGAGCACTATGCTGTAAGTATATTCCCAATATTTTACTTACTTACTTTTACATAACTGGCTTAATAATAATAGCAATAACAATAATAATTTGGGTTTTCGTCGAGTCAAAGGAAACAAAGAGAAATTCTTCACATTTCGCGGAGATTTTTCTCCGCATCTTTAGAAGAGAAGACACGCCTGTTCATGGGGAAGACTTCTCTAACTGTGACGGTTTGAACTTGAAATTATTGGACCGTTGGTCTACTGTAGGAAGTACTCTCGTTCGCCGCCATGTGATTGAGTATGCGCAGCCTTCTGAGTGGAGAGTAGCGACGCCATCTTAGCTCAAGTAAGATGTTTCCTGTTCAAAATGTCCAATACGACTGCGTGTTACAAAATAGACAAGAAGGTAATCAGATTAATCAAAGACAATTGGTAAGGACTATGGTATAAGTAATAAATAAAATAAAATGAAGTGCAACCAAAGAGCGGCAAGGACAAGATGTGACGTACCCACACTTGCCAACAGATATGCGACAATATGTGACGTGCCGGGTCACCTTAATTTTAATATAAATAAATACTTGCTCACATACTTCTCCATAAGCAATATATCATGGGCACCAGCCTTCAAATTATGGCTTGAAGACGATAGTTTAAAATTATTAATAATAATAATAGGTAATGAGATTCAAAATACTCCCAGAGGTGGGGTGACGGAACACCAACCATTAAGTACACACTAGCTTGGAAATTAAGGATCGTTAAAAATAATGTCTGCAATAACAAATGAACTATTTATTAGGATGAAAAACGTGACAGCGTATTTACGAATTCTGAACTTACGGAAACAAAAGAAATATTGAATGAAATAAAATTTAATAAACTGAACTGTTGCGCGGAGTCTTGCAGTAATTTATGCCATTAGCTCACCATTTGTAGACTCTGTTATCTGGTCACGATCTATGTAGCAGCTGATGTTTGATGGACCTCTCGTGCTGGCGTCGTCATTTCTCGTTGTAGGTACCAGTCCTATTTCTGATTCGTGCATGGCTCACTAATTGAACAATGACTTTCCTGACTTTAGCACTTACTACAGTATTCCTTACATAAAGTTGTAATGAGTCCTAATTTCCATAGCAAAACCAACATGGGTTACATTCATAGAGAGAATGCACTTGTATTCTTCCGAATTACAGAATTGTAGCGTAACTAAATACATAACAAAATTTCTCCTGTCCTACACCAGTCTAAACCGGTCTCTCGTTGACTTTAACTCTCGTCATTGAGATAATCAAGCCTCAATGTGAGTAATTTTGAGTAGTGCTCTACTCAGATGCGAAGTGAACTAAGTTAAGATCTTCAGCAGTTAATACCTTCTCCGATGTCAAAGCGTACAGCCCTCCTCCGATGTAATGATAGAATACATTAGAATTGCCCCTCTCCAGTTCTTGTCGTGAATTTAACCTCCTAAGTCCGTATGTAGCATATGCTCTACATGTGGTTTTCTTTACTTATGATAATACAAAACAATTTAAAGCAAAATAATAATGGTAGGAAAGTTAACTCTGAGTCCTGATGTAGCATATGTGCTACACATCATAAAACAATTTAGTGAAACATATTACATTCTTTGGTGAATTTTTTAAATTTATTTGAGAAAACTATAATGAACAGTGTTTTGAGTAATTCAGGTGAACTCATAATAGATCCCAGGGAATCACTGGAGAGGTGGAGGGAATATTTTGAACATCTTCTCAATGTAAAAGGAAATCATCATGGTGGTGTTGCAAACAGCCAAGCTCATGGGGAGGAGGAAAATGATGTTGGTGAAATTATGCTTGAGGAAGTGGAAAGGATAGTAAATAAACTCCATTGTCATAAGGCAGCAGGAATAGATGAAATTAGACATGAAATGGTGAAGTATAGTGGGAAGGCAGGGATGAAATGGCTTCATAGAGTAGTAAAATTAGCGTGGAGTGTTGGTAAGGTACCTTCAGATCGGACAAAAGCAGTAATTGCACCTATCTATAAGCAAGGGAACAGGAAGGATTGCAACAACTATCGAGGTATCTCATTGATTAGTATACCAGGCAAAGTATTCACTGACATCCTGGAAGGGAGGGTGCGATCAGTCGTTGAGAGGAAGTTGGATGAAAACCAGTGTGGTTTCAGACCACAGAGAGGCTGTCAGGATCAGATTTTCAGTATGCGCCAGGTAATTGAAAAATGCTACGAGAGGAATAGGCAGTTGTGTTTATGTTTCGTAGATCTAGAGAAAGCATATGACAGGGTACCGAGGGAAAAGATGTTCGCCATACTGGGGGACTATGGAATTAAAGGTAGATTATTAAAATCAATCAAAGGCATTTATGTTGACAATTGGGTTTCAGTGAGAATTGATGGTAGAATGAGTTCTTGGTTCAGGGTACTTACAGGAGTTAGACAAGGCTTTAATCTTTCACCTTTGCTGTTTGTAGTTTACATGGATCATCTGCTGAAAGGTATAAAATGGCAGGGAGGGATTCAGTTAGGTGGAAATGTAGTAAGCAGTTTGGCCTATGCTGACGACTTGGTCTTAATGGCAGACTGTGCCGAAAGCCTTTAGTCTAATATCTTGGAACTTGAAAATAGGTGCAATGAGTATGGTATGAAAATTAGCCTCTCGAAGACTAAATTGATGTCAGTAGGTAAGAAATTCAACAGAATTGAATGTCAGATTGGTGATACAAAGCTAGAACAGGTCGATAATTTCAAGTATTTAGGTTGTGTGTTCTCCCAGGATGGTAATATAGTATGTGAGATTGAATCAAGGTGTAGTAAAGCTAACGCAGTGAGCTCGCAGTTGCGATCAGCAGTATTCTGTAAGAAGGAAGTCAGCTCCCAGACGAAACTATCTTTACATCGGTCTGTTTTCAGACCAACTTTGCTTTACAGGAGCGAAAGCTGGGTGGACTCAGGATATCTTATTCATAAGTTAGAAGTAACAGACATGAAAGTAGGAAGAATGATTGCTGGTACAAACAGGTGGGAACAATGGCAGGAGGGTACTCGGAATGAGGAGATAAAGGCTAATTTAGGAATGAAATCGATGGATGAAGCTGTACGCATAAACCGGCTTCGGTGGTTGGGTCATGTGAGGCGAATGGAGGAGGATAGGTTACCTAGGAGAATAATGGACTCTGTTATGGAGGGTAAGAGAAGTAGAGGGGGACCAAGACGACGATGGTTAGACTCGGTTTCTAACGATTTAAAGATAAGAGGTATAGAACTAAATGAGGCCACAACACTAGTTGCAAATCGAGGATTGTGGCGACGTTTAGTAAATTCTCAGAGGCTTGCAGACTGAACGCTGAAAGGTATAACAGTCTATAATGATAATGTATGTATGTATGTATGTATGTATGTATGTATGTAACTATAATCCAAGAATGCAAAAACACCACAACACATGGTCCAGTAAGATTTGATGTACTATCCTTTCTCTTATCTACCGTTGTATATCCATCCTCTTGTTCTATAACGTCGATTCACATAGGTTGAAATTTCCAGTGCAATCAAAGCGTCATGCAGCGAACTTCGAAAACTAGGCGTTAACAAGGCTTTATCTGTCTCTTCAGATTATGGATGGGGTAAGAACTCTTGCAAGCTTGATGACGTACATTTCCTCGTAATGGGCTAAAATTAGCATGGTGAGTCTGGTCACCTGACATTGGCTACTGGAAATTTACTGCAAGCTATTAATACGAGTGATGTATTAATGCATTACTCAATATGTCGTTCGTTCAGAATACAATATAGCCGAGATACAAGGAAATGAGATGATGATGTAAAATGGATGACTAAAAACCCTATATACAAATATAATAATTAAAAATGACATACCACTAATTAAATATATTCATCTTTTCAATTAATTACACAGTTCGATAATTTTGTACATGCTGTGATGTTCCAAACATCACAAAGATTATGGAATAGAGACGAATAAAAGTGACGAAGGTGGGGGGGATTTGGAGGAATAACATACTACAATGAATTTGCTGAAACGAGAATTTTAAAAATAAGTAAGAATTAGCCGAGTAACCGGTGCGAGCCTCCGTGGCTCAGGCGGCAGCGCACCGGCCTCTCACCGCTGGGTTCCGTATTTCAAATCCCAGTCACTCCATATGAGATTTGTGCTGGACAAAGCGGAGGCGGGACAGTAATTTCTCCGGGCACTCCGGTTTTCCCTGTCATATTTCATTCTAGCAACACTCTCCAATATCAATTCATATCACCTGTCTTTCTTTAATCATTGCCCCAGAGGACTGCGATAGGCTTCGGCAGCCGGCACAATTCCTGTCCTCGCCGCTAGATTGGGGCTTCATTCATTCCATTCCTGACTCGGGCGAAAGATTTTAAACAGGCTATGGATTTTCAGTCGAGTAACCGGTGTACTCAGATTATGAAGGAATGCTACATCCCAGAGTGAACCATCTAGTGATGAGGAGAGCGTGAATTTGAAAGAACCAAAAAAAGAGAAACGAAAATGACCGTGAAGGAGAGGGAAGAGGACTATATTACCTACGTAAATCCTTAATTGCTGGCAATCAAGTATTGCTGAAGGGCTAGTCAGTGTCCCTTTTGAAATTATATGGACTTTTACGTATTTCCACCACTTCCCGTGTTATGTGTAGCTAAGAGCTCTATCATATTGGAACCCAGCATCATGACCCGACGATGGAACATGCTCACCTATTGCTGACATTTCTGGCTGGTTGAGACGGATATTTCTTCGGTATTCCTTGATACGAGTACGATTGAACTCGCATGTTTGGCTAATGTATATCTTGCTGAAAGTATAGGGTATTTCGTACACATCAACAGTGAGGACACTTTCACCTTGCCTTTACCTAAATTGTGACCAAATTATGTGACGGTACCAAACACGGTTTTATATTGTGCTTGCTTAATCTGTCTGTGGTAATGTGGATAAAGGGGAGGTAGGTAGTTTTCTTCACTTCTACTTCTGCGAGGTTTGCGTAATCCTTCATGGATGCAGGGCTCTATAAATCTGTACATCGTTTTAACCATGATCCTTGAACGTGACTTTGATTGCGTCTGTCTCTTCCTGAATACTTGATGGCTCATAAATTCGTTTCGCCCTCGTGGTAACTGTCGAGAGAATACCCTGCTTTGTCCTGGATGGTGATGAGAATCTGCATGAAGACTGAGATTTGTGTGGGTGTACTCAAGGTAGCCATCCGGTTTCTTTCTCACTATAACATCCAAGAAAGGAAGGCATCCGTCTGAATCTATCTCCATAGTGAATATAATTGAAGGATGCTGCTGATTTAGGTGGTCTAGAAAGTGGAAACGTGTCTTAGACCAGACCGCAAATGTACACTGCTGTGCAAAACTTAAGGATGAAAGTAACTTTCGTATGTTGTGTCACTGCCAACTAGCATAGCTCGATGAAACTTGAACCATTCATAGAAAGAAGTACTTTGGTATGGTACGGTAGGCAGCTGAAAGGAATATGCGATGAGACGAACGGAAATGACACTTGTATATAGAGACAATAAATTACTCATAAGTTACTGCGAATCATGATGGTCCCCTGGACATCACAAAAGAATGGAAATGGTTCTTAAAATGGTGTGTGATCACCACGCACAGCGATGCATGCTCTGCAACGTGTTCTCGTGCTGGCAACAAGATTGGTAAGGAATTCTTGTGATAGGGCTTTCCATTTCTCCACCAGCGCGGTTGACAACTGCTATATGGTCGTTGGTGCATGTAGACGTGTTGCAATACGTCTGCCCAACATGTCCCACACGTGCTTGATGGGATTTATGTCGGGGGAACGAAAAGGCCAGTCCAATCTCCAAATATCCTCTAGTTCCAAGAGCTCCTCCACCTGCGCTGTTCCATGCGATCGTGCATTGTCATCCATAAAAATTAAGTCAGGGCCGAATGCACCCCTGAAAAGACGCACATGGGGAAGTAGTATAATAACGTTGACCGGTGAGTGTACCCCGTTCAAAGATCTGGAGGTCGATATGCCCATGCAACATTTATGTCACACAATAACATTTGGGCCACAAAAATGATCATGTTCAACAATGTTCCTGGGACATTACGTGTTCCCACCTCTCACCAGATGAGGGTATGTCTAGAATCACTACTCAGACTGAATCTGCTCTCATCTGAGAAGAGCACGCGACCCCCACTCCTCGTCGGTCCAGACCTGATGTCTTGGCACCATCGCAAACGGTGCAAACGGTGCCGCCGATGTGCGGGTGTCAATGGAACACAATATAATGGTCGTCGGACAAACAGACCACCCCAATGCAGTCGCCGTGCCACTGTAGAGTGTGAGATTGGGTGCCTTTCATTCTTGTTAAATGTGGTTGCAATTGCACCCGCTGTTTGACGTGAGTCTCTTCTTGCAGCGATCATGTGCTGCTGCAGTTGACCGTGGTAAACCCCCTGCTCTCCTTCGGGCAGCAGTGTCTGTGGTTCAGAATGCTCCTCATGCACGTGAAACAATGCTGTGAGCAAAACCAAACTTCTGGGCTATACTCGTCACACTTCGTCCTTCTTCCAGTTTCCCGATGATTCTTCCCTGTGTGAGGTCATCTAAATGTTCTCTTCGAGGCATGTTGTAATGAATAACACCACAACAATGCACCGTAACAGCTCGCTGATCGACTCACACTGTCTTGTCCCGTTACTTCAACTGCCTCGTTTTGTGGAGCCAGACCCATTTGGCGTTATAGTCACGCTGACCTCACGCCAGGTTTCTATGCATGTGTGGGAGTCATCCGGCAACATGTTACCGCACTTTCATTCATTTACACCTAGTAGCGTATAAGTTATGTTACTTTATCTAGCTCGTCCTTAATTTCTGCACAGCAGCGCATTATCAACATACCTCCACCAAATCATGGGTTTAACGGGCGCCGAAGAAATAGGTTCCTTCTCAAAATGCTCCATAAAAATTAGCTGCTATAGGCGAAAGTGAACTTCCCGTAGTCGCGCCATCTGTATTCGTAAAATTACCCGTCCTACAAGAAATAGCCGGAAGTCGTGCAGTGATGAAATGGCTTAGTAATGTCCTCAGAGAATAGTTGCTCAATGAGAGACATTACAGAGTTAATAGGAACTTTTGTGAACAAGGACTCCACATCAAAACTCAACAGAAGTGCATTTGATCTGAATGGTTATGGTTAACAATTTATTAACGAAATATATGAAGTTCCTATGCCTTAGCTGGCGAGATGTAGTGTTTGCATTGCACTATGTCTTCTGGTATGGGCTATATCAAATTTATTACTTTCATTGACCTGTCTCAGTCTCATCCTTGGCTTTGACAATATGAAAGTGACTGAGGTACGAGTGATGCTAGTAATACAATTGCTTATGCAGCCAGTCCCTGTTATGAATGGTGTGAAAATATCGCTCATAGGGTCGGTTGATGCATGCATTTCAGTGGGTTTGGCAGACTGATATGTAATAGCAACGGCTAGCTCGGTGAGGAAAGCAACGGGAAACTACCTCACTCCTCATTTCCGCCTAGGCTATTTATGACAGCTGTTGGCGGAGCTGCAGAGGATCAAACCAGCCTTTGGGCTGAATACCAAACATGCACATGAAGTTCGTAACGTATGATTCTGTACGTCCTATATAGGGCTGAAGCAATTTGCATCGATATTTTTTCAGATCAGATATAGGAAAACCTATCGCTCTAACTATTGGTCTGAGGCGAATGACCTATTTATGGATTTTTTGTAGTCCATATAATATTGACGGCACTGCGACCCCCCCCCCCGGTGTCAGATATATTAACCTACTCTTTTGGAACTGCCTTAAGTGCTTAACAGTGGCGTTGGACACAAGAGTCGTATTGTCACGTGAACTCAGTCTCTAAACAGGCTCTGACAAACACAGCCGAGATCTTGTTCTTATACTCGTCACTGTCCGACTCGTTGGCTGACTGGTCAGCGTACGGGCCTTCGGTTCAGAGGGTCCCAGGTTTGATTCCCAGCTGGGTCGGGGATTTTAACCTTCATTGGTTAATTCCAATGGCCCGGGGGCTGGGTGTTTGTGCTGTCCCCAACATCCCTGCAACTCACACACCACACATAACACTATCCTCCACCACATTAACACGCAGTTACCTGCACACGGCAGATGCCGCCCACTCTCATCGGAGGGTCTGCCTTACAAGGGCTGCACTCGGCTAGAAATAGCCACACGAAATTATTATATTATTATTATTACTCGTCAATGTCCATTACCACAGTCGCATTCCCTTTATCAGCTGAGAGAATGACCACTAGACACCGCAGCTTTGTCCAACTGCACTACGCAGCCGACCAAGTGCTTGAAGACAGAGGAAATAATATGTTCATGGATTTAAGGAAATAGTAAAAAGAGTGAATGTTTTTCCCACGCCTACCTATAAATGTTTGATAATGTAAATTTGTATGAAAGGTGGAGGTATAAACATCCGATAAAAGGAGAAATCGGTACTTGTCGACTGACAGCAAAACATATCTGTAATCTGTCGGAACTCATGACTTAAATTTCTATTCTTTTTCAGGGGAGTTTTGGTACTTAAAACCACAATCATCATTGTCATTATCATTCCTCGCTTTGTGGATGCAGTAATTTTGGATTTGTCCATTTTGACAGGTTAGGGCGAGCTACTTTTCACTCATCTCCAGTCCCATTTATATTGCGATAGTCATGAAGTTCTTGAAGTTCGTATGGCATTCATATCGCAAACAGTAATATTCTTGTGGATGTTACGAGAAGTATTACTCATAAACATCAAGTTTCTTCTCTCGTAATAGTACATTCTGGTTCAATGAAGAAAGCAACGACAAGCCTACTTACGCCTCACTTTGCCTAGTATGCCTCGGTTCAGCACTTCGATTTTGAGGATTTCGCCATAACCACAGAATGCTGTTTGATAACCCCAGGTCACGATTTAAGGAAATAGAGTATGATGAGTATTTTTATTCTACGAGTTTTATTTATCATGCTTTCTTCGATAAAATGCTGGGATGGTACCCAGTGGCGAAGTTAGTAGATAGCGAATGGATAGGCAGAATGTCTTACCTTAAATCTTTTTATAGAGTAGTTCCAAACAGCGAGTTTCCTTGGTGGAAACGTTGTCTATCACACTGTCTTTGAACAGCTGGTCGCTCGTAAGTTATTTTACAAGTTTTCTCAGCAGCAATGATGCTAAGGTAACTGATCATCTCATTGGTCACTGTTACTCAAGTACGTTTTCGCCCTTTTCAAGTACTCATACATCCTTCTGCATAAACTGTGGTAACGGGAAAGGTCACGACCAAACGAATCAATTTGGAATCTCCCACATAAACTGGTTTATTCAAAACATGAAAGATTAATTCTAATAAATCTGTTTCTGTCTTATCTACTGAAAGATTATAAAATCCTCATGAATATTTCTATAGGGCTCTGTTTTGAGAAAACTCTGAAAATTATGCTTATCTGAGATTTATCTGAAACATCTAACGTTTCGTCTGTCTGAATACCAATGAGTCAGAAGAAATTAATTCTTCAGTAATATTCTTTTGAATTACTTCAGTTATAAAGTGAATATATTAATTTTACATATCACTTGAAGTTCCTTTGAAATCTGAAGTAGGGCCGATGACCTTCGATGTTAGGCCCCTTTAAACAACAAGCAAGCAAATCTGAAGTAGACTGAAGATGAACTCTAATGTAGTGCCCCTGTTTAGAAAGATGATCCAAACCTTCTAGAAAATACCTCTACTTTAATGAGTTTTCCCCTTCAAAATTACCTCGAAACGCAGCTCCTACTTCCGTAGAAAGCACACAACAGTTAGCCTCTCAGCAACCAACCTATTCTGTTTCACAGTCCTGCTTTTTAAATACCATGAATTCTTGCATTTTCATATAGAACATAGAACGGATCCCCTCTTCGTGCTGAATGTGTTTGAATTCAGATATTACACAACGTAAACACCAGTCCTTTTCCCCGTCCAACAAAGCACACGTACGACAAAAAGTGTGTTGGTATCGGAACAACCAGTCAGCCATGAATATCGTATATATCAAGAGAACTGGAATTTTCTTGTCACCTTGCCGTGAAAATATTTAATATATAAATTAGACATATACACTTCGTTCTTTGTATCACACTTTTCTATGGAAGTCCAAGACGAAAACGGCTCACTTTTAAGAAAATATAAATGACTGCACAGGTTCCTAAAAGAAATTGTATCGTTCATTTCGCACGATGTGACACACTGTAACTTGTTCGAAAAAACTACCGAACTTAACAGTTTTCACTCACAGACCGCCTAACGTTCGAAATAACTTGAGTCATTCCTTTAGCACTGGTCTGCAACATGAGAAGGAATGCACACTCTCACTCCCCAGCCCGCGATGTGCTGATTATGAGGTCTCCCGAGCTTGCTTCCCTATTCTTTATTCAAATAGTTATTTCATTCTCCCCGTTAGGGGAGCGAGCCACCAGTCCAACAAAGGGACTCTGGCCGATTACATGATCAGATATTTGTTTTGGAATGTTTTATATGAATGTGTGCTAATAGGACACGTTTTACGAAAGTCTAAAAAAATCTTGTGTAGAACACGTCATAAGAAATGAAAGTCTTTGTCTTGAAGTACGAAGCACTCAAAACTTAACATAAGAACAGTGAACAATGTTTTTCTTGAAGTGAAAGAATGTGGAATGAAAGCATAAACAATATCAAAATTGAAATATACAATCAATGACATAATATCATTATCCATTTCTTGTCCAAGTGACAAAGCCAAGTCATCATAAGTTCTGAGAGAAGGTCACACATACACTGAACACAAATGTAGTCAGAGATGGCAGTGGTATCGCCATTAATTCTACTAAATGTGTAAGGTGGCACTGGAAAAATAACCGGTATAAGAACCTCAGTCAGAATTGTGCGATCTGAAGTGGTCCATAATTTTATGTGCGTTTAGCTTTATCTGTGGGCTGAGGTCGAGGGGGGGGGAAGAGGTGTTTGATGAAAGGTGTTGGTTGGTTTGTAATAATGGCGGTGGCGAGAGGGGAAAGGCTAATTGCTTCTAAAGTTTCAGATGAGCTGCGGGAGACAGCATTCTGTAAATAGCGAAGACGAATAGAGTGTAGATGGGAAAGGATTGTTGGGAATGTATAAAGGTTATGTATTACTTCGAGTCTAGTTTCTGGCCTGAGGCGATAAGCTAGTCGGATGGCGTGACGGTCAAGTTTTAACATGTCTAGGTATTGGAGAAGGGAGGCGGAGATCCAGGATAAGGCGGCGTACGTGTCCGATAACAGGTCGAACAAATTGCTTCCCTATCAGTCGACAACTACATGAAGCGGCGTTGCCCGCTGCCATCTAATGTCTGTTTAAAGAAGCATGTAAGCAAATGCCCATAGTATTGGTATTTTGTTAGTTTGTGTATTATTTTATGTATTACTTAATCTTTCCCCTCAAGGGACCGTAGGTAGAGTACGCACTACCTCAAATGCCTCCAGATAACTTTGCCACTGATGGTACCTAATTTAAGTCTTGGGACACATAACTCAGTTCTAGACCTAAGTAACTACAATTACTTTCTCTACCACTCATACCTAATTACAGGGACAATTAGGTGGATTGTACACGGTAAACCCTTCCCCCCACTACCCAATCATATATGCTATGCGAATGCCGGGACAGTTCCTAGTATAGGCCACAGCCGCCAACCCCCTCACCTTCTCCGTATATCTCCTTCACCGTAACAAATCTCCCGGCCTGAGAGACGGCGTCACCGTCTAGGAGGCCCGCCTCCCCCTCCAGGGGAGAAATGAAAACATTTTAGTAGTAGTAGGCCTATATATGTCATGCATCTACCCAAATATCAAGAAGAAAATTTGTAAGGATTCTTAATTTCTGAAATCATCGGTCGAGTAGTATAACAACTTGAACTTGAAATACGAAATCATTAAGAAATGAATTTAGTTGGAATGTTTCGCTATTTAACGGTGTCAGAGAATTTAATGAGAGGCTGCCTGGCCGAGGCGGTAAAGGCGTGCTCGGTTCGCCCGGGAAGACGTGGGTTCGAATCCATCAGGAAGTCGTAAAATTTAAGAAACGAGATTACCACTTCCGGAGGTGCATATGGCCCTGAGATTCACTCAGCCTACACCAAAAATGAGTACCAGGTTTAACTCCTGGGGGAAAAGGCGGCCGGGCGTAGAGCTAACCACTCTACCCCATCACGTGCAGCGGTTAACAATGGTGGAAGCCTTTACCTTCCACTCCTCCAAGGGCCTTCATGGCCTGTATGGAGGTGACTTTGTCTTTGTTAGAGAATTTAATGGCGGATCACTTTCTTTTACTCTACCAGAGGTTAATTTTAATGTCACATTAATGCTTACCATCTATACAAAATGAAATTATTTACCTTGTTCTACTTTATGGTAAAGCAAATTCTAGTAATTGATTGGTAGAAATTATTACTCATTCCTCAATTGAAGAATTCAATCGTCGCCATAAGACCTATCTGTGTCGGTGCGACGTAAAGCCCCTAGCAAAAAGAAAAAAAAGAATTCAAAAAGTAATATTTCTGAGTATTGTTTCCAAAATAAAACCAAGCTCAAAGGTCTTTCCCTAATTTGAGCGTGTGACACTGCTTAGGTCAATACAATACAATTCTACAATACAATTAATATCTCCATTAATCTCTCTATTCAGTATTCATGCGTAGAATACTAATGCAAGTCCATTATTGTAAGTGAATGTGGATCATCTAACTAAGCTATGGCCTCTCAGTAAATGTTATAAAATGTTCACATATGATTTTAGTATTTACGTTAACGTGAAATTTCAGGATTACACTCAGTGAAAATTAACATCTTATATGAACCGTACCCCCTTTATTTCAGACTTTACGAGGAGATTACTGATGAAGAGTTGCGCTTCTTTTTAAATCCTGAGACTGGTACTGACAAGTCTATTGACAACCCAGCTGAAAATTGGTTGAGTAAGGAGACATGGGATCAGTTGGTTCAACTAAATGAAATTAAGGGATATGAAGGTAATAAAAAGTGTCTTTCTTAAGCTCCCAGGACGTGCAATTAGTATGAATACAAATAGTGCACTATATTTTTCAGCAGAACGAAATACGTCAAGTTAAAAGGTATGTTTATATTTTTCTTTCTTTTACATAAAGCATGAAATTAATTTAGAATTATTATATAGCACGCAACTCCCTAGGTTCTGTTTTGTTTTTTGTTGAGGAATTCCCAACAATAAGAACAACAACAGCATGCCAGAAAACAACAAATAACAGATAATTATCGCATTGTTGAAGCTGTACACCATCTGCATTATTTAACAAAATAATTTAAACTAGAAGTAGACAGTAGTTTACCAAACAAGGTCATGAAAATGTCATTAGTTCTTATGTTGTGAGATAAACCTTAGCAGGTAGGCTATATTACCTCAAAATATGAATATTCGGGCACAAAACTACTCGGCACACTGTGTACACAAAATACTGTAGCTCTTTTGTCTAAGGATTGCATCCTTTCTCTCCTTTATAAAATTATAACAACAATAATAATATAATTCAGACAATAAATACACTGACTGACAGAGCAAATGCAACACCAAGAAGGAGTGGTCAGAACTTTATGCCAATTGCAGGGTAGACTGACGTCACTGAGGTATGCTCATGATGTGAAATGCGCCGCTGTGCTGCGCACGTAGCGAACGATAAATGGGACACGGCGTTGGCGAATGGCCCACTTCGTACCGTGATTTCTCAGCCGACAGTCATTGTAGAACGTGTTGTCGTGTGCCACAGGACACGTGTATAGCTACGAATGCCAGGCCGCCGTCAACGGAGGCATTTCCAGCAGACAGACGACTTTACGAGGGGTATGGTGATCGGGCTGAGAAGGGCAGGTTGGTCGCTTCGTCAAATCGCAGCCGATACCCATAGGGATGTGTCCACGGTGCAGCGCCTGTGGCGAAGATGGT
This sequence comes from Anabrus simplex, assembly GCF_040414725.1. Taxonomy (NCBI): domain Eukaryota; kingdom Metazoa; phylum Arthropoda; class Insecta; order Orthoptera; family Tettigoniidae; genus Anabrus; species Anabrus simplex. The sequence continues at coordinate 716,226,218 of NC_090266.1, forward strand.
TGGCGCAGGGACATGTGGCACGTGCGAGGGGTCCAGGCGCAGCCCGAGTGACGTCAGCACGCGAGGATCGGCGCATCCGCCGCCAAGCGGTGGCAGCCCCGCACGCCACGTCAACCGCCGTTCTTCAGCATGTGCAAGACACCCTGGCTGTTCCAATATCGACCAGAACAATTTCCCGTCGATTGATTGAAGGAGGCCTGCACTCCCGGCGTCCGCTCAGAAGACTACCATTGACTCCACAGCATAGACGTGCACGCCTGGCATGGTGCCGGGCTAGAGCGACTTGGATGAGGGAATGGCGGAACGTCGTGTTCTCCGATGAGTCACGCTTCTGTTCTGTCAGTGAAAGTCACCGCAGACGAGTGTGGCGTCGGCGTGGAGAAAGGTCAAATCCGGCAGTAACTGTGGAGCGCCCTACCGCTAGACAACGCGGCATCATGGTTTGGGGCGCTATTGCGTATGATTCCACGTCACCTCTAGTGCGTATTCAAGGCACGTTAAATGCCCACCGCTACGTGCAGCATGTGCTGCGGCCGGTGGCACTCCCGTACCTTCAGGGGCTGCCCAATGCTCTGTTTCAGCAGGATAATGCCCGCCCACACACTGCTCGCATCTCCCAACAGGCTCTACGAGGTGTACAGATGCTTCCGTGGCCAGCGTACTCTCCGGATCTCTCACCAATCGAACACGTGTGGGATCTCATTGGACGCCGTTTGCAAACTCTGCCCCAGCCTCGTACGGACGACCAACTGTGGCAAATGGTTGACAGAGAATGGAGAACCATCCCTCAGGACACCATCCGCACTCTTATTGACTCTGTACCTCGACGTGTTTCTGCGTGCATCGCCGCTCGCGGTGGTCCTACATCCTACTGAGTCGATGCCGTGCGCATTGTGTAACCTGCATATCCGTTTGAAATAAACATCAATTATTCTTCCGTGCCGTCTCTGTTTTTTCCCCAACTTTCATCCCTTTCGAACCACTCCTTCTTGGTGTTGCATTTGCTCTGTCAGTCAGTGTATATTCTAAGATAGAGAAGATCATGGAGACAATGCGCAAACGCAGGGCTCGCTTCTAACGGTCACCTATGACGAATGGACGACTCTGGATGGACAAAACGCATTTTTAACAATTTTGACTCAATGGCGTGCGCCGAACACATTCGTTACTCCAGCGGCAAAAATTAGTTTTATTTGTTATTTTTTTACGTCGCACCGACACAGATAGGTCTTATGGCGACGATGGGATAGGAGAGGCATAGGAATGGGAAGGAAGCGGCCGTGGCCTTAATTAAGGTACAGCCTGGTGTGAAAATGGGAAACCACGGAAAACCATCTTCAGGGCTGCCGACAGTGGGGTTCGAACCCACTATCTCCCGCATGCAGGCTCACAGCTGCACGCTGCTAACCGCACGGCCAACTCGCACGTTAAAATTATTTTTAAATATAAGGAATCGTAGCCACACTACACTCTCTAAGGTCAATATTACCATTTTATAAGGCTGCATTTTTTCGCAGAAAGGTCTACCTCAGAAAGATTTTTCAGGTATATTTTCAACCACAAACTCGCACATATTTCCAAATTGATATTCACGGCAGTGACGACACCATCATAACTTAATCTATAGAAGATTTTAAACAATGTACTTACTGTTTCACCCGGTGACACTTCATGAGAGTACAGTACAGTCATGGTTTTCACAAAAATACACTGGGGCTACTTATTTTAACTTAAAAAGCCTAACATAAACTGAATCAGCAAAATTTATCTGGTATTTTACCGTCGCCGAAGTGTTATAGTTTCACTCGCTTACTGAGTGTACGTGCATCAACGACAAACGAGGGAAAATAATCGTCGCGTCGTATAACACACGTTATATTCATGAAGAATGGCACACAGAACTCACGAAAACTTCACCTATAATCCAAGAGGAACACTACAAAAATTCACTATATACCACCATCACAGACAACCAACTACAAAATTCTTTTACTTCGCGCTTAGTTCTTTGTTCATGCTGGGCAATCTGAATATTTTTCTGCGGCTTTCGGAAAACATACTCTACACGCGTCATGAATGAATTGCTCGAAATAACTTTATACATGCCGAAATCCACGAATAAAATATATTCTTCTATATTACAATTGATTTCATAAACTGGCCCTATTTTTATTAGCAAGACGATGCGGAAGTTAATCTTGTAGTTTCTAGTGTGTTGCGCTGAAGCGAGTGTCAAGTATCAAAACTAAAATACCTTTCCCAAGTTAGTTAGCCTGTCGCCGTAAATTGCTGTCGGGGGAGGAGCCACAGCCCCGCTCCGTTCCCGGAACAAGGAATCTTCAAGTGTATGCATCATCCAAGCGACTTAAATTTCGCTCGGGTATTGTTGGGAGATTAGAAGAACGCACATGCCCGGTGAGGCACGGGGCGGAGGGGTTTTCACCAGCAGAGCCAGTGACGCAATGGTTACCATAGCAACTCCGCTACTACACAGGAGACTTTATTCTATCTTCTACTGGCAGCTCTTCGCTCTTGTCAGTTGTAATCCAGCAAACTGCTAAGTATGACTCAATGTTTTCGTGTAGCAGATAAGAGCCGAACTGTCTGGGCAGAACAGGAAGTTCGTGCTTGCAGGCCACATGCCTCATTCTTGCATTCTTCTCATCTCTACACAGTAGCTCTCTTTCGCGCCGGCAAGGAAACCCAGCTCGCTGGAGAAGCTGAGCTGCGCTAGTGCGAGCGGATTGTCGAGACAGCTGTACTTAGCTTGGCTTAGATGATCGCAGTTTTTTAACTTTATAAAAAGCGTTCCAAAGAATAATAAGAAAACGTAAATACAAAGTTATTTACCCCAGTAGTTCTAGGGTACGTGGGGTTCAGTACACGCCACTGATATACAGTATTTATAACACTAGGCTGATTTTTAACTGCAGTTGTGAGAGAACGGCTGAATCGATTGATAACGTAAATAATTCTGAGTAAAGCTCTTGACCTGTAGATTTGAGAGTGTCTTTAAAAGCACAAACATTTCTTGCCATATATTTTTAAATTATTGAAGAAATTTGCAGCATTCTGATTGAGACAAAGGGAAAAGGGAGACGACTGTATGATAACGATATGAACAGTCACGTAAAACAGCGAACTCGCTTGCTTTGAATGCGGCCGAGTGACTAACTGATTGACTGAACTAACTGCTTTTACACCGATTACTTTTGAAACATGTCTTTGAATTATTCATCTATAGCAGATTTTAAACAATGTACTTACAGTTTCACCCGGTGACACTTCATGAGAGTACATTACAGTCATGGTTTTCACAAAAATACACTGGGACTACTTGTTTTAACTTAAAAAGTCTAACCTAAACTGAATCAGCAAAATTTAACTGGTATTTTACCGTAGCCGAAGTTTTATAGTTTCACTCGCTTACTGAGTGTACGTGCATCAACGACAAACGATGGAAAATGACTGAGACCAACTTAGTTAACATCGAAACATGTCATTTTGTTTCCTTACAGGAGAGGCGTGCCTAAGGTAATGGTTAAATGTAGTCTTCTAAAAAATATTTTATAAATTATTATTTAAAATATACACGTTCAGAGTGAATAGCACACACGTTTCAACTTGAATCATTTAACTATATAGCTAAATAAAAAAACTCACAGTACCTCAGCTCAGCTAAACTCCGTCATAGATCACTCTCTCACTGAGTGCCTTAGTTCGTTTCCAAATCAATAAGTAAAGAAACTATTAGAATAATATATGGAGCTTGGGAGTATTTATAGAAATGGAAATAAGACGTGCCGTCGCTAGTAAATGAAGTTTCAAACATTTCAGTTTAACATTCTGGTTGTCATGGTTTTGCTTCATTTATTGATACGAGATATCGAGGTGAGCAACCTCATGGACTAAAACTGCTTGTAGGATTTCTCTCATGATCTGTGTAGTTGTGGTGTCTGAACTGGTGTGTGTAAATGTATTTTAATTAGGGCTAGGATTCGGAAGGAAACGGCTGTATCCTGTACGTTAGATATTGCCCTACGCATCTCCTGGAGTAGCAAGTCAAGGAAAAGGTAAATCACTCCTAGGATGGCAATAACATTAAGAAGAATATAACATATGCGCCAGTAGAGAAAACTTCCGGTAAAGATGGGATGGTCAAGCAAAGTCATCTCCGTACAGGCCATGAAGGTCCTTGGAGGGGTAGAAGGTAAAGGCATTCACTACCGTAACCTCAGCCCTTGATGGGGAAGAGTGGTTAGCTTTACGCCCGGCCACCTTTGCCCCCTGGAATTCACCTGTACTCATTTTGGTGTAGGCTGAATGAACCTCAGGGCCATGTACACCTCCGGAAGTGGAAATCTCATTTCTTAAATTCTACAACTTCCTGACGGGGATTCGAACCCACGTCCTTCTGGGCGAACCGAGCACGCCTTTACCGCCTCGGCCAGGCAGATTGGATGGTGCTATTCCCAAAGATGTGACCATCTCCTTCCCAACCCTAATTTGTCAAAAGTCATGAATAACGCAGTTTACTTTCCACTCAGTGAGTACATGAACTTGTGTACCACACCATGTCCAAGTTATTAAAAGAAAAAAAACAGGAAAATATTGTGTCGAAAACTCGAAACAGATCTTGAATCTTCCTGTTATATAAATCCGGTTAATAATTTATATTCCCTGTTCGTATCGTTTTACACGTTTTCATGTTATTGACTATCATGTCTGATTTTGTTTTCAGGATTTCTGCCATCGTTTGTAGAAGATATAGAGTCTTGGAAAAAATTCTGGTATCATCCCTACACAAATTCATCTCAAATCCCAGATCCTTGGTTGAAGGAACTGTCTGAATTCCAGAAGCTTCTTCTCATCCGCGTCCTCCGACCTGATAAGGTTAGTATTCGTTCAGACTAAACCAGAATATCTAACGGAGGGAACAGAGTTTAATGCTTTTATAAAATCTAAAGCGAAAATATTATACAGTATTTGATTGAATATCTTGGAATAATGATGCCTCGAGTCTGAAGAGAAATAGCAACATGCATTCGAAATTACTCAGCTGTAGGAAATATATCAATGCACTCTTCAGGAGTTGTCTTAATTTCCCATTTACTCGTACCTGCATAAACTTGAGCTTCTGAATTATGACTGCTAAAAAAACAAGTTATTAGTCATCGGATACTTTAATTTCACTGAAAAGTTTCAAATGTCTAAAATTCCATTGCGTAAATTTTAATGTAAGTAGATGCTTGATGATTACAGTAACAATGATTCTGGACGAGTTTGACAAAGATAGGCTCCGGTCTTAACGCTCTGACTAAAACCTACTTGTTAATGGTTGAAAGTTGCACTAACACATCGCAGGTTTTTGGCGGAGAAAGGATGGGAAAGGGATAGGATTGGGAAGGTCGCGGCCATGCCCTTATCCGACAAGAAATGTTCGCAAAGTGCCTGGCAGATATTGGTATAAATTAATCTACATAATATACTAAAAGTGAATGTATTAAGACCCGAGTTTGTTTACGAACGAACGAATAATTTTCATACTTGCGTCCTAATAATGGTTTTAGGGAAGATGTATGCAACTGTTTGTGTACGACCATGAGTTATTCAATGTGTATGTATTGAACCCTTTAAGTCCCTTCGAAGGATACCTACATTCCTTACCTATCAGCAATCGGCATGAGATCTTTCTCTTGGATCGTCTATAGGTTCTTCGTCACTTGCTTAGGTAAGAGGCGGGTTTCAGTAATTTAAACTATTGTCTTCAATGAGAGGACTCATGATAAAAGAAATGGATGTGTCATTTACCACTGAGACGAAATCTGACCACATGTGACCTTTCACAATCTCTTAACAATGAACTAAATCCTGTTCGTTTTAAACACAAAAATATAATAATAACAACGATGATGAGAGACGCTGGCTTTGGAGACCTTAACGCAATTGCCTGAGGAGCATCCTTACTAGAAACCACCGTCTTAATTTAAGAATGAAATAAAAGTCTGTAGATCCCTAAGATCGGTTTCCATGTGAGACTGCATGTACCACCATAGTTAGCGTAGACTTACCTGCAGTTTAGAATTGTATAGACCTAATTATTGTGTATTACTTCCTGTTTTCAGTAATTAACAGCAATTTTCATTCTGTTTGTTGTAGAAAAACATTCGCACAATTAAGTAGTATTGTAGTGTAGTAGTAGCTTATATTAATTACCTTGTTGTTGTATGATCTTTGTGAACTATCTTAGACAATATTTCTTTCCTTTCATTTTTATAGGCAATATTTCTTTCCTTTCATTTTTATTGGTACTGAATAAGTTATTTTATTTTTCCTTTTCTTCCCATTATTCCGTAAATAATGGCTACGCAGTGCAAATGAGTATGAGGAAGGAGTTGGAGAGTTTGAGGGAGATAATTAGGATTCTCTCAGAAGACAGGAAAAAGTAGGCCTCCCATAAATAATGCACGGGATACGGTAGGTGTAAAGGAGAGAAGGGAAGGAAATGGGGGAATTGTAGAAGACAGGTGGTCTAATGTTTTATGCGGAAGGAGATTGCAGGCTAAGGGCTTTGTTCAGGATCAGAATTCAGGACAGGTGTCTATGAGAAATCGGTACGAGTCACTGCAGGTAGGACCACCGAGGGAAGATGAGGAACAGGGAACTGTTGCTGACATGTGTGGAAGTAGGAGCAAGGGAAAAGGTAGGAAAAACGAAATGCAGTGTAGTGGAAAGGAAAAGACAGGTGGACCAGGGTCATGGGAGGGAGAAAAGGGAGGAGGAAGTAGCTTCTGCAGCAGTGAGAGAAGATAGGGATGACCAGGAGGGGAGGAGTTCAAATGAGGTGGGTAGGGTTGAGGCTCTGGTCATGGGGGATTCCATCGTTAGATATGTGGGGAAAGTGTGTGGAGGAAAGGGAACCAGGGTAGAGTGTTATCGGGGAATCAGGTTCAGGCAGATGTTGAGGGAAGTAGAAGAGAAGGGAGAGGGAAAGGGGAAGGTGATAGTGTTTCACGTTGGTACTAACAACGTAAGGCAAGGAGGTATAAGTACTAACATAGTTGGGGATGTGTGGGATCTGGTAAATGCAGCACGGATGCAGTTTAAGGAAGCGGAGACTGTTATCACTGGAATACTGTGTAGGAGGGATACTGACTGGAAGGTGCTAGGGGATTTAAATGAAACTATGGTGTGGGTATCTGGGAAACTGGGAGTGAGATTTCTAGATCCTAATGGGTGGGTAGGAGACAGGGATCCGCGCTCAGATAACCTTCCCTTTAACCGCAGTGGTACATATAAGTTAGGAAACTTGTTTAGAAGGGTTATAGACAGGTGCATTTAGGGAAGCGGGGTAGCCTAGGAAGCGGTGTTAAGCGAACAGCGAACTAGAAATCAAGTAGGGATGACACGAAATTTTAGTGCTCAATTGTAGAAACATTCTAAACAAAGGAATCAAATTAAGTAATTTAATAGATATATATTCTTACCAGATATTGTAATAGGAATTGAATCATGGCTGAGAAATGATATAATGGATGCAGAAATATTCTCACGAAACCGGAGTGTGTATCGTAGAGATATGATAGGAATGGTAAGAGGGGGAGTATTCATTCTGGTGAAATAAGAATTCGTAAGCTACGAAAACGTTAAGGGTGAGAAACATGAAATTCTGGATGTAAGGCTCATTTCTAAAGATAATAGGCAACTTGATCTCTTTGGAGTGTACAGACCGGGAAAGGGTAGCACTGACGCTGATTCAGAATTATTTGATACGATAATCAGCTATGTGGGAAGCGACAAGGAAAGGAACGTGATTGTAGCGGGTGACCTCAATTTACCAAATGTCAATTGGGAAGGTAATGCGGACGGCAGGAAGCATGGCCAACAAATGACAAATAAGTTAATATGGGAAGGGCATCTGATTCAGAAAGTGATGGAACCAACTTGAGGGAAGAATATTCTGGATGCGGTGCTGGTAAAACCAGATGAGCTCTATAGAGAAACCGTACTAATAGATAGCATTATTAATCACGAAGCTGTTTTTGTGGTACTTAAAAGTGAATGTGAAAGGAAGGAAGTTATTAAAATTAGGACTATTAGGCAGTACCATATGGTTGTAAAACAGGCATGAGGGAGTTTTTAAAAAGTAACTATGATCAGTGGAAAACGGTAAATGAAAATGTAAACAGACTCGGGGTTGGATTTAAAACAATTCTCGAGGAATGTGAAAATAGGTTTGTACCTTTAAAGGTGGTAAGGAATGGTAAAGAACCATTATATTATAACAGAGAAGTAAAGATACTAAGAAGCAGGTGCAGGTTGGAAAGAAATAGAATTGGCTGTGGAAGTAAGGATAAATTTAAGGAATTCACTAGGAAATTGAATCTAGCAAAGACGTCAGCTAAGGACAACATGATGGCAAGCATTATTGGCGTTCATACAAATTGTAGTGAAAGATGGAAAGGTATGTATATGAACTTTAAGGCAGAAACAGGTTCCAAGAAGGATATCCAGGAATCATTAATGAACAAGGGGAGTGTGTATGCAGAGATCTTCGAAAGGCAGAAGTGCTCAGTCAGCAGTATGTAAAGATTGTTGGTTACAAGAATAATGTCCAGATAGAGGAGGTGACTAATACTAAAGTAGTATTAAAATTTACCTATGACATTTACAATAAGATACAAAAGTTGAAAACAGGAAAAGCAACTGGAATTGATAAGGTTTCGAGGGATATACTAAAGTCAATGGGTTGGGATATAGTACCATATCTGAAATACTTATTTGATTAATTTTTGGTTGAAGGAGCTATACCAAATGAATGGAGGGTTGCTATAGTAGCCCCTGTGTATAAAGGAAATGGTGATAGACATAAAGCTGAAAATTACAGGCCAGTCAGTTTGACATGCATTGCACGTAAGCTTTGGGAAAGCATTCTTTCTGATTATATTAGACATGTTTGCGAAAATAATAACTGGTTTGACAGAAGGCAGTTTGGGTTTAGGAAAGTTATTCCACTGAAGCTCAGCTTGTAGGATTTCAACAAGATATAGCAGATTTCATGAATTCAGGAGGCCAAATGGACTGTATTGCGATTGACCTATCTAAGGCATTTGATAGGGTAATCATGGAAGACTACTGGCATAATGAGTGCTATTGGACTAGAAGAAAGAGTGACTGAATGGGTGGCTATATTTCTAGAAAATAGAACTCAGAGAATTAGAGTAGGCGAAGCTTTATCTGACCCTGTAATTATTCAGAGGGGAATTCCTCAAGGCAGTATTATCGGACCTTCGTGTTTTCTTATATATATATATATCAATGATATGTGTAAAGAGTTTGAATCGGAGATAAGGCTTTTGCAGATGATGTTATTTTGTACAGAGTAATAAATGTTACAAGTTTGTGAGCGGCTGCAGGGTGACCTCGATAGTGTTGTGAGATGGACGGTGGGCAATGGTATGATGATAAACGGGGTTAAAAGTCAGGTTGTGAGATTCAGAAATAGGAAAAGTCCTCTCAGATTTTATTACTGTGTTGATGGAGTGAAAGTTCCTTTTGGGGATCACTGTAAGTAAATAGGTGTTAATATATAAATATGATATGATTGTTAATAAACGTTACAGATCTCTGCACATGGTTATGTGGGTATTTAGGGGTTGTGGTAAGGATGTAAAGGAGAGGGCACAAAGGTCTCTGGTAAGACCCCAACTAGAGTATGGTTTCAGTGCATGGGACCCTCACCAGGATTACTTCATTCAAGAACTGGAAAAAATCCAAAGAAAAGCAGCTCGATTTGTTCTGGGTGATATCCTACAAAAGAGTAGCGTTACAAAAATGTTGCAAAGTTTGGACTGGGAAGACTTGGGAGAAAGGAGACGAGCTGCTTGATTAAGTGGTTTGTTCCGAGCTGTCAGTGGAGAAATTGCGTGGGAGGACATCAGTAGACGAATAAGTCTGAGTGGTGTCTTTAAAAGTAGGAAATGATCACAATATGATGATAAAGTTGGAATTCAAGAGGACAAATTGGGGCAAATATTCGTTTATAGGAAGGGGAGTTAGGGATTGGAATAACTTACCAAGAGAAATGTTCAATAATTTTCCAATTTCTTTGCGATCATTTAAGAAAAGGCTAGGAAAACAACAGATAGGGAATCTGCCACCTGGGCGACTGCCTTAGATGCAGATCAGGATTGATTGATTGATTGATTGATTGATTGATTGATTGATTGATTGATTGATTGATTGATTGATTGATTGATTGATTGATTGATTGATTGATTGATTGATTGATTGATTGATTGATTGATTGATTGATTGATTGATTGATTGATTGATTGATTGATTGATTGATTGATTGATTGATTGATTGATTGATTGATACAGGGTAGGGTTTTCCTATCACAAGCGTCATATTCGCTATACCAACTACCTCAACTTCAGTTGTCTTGTATTCTTTCTTTCTTTCTCAATCTGTTTACCGTTCAGTGTTCGTTTTCCCCTCGGACTCAGCGAGGGATCCCACTTATACCGCATAAAGGGCAGTGTTCTGTAGCATGAGACATAGGGTCGGGTTATACAGCTGGGGAGGAGAACCAGTACCTCGGCCAGGCAGTCACACCTACCATGCTTAACAGGGGCCTTGTGGGGGGTTGAGAATATCGGGAGGGATAGACAACGAAGAGTGAAGGTAGCAGCCATGGCCTGAAGTTAGGTACCATCCTGGCATTTGGCTTGAGAAGTGGGAAACCACGGAAAACTACATCGAGGATGGCTGAGGTGGGAATCGAACCTCCCTCTACTCACTTGAACTCCCGAGGCTGAGTGGACACCGTTCCAGCCCCCGTACCATTTTTTTAAATTTCGTGGTATAACCGGGAATCGAATCCGGGCCTCCGGGTGTGGCAGCTAATCACACTAAATCTACAACACAGAGGCGACGTCTTCTATTCACTCGGATATATTTATTAATTCAGTATAACACCTAGGAGAATGGCAAGTGAAATGCAATCAACTGGAAGTTGACACATCAGAGTTATATACCGTTTATCTACCGATAGTACACTAGTGTCCAGATGTTAAGCATAACCACTAAACGAGGCCATACCGCCTGATAGGAATGTCAGACGGATTGCTGAACAAACGGAAGCTGAATCACACACCAAGTTGTACCGTACCCAGGGGTGGAAAAACCCTCTAGGACGATGCCTCCATTTCCTGATTAAACATCCGTATAACTCAGGTTGGGTAGAGATGTGGATAAGTTGTCGCGGGTAAGTCTAAATGTCGAAATTTATAACTTATCTCTAAGTATTATGACAGGAATAATGGAGGTTAATCTCGAATGAGAAACACTGATATGGGGTAAGACAAGTTTATTACATAAAGTAACTCGAATCATACTACAACACCAAATTAATAAAAATCAGATTAATAAAACGGCTAAAATCTGGCATTGAAATGAAGCTTAAATCAGCAAATTTGAATGAACAAACATTAATATCGCAGCACACATCAAAATAAGAAAATGAACATTCCAATTACAAATTTTAATATTGACCAGTATCGAAATGATTCCACATTATAGTCCAACGTTCCTGTTCACATGGAGTATCACCATTATGAGAATCACAGTTATACGGATTGATATTCGGGAAAGTTGCCGCGATAAGCGAATTTAAACGTGAGGTAAAAATTGAACGAAGTTGGACATGACGATATGAACCACGAAAAATACTAGTGGTGTTTATATACGCTATATTTACAATAATCAAAACCAACTAAAATAACCTAAGTATTTACATTGGATCAGGTGGGAGGAAAACTTACACACTACACTAACTCGACGTGAAATGCGGTTCACCAAAAGATCTAGTAAGAACTAGATTAACCATAACCTTCCACTCAGCACTCGGGCTGTCCCCCATTAATCAACAGGACAACAAACCAATAACACAATGAAATCACATAAATACACAATCCTGTAAGAGAAAATCAACAATATAGTTCAATAAACAGATTGAAAGCAACGGGCAGCCATCGCGTCCATCTTGCTGCATTGGCGCGCAGGGTAGTGCCCTTCGTCAGTTACATATTTCCAACTTGGCAATGAGCTGAAAAGAATGTTTAAACTCAAGACTACTCTTGGAAATTGGTCACTGTTTTGACAAGATTATATCACGGAAATTGTACGTCACTTCACAACTACAGTATAACCTTAGCTGATAAACTGACCTGCCTAGCGAGCTAATACTTCAACAACTGCTCGGAGATTCACATACAAAAACGTACATATTGACAGCATGCTACTATATCTCAACACACATGTTATATTCACTGGCCTGACATTTACTTCACGGCAATTCTAATTCTCAATAATATTCCAGAATACAATCACAGGCCTATTCTCACTTCACACAATTCTGTTAACATTTCCAGGCATGCACTCTGCCCGCATCATCAACTTCATATATTTCTTTCAGCATGCACTAAATTCTCATGTATCTCCTGTAATTTCATCAGCCTTTCATTTCAAATCAGGCCTCGATTCCTTTTCCAATCATTGTTCAAAACAGTTTCCAACCCACATTAAAAAAACCTATTGTAATCAAGGATGCACGTACAGCTCCACACGTCACACAGTATCTGTAATGCATGCAGCAAGCGCCTATCTGTCACTAATCTCTCAAAATAAATAAATAAAATTTAGTCTCGACGCTGCGAGTGTGTTACTCGGAATGTTAATGATTTTAGCAATCTAATTATTTTATCTCTATCAAACAAAAACACAGGAATAACCTTAAGCTAGATAACATGCATAATTCACACCAATAAAATCAAAATAAATCCTAACATTTCCCTCAATATCCCATCTTGCTAATTATAAAGTAAAATAAATAAAGAGAAACCATGCAATCCCAACCTGTCCATATTTACAACATCATAAATATAAAATGAACACATGCCATCAGGCGAAAATTACACTAAAATCCCTAATCTAAGCCTCACTAGTATTAATCGTAATTCATAAAACATGTCATTTAAACCAAAAACATGCGTCTTATCTTGGCAACTCCCAGGACATCTGTAATGGGTTACATCCCCCTACCATGAGGATCTACTCCACGGACGACAAAGTTTCAATACATTGATCCACTCTTCTTTCTTCTATAGGCGATGCCATCTTCTTGAAGTTAGTTCCTGTATAAGAACAATACACAAGATTCTGGTCAGTCTTTCTTCACCGCTCTCCGTGCACGTTGCACCGAACAAACCTTCTGCCAGCTGTAATTACAGGCCAACATGAATAAATGACACCAACCACACGTTCACATATATAGTAAATAGTAAGGGTTTAAAGACAGTCACTAGGAGCGGCTCGCGGATCGATACGAATAGTCTCTCGCGAAACGCGACCGGCCCGAAAATAATCCACGGACGAGCGTCTATCACTCTGTTACCAGTCTGTGGCTGATATTACCGTCTGTTCCTTTAATACAAGAACTTACCACATCGTGCACTTGGCGAATTATAACTGCACCCAGTTTTCGTAACACTGTCCACAAGAAAGAAATTCACGGTCTTGGTCGGTACGACATTACAACGTTAGACTCCTGCCTAAGTGGCAACATTTACGCGTCCCACGCACACTGTAGTAGGACACTGATGCTCACTTCATGACAACACACACAGTAAGGAGAACGCTCCCAACAGGTGGGGCGCTTAAGTAACTAAGCGGACACCGTTATGGCTAGGGGATTCCCTGAATATTCAAACACTCAGCCAATCAGAGATCTTGTTACACACAATGTCTTTGTAATTTACTAAAATTAATAACAGATGCACTCATGATAACCAGATTACGGCTCAGAAAATTGATATACTTTATTCCTTAATATTTCTCGCTCTTAGACTTGTGGAACACCCTCAAATAACAGAACTGACCTCTCTTTCTCGTTGAACACATTACACATAAAACAATGTTGGTCATCCTTAAATTTTAATTCTGCGCGGTCCAGAATTCATAATAGCCACACCCTCGCTTTCTAATTGTCTGAACACACCTCGTGGCCCAACGATTCCTCCACGTGCTGGGTTGTGCTGACTTGGTAAAACTGAGCGTTTCCCACGGTCGCAACCAAACTTCTCGAAGTATCCAGCGACATTCTGTCTCCTGGACTTCCGGTCTCTACTGTTCTGCTCTTCTGATGCCTGACTTGAGTCCACGTTTATAATATTGCCAAAAATGTGATTTAATATTTCATTTGAGCCGTCAGGGTACGGCGCAATATGTTACACAACTTGTTAAAAAACAGTGTCAGAAAGGTTCTGATAGCTAAGGTACATCTTTGACAACAACTAACAAACATTGGCAGTGTCTTCCACAACAAAATATGCTGTTAATAGGGTTTATGTTTACCCCTAACCACCACACATCCTTTGCAGCATCGTGGCATGCTCTCTATCAGATGGTCCAAGAGCTCTCGTGGCAGTCGATCCCATTCCTCCGAAAGGGCAATGAGAAGGTCTTGGAGGGTCATTGGTGGAGCCTGACGGGATGCAATTCTCCTCCCCAATGCATCCCAGGCATGTTCTATAGGACAGAGGTCTGCAGACCTCGCTGGCAAGTCCATGCGATGAATGTCTTGCCCAGCCAGAAATTCATCCACCAGATCAGCACGGTGCGGTCGGACATTATCGTCCATTAAGAGAATGTCTGGGCCAACCGCACCTCTGAAGAGTCGAACATGTGGTCTCAGGACCTCATCCCTGTATTTCCGAGCGTTAACAGTGTTCCTAGGACCACCCATGAAGATGTGCAATTCCGTACGACCATTCGACATGATGCCGCCCCAAAACATGACGCCACCACCTCCATACTGGTTCCGTTCCACGATGTTCCTGTGGTTGTGTTGGCTACCCTGTTCTCTCCAGATTAATGTGCGACGGGAATCGTTCTGCAAACTGAAGCAGGATTCATCTGTGAAGAGCACATGCCTCCATTCATTCATGGTCCAGTTTCGATGATGACGGTTCCACAGTAAACGGACCCGTCTCTGTGCTGGAATGAGCGGGACGCACACCGCTGGACGTCGGACAAACAGCCCTTCTGTTCTGAGCCTCCGGTACACAGTTCGCCGGGAAACGGCAACCCCTGAGACAGCTGCAAGCTCCGCCGACAATTGTCTTGCAGATGCACTCCGATTTCGTCGGGCGGTTAAGGCCAGGTATCGGTCTTGCTGTGGGGTGGTTACCCTTGGTCGACCTGCTACTGGCTTACGACTAACATCTCATGTGTCTCGAAATCATCTCCAAAGCCTGGAAATGACACTTTGTGGCACATTCAAGGATACGGTGACTTCGGTCTGTGTCTGGCCTGCTTCCAGGCGGCCGAGTATTCTACCCTGAAAAACGGGGTCCAGTAGCGTCGTTGTGCCATTATGTTGTCACGTTCACCACGAGGCTACACTCCACACCACACTCTATATACTGCCTGCTCTATGCCGCGAGAATTGCGTTTACAGCGATATTGCAGATGGCAGAACTTACCGCACCCAAAGCACATGTTGGTTAAATGGGAGTTCGTCTGTATCACCAATATAAAATTAAAAATAATCTTTAACGTGTTGCTAATTGGGAAGATAATGCACATAGAGAAACTAACATTTCACATTTGAGCTTGGCTTCGATATGTAAACGTGAAATATATAACATTTTACTATTTACAGTATATATATTAGGATCATCCCACTGCTGCATGATACATACAAATTGCATAATTTTCTCGACACGAGTAACAGAGCACCTTTACTGACCTTTTCTTACTGTTATATACCAGCAGTGGATGCTCAAAGTTTTCCTCACTAATTCGCTGATCTATTGTTCATGACCAAATTTCAGGATATGTTCCATAGCACATATTGCAGTGCGTGCGTTCTTCATGTCATTATATCCACCACCCAAACTCACTGCACTAAATAGAGCTTCTATTGCATCTCCAGAAAATCATCTAGTGAGAACATAAAAAACCCATTTTGTAATAAAAAAAGACACATATTCACTATAGATTTCACAGTTGGCGAGACAGCATCGGCCGTCTCTTTAGTCAGACACTTCAGTTTTGCACGTTTTGATTCCAGCTGAATTATTTTAACGTACGCGATGAAATCAGCATGCAGCTATTGTAGTATTTTACCTACTGGTGAATAGAAATGCACACAATCTGGATTGTTTTGCCGAATGTGCTGAGTTCGGTCAATGAGGTCGTGGAATGTGAAAAAAATGTAAACTGATTCCATGAAGCGCACCGTCGATTCCCCGCCTGAAAAGTCTAAATTTGTTTATAAATTGGCATGGTTTTCTTTTATCAAGCGAACAGCAGCAGTAATCGCTGGGGAAACAGAACATTCATCTTTTCAAAATTCCCCTGTTCGATGTGTTTTTTTCGTAATTCCGAACATGCTTGAATGTCAAGTCCCTCTGAAGGCGACAACCTTCTTTCACAGATTTGGAGGTGATGACGTCATTGCTGTCATTTCTCTGTTTGGTAACTGGGATCTCACCTTTTTTATCAAATGGTAGTAATGAAAAAAGTTTATGACTGGGATCGCATGGATTAGTCACACAGGTTCTCACTTTTCCCTCTCCAAAATGTTTAAACATTGGGATACTATTCTCCACGCCACACAGGGCCGTGTGATTTGTTCTGACCGCACTGTTTTTGTCTTGCGAAAATTATGGCTTTGATCTAAAAGATAAACGGCCCTTTGTTCACAGTACGGTGTGATTTGTTCTGACTGCGCTGTTTTGTCTTTCGAAAATTATGGATTTGATCTAAAATATAAACGGCCTTTTGTTCATTATATTTAGCTGCTTCCTTTACATTATTCAGATGATCAGTTTCTGGATTGGCTACGAATTTCCTCCGTAGTCTTTTAAGTTCATTATGGTTAGTTACCAGCTTTCATCGCAGTCTCAAAATTCTCGATCGGAGCCACTAATGTATGATTTTCTGATGACTGCTGTCATTCTTACTCGTTGGAATACTGACTTGGATTGACACGTTATTGTTCACTTGAATTTCGTACTCCCCATCCAATATATTTGCTGTGGTTGAAGAGCTTGTTTCTTCATAGATTAATTCCGAGGAAATATCTTGTCACTGTCTGGTCTTTCGTGGAGCTATTTTTCTGGTTTGAGTTATTGGGATAATTCGAAAACAGACTACAAAGTAGGCACACTCTCTGTCTTCAATATATATTTTAGTTTTATCTCCGTGTCTAAAATTCAGAATACAAATACGAGAATAATCGGATGGAATCCATTGACTACCCTTGGTTGATATAGCGTTAAGTCAATTTCCCCTAAGTTATTTAGTTGGGGGGGATTTCATGAAACCTCACACCTGAAGAATGTGGATTCTTTAATTTGGTATAACAGGGAGGAACACAACAATTTATCATTGTACAACTAATGACACACACATAAATACCCGACGCAACTGCACGGGAACACAACAACGTGGGTACGGAGCTAAACTGGGTGTGTTAGCTGGCGCCCATTGCGGAAACTCGTGACACTAAGAGCTCACGCTGGGCATCATGTTAACCGCATAGCATAGAACAGGCAGTGCATAGGATTGAGACGGCGGTGCTCCGCACACTATAGCAGGGCAAACACGACTGAGGGTATATGGGGTGCAGGCGCTGGCTGTGTTTACCTTGCGTTTACGCCGCGAGTCAAAGCAGGGAACACTCTTTTCTTATACAGAGCGGACACGTAAGGTTGGTAGGTGCACATGTCGTGCGATTTGCGGTCTATTTCCTGTTGCCCTGCTCACTCGTAACTTACGCTTAACTTTTGGACACTAGTGTAGATTGTAGTTCTGGCCTTCAGATTTTTTTTTTACAATTTCCTTTACTTCACACCTACACAGTAGGTCCTATGCCGACGACGGTTATATGAAAGGGCTAGGAGTGGGAAGGAAGCGACCGTTGCCTTGATTACCGTACGGTGCAACCCCAGCATTTGCCTCGTGTAAAATGGGAAACAACCGAAAACAATCTTCAGGGCTGCCGAGAATGAGACTTGACTTGCAAGTTGGTAGGTACGTGTCTAAAACCGCACATCTACTTGCTCGGTCAGGTCAATTCCAATGAGATTTTATTGAAATGGGAAGTAAAGATTTTGTGTTTCAAGTTTCATGAAAAATATAGGTATTAGACATGACAGCTCAGTGAAATGATCCCAGCCTTCTCACCTGGTTGACTGCGGTTCGAATACTAGTAAGATCTGCAAATTGAAATTCACATTCATCCCTGCTTATCTCTTTTATCATTTAAATACATTAATGCCGCCTCTGTGGTGTAGTGGATAGCGTGATTAGCTGCCATCCCCATTCCCGGCTCTGCCACGAGATTTGAAAAAGTGGTACGAGGGCTGGAACGGGGTTCACTCAGCCTCGGGAAGTCAAGTGAGTAGAGGAGGGTTCGATTCCCACCTCAGCCATCCTCGAAGAGGTTTTCCATGGTTTCCCTCTTCTCCTCATGGAAAAATGCCGGGGTGGTGCCTAACTTAAGGCCACGGCCGCTTCTATCCCTTCCTTGTCTATCCCTTCCAACACCCCCCCAAACCACAAGGCCCCTGTTCAGCATAGCAGGTGAGGCCGCCTGGGCGAGTTACTGGTCCTCCACAGAAGTTGTATCCCTTGACGCAAAGTCTCACGCCCCAGGACTCTGCCCTTGAGGCGGTAGAGGTGGGATCCCTCGCTGAGTCCGAGGGGAAACTAACCATTGGGCGTAAACAGACTAAGAAAGAAAGAAAGAAAGAAAGAAAGAAAGAAAGAAAGAAAGCAATAGGCCTACATTAAAAGCGTACAAACCAACGTAAAGGTTTCCTTTGAGTAGGAATGTTTACTTGGTGTGCTAATTTTGTTAATCCATAATGTACTCCATTTCGAAAGCATCTTTCAGATTATCCCCACTAAACTAGCATTTAAAGTAATTTTGTTTTCTCAACCGGTACTTTATTCTCTTGCAGGTTTCATCAGCCGTTCATGATCTCGTTGTGACAGTGATGGGAAAAGAATTTGTTACGCCTCCAGCGTTCGATCTTGCAGAGGCGTTTGATGAATCAAACTATTTGCGACCTATCATCGTTCTCTTATCTTCTGGATCCGAGCCCATCATTGCAATAACAAATTTTGCAAACGAGGTCGGTTTTTCAGATGGCTTCCAGATAATATCCCTTGGTCAAGCCCAGGTGAGGAATAAGTCTTGAAATTCTTCCTCAAATATTGTATCATTAATAAGAATGTTATAAGTTCGACTCCTTCGCTGAATGGTCAGCGTATTGGCCTTTGGATCACAGGACCCCGGATTCAATGCCGGGCCTGGTCAAGGATTTTATCTAACTAGGGTTAATTCAACTGGCTCTGGTACTGAGCGTTTATGTTCATCTTAACTATTTCAGTCTATTTGTCCATTGTGGTGGACGATTTAATTATGGTACAATAGCTTTCTAAAAATTTGGAGAGGTAAAGGTAATAGTGTTCACTGTGGTAGACATGACATTCTATGACAGATACTGTCTGCATCTACGGACTAAATTTATAACTGCTGCTAATACTATTAAATTTCATCTGTCAGGTGTATTCAAAATTGCACACGGATGTTCAGATAACTCATAATGTATCTTGGTATTTTATTTTCTCTTTGAGAGCGTCTCCATTAGTAGTCATAAAATATTGGCAATCATAGTTTGGCATAACTGTTTTTCACGTAGCACTCGCTCAACCAATCGTCGACCAGAGTGGACATGATGATCAGTATTGAATGTTTTTATTGTTAGATCATGTGCTATACAAAACCTGTGAAAAATGTTTGCTGTGCATTATTATCAGTTTTTAGCTCTTTTTTTATATAATGCACACAGAATAGACGTAAAAATTGCCAGGAGTAGTAGTTCAAAGTATAGTGCCAGAGATATTTTAAACCCCTTGGAAAATGGTGATCTATCCGAAACTGAAGAGCTTGGAGGAAATGAAAAATTCCATGCAGAAACAGAGACTGATGAATTCACTTCACTAGTTGATTACTTGCAGCTAGAATATGCAGACACATATCAAAGTGAATCTCCTAATGATTCTCATGCTAATGGCCACATTTCTGAAAGGTGATGGAGACAATGGGCATTTACCGACATGTATGACAGCTGCTGAATTTTTAAAGAAATATTTTATTGATCAGCAACTGAGGCAAAAGAAGAATATTCCCCTAAGTTTCTATCAGCCTCCGGTTACTCAGCGCTACTCCTTACTTTGACAAGTATTTCAATCTGAATTTACGTGAAGAAATAGTTGAAAATGCGAACTTGTATAGAATGCAGAACAATACAGCTAAATTTGCACCTACAACAGTACAAGAAGTAAACACTTTCATCATAATTCATGTGCCTATGGGAAACTTGAACTATCCACGAGTTCGTTCGTGTTGGGAACCAAAATTGTGTGTGCTCCTGATATACGAGAACATGACATTGAGCAGATTCTTTCAAACTACGACAAAATTTAGACTTTGTATATAACAGGAACAAAGATCACGACAGATCAAATATATATGCAAAGATTTAAAACTCGAAGCTGGACACGGAACAGACAAACAAATGATACCTTACAAGGTTATTGTGGAGTCCGAACCTAGAAAAACACGTAGCACCTTCAAAATACAGAATCTTTTCTCCAGTGATATAGCAAGCTCACGGCTTCGTATTAGCCAACGGCATATGAAAATCAAATGGAAATGTTACAAAGTGATGTGCCGGAAATCTCATTGAAGAGTTAATGAAATGTAACGGAAAAAATATTAAAACTATGATATTATGAAGTTTCTAATCCTGTTTTCGTCAACAAATTGAAAGAGCCTTCTCAAAGCTTCCATCTGATACTATAGAAGAACCAGGGCGAAAGAGAAGAAAACCTCCTTATATCCGTATTCGTCGACATTTACACTCTTTGCTGGCTGGAGACGAGGGAGTACACGTTAATCGAACTGAACACGCGAGAGATGTCGTGAATGAAACATGATCTATCTCAAGTTGTTGATTCTCAATTTTTACAACAATGCATTCTACATTTGATTCAATTTGTTCTTCTTATAATTTAAAATGAAACACTTACGCTTGTAAAAAAATATTAAAAGCGGTTCTTCACAAAGGTAAGTGATACCAAATGGAAGAAGTTATTGAACGAATTTCTTGCCAAACTTTTTTTTGTTAAGAAAATATTTTCAATTGTATATGGTCCAGTTCACATTCTTAACTATTTAACGGATTTTTACAAGACACAGCTCCTTCTCAGAGAACGTTTACTTGATCATCAACATATCGAACAGATTTCCTATCCATTTATACTGCACCCATAAC
The DNA here is from genome assembly GCF_040414725.1 of Anabrus simplex. Taxonomy (NCBI): domain Eukaryota; kingdom Metazoa; phylum Arthropoda; class Insecta; order Orthoptera; family Tettigoniidae; genus Anabrus; species Anabrus simplex. Next base: position 716,247,635 of record NC_090266.1, read on the forward strand.
CGTAATGCTCAATGGTGCAATACAGGGAAGTAATAAATGAAACTATTTGCATAAATACTATGCGATGATATATTTTACCACTGATTCTAATTCTTATTTATTAGACTATACAAATGTCATCCACAGTATGTTAGGATGATATGTAGACGACTACCTTCAACGCGACTTTCCCATTGCCTTTCTGTAGCTGCAGACTCAATATTATCTCCAACATAAAATACTATCCACGCCATCTTGCTTACTTGTACTTAAAATTCAAATATTCCATACCATCAGTAAGTAGGCTGCAAGACACAATCAAACGATGTTTTCCAACTTACGATAAAGATGCTCGAAATTGCCCAAAACAATCATGTACTTGAAGGAGTTGTTTCATTAATTATACACATTTCTTGATCATAGCTACCCAAGCAGCCCGCTCGGCGCAACTGTGCGCAAGACAACGCACCGGCGCCCAAGAGTTGCAAGAATCAGTCCATCATTCGGTCTTCCCTTTGCTTACCTCACATTTACTCAATGCTTGTGATAAGGTGCAAGATTGATGCTTGATGGTAGCAATTCAACTATGGCAAGTCTTGAAAAGAAAGGGAGAAGCGGAGAGTCATCGATCTTCAGACAGCAGTGGGAGGTGTCTTACTTACTCAATGCGCATAGCGGAAACGATACGTATCCTATGTAGCCTTGATATTTTGAATTTAGAGAAACATTCCGTAGAACGCCAAGTAATAGAAAACACAGTGGAGTCATTCGAAGTTTAAAAGAAGAATTTTCCACACCATTTATTGCTTTCGTGGAGCTCAAGAACCCTCCTGATTTATTTGTCGAAACTTTTTCTGTATAAATAAGGACGTTCTACATACCGTGTAGCTGGAACTCGTAGATCTACAGCAGGGCCTCTCAGGGTGCATGTGCTTGGTGCATGCACTGTGCACGTTGCAAAAGACGACTTCCCTTGGTTGACCAGAGTGCAGAACCCCCACTCCTCGATTTGGAGCAATAGCGCTTACTCTCTCTTTCCTCACGCCCGTCTCGCTCGCTCCCCCTGTCTCCCTCTACAACACTTGCTCCGTACCGCTCTAAATCCGAGCTGATTTGAGCCGAGTAGAGCCGAGCTTAACCGAGCTTGGCCGAGCTTAGCCGAGCTTAGCCGAGCTTAGCCGAGTAGCTATAGACGAAGCGTTGGTCCGAGCTGAAGCGAGCGGGACCGATGCACAGTGCACGGAGCTCTTGCGCCTCGATTTGCACGCGTGAGATTTTGGACGTTTGAGAGGCCGTGATCTGCAGTGCAATATCAGGCTGAAAGATCGGTTCAACAAATATCCCATTTTGCTGGAGTTTTACTGCAAATTCCCACCGCAAGTTTGTCCGAGACTCCATAAGGAGGTGGTGAAAGTGCCTTCCGTCTCCAGTTCTACTTGCATCTATGAAGGTTTTCTTTTGGATTTAAAGCTCATCAGGCCAGATTCTTTGTCAGTCGCTAACCTCCACCATTGTGTGCGATTGGCGGTTACATAGACTCTTATTTTCCAATATAAAAATAATTATTAATAGAAAACGTCGAAAGTAAATTACAGTTCACAACACCTAGTATAAACATACAAATAAGGACAAAGCTGGGCACCCACTAAATATACTACTGTTCCAACAACAACAAAAAACAGTTGTTTTCTATACCTAATATGTAAACACTTTATGCATCACTTAATCGTCTGTGTTTAGTACAGAAGTCGATAAACAATGAAAAGAAATGTGCAAGTATGAGCCTTCCGCAAAATGCATTCAACTGCCGTTCTGCGAGTAGTTCTCACCGTGGCTCTACTTGTGGCGCCAGGTGACCGCTCGGAGCGCTGGCAGGGCTTCTTGGAACAGGCCTCTTCTGGACTACCGATGCATTTCTTCATACAAAAGTGACTGTATGTATCAGCTACACCTTCCTTCACATAATTTTCGTGACAATAAGCCATCGATATTTTATCAAAATTACAATATCGTCAACTTTTTCACACACCTGTTCGGCTCCATGGCTAAATGGTAAGCAACCGGGCGAGTTGGCCGTGTGGTTAGAGGCACGCGGCTGTGAGCTTGCATCTGGGAGATAGTGGGTTCGAATCCCACTGTCGGCAGCCCTGAAGATGGCTTTTCGTGGTTTTCCATTTTCATACCAAGAAAATGCTGGGGCTGTACCTTAATTAAGGCCAAGGCCACTTCCTTCAAACTCCTAGGCCTTTCCTATCCCATTGTCGCCATAAGAACTACCTGTGTCGGTGCGACGTAAAGCCACTCGCAAAAAAAATGATAAGCATGCTGGCCTTTGGTTCAAGGAGCCTCAGAATCGATTCCTGACCGGGTACGGATTTTTACTTTCATTGGTTAATTCCTCTGGCTCGGGGGTTTGGTGACAGTGCCGTTTTCAATATTAGAATTCATCTTAAGTAGGATTCCATCGTCACAGACACGCAGGTCGCCCATAGGGAATCACTTCGAATAACCTGCACCAGGTCTCTAAGGAGGCCACATGCCATTATTATTGTTATTCCTACACTTACTTTATTTTGTATGACTCCTCTTGAGGTTTCTGAATGAGTAGAGTAGTGGTTATATCGTTGTTGCGCCTAAAGAAACCGCTATGTGATAACATTTTTGGAGAAATCCTGACCCGCAGCACGTATTTCATGAAAGGTGAGAATTCCTCGACAACTGTCGCACAATACTGAACCTTACCGGCCAAAGTTCTAAGTTAAAATATTTCACACAGCGATGCAGGCTCAACGACGTTGTATTATTTAAGGTCCCATAGTGCACAGCCCGTCATAAAGTTCGTTCATTATCCCCAAAAATGTCCGGCTTCGTGACTAACTGGTTAGCATGCTGGCCTTTGGCGTAAGGTTTCACGGCTTTCATTCCCGGATGGGTCGGGGATTTTTAACCTTCATTGACTAATTCCTATGTGTGCAGTCTTCAACATTAGATTTCATTCTCGTAGGGCCCCATCCCCACAGACGTGCCTGTCACCCAGCGGCGTCGGCTCGAAAGACCTACACCAGGCCTCTCTGGAAGCCAAACGCCTTTTATCCACAAAATAGCTCAGATACCGTGTCTGCCACAGATAGTTCGCCAGCGCAGTTCTCCTTTTTTTGGTATTTGTTTTACATCACACCGACACAGGTAGGTTTTACGGCAACTATGAGATAGGAGAGGGCTAGGAAAGGGAAGGGAGTGACCGTGACCTTAATTAAGGTACAGCCCCAGCATTTGCCTGGCGTGAAAATGGGAACCCGCGGTAAACTGTTTTCTTCCCATTTCTAGACCTTTCCTGTCCCATCGTCGCCATAAGACCTATCTGTGTCGGTGCGACCTAAAGCAAAGAAAAACCTGATTGTTACTTCAACATTTTCTTTGACTGAGTCTGGCTATGAATGTTGGTTGTTAGATCTGTAACAAAATGTGCATACCCCTAACCCTTTTTCCACCCGGTACTTTCACATAAATAAATCACCTTCCCCCTCATGTAGGCCTACAGCAGACGATTATAAAATTGATTGTGAAGTTCACACCAGAATCCTGTAACCATTTCATGGTATAATCACCTCCATTTTTGCTTTAATTAAGGTGGCGGCAGTTCGAATCCCAGTTAACGTATGTGAAATTCTTGAAATGAGAAACCACATCTCAAATTCCGCATAAGACCGGAGGTTTCGTTTGTATGAGAATAATACGCATCTACAGTCATGTATTATTTCTACTACTACTGAACATGTTCTCGGACACTCCCGGCACTAAAAGCCATACGCCATTTCATACTACTACTAATAATAATCATTGTAAGTATAATACTTTTCATTTCTTACATATTTCATGAGATGCTTTCATCCTTCTACAACAGTAATAAGTGGAGTTTAGATTTTTAAATATGAACTAAAATCTACACATTTAACAAACTTCAATAAAATTACTGATCTCCCACAACTTGGTGACGATTGTTCCCTAAAACTCTCTCAGTTTCCCTTTTTGTTCGTATGTTTCATTTACCTTTCACATCTTTCTGCTTTCACTTTCTTTTCAGGGACCTATTGCCGAGGAGACCTTAATACAAGCAGGAAAGTTAGGGAAGTGGGTGTGTTTGGAGAACTGTCATTTAGCCCCTTCGTGGATTCCAAACCTGGAGAAAATCTTTGACCGCATCACTAACGAACCAGATGTCAATCACGGTTTCCGACTTTGGCTTACAACTTACCCTAGCGACAAAGTAAGTAAATAACTATCCTTGGTAAACTTATAAAGCTATTAAGTGACCTGAAGCAGTTAATGTCTATCTGTAACTTTGATCAGCGAGTAGTATGTTAATAGACTTAATAACGGAAATGATTCCATTTCCTACTAGTTTTTCATCACATACTTCGAAGAAAAAACTAGTCATATGCTTCCTATCTTTCTCGACGTAATCAGCAACGACAACAGTAACAATGATGTCTGACAAAGAAATGGACCTCTTCCATATAGAAATGAATCGTATGAAAGCCAATTTACTTCAATATGCTGATACTCGTTCATTCTCGCGAACTTAAAATACCTTCGATTTTATTGGTATTTTACAGGCAATGGAAAGTTTCTCAACTTGTCTGTCTTTTATACTAGGACTAACTATTGAATTGTAGCGTCATAGCTTTCACTTGGATTTCTCTATCTTATGCCACATATAGTTTTCATTAACACACCCTTTTGTTCCTTCGGAGTAACTCTGAATGGATTTGACATAGTTTATGATTTACGAAACATTGAATGTAATATGATAAAGATCATAGCATGAAACTTTATCACTGTGTTCTGAAGGCGAAGCCTCAAAACACGTCAACATTTAACCGTGTGATACTCAGTTTCCTGAGTCACTATTCAAGCCTAGTAGAACAGATTTGTCAAAACGTCCCTACGTTATGAGCTGGACATTCACGACGAATTCTGCTAACCCGGGTGAAAGTAGAAAGAAAACCGTCTGTCACAATTGCTGAGGTTCTGAAACTAGTAATTTGTTGCCTGGAACGAGGTTTTAGTATGGTTTCTCGTTCTATCTGGCTTAATTAGTAAACGTTCTAATAGAAGCTTATAATTCAGGACGGGAATTAACGGATATAATACTCTGTTTCCTTAAGTTTCAATAAAGACTTGTCCGCGTCTCAAGAGTCTTTTTTAAGACACACCCTGTGTATTAAATTTTATTCATTTTCTTATCAACGCCTTCTGTTAAAAGAATACGGGTCCAGTAATGCAACATATTTGCGTGTTTCGCCATATCTGTGAAGGATACTGTTTTCCTGATCTCTTCGAGAAGAATTTCTGTTTTACTAAGTATCAAAATCAAAAATACACGTGTCTCAATTTTTTCAGGAAAAAGAATCATTTCCAAGAAACTACTGAAGAAAGAGATTTCAAGTTTTCGGGTTTTATTTCTCTTAGTAGGAAGATATTTGGGAACTAGAATTATTTCAATACGAATAGTACCAGAAAATCATTAGTCATTATGCTCCAAACGCCAGTATGTTCCTAGTGATCTTTCTATCGTCAAACTGTGGCAATTTTATAATGAGAGTATTAATAACGATTTGAAAACTTGATAAGATTACTATCGGTCAACATTTTTTTAGAATCTAATATCAGTTTTGGTTCACCATCAGTCGACGAAGCTTCCAGATTTTCAGGAAAAGCTGGGTGTTCAAAAATGTGATGCTGATAAAAAGACGTAAAATTATAATTAGGAGTCCATCAATGGCGTGAAAACTCCGTTTTATATTACTTCAAAGGGTACCATGGAACACAATAGCATATTCTTTTAAAGGTCAGAATAATATTGGCTAAAACACCAGATCAAATTGCGTACTATGATAGGCAATTCTATCTTTATAATTTTACCCTATGCCACGGTTCTTCCTAGTTTTCTCAAAATAAACGAGGTAAACTTTTTCTATATCATCGACTAAAGAATAAATATTTTCAGTAAAATGCGCTTGTTTGCCGACGGCTGGGCTGGCCAGGATGACATTTCGGCAGTCCTGAGAATGGCTGCTGCATGCCTTTTACAACACACCCCAGATATGATTAAAATGACTAGCTTAATTTTCCTGTCCCAGGACATTGCCACATGCCACCATACCGAGTGTTTGGTCACGTAGAAAAGATAATAGAAAATGTTACTGATGACCCTATGTAATCTGTCAGCATATTTGAATAATGTAGGCATATTACTAAAGCAAACGATGTTGTAATATATCATGAAAAACTGCTTTAAGAGTCGTAATAAAACCGCCGTATACTTGGCACTTCAAATTTGCAGAAGCAAAGCGTTTCTGTTGTACAAAATTCAAATGCAAAGTCCAAGTCCTCACTGGAGAAGAATATATATACTGCATCGACTAATGCAAAACGTGCCTGTAAACCATCCGAGAGCATTGCTGACATCAGATCTAATCCCGTTCCTTTAGAATATCAACCGAAAGCCATCAAAATAAAAAATGACGATGACCCTTTTTGTGACATGTAGGTCATCGGCCCCATAAAGCAAAAGGATATGGAAAAACTGCAGGTGAAACATTATGGCAACAACTCGTGGGACCCGAATATTATCTCACTATGCGAGGACGCTTTGGGAATGGGGGACACACACTAGCAGACAATGACGAGGACGACGATCCCCTAGTTATTGTTGCTAGTTTTAATGTTCAACTTTTCAGTGATATTGTGACTATGTTTTCATATTTTTCAAGTAAATTGTGCAATTTGATTCATTTAATTCATTTTATTCAGCTTTTATCACGCAATCTAGTGATTATGAACTGTATACCACAACCTTTCCTACCCTGCTGGCCAACATTCTGATGGTGAAAAATTGTTTCCACAACGAAATTCGAACCGGTTAAACACGGTGTCAGACAATACGAAGTTGGTGTCTTAACTGTCACCGCCATCAGATGAGCTAAGTCAGAGGTGAACAATGTTAACAATGATATATATTATTTCGGTATGCAGAGGTCATTGTGATCGTATTGCTGTTTCAAAACTGATCAACTAACACATCCTGTAACAAAAGTAATCATGTACATACTGTATTTCATTTGCAGATTTAACCCATTTAATTAAGTTGATGATGTTTGTTGTTTAAAGGGGCCTAACAACTAGGTCATCAGCCTAATTAAGTTGACAGTGATTCAGAAGTTATCTGGGACGGCAAGAAATTGAACCACACTAAACGTTTAGGTATCCTCTGGAACATTTTTCTTCCTGTCTTGTAAAATGATTCAAATATTAGATGATCAGTTTTCAAACTGGAATAATGATAAATCACAGATTAATGAGGAAAAGGTACACTTACATTGAATAGTCTCTCATATACACGAATCTATATTTTGGATACCCTATCCAGTTGTTTTCAGTGCAATATTTTATTTAGGAGCTCTACTTGTGTTATGTGCCAGCCCTGTAGTGGCCCTTTCGGTACTTTCTGGAAGGGACTAGTGAGTCAGACGACCGAGAAGCTCCCAGCCGAACTGGATGGCGGAGCTGGACTTTCCATGTATTGTTCTTTTTGACTGCTTTTTCCGTGGGTTTCCGCGAGGTGCAACGAGAATGTTCCGTCTCTAGCCACATTGCGAATATTCGGTTCTCATCACCCGGGCTATAAAACGGAGGCTAGCCGCGAACAGTGGGTCAGTGTTGGAGTCAGAGATGGGCTCGGTGTGTTGCGCTTTGGTGACTGGGCTGAGGGTGACAGCTCGGTTGGCTGTCCCTAGTATCCCACCGGAGTCAGAGCATCGTCCCGCACGGAACGAAGTACTGTGACTACTGACTGGAGTGCTGTATTTTTACCGACGTGGAGTGAGCGACTGGAGCAGATGTCCTGAGTGTAACTGGAACAGAGTTAATGGTCGTTGTGAGGAGTATTGTCCTGCAGGTTAGAACTGTTGCTGAAGTTGTCAGAGTTTAGTAGCTCACTGTTTTGGACTGTCTCTGGAGTCAATCCAAGGAACGCTTATTGTGTGTTGTGTGGCGGTAGCCCTGTATTCAAATCTAGCTGTCTGTACACAGGTCCTGCGTGGGTTACCGGATATGGAGACGTGAAAGTAAGGCGATCCTGTCCATGTGATTACAGCTCTCTCAGGTAATACCAACGAGCCGGACAGACTGCTGTGCGAAAAGAATAGAGACTTAGTAAGTGTGGTCATTCATGGTTGAATAGAACTGTGTGTCGTCTTCATCATCATTTCATCCTCATCACGACACGCAGGTCACCTACGGACGTCAAATCAAAAGACCTGCATCTGGCGAGCCGAACTTGTCCTCGGACACTCCCGGCACTAAAAGCCATACGCCATTTCATTTTCAGAATTGTGTGTGTGTGTGTGTGTGTGTGTGTGTGTGTGTGTGTGTGTGTGTGTGTGTGTGTGTGTGTGTGTGTGTGTGTGTGTGTGTGTGTGTGTGTGCATTTACTGGATCATCCATAAATACATTAGAGCGATAAAACAGATGGTGTTTTATTCGTAACAGTATGTATACAATTTAAAAGCTCTAGCTTAACAAATGAGCTCATAATACTCTTTTGAAAATGACAGTATGTGAAGAGTAATGTTTTGTGAAGAAGAAAGCCATACCTTTCAGTTTGACTCAGTTAACGTAATTTTAGTCTGTCGCCGGGCTGAGTGACTCAGACGGTTGAGGCGCTGGCCTTCTGACCCCAACTTGGCAGGTTGGTGGTCCGGTGGTACTTGAAGGTGCTCAAATACGTCATCCTCGTGTCGGTAGATATACGTAAAAGAACTCCTGCGGGACAAAATTCCGGCAGTTCGGCGTCTTCGAAAACCGCAAAAGTAGTTAGTGAGACTTAAAACAAATAACATTATTATTATTTTAGTCTGTCGAAAACACTACTTATAACACATATAACACTATAACATACCTGTAAAATAACACACCCTAATAAGCAAAGAATTGCATGTTCCGTTCTACAAGAACATCCTCATATTCTATCAATTCACTTCAAATCATCAAAGTCATTGTCGTGCTTTCGCTCACTAATCGACAAAAAGACATTATAAAATGACGAAGCAGCGCTTCCCCTCCCTTCTCTTTGCTAGTTGCTTTACGTCGCACCGACACAGATTGGTCTTATGGCGACGATGGGACAGGAAAGGGCTAGGAGTGGGAAGGAAGCGGCCGTGGCCTGAATTAAGGTACAGCCCCAGCATTTGCCTGGTGTGAAAATGGGAAACCACGGAAAACCATTTTCAGGGCTGCCGACAGTGGGGTTCGATCCTACTATCTCCCGAATTCTGGATACTGGCCGCACTTAAGCGACTGCAGCTATCGAGTTCGGTCCTCCCTTCTCTACTGAACAGAGTTATTACATACAACCTTACCTTCAGCCTTCTACATAGCCAAACAGACCAACCTAAAGATCACACACATGCAATAAAAAAATCCTCTTCGCACTTTTAATTAATTTTTGGGACAACATTTCACACTTTTTACAGTAGCGCTTTATGAATCCTAAAGAGGCGAATCTGATGCTAAGAGTCTGGAATATGGGTTAGGATATTCTTATATGTATTAAATTTTCTGAATATATGCAGGGCTCTCACTACCCGAGGCGTTTTAGTAGGCTGTCGTTTATCGCTAAAAATAATGCCTTACAAGATGCTCATTAATTCCATTCCGCACTATTGAAAATGAAAATTCACAGCCTGTTTCCAGTTATTTGACCGGGTCAGGAATGGAATGAATGAAGTCCCCATCTAGCGGCGAGGATGGAAATTGTGTCGGCTGCCGAAGCCTGTCGCACTCCTCTAGGGCATTGATTAATGAAATGAAATGATATTGGAGAGTGTTACTGGAATGAAAGATGACAGGGAAAACCGGAGTACCCGGAGTAAAGCCTGTCCCGCCTCCGCTTTTCCAGCACAAATCTCACATGGAGTGACCGGGATTTGAACCACGGAACCCATCGGTGAGAGGCCGTTCCGCACTTTTATTTCATCAAAATTATTTTCTTGCATTTACTCCGTAATCCACGAATATATATATATATATATATATATATATATATATATATATATATATATATATATATATAAAATTGGATGTTGGTATGTTTGAAGCTAATAGACTCAAAAACTACTAGAACGATTTCGCTGAAATTTTCACAGTTTGTTCTTGTTACATCTGAGAGGGATTATGAAGTGGTTTGAACGAAATCTGATTGGTAGTGCGGATCCAAGGGGTAAAAAATAAAATAGGGGAAGGTAAGCAAACCGTAAGACTTGCCCGATTAGCGGGTTGCCTCCCAACAGTATGTGAAGATTATGATGTGTTCCTTAAAAATTATTTCTGCTTTTATCAAATAGTGTGGGGCATGACACCCCTCCCAGCACAAGGCGAGAGGATGAACTGTAAAAGTAATCAAAAACGACCGATATTAGTGTCGTATCCATAGTTTTCATGATCACTGAGATGAACTATGACACTCAAAATGCTGTTTAAGTTAAGTTCATCCCGAATAGCACCCCTAGGGGTGGGGTTGAAAGGGGGGTGAAATATTAATGTAGAATCCATAGTTTTCGGGGTCGCTGAGATGAATAACCTGAGCGCAAAAATGGCCCCCAAATCAGTTATGAAACTCCATTCTAAGAGTAATCACCTAGGTAGGGCCTATGTCCCTAGAGGCCATGACGAGTGCACATCTTGCACCCCTTGAAGAACGTTTTGTTGTGTACGGGTCGATGTGTGTGAGCAATTGAATGTAGTATTAGCACCGTAAGTAGAATTAAGTGTTTGATAAGTTTAACTGCAGTTTATAATTGTAGCATAACTATTCTTATTAGACAATATCTTGCTTGCCTTTTCTGTCTCCAAGTAGTTGCAATAAAAATGTATATACTGACTGGAGGGTAATTGGGAATTAAAACGAGACTATGGAATGAGTATGTGGGAAAGTGGGTGTGAGATTTGTTGATACTAGGGCCGATTGCATAAACCCTTCGATCTTAGAAACGAAATTCATGGGGCAACGTCTGTCGGGTTTTGCTAGTACGGTACGTTATAAAGGAACGAAGTACCACATCGCGTCCCCTCTCCTTTGTACAGAGTCAGTGCCACAGCATTCCCCTTACTCCCCTGCTTCCCCTTCTCAATCCAATGTACATGTTATTCTATTCCCTACAGCTTACCTCTCATCCCTCTACAGTATATAGGGCCTAGTAAACATGACCAGAGCAGGGAAACTACCTTCAGTTCATACGTAGTCGCTGGAGGTAACGGACGAACAGCAGCTTCGGTTAAGTGCAGAAAAGCTTGGAAAGTTCTAAAGTGACAGTTAAAGACTACTATAACAATAATTTGTCTCACTTGTTCATAATATCACCAATTCACAATTCGCTGACAAGTTTACGCAACGTAAACAGTATTGTACATATATACGCCAGTTTTTTAAAGTGATCAATCAATCAATACTGATCTGATTTAGGACAGTCGCCCAAGTGGCAGATTCCCTCCCTCTCGTGCTCCTAGCCTTTCCTTAAATTATTTTAAATACAGTAAACTGGAAATTTATTGAACATCTCCCTTGGTAAGTTATTCCAATCCCTAACTCCCCTTCCTATAAATGAATATTTGCCCCAATTTTTCCTCTTTAATTCCAACATTATTTTCATATTGTGATCTTTTTTTACTTTTAAAGACACCGCACAAACGTATTCGTATACTAATGTCATTCCACGCCATCTCTCCACTGACAGCTTGGAACATACCACTTAGTCGAGCAGCTCGTCTCCTTTCTCCCAAGTCTTCCCAGCCCAAACTTTGCAACATTTTTGTAATGCTACGCTTTTGTCGGAAATCGCCCAGAACGAATCGAGCTGCTTTTCTTTGGATTTTTTCCAGTTCCTGAATCAAGTAATCCTGGTAAGGGTCCCATACACTGGAACCATACTCAGGTTGAGGTCTCACCACAGACAAATATGCTCTCTCCTTTACATCCTTACTACAACCCCTAAATACTCTCATAACCATGTGCAGAGATCTGTACCCTTTATTTACAATCATATTTATGTGATTACCCCAATGAAGATCTTTCCTTATATTTATACCTAGGTATTTACAATGATCCCCAAAGGGAACTTTCACCCCATCAACGCAATAATTAAAACTGAGAGGACTTTTCCTATTTGTGAAACTCACAATCTGACTTTTATCCCCGTTTATCATCATACCATTGCCTACTGTCCATCTCACAACATTATCGAGGTCATTTTGCAGTTACTCACAATCTTGTAACTTAATTATTTCTCTATACAGAATAAGATCATCTGCAAAAAGCCTTATTTGTGATTCGACTTCTTTACTCTTATCATTTATATATATATATATATAAGAAAATATATAAAGGTCCAATAATACTGCCTTGAGGAATTCCCCTCTTAATTATTACAGGGTCAGATAAAGCTTCGCCTACTCTAATTCTCTGAGAACTATTTACCAGAAATATAGCAACCCATTCAGGCACTCTTTTGTCTAATCCAATTGCACTCATTTTTTCCAGTATCCTCCCATGATCTACCCTATGAAATGCCTTAGATAGGTCAATCGCAATACAGTCCATTTGACCTCCTGAATACAAGATATCTGCTATATCTTGCTGGAATCCTACAAGTTGAGTTTCAGTGGAATAACCTTTCCTAAATCCGAACTGCCTTCTATCGAATCAGTTATTAATTTCGCAAACATGTCTGATATAATCAGAAAGAATGATTTCCGAAAGCTTACATGCAACGCTTGTCAAACTGACTGGCCTGTAATTTTCAGCTTTATGTCTATCACCCTTTCTTGTAGAACGAAACATGTCATTCCTTGTAGAATGAATGTGTGTTATTTCACATGTATGTTATGGTTTTATATATGTTACAATTAGTGTTTTCGACAGCTTTAAAGTTTCGTTGGCGAGTTTTGTTTTTTTTTTTTTTTTTTTTTTTTTACAATTTACTTTACGTCGCACCGGCACAGATAGATCTTATGGCGAAGATAGGTTAGGAATGGGGTAGGAGTGGGAGGAAAACGGCCGTGGTCTTAATTAAGGTACAGCCCCAGCATTTGCCGGATATGAAAATGGAAAACCAAGGAAAACCATCTTCAAGCTTGCTGTCGGAGGGGTTCGAATTTCGAACCCACTATCTCTCGAATGCAAGCTCACAGCTGCGCGACCTCATGCACACGGCCAACTCGCTCTGTACATTGACGGGTAACATCCAACCTTAAGGTGATATGAAGATACATGATTCTTGAAGTTAACTTCTTCCTTTCTCACGGATGATCTAATTTACACTAATATGAGAGCAGTAGACTATAGCAATGCAATGGAATAGAAATGCACCACAATACGTTCTCAGAAAAATTGATATAGGTATTATCGTGCTATCCGCATATGTCTAGGGGCAATGAATTCTACTCCTTCGAACGAATTCCTAGCGGAATCCAAGGAGATGCCTCTTACGATAAGAAGGCAATATCTGGTGAATACCTTGTTCATTCACCGGTCAACACTGGGGTCCAATAAACTGATAAGCAAATTACGACTACTACAAATGGCAATCGACTGAAATAACATCGGTCAGAAACACCGGATTAAATTATTATATTAAAGCTTGAAGAAGTGCCAACACTTGATTCCCCTCATACTTCAGTTTGGAAGCCTCCCTGTAATTCAACAAACGTACGAACTTCTTCTATTTACACCTTCCATATTCTTCTTACCATGCTTCATTACTAACAGTGTTTCCATCAAGGAAAGTTTATCAGCTTTTCTCAATACCACCTGGCCCAATTTTGTTCATATTTATACTGACGGATCCAAGACCACAACAGGCGTGGGTTATGCATTCTTCTGTGTTGCGTCTCAGGTGTCAATGAAGTACTCCTTACCTCAAGAGACGTCTATTGTTACTGCAGAAATTTTAGCTATCCACTCAGCCATTAGCTATGGAATTCGTCACTTCCGCAAAATTCCAATGCTTTCTGACTCACAATGTGCCCTTCAAAAGCTCCAAAATTCTCGTTGAGACCTGTATACACATCAGTATATATTAGACATTTTGAACTTAATCTATACCGCACAGGAAGCAGCTCAGGAAGTGCATCTTCTACGGACTAAAGGCCACACTAGTACAATGATGAACGAGATAGTAGACCAGCTAGCGAAAGAAGCCACAACTTGTGAACTCCGCCTTTACAAACAGTTTCCATGTTCTGATTTCCTGCCCATAATCAAACAACAGGTCTACCGGAAAATGTCACAGCTTACAAGAGGAAAGCACTATGCTAAAATTCAGTCCACCATACCAACGCAAATATGGTTCAAGAAATTGAAACCAACTCGCAGACACCTTCCATTTTAATTAGAATGCGTCTGGGGCATGGATGTTATCCAAGTCATCCTCACAGGATCAAGGTCTTCGACAACCCTCACTGCCCAGAAGACCCTGGAGAAGTAGCAGACTTGAACCACATACTGTCCTGTAAGAAGTACTCCCAACAACAGAACCACCTGTACTCTTCTTTGGTGAAGTTGAATACCCCACTGCCAACTTCAGTTGCCATCCTATTATCCAGTGTTGCCAACCCATAAATCTTTTCTCCGCAAAATTTTAGTTGAATATCCGCTAAATTTCGAACTGAAGCAAAAAAGCATATACCAGCTGTTTTAATTAAAGAGATTAACTCAACACTCACCAGTTTCAGAACAGGAGTTCATCTTCTTCTCCTCCCCGCACTATATGCTCTGAAGCAGATGTACTGGGTTGAGGTCCTGTGGTTTCATATGAAGCTACATGGTACCATTCTTTTTCAAAGTACATGCTGGCACTTCACAGCAGCAAAGCACATACGGAGATTTTCAAATCAATTTCGAAAGTTATTTTCACTTTCATTACTGTTTTCTTTGTTTTTGATGAATGCGGAAAGAATTAATGTAAAACAATTTAGCATTTTTATTGCACTGTCAATAGATGCACCGTCGGTATTTGGGATCAGTGGGAAGCTCAACCAACTAGTCTTTTAAAGTTTAATTATTTAACCACTCTTTACGAAATATCTGACTACTTCTTAACCTACTCTTTAGACATATTGACATGCCAAAAAGAACCTGATGTCTAAAGAAACACGTCATCAAACACGACACTACCCGGCTCATCAAGAGTACCTGACTGAGGCTGTGGGCCAGAGCTGGTCTAGAAAACGAGTCGTAGTATGCAGCATAAGTTTAATACAATGGGAATAAGTAGACTATTATGCCGTACTAAATTCTGTTTTATTTTTTCTCCTGTTGATGAAAGGTGGCATTGTTACCGCTTAAAGTCTCTAAAAGAAGTTTGAAAATCCGTCAAAAAATCCGCTGTCCGCTAAATGGAAAATGTATCCGCTGTTCTATTTTAAAATCCACCAAATTTGGCTGAAAATCCGCTGAAATGGCAACACTGCTATTATCAAACCTTACTCTACAAGTATGCGCTATAATTTGAGAATATTTGAAAGACTGTAATATTAACTTATAAGATATGACTTTCTTTTCAACCACGAAATGTATGTACCATAAATGTCTGCTCACTGTGTAAATGCTGGCCGCATGGTCTTCCGAGGCCTAATGCCAATATATCTTTTTTTAAAGAGAGCAGTATTTCTACCACTGTCGTTTGTAACTGTTCAGCCTGACTGACTGATGAGCGATTCGCACCCACACATTACTTCCGTTCAAAGTTAATTTTGTACTAGAGTCATTAACTTGGTCATTTCTCTTTATTATATTTCTCTGCTTCTACAGCTGATATTCTGCTGTGTATGATTGATTCCTCTTAACAGTAGCTAAATTGCTTCCATTACATGTATAATTTTGATTTGAACAGCTGTGGTACTTTCTTTCAGTTTCCTCCCGCACTTCTGGACAAAGGTTTGAAGCTAACCAACGAACGATCTACTGGACTAAAGCAACGTCTATACCGTCCATTCATTTCTGATCCAGTGAAAGACCCTCGCTTCCATGATAGCTGTCCCTTCAAGGCAGCAGAATTCTACCGGCTTATGTACGCAGTATGCTTTTTTAATGCAGTCGTTCAGGAAAGGACAAACTTTGGACCTATAGGTTGGAACGTACCTTACGAGTTCGGTGAATCAGATTTGCACATTTCTCTGAAACAACTACAGGTAATTTCAGTCAATATAATTGAGTACCAGTACTCGTAATTCATATTTCTAATATAAAAGGTTAACATCAGTAATTCATATTGTATCATTATCTGAAAAGGTTCATACGGTATGTACTTTATTCTGTATAAGACTCTTAAGTATCGTTGAGCGAGATGCTTTTAACGACAGATAATAATTAATAACATTAACTAATATTGTAAAGCCACATTAATTTTCACTTTAATAGCTTATCAAATATTGTAACTGTAATAAAAATATATGCACAATGTATACGATGCGTAAATATTGTACTCTTCCTCCTATAGTAATATGTTTATGATCTTTAGATCATGGCTATATTCTATATTATAAAGTTTCATAATCTTTCCTGGTCTACCATGAATAATAAAAATAATAACAAGAATAATAATACGTTATACATTATGGTAATTAGTACCATCCCGTACCTATTTTACTAGAGCTATGTATAGAATTCAAGTTTGTCTAGATTTAATAGACCTCATTTACTGTGTTCATTCCCAAATTGACCCTTCAGTCCACTCTGTCTTAACAACAGTTGAATCAATCTGAATGCTAAATACAGTGAGTTTTGTCCTGAAAGCTAAGTTCCTTCTTCAAAAACTGGCACATTCCAATGGACAGCTCTTTACATAGGCCTACGTTGTGCTTTGCCTTGTTTCTATATTTCTTCCTGTACAGTCAATTATAGGCCAAGTACTTGAAGTGGTCCATACGTTCCAAAGTGATGTCTCATATCTACTCTAGCTATCAAATTACCTTCTTATATTATTCTATTCCCTATACGTGTAACCGTTATCATTTATTTATGCTTTCATTTCATTTTCCCTAAGTTGTTCATGTTAGGCTTCATGTTTTCCACAAAATCCACTATAGGATCCTGGTGCAATCGGTGAAGAGAAATATTCTCCTGTTTCTAGATTATCTGAATTCTACCTCCCTAATTTATGTATTCCAGTAAATGAGCTTTATATACAATGAGAATTAACAATAACGGACAACGACCATGTCTTATCTTAATTACTTGCAACCAACCTTAAACATCGGATTTTCTATATAAATATGTCATTCTCTGGAAAATCTCAATTTGATACTGTAATCCATTATGATGGCTATCACCTTTTCCCTATGCATTCCATAATATATTCACCATACCTGCAAAACAATATACATAATTGTCTAGCCCTCTCGTATTTCTCAGTTACTATATGAGCTCTGAAGATCCTGTCCATGCAACTCCATTGTGATCTAAAATCACTCTGACTGTTATTATTCCAATTATTCCATGCAATACTTGTTTTCTGATAACTATTCCTTTGAATGCGAAACAATAAAAATCATTTGGTAATTAATGCGTATATTAGATTTAATTATCAACTAGTATTATCTCAGTAGCTTAGCTGCTGGCTGTCCGACTCGTTGGCTGAATGGTCAGCGTACTGGCGTTGTTCAGAGGGTCCTGGGCTCGATTCCCTGCCTGGTCGGAGATTTTAACCTTCATTGGTTAATTCCAGTGGCTCGGGGGTTGGGTGTTTGTGCTGTCCCCAACATCCCTGCAACTCACACACCATACATAACACTATCCTCCACCACAATAACACGCAGTTACCTACACATGGCAGATGCCGCCCACCCTCATCGGAGGGTCTGCCTTACAAGGGCTGCACTCGGCTAGAAATAGCCACACGAAATTAATTAATTAATTAATTAATTAAGCTGCTGGCTTCCCACGCGAAAATCTGAGGTTCGAATCCCGGTCGATTTTTTAACACTTGATATCAGGAAGGGCATCCGGCCTTAAAACCACCCCATACAAAACCAAAACCAAAATCTGAGTGACTCCCGAGATCTCAGATATACGTGAGGTAAGCTGAGGATATCAGCCGATATTAATACTGTCCTTATTCAGTCAAAGTAAATGTTATTCAGGCACTGAACTTAATGAACAGATTTCCAAAATGCAAGTTACCTCCATTCATCCTACGCCTGAATGAGACCTGTGATCTCACCTGACTTTTTAAAAAGTCTTGCTCATTTCCATTTTCCCTTCAATATTTATTTTTCTGTGATTCTAAATCACTCCTCTGCAGTCCAGCTCCATGGCTAAGTGGTTAGCGTGCTGGCCTTTGGTCACAGGGGTCCCGGATTCGATTCTCGGCAGGGTCGGGAATTTTAACCATTATTGGTTAATTTCGCTGGCACGGGGCTGGGTGTATATGTTGTCTTCATCATCATTTCATCCTCATCACGATGCGCAGGTCGCCTACGGGAGTCAAATCAAAAGACCTGCACCTGGCGAGCCGAACATGTCCTTGGACACTCCCGGCACTAAAAGCCATACGCCATTTCATTTTTTTTTACTCCTCTGCAGTTTGAGCAAATATTTCCTAATTGTTTCCTAGATCCTTCCTAGATTAATTTTCTGGTTACTCTTAACTGTTTACTCAGTTTGTCTCTTTATCCCTGTTATTGCCCATCCAAGGCGTTACTTGTCTGAAAATATCTAAACCGTTCCAATCTCACGTTCTGAAGCTTCATTTCATCTATTCTTTGGAATGTTTCGAATATCTTTCCCTGAAGTATATATTTAATTTTTCTGAGTCTCTAGTTAATGTTATTCTGCATTTGTGAAATGATTTATTTAATTTTGACTGATATAGATGTATCTCACCGAGGAAGGTAGTTTGTTTTCGTACGACGCCCTGCGTTATCATATTGGAGAATGTAACTACGGGGGACGAGTGATGGACCCTTGGGATCGCCGAGTTCTTACAACGATCTTGTCCGAGTACGTTAACAGGAGAGTAGTCCAAGATTCTAACTATCACCTACATCCTGGTGACGAATATGGTCTCCCAATGTCAATGACGTACAGTGAATGTCTACAGTTAATTGAGGTAAGAATTCTACAATGCCTTAATTTTTAAACGGAAACATATTAGAGATATATTTTCAACAGGTTTTTGTCCGACTCCGTGGCTAAATGGTTAGCGTGCTGGCCTTTGGTCACAGGGGTCCCGGGTTCGATTCCCGACAGGGTCGGGAATTTTAACCATCATTGGTTAATTTCCCTGGCACGGGGGCTGGGTGTATGTGTTGTCTATATCATCATTTCATTCGCATCACGACGTGCAGATCGCTTACGGGCGTCAAATCAAAAGACCTGCACCTGGCGAGCCGAACCCGTCCTGGGATCTCCCAGCACTAAAAGCCATACGCCATTTCATTTCAACAGATTCATCACTCTGAATTAAATCTACAGCATTTCTAAATGCCTGTGAATTTTACTAATTCATTCTAAGGCGCTACATAATGTATATTGAATTACCAATTCTTTATATAATTCCTTTTTAAGCAGGCTTTGTGCGCGCACTTAATCCGAACTGGTTGAGTTGGTATTGTAGCAGCTTGGAAAAACCAGAAGTACATTTGGTTTTATTCATCAGTTTTACTACTTTCTTGTATATTGTATTCTGTATGCAGTTTAAGTGGATGTAATCATATCATATCATGCACGTAAGTCCGTCATCCTTGTGAGTAGCTACGTACTGTTCTCCATGACAGAGCGTATGTTCTCGGGAACCTTTTTCGATAGACAAATGTCATAATTTAAAAAAGATAAACTAAAAAATCTACCGCCTATGAAGAGGAAAACATTTGACTGAGCAAGTAATTTTACTGCTAAGGGGAAGACCTCGTTTAATCACTAGTTCTGGATGCGACAGACAGATTGGGTAAAATTTATTGACGATCATCCTAAGAATGGTTCTCAGTCCTGTCAGATGTGAAGTCACCTCTATCCACCGCTGTAGTCGAGGGTACACGCGGATGTACGTCGTATGTCCACCGCTTAACTCCGCCCATTAGAGCAGGGCCTCTCAGAGTGCATGTGCCTGGTGCATGCACTGTGCACGGTGCAAAAGACGACTTCGCGTGGTTGACTAGAGTGCAGACCCCTACTTCTCGATTTGGAGCAATAGCGCTGTCTCTCTCTTTCCCCACGCCTGTCTCGCTCGCTCCGCCTGTCTCCCGCTTCCTCACTTCTCCGTAGCGCTTCAAATCCGAGCCGAGTTGAGCCGAACTTAGCCGAGTAGCCCAGAGGCGAAGCGTTGGTCCGAGCCGAGCCGAATGGGAACGATGCACTGTGCACAGGAACTCTGCGCCCCAATTTGCACGCGTGAGATTTTAAGCGTTTGAGAGGCCCTGCATTAGAGTATGCCTTCTGATTTCCTGCGTATGCCTTCTGCCTTTGCTTCTTTCCTTATAAATTTCGCCATTTCCTCAGTGAGCTTCCACTCTCTGAATACACGTGTAATACCGAATATCGATGGTTCATCTTGATGAATAACATCGTTAGACATCACTAATTTAAGGTCATCACTATTCGTCTCTTTCGTCTCCAGCCTTATGTTCCCGTTATTCAAATGCCTCTCCAGTTGACCGATTTAAACCTGAGAAATATACGAAGATGTCGCTGCAAACAACCGTACTGCAATACACACCAGTTCAGGAGTTCGTTCCAGTGAAAAGTGTGATCGCAAAACAAACGACGCGCCGAGGTTTTCTTTTTAATAAGTAGCTGGAAGTAGGTCCAGTAGAAAACTACTGTGTAACTAGTGAATTAAAATATGGATTTCTTCTCTGTCATCATAAAATGTCTTCTACATGCCTGATTTATGCTCACTTGAGGGACGTTTTCTGTAACTAGCTGTAAACTACTAATTTTAAACACCAGGGTGGTCTGGTATAAGGGATTTGTCATACCCTGACTTAGATTATTCCCTGTGAGATTGTTGGGACTACAGCGCTGCCTCTATCCCAACCTGTACTCCAATTAATCACACATACGTACACCGGTACGAACATGAAAAGAACAGCAAAGCTTACATCACACATGGGACTGGTGTCCAGCATGCCTCAATATCGTAAATAAAGGAATAACGGCAAAGAAAGGAAGGTAATGCTCGCTTTACAAAGAGCTAATGTGTTGGATGTTCATGGCAGACTCCTTGTTGGGAGAGTTCACCAGAATGTTACGGAAACAGTTTGGTGGGAGATCGCAGAAGAACACATGGCGACTATTTAACGCGATTCTAACATGTAACGGTAAGATGAAGGCTAAGAAATAACTGGGATCACAGGTGTTCGCAAAAGGCAAGAAAATATATTAGTACTGAACAGTTGATCATGATGTACTGTATATTAGTTCGTTTGGGTAGTGATAGCCATAAGGCAAGTTACAGTGTTTAACATCGTTCATTTATACAATTTTCCAGTGAGTGAGACAAGTTAGGATATGTGTGGAATATATTTGAATCAGGAGTTGTCACGTTAACTGGATATAATGAAACTCTCTGGATGTTCAATACATTTCATTGAAAATGTAAAGCAGCAAAGAGCTTGTTCATAGAAAGTAGTTTTATCATTTGCTGTAATAAAAATGAATATCACATTTTACGACACGTTTTAGAGCAGTTCTGCTGTCTACTGAAGGATCCAAACTGTTTAACTTCACACTAACATATCAGCGACTTCGAGATAGGGAAAGAGTAGAAAGCGGGGAGGAAACGGATGTGGCCTTAATGAAGGCACAGCCTTGAAGTGTGCCTGATGTGAAAATAAGAAACCACGGAAAGCTATCTTCAGGGCTCTAGCGATGGAAGGCAAACTCGGCCTCTCCCGAATGCAAGCTTACAGGTAAACGACCCGTACTGCGAATCCAATTTGCTCCGTGATGCAGTCCTTACAGAAGTCGAACATTACTCATATAATGCTAATATGCGAGTTCTTACCTAAACTGCAACGCTAAACAGCAACATATAAATTATATTTGTATTAATTTATTACGGGCGATGACGCCGTCCAATAAAGGTCTGAGCCCAGTGTAGAGTCAAGAACTACTTATTATATTTGTCCTACATCATGTGGCCAAGGAATTATGGCTGTGAGAATAACAAACAAATCTCTAACATCGCTATTAACAGGGATGGAATTAAACCACCTAAGCTTTATATATGCATTGAAAAATGTACAGTAGGGATAATTTGGTATAATATAGTTTGATATGAAGTAAGATAAATTGTTACTGGTGACTTTTAAAGTGAAAGGTATTTCATACCTATGATTTAATTTAATAGGCTCCCTTTGTTTACTCGATATTCTCCAACAGTTTCTCTAATCATGAGGTATGAGTTGTTTTCCACTCATAAACCTTCCTGCACATTTCTTCTCTCTTCAAATACTTTTTCTAAAACATAAAATATATTAAATAATTTTCTTTCTCAGAAACTACCAGATGAACCTCCAACGGATGTGTACGGTCTTCATTTTAACGCCAGTCTGAAGAGAGACTTGCATCAATCAAATGAATTCTTGTACTCGGCGTTAATGATCCGTGGAGAGATTCTTCGCAATGAAAACGTTATTTCACTGCATACGGTATTAGAAACAGCTGAAGATATTTTACGCAAGGTAATTATATTATATTATAAGTAGTATAATAGGGTGGTTCTGCGGCCTCCTACTCCTCCTCCCGCGGCAAATTTGAATTTTGGCGGGAAATTTGAATTCTGGCTGGAAATTTGCATTTTTGGCGGGAAATTTGAATTTTGGCGCGAGATTTGAATTTGTAAACAAAGCCACGTGCTTTTTGACAGCTGTCATCGACAACAACGCATCGCTAACCTCACTGCTGCCATCTTGACGGGCCTAAACCTCAGTGGTACCAACTTAACCTAACTAGCGTGAGGTAAACAAAGCCACGTGTTTTTTGACAGCCACGTGCTTTTTGACAGACAACAACGTCAAGATAGCAGCACTGAGGATGACAGGTGACGAATTTGCAGCTACTGCGATAAAGAGGGCAGCACAGTGCTCTGTAGTTTAAAGATGGCGGATGACAGCTGTCAAAAAAGCACGTGGCTGTCAAAAAGCACGTGGCTTTGTTTACCACACGCTAGTGAGGTTAAGTTGGTACCACTAAGGTTTAGGCCCGTCAAGATGGCAGTACTGAGGTTAGCGATGCGTTGTTGTCTATCAAAAAGCACGTGGCTGTCAAAAAACACGTGGCTTTGTTTACCTCGCGCTAGTTAGGTTAAGTTGGCACTACTGAGGTTTAGGCCCGTCAAGATGGCAGCAGTGAGGTTAGCGATGCGTTGTTGTCGATGACAGCTGTCAAAAAGCACGTGGCTTTGTTTACAAATTCAAATCTCGCGCCAAAATTCAAATCTCCCGCCAAAATTCAAATTTCCCGCCAGAATTCAAATTTCCCGCGGGAGGAGGAGGAGGCCGCCGAATCCCCCTATTATACTACTATTATATTATATTATATTATATTATATTATATTATATTATATTATATTATATTATATTATATTATATTATATTATATTATATTATGCTTTTGGTGGTGAGACCTAGTGTTTATTCTGCACTATGTGTTCTGGTATGGGCTAGAGCAATTTTGTTACTGTCATTGATCTGTTTCAGTCTTATATTTGGCTTTGACAATATGAAAGTTATAATGATGATGATGATGTTTGTTGTTTAAAGGGGCCTAACATCTAAGGTCATCGGCCCCGACTGAAGTATGAGCGATGTTAGTAATGCCATTCCTTTTGCAGTCAGTTTCTGCAAGGAATGGTTTGAAAATGTTGCTCATAGGATCGGTTGGTGCATGTATTTCAGTCGGCTTGGCAGACTGGTATGTAACAGAAACTTCTGGCTCAGTGAGGGAAACAATGGGAAACTACCTTACTCCTCAGTTCCCTACTACGCTTTTTCAGTGATGCCTAGGCCATCTATGACAGATAATGGTGGATCTGTTGAGGATTCAACCGGTCTTTGAGCTGAGGACTGAACATACACATTATTATTATTATTATTATTATTATTATTATTATTATTATTATTATTATTATTATTATTATTATTATTATTATTATTATTATTATTACACCGAATTTTTCTGCTGTAACCAAATTTCTAGAGTCATGCATAGCAATAGTTGTTGCTTTTAAAATACAGTATATGATCCGAATCCACCAAGTTAAAACTATGTATCAGTTCACTGACAAGTGACCCTCGCTCACAATACACCATTTTCCATACTACAGGCAAGTTGTAGTCCAATCACTATTAACAATAAGTTGTCCAGAACAATCATTACACCTGCCCCCTTCTCTTGCTAGCTCTCTCTGTCACTTACATATCTAACCGCAGCAAGTAGATGCTTTAACCCCCCCCCGCCAGCTTTCCTCCATAACTCATGTCTCCGACATTCGTCAAATATTTGGACACAGTCTTTCGGAAATAGTGCTTTCGCTGGAATGAAATTTCATTATTCAAGACCATAAGAACAAAATAATTAGGCGAACATCTTTTGACAACTCGAATGTCCTCACTAAGCGGACACAATAAATTGTTATCGGTCGACAAGTTGTAGAGAAAGGAACTTTTGTTTCGTGTTGACTCTGAAGTCGCACTTCGTAGCATTGTTGTCCTTCCAGACACACAACAATGCACCTATTGTATCATAATAATCGTATTAATCTTCCTGGTCTTTTTCCAAATTTACGCCAACTGGAGTGGGTACTTCATGTTGATTTGGCCCAGTTTTATGGCCAGGTGTCCTTCCTGACAACAACTCTATGGTATATCGAGGGTTATATTCACTATTGCATGTTTTTGTGGTGACTGTTAATGTGACGTGTTGTATGCAGATGGGTCTGTATTAAGAAGAACACAAACACCCAGCTTCCGAGACAAAAGAATATACCATAGGTGCACAGTAAAATTCCCCGGCCTAGCCAGAAATCGAACCGGGGCCCTCTGAATCGAAGGCCAGCACACTGAGCATTCAACCAAAGATCGAGGCTCATAAAAATTATAAAATACGTAAAATTTTGATATAAGAGGAGAAAGGCTCACAGCGAAATAATATTACCAGGATAATATAATATGATATAATAGTGTCCGAGAAATGTTTAATCATCTATATACGCTATAAGAGGTCTTGCAGGTACAGATACTAAGAAAACGGATACCATAATAAAACAGAATGGCTCACTGTATTACACCCTTGCATAAATAATTGATGAATGTATACTTATAGTTAGTGTTGTGAACTGGAAATCTCTAACATTGTCTTCTATCATCATAACTATGTGTGTTTTGCTTCAAAAACAACGATCTTAAATCTTTAAGTCTAAATTTCTTTCTGTGAATTTTCAGATGCCTAAAAGACTTGATGTGGAGGAAGCAATCACGAAATATCCCCTTCGTAAAGAAGATCCCATGAATACTGTGCTAATTAAAGAAATGGAGCGCTACAACATGTTGATTGATGTTTTGTGTTCAACATTGGAGCATTTAAAGGACGCCATTCAAGGAGTAGTTCTTATGTCTGAGGATCTGCAGAAAATGGCTGAGTCCATCTTTGTTGGAGAAGTTCCTGAAGTCTGGAAGACTTATTCCTACCCAAGTATCAAGCCTCTAGGCAGCTACGTCGATGATTTTGAACATCGAGTTGACTCTATAGAGGTAACTATTCTCCTTCCTTCTTGTTGCTAGAGGCGTGTGACTGCCGAGTGGCACAGTCGCTGGTTTCTCATCAATGCGATCATGGGTCGAAGCCTGGCCAATGTATATTATATTTTTGACGTGAGAAATCACATCCATGTGGTTGGGATTTCACATAAAACTGAAGGTCCCGCGCCTATGATCACGACATCAACTATCCCGTAAAACTAAAAGCTTATTCACTTTTTATTATTACCTTCTTTCTTTACCAACGATTCAACATCACGGTAACATAGGTAGATGGAAAAGGTCACAGTATTGGCCTAACGGTAACGTCCCGATATTTACCTGGTGTGAAAATGGGAAGCCACAAAAAGAAAATACCTTGCTGTTTTACGTGACTGCTTGTATCGTCCTCATAGCTACGGGACCTTGAGTTTTACGTGGAATTCGAATCATTGGGACACGACTTACCATTTCAAGACTGCACTCAAGTGGACTATTTCCAGTGCTGGGTGTTCTTGCTTTTTTACGTTGACCATCAAAATATGTTACCTGCGATGTAGCCTACTAGGGAGTATGTGCAGATTTTATCATGAACGCCTGATTAATGACAGTAAATGTTTCTGGAAATTTGCCAAAAATTGGCTGTTTCTGCGATAAATCATTTTTCGAAGATGTTAGCTCCAGAATAACTCGATCAGTAGCTTAATGTAACTGGCATTTTAGATTGAAAGAAAAGTGCAACTCATTTAAGGAACTTGTTGAAAATGTATAAAGTCTGTTTGGATGCCAGTTTCAAACATGGATAAAAGCAAAGTCACCTCCATACAGGCCATGAAGACCCTTGGAGGAGTGGAAGGTAAAGGCTTCCACCATTGTTAACCTCGGCACGTGGTAGGGTAGAGTGGTTAGCTCTACGCCCGGCCGCCTTTGCCCCCAGGAATTAACCTGGTACTCATTTTTGGTGTAGGCTGAGTGAACCTCAGGGCCATATGCACCTCCGGAAGTGGAAATCTCGTTTCTTAAATTTTACGAATTCCTGACGGGGATTCGAACCCACGTCCTTCCGGGCGAAACGAGCACGCCTTTACCGCCTCGGCCAGGCAGCCCCTTCAAACATGGATAGAGAAAATTTATTTTTCAAGATATATTCTTGTTCTGTCAAATATGAGAAGAAGTATGAAGGAAGGAAATGTTGTCGTGGAGTATGTCAATGTTTGGTGACTGAAAATAAAATTGAGATTAGCTGCTCTGTTTCTTATTGTTTTTTAATCCTATGTTTAAGTAAAACTAAACTGAGTAGAAACATATGACTAATCTAAAAATAGTAAACATTCTACAGTTACTACCTCATACACAATACTTCTGCTAATTGAATCTTGCGTATGGCAATTCATTGTGCTAAACTAGCATATTTTATTGCTTGATAGATTGTATTCGTTCATTGCCCTTTTCTTCAATATTCGTTCACAAAATATTATTAAATGTCGCATTAAAGACTCTTTTCTACGCTATTTTGATAATAATATATGTCTACTATAAATAATGAACAAGAATGTGCGGGTAAAATATACAGAACCTCTAAATTATGATAAATACATGTATGTACTTTCTTTAAGAGTAAATGTTCGCTCAAATTCTTAGATACTGCTTCTTGTTTTTTTTAGGAGTGGTACAACATAGGTGTTCTTCCAAGTTACTGGCTGCCCGGTATTTTCTCTCCCCACGCCTTCCTCGTTGGTGTGCTGCAGGCCTACGCACGCACAAATACCATTCCGATCGACACTCTAACATTTGACTGCCCAGTACTTTGCAAAGACGACGGGGAGCCCCCAACACGTGGAGTCCACGTCTGCGGATTATTCATAGAAGGTGCAGCATGGAACAGTGAAGAGTAAGAGAAAACCGCTATTTCTGGTATCCTTATAAGATAAATCATGTGTCCAATGTTGTCTGAAAATTAAAAATGAAAACGGTCACTGGTATGTTATTACGCAATTGTGTCGATGGTAATGAAGAGATTCTGCACCCTTCAGAGACCCCAGGCTTCGAATCCTGGAACTGATAGTGCCAATCCTATGATAAAATTTCTCAGATTCTTCACTTCTACTCGGGGCATATTACCTTATTTCATGTCCCTGGGTCCAAGTCCAAACAAATACAGTAATACACTCCACCAAAAATGTCATAGTAACACAGGTTTTCAGACGCATCCTTCACCAGTCTGGTGTTCAAGTAGAGGTATATCGGTATGCTACTGTGACAGTGTTGCGCTGCGACTCGCAGTTTGCTGCTACCGGTCCACTGCTGTGACAGCACTGATCTCTATACATGGATCGCCGATTGCAGCTCTCCGCTGCAGGAGAAAGTACGCCAAGTTGAGCGCGCGGTCCGCCATGTTGGTGTACCCATGCTAGAGCTTTCCTTATGGGGAAGCAATGATAATATAATCAATTTTAAATCGCAATTAATGGCGAAGTGGAATAATTAAAAATATAGGGACATGTTCACTAAAAGCATAAGGACAATGGGAACACGACACCTCATTCCGAGGTCAGTAAATCTCCGGGATAGCAATAAAAATGAGTGTATAATAACGGCCGACAAATAAAACCGTAGGTGCTGAATACATGCAATTAGCGGTCGGTAATACAATACGAGTGAAAAAAACAGTTTCTGGAAACGTTGCTGTAAATTTTATACATGTATGCCACGGAATTATGCATTGTTAAGGGTAGGTATGACTGAATTTTTCATATTTTGAGCCAAAATCTCGGTTTTTCTTTTTGTTCATACAAAAATAGCCCCATTCTTCCTCTCTCAGAAAATGTTTTTATTTTAGTCATTCCGGCTTGTTTAAAGCTTGTAGAAGCCATATAATATGAGCCCGCAGGACATTTAAAAGCCCAGAACCACACCCACTTCTCCTGTAACGGCATAATGATAGTTTACTGTGTGTTTTTCGCTGGATATTGAAGTATTTCGCGGCGTATTTGCCGTAGAAGTACACTTCGGCATGCTGACAGTCACTTGTTTGCTACGTGATCAATACAATTACGTCAGGTTAGGAAATATTGTAATTTGAACTGACGGAGAGAATGTTGTACCTCTTCCAAATAGTACTCAGTTTATATCTGCCACACAGTTACACTTTGATAGTTTAAATATATTATGTATTTGTATTATTTACATTTAGGAATTCGTATTTGTGTTAATCGTAGTAGTACAAGCATGGCTCCCTTGTTTGTTTATATTTTACTAACATGCAGAAGTAACATGTGGTTTCAATTCAGCGAGTGAAATATCTAAACTAGTGATTTTCCATTGATGTATTTCATCTTAATTCCTTTATAAATGTGTGGGGTATTGCAATAACACAGCACAGAACACCCGGGGAACTGCAATCAGGAGGCCTGGCGTCACTGAACTAAGTATAAACAAAGCAAGCGCGCTCCTCGTGGTCTACTGCACCGTGCGCTCACTGCCATCTTACTACGCCAGTCATCTTCTATTCGGCTTACTGCTACCCAAGCTACCAGCCATCCATGTACAGCGAAACCTCGGAATGCGATTAACTTGATCTACGATTGTTTTGCAAGACGAGCAATTATTTTAAATAAATTGTAACTTGATAAGCGAGTGAGGTTCCGCAATACAAGCATCACGTGTGCCTAGGTTCTCTCCTCCCCTGTGCCGTTTGTTGAGTGGATGAACGAGGTCTTTGGTCCTGTGGTGAATAAATACCTTTCAGAAAATAATCTGCTCTTTATAGACAGTGCTCCTGCTTATCCTCCAGGCCGTTTTCTAGTGATGCGTGTACATACATACATACAGACAGACAGACAGACAGACAGACAGACAGACAGACAGACAGACAGACAGACAGACAGACAGACATTAAGGAAAAGTAAAAAATGCATTTCCTTGTTACCTTGGACGTGACTGATACAGAAATACCACTTTTTCAAATTCTGAGCAATGTACAGACAAAACTCTTATTTTATATATATAGATGATATTAGCAAAGAAGTGGAATCAGTGATAAGGCTTTTTGCAGATGATCTTATTCTGTATATAGAGTAGTAAATAAGTTACAAGATTGTGAACAACTGCAAAATGACCTCGATATTATCGCGACATGGACAACAGGCAATGGTATGATGATAAACGAAGTTAAGAGTTAGGTTGTGAGTTTTACAAATAGGAAAAGTCCTCTCTGTTTTAATTACTGCGTTGATGGGGTGAAAGTTCCTTTTGGGGATCATTGTAATTATCTAGATATTAATAGAAGGAAAGTTCTTATTTGGGGTAATCACATAAATGGGATTGTAAATAAAGGGTACATATCTCTGCACATGGTTATGAGGGTGTTTAGGGGTTGTAGTAAGGATGTAAAGGAGAGGGCATATGAGTCTCTGGTAGGACCCCAACTAGAGTATGGTTCCAGTGTATGGGACCCTCGCCAGGATTACTTGATTCATGAACTGGAAAAGATACAAAGAAAAGCAGCTCGATTTTTTCTGGGTGATT
The DNA here is from genome assembly GCF_040414725.1 of Anabrus simplex. Classification (NCBI taxonomy): domain Eukaryota; kingdom Metazoa; phylum Arthropoda; class Insecta; order Orthoptera; family Tettigoniidae; genus Anabrus; species Anabrus simplex. Next base: position 716,277,935 of record NC_090266.1, read on the forward strand.
TCCGACAAAAGAGTAGCGTTACAAAAATGTTGCAAAGTTTGGGCTGGGAAGACTTGGGAGAAAGAGGACGAGGTGCTCGACTGTCTTATATTCCGAGCGGTCAGCGGAGAGATGGCGTGGATTGACATTAGTAGTCGAATAAGTTTGAGTGGTGTCTTTAAAAGTAGGAATGATCACAATATGAAGATAAAGTTGGAACTGAAGAGGACGAATTAGGGCAAATGTTCGTTTATAGGAAGGCCAAGGGAGATGTTCAATAAATTTCCGATTTCTATGAAACCATTTAGGAAAAGGCTAGGAAACAACAGGGAATCTGCCACCTGGGCGTCTGCCTTAAATGCAGATCAGGATTGATTGATTGATTGATTGATTGATTGATTGATTGATTGATTGATTGATCGATTGATTGATTGATTGATTGATTGATTGATTGATTGATTGATTGATTGATTGATTGATTGATTGATTGATTGATTGATTGATTGATTGATTGATTGATTGATTGATTGATTGATTGATTGATTGATTGATTGATTGATTGATTGATTGATTGATTGATTGATTGATTGATTGATTGATACTGGTGACATGGCACAATCTTGTCATGAGGAGAACACATCGACTGCCACCGAGGATGAGGCTGGGGGCAAGACGACACCGACCCCCGACACGGTACTGTCCGGTCAAGAGGAGGAGAGCACGTCCAGCGACGTCCAGGAAGAGAGAGGATATAATCTACGACCAAGGCAAAGTCGACGAGTGTGATAGACTTTTAAAATTGTTTCAAGTTATAGGGGGGGGGGGGATATTGATGCAAGTGTGTAATGGACTAGTATAATTTGGAAACAATTCTCTAAACCTATGGGCAAATAGTGAAAATATCGAGCTTGATTAGTAGGTAATATAATAATAATCATTTCGTGTGGCTGTTTCTAACAGAGTGCAGCCCTTGTAAGGCAGACCCTCCGATGAGGGTGGGCGGCATCTGCCGTGTGTAGGTAACTGCGTGTTATTGTGGTGGAGGATAGTGTTATGTGTGGTGTGTGAGTTGCGGGGATGTTGGAGACAGCACAAACACCCAGACCCCGGGCCAATGGAAGTAACCAATGAAGGCTAAAATCCCCGACCCGGCCGGGAATCGAACCCGGGACCCTCTGAACCGAAGGGCAGTACGCTGGCCATGCAGCCAACGAGTCGGACAATTAGTAGGTGTTATTATTATTATTAATATTATTCTTATTGTTATTATTATTATTTTCTACGAAGTTAAGTACGGACTTTATTTGACATAAATCGTGGTCGTATCATTTATTCTTTGTGTGTTGTTCGATCTGTCTTGTGTAAGAGAACATTTGAGGTTATATCACGATACTTCTGCTGTGTGTTTATTAATACGACTTTATTTGATGTAAAAACACGTAATTAATAGTATATAATTTATTATTACTTGTAAATAAGATATATAAATCCGATGTAATGTTGTGCAACTCAGGGTAATTGTCTAGAGCAACGCACCTTTGTCACTCGAGCTTTTACAGAATGATCTATCGATTTGTACATAGTTTATTGAAGACTCGAGAAGATAAGAGAAAACATGTTGTGTCATACTTCTCTAGAAGCCTGGCCAGGCAAGGCATATTAAAAGGGCAGAGTTGAGATGAGTTGAGTTGTTAGTGAGAGATGTTGGTCGAGTTAAGTAGGCCTATGTGAACTCATGTCACGGTTTTGTTGTGTTTGTAGTGCTCTGTACTTGGTTGACATGCTAATGTCACAGTCTTCTTCTCCTACTTCTTCGATTCTGTTCAAGATGGTGGTTCATTAATGTGTATATAATTTTGTAAATTAAACAGTGTACACAATTGACAGCATCTCGTGTGTGCGTCTTTGTGAATACGATAAAGTTTACCAGAACCAGGACGAATAGAAATGAATAGTATGACGACTCCTTCTGAATCATATGTTAACAGACACGGTGTATATGTTCTCCGCCACCTGCAGCGCTGCCATCTATAACAGTCCAAGTACGCGCGCTTTTTGTCAGCTTAATGTGGAAGTGTGTAAACAGGTTGTGTCTTTTTCGTTAGTTTTATACGTTCTTCAGTTTTATACGTGTAAAATACCTGCATCTGGCGAGCCAACTTGTCCTCAGACACTCCCGGCACTAAAAGCCATACGCCATTTCATTTAATACAGAGGAGGCAAAAGGCAGTCCGTTTTCAGTCCTAGCAAGTCTACCAGAATATAGTAACTCGCCCAACTACCCCATTTACCCATCGAATTAATCATTTATGTTTTCTCATGTAGAGGAAGTTGTGAGAAATTTTAGTGTACAAGAAGCATTATGGGGAGAAATAATTCAAAAATGCCTGGATAGTTTACCTCCAATTACTGTTTCTCATGGACTTGGGTGCTGTACTGAATATTGCTCAGGACTTGGTACCAAAATTAATTTTCCATTACTATACGATGCCGATTTTATTCCGAATAAAAGAAGTAAAGAAAGAAATGCAAGCTCGTACGACCGCAAAACATACCCGGAAAATGTCAAAGGTGTCCAGTTAACTGACTGATGGGGTGAAGTGCTGGCAAGATTCATTAAGCTAAGCATGTTAATATATTTTTAAGTACGGCAGTTATATAGGAATTAAGTTTGTATGCCATACCGGTACCGGTACGTAACAATCATGTGGGTGCCTGCAGAGTTATAATATGTTTGTATTACGTAGCATGTACACTAACATTTGAACATGGCTTTTTAAGGTTATAGTTGATAACAGCAACTGAGTTTGATTTCCGGGTCAGTTAATGAAAGATCACTTGGCTCTATAGACACATACACGTTTGAGATATTCGTTAAGATACTGACGAAACAATTTCAGAAGTAATATCATTAAATCATTACTAAATGCAAAATATTTCCTACGAATTTTCCACTTATTACTTTAAAACAAGGAACACTGTATCTTAATTTGAACGAAACACAGATCGCACATAAACACTGTCATCGGTCAGTAAACAGAATGCACAGTCCTGAAACATCACAATAATAAACACACGGTTTTAAATCATTTATTTAAACGATAAATTCCGAATTAAGTCGCATGAGATCTCATTTAGAATCACATGTTCGGAGACAGCTGATCACCTTCTATCTACACCAGTACTGCGTAGTGTAGGAACATATCAACCAGCAGAAGTCGTCACACTATGCATTTCTATTCGTCCTGCCAGAACTGTACCGTGGTTCGATTTCTTTTCTGACCTGTACGTGCGTCTGAAAACACACACAATTTCTGCACACTAGGTGACACGTGGTTTCGGAGATAATTCATTAATAGTGAAACTACTTCACTTCGACTCTTCTTAGCTGTGATTTCATCATATAAATATATAAGGGCCTTGTTATCTGAAAATCTATGCAAGTCAGAAACATATACCCATGGCTGTCTATAATGGTACAATTCTGTAACAGGTAGGCCCTAGGTGTGGCACTGGTATGTTTTGCATGAAATCAAATGCAAACATTTCTGACATTCCTTTCTCCTCCCCCAAAACAAGCTCTTGACACTTCTTCATGCATTTGCTCGTAATTTATGGAGTTTTAGTTCATTCTCTTTGTATTCACAGCTACATTTGTTTGGCCAATTTTGCATTTAATATTCTGACATGACTGTACTACATACACTGCTGTTTGTAGAAAGTGAAACACCAAGACCGAGAGCTGTGATCACAATGCAATTTATTCCACATATTGGGGACATGACAAGACACAAATGATTACAATTACAGGACTGTACATGCACGGTGACCGTGGAAATTCAGTACGGCGTAGCGCCACCAGGCGCTGCAATCAGAGCCGCTAGACGTCGTGGCATGGAATCAAAGAGATTATGCTGCTGGGGAATACTCTGCCACGCGGTTTGTAGGCGCGTCCATAAATCCTCAACAGTGGTTGAAGGAGGACCTGAACGAACAAGGTGCCGACCGACCATATCTCAGACATGTTCAATGGCTAACATATCCGGCGAACGGGCAGGCCAGGGAAGCAATGGTATCCGTCGTTCTTCGAAGAAGGCTTGCACATTCTTCATCACATGCGGCCGGGCATTGTCCTGCTGGAATATGGCGTCTGGAACGGCCTGCAGGAGGGGTAGTCTCGGGCTCTAAAGCCTCCCTGATATTGCGGTAGCTGTCCAGATAGCCCTCAAGACGTAGGAGGCGAGGTCGCATGTCATAGGCAATTGCGCCCCAAACCATCACACTTGGCGTTTGTACGCTATGCCCTCAACAATACAGTCTGCCCGATGGCGTTAACCACGGTGGCGTCTAACGCATATGCGGCCATCACTGTAGGACAAGTTGAAGCGGGACTCGTCCGGAAACACTACATTTGGCCACTCAGCACGCCAGTGTCGGTGTTCACGTGCCCATTGCAGTCTACGGCGTTGGTGGTTGCTGGTCAATGGAAGCCGGCGCAATGGCATGCGGCCCTTAGAAGACGGCGTCGAACCGTCGATGCAGACATCCCCACACCCGTTGCAGTGCACCAACGTCGAGCCAACACCGTGGACGAAGTTGTTCTGTCCGTTAGGCCAAGCGTACAAGATGGCGGTCATCTCGCGCTGTGGTCACATTGTGTCGTCCAGTACCCTGTCGGCGTGGTGTACGGCCCTCTTCTCTCCACTGGTTCCAAATACGCCTCACTGTTGAAGCAGCGTACCCTGTACGAGCCGCAATGTCACGGAACGACAGACCCATCTCCCAGAGCCCTATAATTCTGCCCCGTTCGAACGCACTCACACGCTGATATTCCCTCCTGTAATGTCGGCGAGGCATAGTGGCACTTAGGTACACGTTTCCACTTCGTATGTCGGCTCCGCACTGATTGAGCGTTGCATAACCCTGCCCTGGCCGGTCACACACAGAAGGGCACTACTGGGCATACGTGCAGGCCATCTCTCTGCAATTTAAAACACTTATTATGGTTCCGCTGTTCTACGCGTCCTCTGATTTTGGCGTGTTTCATACCATTGCTTCTGAGTGTTTCACTTTCTATAAACAGCAGTGTATGTCCACTCAAGGCCTCCCAAACCCATAATTGAAATGGTCCTTGTATTAATCATAAAATTAATGATATTTCACCTTCGGTTTGAAACCTGATTCTCCAGTTGAGCTTCCCATAATATTTTTAAGCAATAAGTACTGATCCGGTTCATATTTCTGAAGGAAAATTTCCCAAAGTTTGTGAATAGAGTGATCACAGGATAAGTGCCTGTTCTTCCAACCAGTTCGACCATAATGTGCCACTCCGTAGGGAAAGGAACGCACAAACTCTTGAATTAGCAGATGGGTATCTTCTGGGACTATTCGATTATTAATATGCTTCCACGGCCAAACTGAGGGGAAGATACTCCTTTCTGAGCAAGGCGGCATAACCTCTCAACACGTCCTTTTGTTACACCATGTAGAGCGATGAAAGATTTCCTGCAAACAATTTCAACTTGACAGCCAACTATAATCTGATACAGTGAAAAATATGTACTTGAATCATGTTCATAGATATGTGATTGCTTGCATATTTTCATAAACAGATAGTAGTAACAAAAATAAATTTCCTTTATATGTTGTGAAAGTAATTATCATCCCTTGGGCAATGACGTATACTGTTATCTGGTGGTCGTCACGCTTGTGATGAATACGGTAGAATCAGGCAATATGGAAATGTATCCAGAGCATTCTTGCTTAGGATGCCATTAAATTCTGATATCAACAGTGCCTTTGTGTCACTAGAAAATCTGTCAAAGCATTTTCGTTTACACCTGTAAATCAGTTAAATTATTTTCATTATTAATGGAGCATATCACAGGATAGCAAAGAAATACATGTTTAGGTAATGGAAAAGAGTAGGCATTTCTTACCGACAACTAGAGCCACTCTGTCGAGCATCAATCTTCTGTCCTTTCCAGTTTACAAGTTCCTTACCACTAACTTTACTATCCCTTATTATATTTCTCCTCCATTTACCTACGTTTCTTTCCTTTCTCACATATTCATTACACTGAGATTCACTTTCATCACTACTGCTCGCCATTTTGCCGCTAATATCTAACCATGTGAGCTTGCAGAGCAAGAGAGCAATCTCTTGGCACTGAAGAGAAAGTCACACATATCCGTACCAAAACAGGACATGTCAACTTGACAAGTCCCCCTCTTCAATTTAACCTCTTATTTTCAGGGTCAACCATATTGCTGACAAGTCTTGTTTTGCCATAAAATGATGCGGGACTAAGGATTTATACATACCGTAATCTCCTTTTTGATCTTAGTGTTTCAATTGCGGACCTCCACTTCAGAGTTGGGTGGAATGTACGTAGGTATATCATATTTTATTTTCTGAAACAAATTTTGATTCCTACCGCTTCAATGGAACCGACATCAATATCAATTTACTTGTCGTAAGATTGCAATTAAAAGCTATTAACACTCCTCCCGTACGCACTACGTGCAAGTTCTTGCCGAAAATATTTACAGCGATTATTTAAAAAATCTCTATCATACATGGAATAATTTAGTCAAATTTCTGATAATTATATGACTATGTATTCAAAAACAAGGGCACTAGTGTAGAAGTTCTTTAGTTTGATATTAAGACCCCCTCCCATTCTGATAGTATACTGAAGTTTTATTCTCAGAAGACATCTAATTTACGTAAGAGAATTCACACCATCCGGTATTTTTAATGTGTAATCTTAGTTCCATGCTCCTTTTTCTCTTAGACGAATAACACCAGTCAACCTACAGATAAGCGTACTTTTTCTCGACATTAACTTTTCTTGCACGAGCAAATATAATTGTTCATTTTCTGAACAGACTTTGTTTGCTATACAATGTGTATAAGAACTATACCTACAAAACTAATCAGGGATGCTCTTGGTGTTATATTAAGATCGATGGTGCAATCGGATTGGCATGGCGGAGAAAATGTTTCTTTTCGGGAATACGAGGTTAATTTAATACTTACGAGCACGCGATTCTAATTGACGAGCTTGCAGTATTTACTATGCTAGAGAGCTATCTGCTGCCTGTTGCTGTGCGTCAGAGGATGGAGGGGCAGGGAGGGGAAGTAGGAAGAGGGAATGCCGAGTGCGAATGCCAGTTTCTCGTTCGTTTCGCATAGACGCTTCCCAGCCCCAGAAGGCAGTGTACAGTTTGTTCTGCACAAAAAAAATACTATGAGAACCCCGCAGAAAGAAAACGTGTACTTGTACCAAGAATACAGGCAGCTTTCTAGGTCGTTCGCGATACACCACACATCCTGAAAAGAGTCAAAGGTCACTACTACACCGTTGTGAATTGTATTTGAAGTATGAGGGGGGGCATACTGACCACCTACTGCAATCAAACGATGCGATTATTGTTTACTTCGTTCCGTATTTCATTCTATTTACAATGTTGTGAGTGAAGGAATACGCAATCGTAGGGTGGTAACGCTGTATCTTCGAGCATGTTAAATAACCAAGAACGTTACTGCGACCAACAGACGAGAGTAGAAACGATCTGATGCATTCCTTGAATGACTAGTGTGTCTTAATTACAGTGTGTTCTCGTACTGTACTGCGTGTGCAGGTACGGCTATTAAAACGAACTGTGGATATTGCCTGTAAAAGACAAGGACAATCCTGTGCGAGTCGAACGAGGAAACTTGGACATACGCGCAGAGCATTATCTCTGTCTCCATCATACACCCCACTTCCCCTCCCTCACAAATCTCTTCCCTGAAGCACGGCGACGGCTTGTTCTCTGCCATAGAAAATACGGCGAGTTCGTAAATTTTAATCATACGCCCGGATGTAACAAAGTAAGTTCTTATTCTCGAAAATAAACATTTTCTCCGCCAATCCGATTGCACCATCGTTCTTAGTAGGAAGATCATCCCTGATGTTTTTGTCAGTATTGTTTTGATGCATCCTGTATATTGGTGAGGGAGTACAAAAATCGACGCCAGTGTGATTAGATTCCTTATCACTGTGTCTGATTAATATAACGATGATTCCTCTGCCTGACTGCTCTGGCTTTTTCTTCAAACGATTACAAACATCATGCCTTTCCTCTTTTCATTGTGTCATAAGTGTTTGGCTTATCGCGATTCCCTTCAGTTTCCAATGTATTTCATTATCCATATTGTTCTTGTCATCTAGTTGCATTTTCAACTCACTTATCTCCTTTTCTATGGAAGCATTCTCGCTCTTGAGATTCTCTATGGATAGTAAACTTGCCTAAATAGTTTCAACTTGCTTCTTCAGAATATTAGAATTTTCATCTAAGTTTCCATATGTTTATTGAAGTGATTTTCCCAGTTCTTCTTCCGTTCGGCGATTCGATTCCCCTAACCTATAACTTTTACTTCATGGCTCATGGAACGAAGGCAAAAACTATCCGTACACGCATCTATTTATTTTTGACGTAGGTCAATCAATAAATTTGAGCGAAATTGGTGACCTCATAGCGGTGACCTTCCCTTGTGGGAAGAATTGAAATTTGTAACCAACCACGTGACAGACACCACTAGAACCTTTAACGAAGTAAATCAATTAATATGCAAATAAATGGTCTTATGCAACTTATTCTACACAGAACTCTAGCAAAAGTGTAACTGGCGAATAGGGTGGGAAGAAAAGTAAAACATATTAAATTAGAAAATTATCGGGTTGTAATTCAATAGTGTAATTTGAAAGTATGCATTGCAAGGTTTTCATTTCAACTGTGAATTCTTAAGTTCAGTGAGTATGAGTTTCTTGTAAATATTTTATCATGCTTAAATAGAAGTGTTCAGATTATTCTTCTCTTTATTTCTGTTTTTTTTTTGTTTTTTGTTTTTTTTTTTTTGCTTTACATTACACGGACACAGACAGGTCTTACGGTGACGGTGCGAAGGAAGTGATGGAGCCTGGTGCCCGGTGTGAAAATGAGAGACCAAGGAAAATATCTTCAGGGCTACCGACAGTAGGGTTCGAACCACCAAGTAAACAGCTACACGTCTCCAACCGGAAAATAGACACTAATTCTGGAAAATGAGATGCAAATTTGGATAAAATAGTTTTTAACTAAGACAAAAACAGATTCTAATTTCTCAAGTGCCTAGTAATTCCAAACAGCATCAAATTATACCTGCAGTTACATTTGTTTGAGCACTGAGTTCTTGTCTGCTTCAGAAATGTGCGCGTATCGGATCATTACGTACCAAACTAATGAGCTGTGATTGCACACTCATTGCAAAATCAGGTACATGGTTGTAATGACCTTTACTCGGCTCCTAAAATGTAGCCTCTACCGGTTCTATTCTTTCTAAAATATTCCGTATAATCATCACTACAATGATGTCAATAAATAACGGAAGCTTAACCGCAAGAATTAAGACTGTTTCCAGGGCAAGTAAAGGTGGAATGGAAAACTATCGGTGAACCTAATAGATACCGTATATGATTGCACTGCATGAATCCACCATTACACTGATAAATCACATGTAGATACTTTCCAGGAATTTAACTGATATATGAAATGTTCTTATGAAATATATTGTGGACTGAAATAATTAGAGAAAATAGGATGGACATCTTGTACTCAGACATCTTAGAATTAGCTTACAGGAGATTTTGTTAATTTTAAGGAGAGTAGGCGTAGTAAGGAAACTAAAAAGCCCTAATTCAATGATAGCTATTTTGCAATTCTGTTGATGATGATGCTTGTTGTTTAAAAGGGCCTAACGTCTAAGGTCATCGGTCCCTATATTTTGCAAATATGTTTGTCTTAAATATGCCTAAGAACGCTAATGAAGAATATATGTTTCGCATTTATCAGTGTATAAAGGGAGGCTATTTTCCAACCATTATTGATATATTTGGCACTATTATGTACACTAATGTAATACAGACGTAAAATTTGTAGTCTAGCTGTAATAATTCAAAAGCTGTTTACTTCCTCGCTAAGTCCACTACTTTAATTTGTTAATTTATATCCGTATTACTTTCTGTTTCAGAGGCGTCTTGGTGGAACAACCAGTGAGAATTCGACAGTCGAGTATGCCGATTATATGGATAAAACCAATACGACAGTCCATATACAACAAACGAAATCGCTATGATTGTCCTCTATACGTTACATCTGAACGTCGTGGAGTTGTTTGCACGAGAGGAATTTCCAGCAATTTCGTAATGACTGTTCCACTGAAAACCAATAGAGAAGTTTCGCATTGGATTAAGCGTGGAGTGGCAATGATATGTCAGTCAGATGAGTAACGATATACCAGGAGCGAGACCTGATCCATGAGGCCAACTACATTTCCGTATCTGATAAAGATTTGTACAAAAGGGTTAGAAAATAATTTTTTGAAACAAAGTCGATAGCTAAGTGATGTATGCAGAATCGAAACCAGAACCCAGCGACATCTTATAATATGTAAAAAGACATTTACTCTAATTTTTACGAGATAAATCAGAAGCCATAAATTACTATCTTTACCTCTTTGTGAGTTTAGTAAATTTGTTTCACTCAGCAATGTTTGTTCCTTATAAATTCAGTCAGGAATGAGACCTAGTTTACTAAAGAAGAGCAATTTTCTCATTCTCAAATGATATAATTCCTGAAAATTCCACTGTAATACTAATGTCGGTATTCTGTTTACTCTTTACACTATTATACGATATTTGGGAACGAGCACGTAATACAAAATCCTTGAAACTTTCGATGGAACCATCATCCTCAAATTTCCATGTGTTCAACAGAAAAAAATAATTACTATCAATAGTTTAATATCGTGAAATCTTCATACATAGCTCCTCTGTTCTAACTATTCTTAATTATGAAGGTTCCAGTTAACCTCCAGTGATCTCTTGGCAGAATCACAGCCCACAACACAGTGTTCAGAGGTTGGAAAGTTTTGAAATCTGTCCTCATAATGCGATCTTCTCACTGATTAATGGAAGAAGATTTATCCAGTGGCCGGCAGACATAAGAAAGGCATCAAGAATGGATTTTAGGACCAATACTCACGTACAGAGAGAAATAGAATGCACCGCGATCTTGGGGGGAAGCAGAGAAAGATATTTCCAAGGCAAACGTGAAAACTATGTACATTATTCGGACATAGTTTAAGTAGGCCTACTGTGATGGTACAGGCACGACTTTGTAAAACGCAATAATTTTATGTACAGTAAGGTAGTATAATAGCAGCAGTACGGTGGCTTGCCACTGTATGTTATGAGTTACTCCAGACTGATGGTCAAGTGACCTGTTTTGACAAACACACCTGGATGAAGGCCATATTAGTAGAATTGTTCAGAACAACACAAACTGGTTATTGCTAGACTGATAACAGGCGTGGCCTATTCTAGCTGGAAAAGTTATCTACAAACGAGTGGGTGGGTATGCTTCTTATTTTGGGTGAAGCACATCGTAATGCAGAAACATCGACCGATTGTACACCCTAAAGATGAACGTTCGTTGCTGTGTAACAGCGAGTACGCGATACTGGCAATGTTCTACCGTAACATCGAGACTGCGGTCGTCAAAATTTGTGGCAAGAGTCTTCAGTAGAAACCGACATTATGGACATAACTCAACGGCACCCAGAGAAAAAAAAGGGCAAAATGTTTTGCGCGAAATTTATGTGTCCCAGTGGGCTGTACAAGAGATCCTGCGTAAAGAGCGCCTGCGACCACATCATGTGCAACAGGCACAGTGCCTGGAAGACGAGGATTTTGCACAAAGGTGAGAATTCTGTACGTGGCTTCTAAACGAAATGGCACAGCAGCCACTGTACCACTTCTGACTGCTAGCCGCAAACGAAGCCAGTTTCGCGAGGAATGGGGTGTTAATCCTCCATAGTACGGTAGCTATACATGGGCTGTCCTTACCCCTCAAGCGATTTGCTAGGAACATATTAAGCGTTTTATATATATATATATATATATATATGTAATGGCGTACGCCCTCCGGAGAGGCCTAGTACAGGTATTTTACGTTGAAGTCCAATAGGCGACCTGCGCGTCTGTGAGGATGAGTTCCTATGTAAGATGAATTCTAATGTTTAAGACAGCATAAACGCCCAGCCCCCGAAACAATGGAATAACCATTCGAGGTTAAAATCATTGTTCCGGCTGAGAATCGAACCTGATAACACTTGAACCAAAGGCCAGCATGCTAACCAATTAGCCATGGAGCATTTAAAGCAGTGATTTACAGTGAATGTGTGGGCTGTTTTCGTTGGTGATTGCCTAATTGGACCCCACCTATTACCCATGTGCCTGACAAGTGCAAATCACCCAATATTACTCAGAGATGAAACATCGGTGTACCTTGAAAATGTACTGTTCCAAATTCGCATTAAAAAGTACTTCCTTCACGATGTTGCACCATCTCATGCCAGCCGCGGTGTACGTGAAAACCTCGACCGTAGATTTCCATGGCGTTGGATAGGACTCATTCGACCAATTAGGTCGTCAGTTCGGTCTCCTAATTGAGATCCCCTGGATTTCTACTTTGGGGCTATATCAGGAGTCTGGGGCATGCAAGGGAAATCGACACGGAAGATTAGCTCTGCCAACGTATTTTTGCTGCAGCAGAATCCATACGGGTGGACTATTTCCACCATCGTGTGTCATGGTGTCTGTATGAAGGTAAACGACCACAGCATTTAACTAATTGGACCCCACATATTACCCACGCGTCTGACAGATGATGTTTACAAACATTCGCTGTATGTCATGAACACAGACACCAGTGCCATGGTTGTTTGTCTGACGGTCACCCGTGTGCAGTGAGTACAAATGTGTTTGCAATTACCTCGTGTGTGGCGTAAAACAAAACGGAAAACATTGACTTTTGTCTTTATGGACAAAAATAGGACGTTTAGAGCTGTACGATATTGCTGCGAATACATTTCCTATTTTTCCCTCACGTTTTCGGTATAACTTTTCCTTACACGTTGTATTAGAAACCCTGCTTGCTTGAATGGGAATTACTGCAATGAGGAAAAAATACTATACTTCTGTAAGATCTCGTATATAAACCAATTTTAGTTGGCAGTTGTTAAGAATTTGGCTAACTTAATGGCGCCTTACAAGATGCCCTAGGTCGAAACATCGATGTATGTATTGTACCCTTGGAACAACTGTATGGTGACGGTAAGTTCTTTTCTTCCGGCGTAGCTAATTATTTACTTATGGGTCGCACTCAGTCCACTGCCACATCTTTACTGAGTCTTAGGGGATCCTAACTATTCCCAAACTACTTTAAATATAGACTGAAATCTACTTCCCATTAAATTAAGTGAGAAACAAAAACCAAATGAAAAAGTGTAATTAAGAATTTAAATAATGATTCATTCAAAGTAAGAAATTAAAATATTACACGTTATAAATTCTTGAACTGGGGAGTCATCCATTGAATCTCCCTCATTTATTCTGATTTCTTTACATAAATGGAAATATTGATTCCACATGAATCATTAAAGACCATTTTCCTTACACATGAAGTAAACAAATCAACAGATTTTCGTAAGGTAGGAAGATAACTACACTTTTTACATGAATTTATATGAGGGATTGCAACTAACACCTTCCAGAAAACAAAAATCAACTAAAGAGGTTATATTTTAGTAGCTGGCTTCTCAAGTGAGAAGATCTCTTCGTCTATGATTAATGAAATAGTTCATTTATTAATTTCCAATTAATTATTGATTAATTAAAACCTTCATTCAGTAATGTTCTTTATCAGGATATTAAAACCTTAAACTTTAAAGTTTTACCTGTTCAGTTATGGATAATTTTTCCAATTGTCACCATCCTGAACATCTTTATTAAAAATCTATTAGAACAATGTTTGTTGCGTATAGGCTGTTAAATATGGTTAGCTGTCGTAGCTAGTTGTCAACTCTATCTGGCTTACTGAAATAACAATCAAAACTGACTAAACTCCATGTATAGACCCTTAAACTTCTAATAAAAACACTTCAATGCTGCACAACAACATAACACATACGTACAGATCAAAAACAGCACGAAATATGTCAAATCAATCTCAAATTTATTACAAATTACAACAAACTAGAACCCTCTATTAAAGTTAAAATACAATTTTAGGAAAGGTTTACTACATAAACATGAGGTCATTCAAAACCGAGGTGTTTGAATTATTTATCATTCCATGCTAAAGATCTGTACAGCATTTCAGGAATTAAAACTATGCATATACGTATTTTTTTGCTAGTTGCTTTACGTCGCGCCGACACAGATAGGTCTTATGGCGACGATGGGACAAGGAAGGGCTAGGAGTGGGAAGGAAGCGGCCGTGGCCTTAATTAAGGCACAGCCCCAGCATTCGCCTGGTATGAAAATGGGAAACCACGGAAAACCATTTTCAGGGCTGCCGATAGTGGGGTTCGAACCTACTATCTCCGGAATACTGGATACTGGCCGCACTTAAGCGACTGCAGCCATCCAGCTCGGTCATATACGTATTAACACAGCCATTACCTATACCCCGTTAACACCTGTTTTATAAAACAAAAACACAGTATAATGTTAATCACGTCTCAGGATGCTATCATACAAGACAAGTAGTTCATTTTTGTAACACGTAAAGATTCATCAACATTCGGTTTGCAGTGAATACTACCCTGTGTTTTCAAGTTACATGACAGGATACGGGATACAGTCTTAACAACGTCTTTACGACGGTTTAAAGGAAACGCATCAGAATATTTCTTGCCTAATTATCTTGCAGATGGAGTTACCTACTGGTTTTTCATAATATTTTTGTGTTGCCAAGTAATTTTGACTAAAATTTCGAGTTTCAACACAACAACACCACTGAAGTAAACCAATAGCTACTCTTATAGAAGAATAACCTAAAGGTTATAATCTAAAAATTACAATTCAATATTTACAATATTTCTTTTCTGGTTTAAATAAGGAGTTTCAATAAAGATTGCCATCCTTTCCAGCGTTCAGGCTAGAGTCCATATTACTTCACTGCTCAGACCGTGCAGATCATGAGGTTTCATGTGGTCAGCACGACGGATCGTCTCGGCCGTAATTCTTGGCTTTCTAGACCACGGCCACCACCTACAATTTAGAAGGTTCCTCAATTGTAATCACGTAGGCTCAGTGGACCTCGAAATAGCCCTCAAATCCAGGTAAACATCCCTCATCTGGCCGGGAATCGAAACCGTGGCTTTCGGGTAAGAGGCAAGGACGCTACCCCTACACCGTGGGGCCGTAAACTATGTCTGCCAGCGAATGTAATTTTAAGATTTAATGCGTTACGTCCTTAACTTCTCCATCTGCTCTCTCTTTCTTTCTACAGTGGATTAGATGGAAAGACTACACTAGAACCACACGTAGTCAAGAAACGGATATTAAATTATTAATACTTGACATGAAACAACCTAAAATAGTACCGTACTTCAGATAATTCTGTGAGCTATCATAAAGCATGTAATGAATGCCTTGCATTCAGAGATAATACGATCCTGGTGATACACTTTCTCAAGACATTGGTAGGTGTATATTGTTGAGTTATCAACGCAAGATTCTCTTTCAAGTGTAATACAGTGACAATGTACAAGGGGAAATCTAACTCCAATTATTGAATAAATCTGCAGGACTTTTAAATCGAGAAGCCTATATTATTAAATATAAACATTTTCAACCAGTGAAAAGGAAAAGTTGTTTTCTTCATGGATCTTTAAGCTATGAGGTGTTCATTGCAGGTGTATAACGAGGAGGAGCAAATGTGGAAAAGGTATGTTCATTAAGAAATCCTTTACAAGTATTATTCGCCATGATAAATACAAAACCTAACGAGTATTGTGAGCATATTTCACCATTGCGGGTATTAAACGATGATTGGATCGACAAATTTCATTAGACGCTGATGGATGATATAGAAAGAAATAACAGCGGCTATAGTGCAATATTATCGGGTGATTTTAATCGAAGGATTGAAATTAGAACAGAAGGGTATGAGATCATGCTTAGAGGTGGGAAAAATATAGAAACTAACATTAATTGGTCATTTCCAGTTGTCTGTTGTTGAAAGTTAAGCAATGCTGCTGAGGACGACATGACGTAGGTGCAGCAATGTAGAAAGCAAAAAAACACGATGATTATCACTGACTACACTTATATATACATACTTAACACAAATACAGTATGATAACACGTCGAAATATATATCTAAACAATAATTTTCAATTGATCCACGAAGCAGTATCACTATTGTACGATCCATATCTGATAGCTCTCTATATCGGCAACTGATTGTCTGGAAATATAACTCGCTCACTGAACTGATCGTGTACAAAATACACAGTAGTTCACGAATGATCCGCCGCGCGATGTCAGTATAACAGCATTAACACACTTACCTTCTCCTCTCATACAGAAACCACGACTGACCTGTGACAGCAGTAACAACAACACAACTCCACAACTCTCAACATTCTTCATATACACACTGGCTATGCTTCTAAATAATTCTGCTTTATTACAACATAGTATTACTTCAAGATACCTGAAAGATTCAATAATTTCTAGAAGTCCTTGGTAAGTTCCTGTACTAGAATCACCCTAATGATATCTACAAACACCTATAATGTCTTGGTACTTGAAGATTCCAGAGCTCGCTTGGTCGCTTTCACTAACATACACACTGGGCGAGTTGGCCGTGTGGTTAGGGGCGCGTGTCTGTGAGCTTGCATCCGGGAGATAGTGGGTTCGAATCCCACTGTCGGCAGCCCTGAAGATGGTTTTTCGTGGTTTCCCATTTTCACACCAGGCAAATGCTGGGACTGTACCTTAATTAAGGCCACGGCCGCTTCCTTCCAACTCCAAGGCCTTTCCTATACCATCGTCGCCATAAGACCTGTCTGTGTCGGTGCGACGTAAAGCCACTGGCCGGCACTAACATACACTTACAGTTGGGTCCTCCTCAATAACTTGCAAGACACTTGTGATTATTTATAATGCATAGGCACGATGTAACCTTAACCAGAAGTCTCCTTAATTTAATCTGCATATAACCAGAAGTTTTCTGATGATTTACAATTGATAAATGTAACCTAACCTAAAATGCATGAGACATATACACATGAATAAACATAAATAAATAAACTAACCTATAATACATCAATATAGTAAAAAAGGAAAATTGTGGGAAGACGCTGGAAATAACCTGACAATATCAGGTTAGACGCCACGAAACTATTACATGGAAATTACGGTAAATGGGGGTATAAAGAATGTTCTGGAGGTCAAACAGTAGAAATCTCGGGAAATACTGAACGTGTGGAAATCATTCAATGTAAAAGGATACCTTTCTGATAACGTCTCGGGTATTAAAATTTACTGAGATTAGAATTAGGAAGAGAAGTAAATGGAGAAAGAGATAAATTGACCGAAATTGAGAAGTTCTGGGACGAAGTGGTCTGTTATTCTATTGGCCCACTTTAACTTTGATTGCCATACCACTCTTCATATGTTAACCATCTTTCCGTTCAATAGGTAAACTCTAGAGAGAAATATATAATTTTCCTTGTTCAACTGTTAACGCTCATTGAAGAATGTGCGCGAAACTTAGGCTCCTTTTTTCTGGTGCTGTAAAATGTTAATTCACGCTGTTATTGAATGTCATAATATGAATTGAAATGTAATGTTCAGATAATACTCTTTCCATCGAGAATAATTCTAAGAAAGCCATAACAAACGACGCATTGAACACATTTGAATTTACCAAAGGAATTAAGTGAGAATATAATTTTTCCGGTGAAATGTATGAAAAATAATAGTGGAGTACAGGTTGCTAAGAAGGCCCCCATGATTATTCGTGGGTGCTGCACTTCTGGTATGTGCCATAACAAGTTTTCAAGAGAAAGAGAATGATAGATTTTCGACACCGGTATTCTATGAGTTTCAAAACATGAGTATGGAAGACTCACTCCTCGCATAGTTCATCATTTTGAAATATAGCTACAAATTAAAAATAGTAACATTTGATCATGAAGTTAGTCAAATGAATACTTGGTCTTGAAGACAGAAGGAGTAGCTTTTGGCGTCTAGATAGTTTACCGTAATATTGCTCCAAATAACACCTAAAATATCGAGTATAAATCGAAGAATAACATAACACACGACACATTGAAAGAGAAGCAACACATTTCAGTAAACCAAAGGAATTAAGTGAGAATTTGGGGACTCTTGCGGTCAATAGCCTCCAACCTGTGTTTAACGTCCACATACATAACGACAACTCCTCCTTCCTCGATATCAAAGAATATTAATCCTATCACTGTTGCTTCATTTTAAGTTATACTTTGAATAAAATGGAGCATTTTCAACACGGAACAGAAATCATATACTCCTTTGATGATGCGCGTGGCGAAATTAAAAACATCACTGTGATGAGCTTTTTAACATTTTTGCAGGATTTAACAATGTTGGTGTCACTTGTCTCTTGCCCCGAATAGGATTTAGTTTTGGTCAATGAGACAGAATTTTGCCTTAATACACACTAGGACCAAGAGACAGAAGACAGCTGGGATATAATTGTATTCTTTACTAGTGATGGTACAGCGCAGATCTCAACCTACACCTTTTGGAGTTATTTATGCCAGAGAAATCATCCTAAATAGGGAAGAATTATTGCTAAGCTATTTTCTGACGATTTCTGAAGAAGAATTGCATTTAAGTTTCAAAACAATGTCATATTGTCCGACGTAGTACAAGTCTGATGGGCTGAAATTGTTCTCCACTTCATGCTGTTCGTACGTTGTAGCTCACGATCTTTCGTGTTTGGAGGAGAAACGTTTCAAAGCAGGGTTTTGAGAATATAACACGAAACATGAAACATTCAATTCTGTGACTCCATTAAAAGCCAGGGATGTCAGGATCATTGCAGATATCTGTGGGAAAAATGCACGATAATTCATAACAATGGTGTTTGCAGGGAGTGGTGAGGAAGCACCGAACGCTCAGGATGAGACGGAACAAAGTGGAATGTAATTTGATGGACTCGCAAAATCAGCAACAGGAGTTGAAGGTGTATGAAATTATAAAAGACGAAGATCAAGGGAAATTAAACAAACTGAACTCATCCAGTGAATGGCGTGCTGAAAACAGTGACAAGTATTGTAAGTATGGTAGTACAGGTTACAGTTTATTGGTTTCATTCTATTCTCTTGATTTTTATAATTGTTTCAGTATAACTTGAACAATTTTTCAAGGGATCGAATTAAATTCGCATATTGAAGAACATTAACCTCCTTTTTCTCAAAACAAATATGAAATTAGGTCTTGAATTATGAAATACACTACCAAGTGAGTGATGAAATGAGAAGTACTATCACCGCAAGATTTGGGTAAGACGCAGATTAGACGACAGTAGTAATCTCGCATTCACAGTACTGAGTCCTCATGAATACAGATGAACGTATTGGCTACTCTACCAACATATTCATTATTTTATAATTGTTAGGCTCTTCAGTCTGCCAAAACTAACTATTAGTAAATAAATGTACAAACTACCTGAAAGAAAAAGCATATTGTAACAGTATTACACCAGAAAAAGAAACAAACTAGAATGAAATTTTTCGTTCCTGAAATAGCATCATCAGATTCTATCAAATCACACTCAGATATTTAGAAATAAATATTTATGTTCAGCCAGGAAGATAACCTGGGGTAGTTTCTGCGAACACCTTGAGACTCTGGCCAAAAAACGGGGGTGATATGCGATTATAAGAACTCAGCAAGAGAGTCCTCTTAGCCTCTGTCACCTCAATTCTCCAACTTCCTACCTACACGTGGTGCCCCTGTTAAGCCGAGCAACTCAGTGGAAGGTTGGGTAACCAACCCCAGCGGGAAACTGAGTCGGTGAGCAGACAGTTTTTGGATGTCAGTGGAAGGCAACGGAAAACCATCACTGAAATCCAACAAGTTCATTGCAATGGACCTCTGTGTAGAAGACTCCGGAGGTAAAACTTGCCCGCAATCGGATCTCCGGGAGGGGAATACATAGAAAAGTAAACAGATTTTGAGGATAGCTACATGGAATGTACTAACTTCATTACAGCAAGGAAAAGTGGAAAATGCTAAACAGGAAATGGCTAAAAACAAACTTGACACACTAGGTATGAGTGAAGTGAGATGGGGAGGTAGTGGAGTACTGGAGAGCGGAGGATATACACTATATTACTCAGGTGCTGAGCATAGTGGACAACATGGAGTAGGAATACTAATCAAGAAGATATAAAGCCTAAAATGTTGAAGAGAGAATATATAAATGAGAGAATAATTATACTAAGATTGAAAGGCGATCAGAAATATTTAGTAATAATTCAAGTTTATATGTCAACCAGCCAACACCCAGAAGAGGAGATAGCGGATTGTTACGAGTAAATAGAATTAATTAGTGGAAGAGAAATGAAGAATGCATATGTGGTGATAATGGGAGATTGGAATGCCGTTGTTGGAGAAGGACGTGAAAACAAAATTGTTGGGAAATATTTGCTCGGAATTAGAAATGACAGAGGTCAGATGTTAGTTGAGTTCTGTAAAAGAAACAACATTGTTACTGGAAATACATTGTTTGAAAACAGTAAAAGGCGGAGGTATATTTGGACATCTAGTATTAATAATGAAAGGCACCAATTAGACTATATAATGATACAACAAAGATATAGGAGTGGCTTAAAAATGCAAAATGTTATCCAGGAGCTGACATATGTTCTGATCACGACCTAGTTGTTGCAGAACTGTGCATATAAAAGAGTAAGGACAAGTAAGAACAATGAAGTGATATGCCTTGAAAATTCGAAACAAACAAAAATGTTGTAGATTTGGAAGAGAGGCTTGTTGAAAAATTACAAACTGAGAATGAGGTTAAATGTATTAATGAAAAATGGGCGAGATTTAGAAACAACCTTAGAGACGGAAAAGGAAGTTCAGAGAACAAAACGAAGGAGAAAGATAAGAAAGGAATGTGTAACTGAAGAAAAGTTGTGCAAAATGGGAGAAAGGAGAAAATAGGAAAAGGGAGAAAGATGTATGGAAAAATGAAATAAAGAATTAAGAAGGGAGACTGAACATGCTAAGGAAAAGTAGTTCAGAGAAACATGCAGCAAAATAGAACGGTTGAAAAGTGAAGGTAAATATGACCTTATGTACAAAGAAGCTATGGAGGTAATATTCAAGGACAAAAGAAATGGGAGTGGAATGACTGAGATTAAAACATTGGATGGACAGTTAGTAAGTGAGCCTGAAAGAGTTAAGGAACGGTGGAAAGAGTTCATGGAACGGTTATATGATTAGAACAGGAGACCCGATGAGAGTAGTATAAATTTGGAGAAGGAAAATGAAATAATTGAAGATCAGATTGGGTTCAGGATATTAGAAAAGGAACTATTAGGGAAATGAAGAATGATAAGGCAGTTGGTGTAGATGAAATACCAGTTGAAGTACTCAAAGTACTGCAAGGGAGAGGAAATGATATACTTGTAAAACTTTGTTATGAAATGTACTTAAAAGGGAAATGGCCAAAAGATTTTCTGTAAAATATAATAATACCAATAGAAAAAAAGGGAAAATAGTAAGAAATATGAAGAACACAGGACACTAAGTTTAATTTCTAATGCAGCTAAAATATTATTAAGAGCAAGAAACAGAAGGATTTACAGACGAATGGAGAATTATATTGGCGAAGCACAATATAGATTTAGGTATGGAGTAGGCACAAGGGATGTCATTGGTTTACTGAAAGTCATAGGGGAAAGGTACATAGAGAAGAATAGAAAAGTATACACAGTCTTTGTAGACTTAGGGAGGGCATTTAACAAAGTGAGGTGGGATAAGCTCTTGGAGATACTTAAAAAACATGGAGTGGAATGGAGAGAGAAAACTGATCAAGGAATTATATTACAACCAAGCAGAAAGAGTGAGAATAAGAGAAGAATTAATAGAAGAAATCAGCCTGGGAATGGTGTTAGACAGGGTTGCTGCTTATCACCAACTTTGTTTAATATTTACTTGGAGGAAATTATTTTTGGATATTTGGAGGTCAATGTTGGAGGTAAGATAATTGAATGCATAAGATTTGCTGATGATATGGCAGTAATAGCTGAAAATTTGAAGGACCTCCGCAAAATGCTGAGAGAATAAAACAAAAAGTGTGGAGAGTGTGGATTGAGCATGAACAAAAAAAACAAATTCATGATACTTGGAGGTAAAGGTGAAAAGGCGGCAATCAAGGTAGGGGGAGAAATTATTGAACAGGTTAATAAGTTTAAGTATCTTGGAAGAATTGTGACTGAAGTCCTTCACTCTATAACAGACATAAAAGCTCGAATTGCCTTAGCCAAGGAAAGTTTCAACAAGAAGAAAAAACTGTTTAGTGGCCGCTAAAGAAATATATGAGGAAGAGACTTGCAACATATTACGTATGGAATATAGCTCTATATTGCAATGAAATATGGACATTAAGGAAGGAAGAACAGAGAAGAAGAGAGTTATTTGAGATGTGGATTTGGAGATGAATTGAAGGAGTAAGCTGGGAAGATAAAATATCAAATGAGGAAGTTTTGAAGAGAGTGGGAGAAGTGAGGAGCATGCTGACTGTAATCCAGAAAAGTAAGAAAAATTGAATAGGGCATAATATAAGACATAATACCTTACTACGTGTAGCAAAGGAAGGGATGATAAAAGGAAAACGAGGAAGAGAAATGAGACGATAGCAGTTATTAGACAGCATTAGAAAAGGAAAGGAAGATTATGCAGAAGTGAAGAAAAGGGCACAAGATCGAGAGATATGCAGGTTACAGCCATGATTTTACCTGCCGGATGGCATAACAACCTATGATGATGGTGATGTGTTTAAATACATAGGAACATGAAATCTGGAGCTTATCTTAATGATGTCCCCCTTTCTCTCCACTCCAGCATTTACTGCGAAGTTTCTGAAAAGCTGTTACTCTGGCAATGGCTTGGGTCCAAATGGCTGCAGTCCGTTGACCTACTTACGCCACCTCACGCCCTTCCTCTTGGGTAGGAGAATGACAAGCTGTGTTTTACTTTTAGGTGTTTTTACTTATAGCGCTTCTCTGAGTATTATCGTTGTTATTATTGTTTTCTAGTATTACAATACGTTTTGTAAACTATGCAAGGGTTCTTAATGACCATCTAATGGGCTGCTTATTAAACCGGTAATTTTAGTTGTTTCATTTTCGCTTACTGCAATGGTCTTGGAACAGTACATTTCAGTTCATTCAGTTTAATCTACCATTATTACTGTTATCGTAATTTGAATTGATTTAAAAAAGTAAGGGTTAGGCCTAGTCTAACGAACGTTTTAACGGGTTGCTTATTTTTCCTTTAATTTTCCGTCTTGTTGTTTACCTTTAAGTTAATGGCTTTCGTGGAACTATATTCGGAGTTTTATTATTATTATACGCACTTAGTCATCAAGCCCTCTTCTCTGAAAGCAAGATCTAGGGTAATGCTCGTATTCGTGACTGAATGTTCCTTTCAACCTGACCTGCCTCACTACCATGAGCCAGATAACTGTCCTTACCTGCGCCGACTCAACTCAATTCTCTCCCACTCTGGTATCCAACCACACTGGGTGTTAATGTGTGCACTTGCTGAGCTCAATGCCCTACCTTTCTAACTTAATTTTACCTTACTTACCAGGAACTCAGAATACCGAACAACAACACAGAACAAAACATAACAAACACCTTACACATACTGCAATAATACTCTATGGGCCTTTACTATTCTCTGTTACAGTACCAATAACAAAATAAAATATCATTGTATTACCCGAATTATAGCACAACTCAATATCATCAACCATACAAACACCCTACCCTCACACTATCTTACTCAGCTGTCCTTCTCATCACCTCAATATCCACTCCCTTTAATTTCTTTCTACATAATTTCATCACTGCACTTAAATACAAACTTTAACTGCCTACCCTTTTCCACTCTTTCACAACCAATCCAATAATTTTCTGTTCATTGCCAGGCTGCTTTAAGAATTCCAGCTGTCTCTCACTCAATAATTTCCCTCACACTCCTTCCGTCAATTCACCACAGAGTATACATGGCATGGTGTCCTTTTTTTTCCGAATCCAACATTTATTCTTAAATAAACCCAACATCCACAATAATAAACCTCTCTACACAAATCTATCTACATTACTAATACGTACAATCGCACCTTGGCTTACCTTATTAAGTATGTTTATAGTCGCTCTCCTCCTACATTCCTCCATCTGACGTAGCATTTGAATATCTTTACCTTCTTTATAATAATCCTCCAAAACCCTCTTCCACTTTTATACCAATCCTCGCACCATAGGTACCCTAGTCCCAACCTTTCCATATTAATTTTAACCTTTACAGACCAGCTCTTCCCATACATACTTCTAATCTTTTGCTGATATGCAGCTTGTAGCAGTAGGCCCCCTTCTCCTTTCTTTAATCTCATCCAGTAACTCAGTGCACTCTTCAAAATTTCAACTTTCATATACTCCCCACGCATTGCTGTTGCCCCAGCATTTTATGTGCACTCCGGTAGCCGCGTTAACGTTTTGCTAAATCTTCTAGTTAGCTGATTTAGATTAACTCCCGCTTTTTCCACTCCCCACACTTCAGGTTCATAAAGTACTCTGTTCAAAACCACAGTTTTATACACCATCCCTTGTATATTGTAATTTCTTCCTGGGAAGTTTTTGTCCAAGATCTTAATAACTGAAAGAGCTGCTAACCCCTTCCTTTGAATCTCTTAATCTGATCTTCCCATCCCCATTTTTTGTTTTTTATGCCTCCTCTATTATCTCTCCCTGAGCTCCCATTTCCTCCATTTGTTTCTCGTTCTGCCTTTTCGGCCTACCATCACCTTCGTTTTATTACAATTTATTTTCTGCGACCAATTTCTAGCATACCCTGAGACCGCATTTAAACTTAATTGCAAAACCCCTTCTGTTAGACTCATCAATAACACATCATCAGCATAAATCAATCCTGGGATCCCTTGATTGCCTAAAATCGGGCAAGACCGTTTATTCCCCCATGGTCTTGCAAAGAATCATTTATAAATATAAAAAGTAAAGTAGGTGATACTTTACAACTCTGTTTCAAACCAATATTACATTCAATCAAGTCACTTACCACACCTTCTTCCAATCAAATACAGCAATAAATTTTATCATATACTAGCTGTTACCCGTGGAATTCTTAATTTGATACAAATAATCGTTCCTCGGTACTGCACTAAGACATTATGTGAAAATTCCTGAAGTATTAAAACTACTGAAAAACTGAGTTTTATTTACCCCAGAAGCTCTTTGTAAATCACGTGTAAGGTATTGCCTTTTACAGCTAAGATGATCAGGCTCCTGGCAGAGATAACTCTAAACATGCGACGTAGGACTGTACATGTGAGAAACAGTCCTCTCTCAAGTCGAAAATGAAAAATACGAGTTTATTTTTTAAGAAGATTCCAAATAGCCATTTCCATATCTGTAACATTGAAATAAAAATGTCCTCAAAAAGGTAATTAACCTCCTTTTTGACTTCTTACCCGCTCCCCCTTCCTCCCTCCATTATGTGACTTTTCCGAAAACAAAAAATACAAGTACTTCTATTTTTAAAGGAGATACGAGAGTTCACGTCTCTAACATGTCATGTTTTTTAGAAATATTGTAGATACACTCATTTTAAAAATTCACTCCTCCTTTTCACCCCCTTAGCAACGGAATATCCAAAAATTCTCCCTTAGTGAGCACCTATACTCTAATATAAATGAATCCCCAAATTTACTTTATGTTCAGTAGTTTTGGGCAGGGGCGAAGCGTCAGGGGAGACAGGGTAGACAGCGTGTACCCTTAAAATTTTGTGAACGAGAGACTGTCTAGTAAATTCAATTCTTTTTATAGAACATTAATTATTTCCAAATACAAGATATTATTGTATTCCCCGCTTTACTTATTTTCGACTCACTTCGGCAATGCATGGGCTCGCGTCAGTTACATGAAGCACGTAGACAAAAGTAGACGCTGTCCGTTCTGTATATTTTCCGTTTGATTTTCAAAGCTTTCAGATAGAGCAACACTAACGCTATCTGTAGGTGCTGACTGTGGAACTATTACTTTCCTATAGCGAGATTGCTCCGCCCAGTAGACAGACTTACCAGCGTCTCTTTTTGCTCTCATTGGCTAGTATTTGGACCTCAGTTGTAAAGGTGCTCTGATTGGCTACCATCTCAGCCATGCTTTAAATGTAATTAATAAAACACTGATGTAATAATATTCAAATACGAAACATAGCAAACTTACACCTAATAAATGAATGATAGCACCAAAATCCTTCAAGTACATGCATTTTCTTCCCCGCCAATATTTGTTACGGTACGGCATTATAACGGAAACGAACAGTTACGGTTTCAAAGTTACGAATGTGGTGTGAGACGTGAGAGCAAGGTGGCTAATAGGGTATGCGTGTGCTAGTGTCTTATAATAAAGTGATAGGCCTAAGTATTAATTTTCCATTATACAGTAAAGGAATAGTGAATAGTTACTGGTGATAAAATATAAAGTGCAATTCCTGTTTTCTCGTGTGGCAGTTTGTGTTTATTGATGATAGGCCTATCATGGCTTCTAAATTTAACAGTCCTGACTTCGATTCCGTTGTGTACTTACTTAATCCTCCTTGTCCTTAAGGTAAGGTAAGGGTGTATTCTGCCCGAAGGCGAGTCCGAACCTCCGCAGAGGTGTGCCTGAGCCGGAGTTTACGTACGGTAGGGTGGCCTGTTCCTTTCCGCTCCTCCATTCCCTTACCTCCACCAACAGTGCGTGGCAACCCATCCAAATCTTGACCACGCCCAATGTTGCTTAACTTCGGAGATGTCACGGGACCCGGTGTTTCAACACGGCTACGGCCGTTGGCCCTTGTCCTTAGAACAAAAGATAACGATAAAAACTTTACAGAAACGGCCTGACCTAACATTATCACAACAGGACGGAAAATTTGTTCGAAAATTTCAGAAAAGCTGGTATGATAAATATCAATGGTTGTGTGAAAATGGTAAAGATCGTGAACAAAAGTTGTTGTGTTTTTATTGCTTGGTGTTTGGCGTTGACGGGGAAGATTCTTGGCTCAGAATGGATGTAAACTCCATAAACAATTTCGAGAAAAAAGCTAGAAAGCTTGCGGCATCTGAGAATCATATAAAGTGCGCCGAGAAATTTCACATGTTGGAGCGGTGCCGTATCGATCATGCCGTTACAGAGGGGCAGAGACTACAGGCCATTAAACAAAATGAAATTGTATTTAAAAAATAGGAAAATTGTCAGCAGATTAGTAGACGTTGTTTGCCACTTAAGTATTCAGGAATTGCCGTTCAGGGGTCATCGAGAAAGTCAATGTTCTTCTTTATGTTCGTTTAATTACTTGGCTACTCTTGACTTACTGGCTTCGGAGGAGTCTTTCATTAAAGACCATTTACTGTAGAATCAGAAAATGTCTTCAAAGGTACTTCTAGTGACATACAAAATGATTTGATTAAAGCTGTTACTGTTGCCGTTCAGGAAGGTATTCGAAGAGAGATAGAATTAGCTGAATTCGTTTCTGTCCAAGCTGACGAAACTACAGATGTCTCCGTTAAATCACAATTAAGTATTATTGTGAGGTATTGTGTTAATGGTAAAGTCGAAGAGCGGTTTTTAGGCTTTTATGACGTGTTTGCTGATAAGTCTGCTAGTGGTTTAGCTGATGTCATAATCACAGTTCTGAAAGAATGGAACGTTGATAATACCAGACTCGTACCGGTATGTCAGATGTATGACGGAGCTACAGTAATGTCTGGTCATAAAGGAGGTGTCCAGGCAATTGTCAGACAGTCTTATCCTCATGCCATCTTCGTACATTGTTACGCCCATCAACTCAAATTGGTTCTTCTTCATGTTGCGAAAACTATAAAAGAGATGAAATCGTTCACATGCAATTTATCTGCCTTCCACACATTCTTCTCTCGTTTTTCACGTCATGCAGAATTGCTGAGAGAGCAAGGTTTTCAGCTTCCTCATCCTTCTCCTACCCGATGAAATTATCATTCTCTGGCTGTTATGACCGTGAAAAAATATTATTCTGAGTTGAAGTAGTGTGATAGGCACGGAAACTTTGCAAGGAATTAGTTAATGACCTTGTTTGGTGATTTTTTCTGGATGAGAGGTACTGAAGGTCATCTCTCAATTAAATCGGTATTTTGCTCCGTAGAACACTATGAATAACTGACGCAGAAATAAAAGGAGTGCACGTAGGGATATACAGTCGTTCGTTATAGGATTTTCCTTAGTTTCAGAGTCATTAATATAATATTGATAATATGATAAAATAGCTTTAAAAGTATCTGTCTACCCCCTTTTTTATCTCACGTTTCGCCACTGGTTTTGGACATGTTATTTTTATATGTAGATGGCCTCTATCGCACGGATCATCTTTCCTGAAACCCCTACCTTTCCTAATTTTGCAACCAACGCGCTTCTGCTCACAGCATCAAAATATTTTTTCAAAATTAATGGCCGCTATGTACACTTTACGTCCTTCCTTATTCAGATATTTCTCCAAAAATCATCTTAACTGTCATTATATTATCTGATGCCCTCCTGTCCTTTATAAAACCACTCTGGAAAATCGACAATATCGACAACTCTTCAAACCAGTTCCTCAACCTATTCGCTAGTATACCCGTATAAATCTTGCTCAACGAGTCCAGTAAAGATATTCCTCCGTAATTCTTTTGGAAACCTGCCACTCTCGAATATCTTATTAAATACCTTTAATATACCCTCCCTCTTCTGACTATATTTCACTATTTCCTTCCAAATTAAATTATTAATTCCATTTCTTCCTCCTGCTGGCCTGTTCTTCAATTTCCTATTATTTCCATTACCTCCTCTTCTGATAACTCTCTATCCAACTCATAAATCCGTACAACTCAACCGACCAATCCACATTATCCTCACTTAAGGCTACCTCCCATCCTGACTTAATAATTTGTAGGTCATTTTCTATAAGATCTTTTAACTCTAATTTTACTTCATCTGATAACTTGTATGTAATATAGTTCCTACCCTTCTCTATACCCCTCCTTTTACCTCCTTCCTCTCTCTCTTGCTCTCTCTCTTCTTCCCAGCTTTACATATACTAGAGCATCAATCAATCAATCAATCAATCAATCAATCAATCAATCAATCAATCAATCACTACTGATTTGCATTTAGGGCAGTCGCCCAGGTGGCAGATTCCCTATCTGTTGTTTTCCTAGCCTTTTCTTAAATGATCGCAAAGAAAGTGGAAAATTATTGAACATTTCCCTTGGTAAGTTATTCCAATCCCTAAATCCCCTTCCTGTAAACGAATATTTGCCCCAATTTGTCCTCTTGAATTCCAACTATATCTTCATATTGTGATCTTTCCTACTTTTAAAGACACCACTCAAACTTATTCGTCTACTGATGTCCTCCCACGCTACCGCTCCTCTGACAGCTCGTAACATACCATTTAATCGAGCAGCTCGTTTCCTTTCTCCCAAATCTTCCCAACCCAAACTTTGCAACATTTTTGTAACGCTACTCTTTTGTCGGAAAGCACCCAGAACAAATCGAGCTGCTTTTCTTTGGATTTTTTCCAGTTTTGAATCAAGTAATTCTGGTGAGGGTCCCATACACTGGACCCATACTCTAGTTGGGGTCTTACCAGAGACTTATATGGCCTCTCCTTTACATCCTTACTACAACCCCCAAATACCCTCATAACCATGTGCAGAGATCTGTACCCTTTATTAACAATCATATTTATGTGATTACCCCAATGAAGGTCTTTTTTTATATTAACACCTAGGTACTTACAATGTTCCCCAAAAGGAACTTTCACCCAATCAACGCAGTAATTGAAATGGAATTCAATACAGTCCCCTATTTCAAATATCTTCATTCTGTCCAACATGTCATCCGAACTAACTACCATGTCTATAATACCAACCCCCCTCCCCCCCCCAGCGATGTAATGTAGGTCAGTTCCCTTCCCTATCACCATATCGCCATCCATTCTGAATATACAGGTTACCTTCCACGCGTAATTCTAGCAATTTAAACCTATAATTATTTCTCACTTTATGTGCACTACGCCTCACTCCCCTTACTATATATTGGGCTTAGGCCGCCTATTCTAGCATTCCAGTTACTTAAAAAGTATCAAATCTTCTCCATATTTCCCACCAGTCACACATATTTGCAATGAAAGTTCCTAAAAAATTCCATTAGCGTTTCAGTGCATTATACCTTTAGCGTGCTGGTCGGTTAAGTGTTTGTTCTCAATGCTATTTAAGAATATATTCGCTATTATTCCATGGTTAATTCTTCTTTCAGTCCTGCTAAGTTGTGAGGTTGGGCGATTACAATCGTTGCATGTTGTGTGCGATGTTTGATTTCGTTTTCTGTATATATTGTAAGATAGTTTATCTTTATTTCTTATGATCGTGATGTCCAAAAAGTTGATCCACCCATTAGTTTCTGGTTCCATTGTGATCTTGACTGCATTGTGTAAAGAGTTTGGTGTGTCTAGTAAATGTCCTGCATTTGTGACGTCATTATCATACACGCATAACACGTCATCCAAGTACCTGTTCCAGTGCGTTCATTCTTTGGCGTGTTGGTCGGTTAAGAGTGTTCTCAATACTATTTAAGAATATCTTTGCTATTATTCCCGAATCCATGACTAATTTCCTGAATCCATGACTAATTCCCTGAATCCATGGCTAATCCTTCTTTCTGCGAGTATATATTGTTGTTAAACATGAAAGTGTTTTGGTGTAAGGCCCTTTTTAAACAATTGATTATTTCTTTTGTTTCTCGTTTTGAATTGCTGTCTTTTAGATGTTTTCCTACAATATTGTACCAGGAAAAAATGTTTATCTTCGAGGCGCTTGACACAAATCTGATGAGCATGGACTGTATCTTAGGGTGTGGCTTAAAAACATTGGAGTTGGTACAGAGGGGGGTATAGTTCATCGAACTTAGAGATTTTTGGATAATCTGAGTTTATTGACCATTAAAAACAAGTTAATATCAACTTCATACAGTAGAATTGAAGTGTCGTGGCCGGTTGTTAACTCCGGGTCCTGGGATGGCGCTGGATACGGCCTGGGTAGGAACCACAACCGCCTGGATGTGAAGTTCTGGAATTTCTCGAAGTTCTAGAATTCCTTGAAGTTCTGGAATTTCTCGAAGTTCTGGACGCACACGTTCCGGGGTTCGCTTTTTAAGACGTGATTCACGTGCAAGTCCCTGTACGGCACTCCATTTATTTGTGGCACTGTTAAATAGATATGACCTTTCAATGATTGCATCCACTCGTACAATGAAATGTGACAAGTGTTACTAAATCCTTGATTCAGACACTTCATTGAATCGAAAATGTTCCTAAACAGTCACTTGAAAAACAGGATGATTGCATTAAATATTTGCCCTTGTACTGGTGGATTTAATGTGTAAAACGTTAAGTTCGTGACGTGAGCTTACAAACACAGGCAAGGTAAAATAGAATGTTCTATAGGATTGCCGTTTATAGTCACCACGGTTGTTAATGCACAGTTTATGAAGGTTCGGAACACATTGGCACATTTGCAATAAGCTTAGTAAATGAAATAGCACTCGGAAAATGTCTTATACCGTCGATAACCAAAGTAAATAATCATTAAAGAAAAATGGTACTTGGAAAAAGTCTAACTCCATAAATTGTGAGTTCACTTATAACGCTGGAAAGTTCTATGTTCCCTCGGAACATGGCATGTGTATTCTAAGTTGTCACAGTCTATTATGTTGACACGAGCCTAAGCACAAGTCCTGATGCAGTACTCGGAAAGTATTTCATATTTTCACAATCGAACGCAATGTTTAAAAATACCTTAAGTTCCACACATTGTCATAAGACATAAGTTCAATGTGGTACTTGGAAGAAAAATCATACCATTCACACGAAAGTTTACGTTGACACAGCTTGTCATAGAACACAAATCCAACTTACATACTCGGAGAATTTCTATGTTCCTGAAATTGATCCACGAAAGCACAAGTTCGAAATATAAGTTCAACGTGGTACTTGCAGAAGTCACGACACTCACGAGAATTCTAAGTTCCTTCAATAGTCACCGGATAACAAAGTCCCAACGCGACACTTGAAGAAAATAACAAAGTTCCAATGTGGCACTTGAAGAAAATAACAAAGTTCCAACGCGATTCTTTAAGAAAATAACAAAGTCCCAACGCGGCACTTGAAGAAAATAACAAAGTCCCAACGCGGCACTTTAAGAGAATAACCAAGTTCCAACACTCGGATTTCAAAGACCTTTCCAACTATAGGTTCGGTCTGCACTCACGGCGCTCCTCCCGTCACCCGTGCTGCAGAGACGATGGAGTGACAGATACTGAATTTGTAGTCCGGGTCGTCCTCCTTTTATACCCGATTGTGGGGAAGTATCTAGAACATGGGTATTATCTACCCTTATAACTCTTAAAGTATACGATGGATTGCCCTGATATGTTGACAGGTTGCATCCATTATAATGGTCTTTACGATGGCAGTGTCAAAATAGCAATATTTTAACGCAAAATAGACTTTTGCAGGTAGGCTGGAACACGACCATATATGGTCATGTAGAGGACACCCGGGGCGGCTACGTCACTCGCTGTGTACGTCATTGAGTTCGGCGGGCTGCATATCTTCCGCCTCGCGCGAAGTTCAATAAACATACTTCGAACTTCGCTTCCGTAGCGGCGTTCCCGGTACATGTCCCCCCCTCTCGGGGCAAAGAAAATCGATCAGGATTTTCTTTATGCTTCTCTTTCGAAGTATGATTTTAAGCTGGGAGCGTTGTATATGCCTTCAGTGATTCCGTCTACTTTATCCACTCTGTACGCGCCATTGGCGAAGTTTTCTCCAATTTTATAAGGTCCTGTAAACAATGGGCAAAACTTTGCACAGACTCTTCTTTCAGGATGCGATACGGCTGGTTTGCGGATGAGTACTAGGTCGCCGACCTGCAATGGTTGTCTAAAAGCACGACGTTGTTGTCTTCTCTCCCTGAGCTGTGCTTCATGTCTTAGCTTGCCTAAGGCATTTCCTATCCTTGTTTGTTGGTTAACGTCCACCTCAGGAGGAGCGTGTAACCATTGGTCCCATGGTCGGTCGGGTGTTATGCGTCTGTGAATTCTCAGTGGAATGTCCTGAGTTGATTCATGGGTCTTAGAGTTTATGATTTCCTGCATGATTGGAAGTACCTCAATCCATTTCCAATGTTGGGATCCACAGTAGATCCTGCAGAACTTTGCGATTTCTCGCATTACCCTCTCGGCAGGGTTGGCCTCGGGGTGTCGTATCGAATTCATGATATGTCGTATTTGCATGTTTTGCAATGCTATTCGAAACTCGTCGGATATAAACTGAGTCCCGTGATCGGTCAAGAGGAACTCAGGCTTCACGATCTCTGGTATAATGCTTCTCTTGAGACGCCGCGGGATATTGGCGGCGGTGGATCTTTGTATAGGCAAAAGCATCGTGTATTTTGAGAACACATCGACCTCTACGACGATGTGCCTATTGCCTCGAGTTGCCTTAGGCAAGGGACCGTAGATATCTAAGGCCAACACCTTTCGCGGTTGCTCTGGGATGATCGGTCTAGGAATTTCTCGCAGTAGCCGGTTGTTAGGCTTAATCCTCTGACATAGGTCGCAAGTTCTGATAACCTTGCGGATATACCTTTTCATATATTCCCAAGTGAATTTCTCCTGGATAACGCTGGTGACTTTATCTGTACCGGCATGTCCTGTAATACAATGGCAGTGCCAAATTATTGCGGAGCGTAATTTAGGTGAGGCATATATCCTACCTTTAGTTTTTGCCCGATCTACATATTTGCATATGAGTCCACCGTAGTAGCAAAATGACTTAGCTAGTTGACGGATGCGAGGGTACTCGTTATCCTCAGCAGGAATAGATCCTTAAAAGTATCTGATGAGCTCATGGGTTTTCCTATCCCTTCCTTGCATTTGGGCAAGATAGCGAAGTTTCCTTAGAAATTCCTCATCATCATCATTCAGTACTTCAATGGGCTGGACCGTTATTCCTTCCATGGGATTGCGACTTAAGGAGACCGCGAGTGTGTTCTTTCTTCCAGGCCGGTGTACAACAGTAATATTAAACTGCTGGATGAACAGCCCCCACCTGGTCACCCTCTCACTGGTAAGGTCTGATGACATTATAAATGTGAGGGCCTTATGGTCGGCATGAATTGTGACCGGGCATTCGAAAACAATCTTTCGCCAGTACTGCAATGAATAAACAATTGCTAAGGCCTCCAATTCTGTCACGGTGTATGCCTTCTCATGAGGTGTGTGTTTTTTACTCATGAAAGAAATGAAGAATCTGGAGTTGGGATCGGCTGGGTCAACTTGATACAGCACCGCCCCAATTCCAATCGTACTAGCATCACATTCGATATTGAAGGACCATACAAAGTTCGGGTACGACAATTTAACACAATTGCTAAGCATTTCCTTGGTGGCTAGGAATGATTGTTCACAGTCCTCTCTCCACTTCCATCGATTATTCTTTCGCAACAACAGTTGCAACGCAGCTACCGTTTCTGTATACTTCGGGCAGTGCTGGGAAAAGAACTGACATAGGCCCAAAAATTGTTGGACCTGCTTAACCCGAATTGGTTTTGGAAAGTTTAAAATACATTCAATTTTTGCTGGGTTGGGCTTGATGCCATCTCCACTAATTTCGTGGCCAAGGAACAGAACTTCTGTTTTAAAAAACTGACTCTTCTTCACGTTTATTTTGAAATTCTTAGCTTCTAGTTCTTGAAATACTTTATGGACATTTTCTCGATGTTGCTTTAGTGTTTCGGAGTAAATCAGGATATCATCAACATAAATGGTGGTAATAGACTTCACCTCATCAGATAGTTGGTTTTCCAACGCCCTTATTAATACGGCTCCTGAATTTCGAATTCCAAATGGAAGTGGCTTAAAAGCGTACGTGATATTGTCAAAAATGAAACCTGTAAACACTTTACTCTCATCGTCCAAAACGATGTGAAAGTAAGAGGTAGTCATATCCAATAGAGTGAAGTATTTCCTTCCATAAAATTTTCGGATAAAGTCTCTAAGTAAAGGTGGGTGGTCGTACTCCATGACCAATCTCTCATTTAAGGTCGTAGCGTCCAAACATACCCCCAAACTACCGTTGGGTTTTCGGACTATATAGGCTTCTGATAAGCTCACCTGTTATCAGACTGTACCTCATATATAGGCTTCTGATAAGCTCACCAGCATACACCCAGCGTCAGTGGGTAGGGTCTGACACATCCCACTCTGACGAGTCTAGTGTCAGACCTAAGACGAAACGCTGGTTAATAGAGCAAACGCCTGAAAAGCCTTACATCTGATATGTTTTTGGCATGCTCTATTGGTGAAAAATATCTAATTCCCTCTTTGGGAATTTAGAATTTTCCATTCCGAATTGCTAGGCGGGCAATAATTCCATTGTGGAGATTTATCTCCCGTATGCAGTTATCAGACTGTGCCTCATATATAGGCTTCTGATATGCTCACCTGCATACACTCAGCGTCAGTGGATAGGGTCTGACACATCCCACTCTGACGAGTCTACTGTCAGACCTAAGACGAAACGCTGGTTAATAGAGCAAACGCCTGAAAAGCCTTACATCTGATATGTTCTTGACATGCTCTATTGGTGAAAAATATCTAATTCCCTCCTTGGGAATTTAGAATTTTCCATTCGGAATTGCTAGGCGGGCAATAATTCCATTGTGGAAATTTATCTCCCGTATGCAGTTATCACACTGTGCCTCATATGTAGGCTTCTGATAAGCTCACCTGCATACACCCAGCGTCAGTGGGTAGGGTCTGACACATCCCACTCTGACGAGCCTAGTGTCAGACCTAAGACGAAACGGTGGTTAATAGAGCAAACGTCTGAAAAGCCTTACATCTGATATGTTTTTGAAATGCTCTATTGGTGAAAATATCTAATTCCCTCCTTGGAAATTTAGAATTTTCCATTAAAGAGTCTAAATCCATAAATTGTGAGTTCACTTATAACGCTGGAAAGTTCTATGTTCCCTCGGAACATGGCATGTGTATTCTAAGTTGTCACAGTCTATTATGTTGACACAAGCCTAAGCACAAGCCTTGATGCAGTACTCGGAAAGTATTTCTTATTTTCACAATCGAACGCAATGTTTAAAAATACCTTAAGTTCCACAGTTTGTCATAAGACATAAGTTCAATGTGGTACTTGGAAGAAAAATCACACCGTTCACACGAAAGTTTACGTTGACACAGCTTGTCATAGAACACAAGTCCAACTTACACACTCGGAGAATTTCTATGTTCCTGAAATTGATCCACGAAAGCACAAGTTCGAAACATAAGTTCAACGTGGTACTTGCAGAAGTCACGACACTCACGAGAATTCTAAGTTCCTTCAATAGTCACCGGATAACAAAGTCCCAACGCGACACTTGAAGAAAATAACAAAGTTCCAACACGGCACTTGAAGACAATAACAAAGTTGCAATGTGGCACTTGAAGAAAATAACAAAGTTCCAACGCGATACTTTAAGAAAATAACAAAGTCCCAACGCGGCACTTGAAGAAAATAACAAAGTCCCAACGCGGCACTTTAAGAGAATAACCAAGTTCCAACACTCGGATTTCAAAGACCTTTCCAACTATAGGTTCGGTCTGCACTCACGGCGCTCCTCCCGTCACCCGTGCTGCAGAGACGGTGGAGTGACAGATACTGAATTTGTAGTCCGGGTCGTCCTCCTTTTATACCCGATTGTGGGCAAGTATCTAGAACATGGGTATTATCTACCCTTATAACTCTTAAAGTATACGATGGATTGCCCTGAAATGTTGACAGGTTGCATCCATTATAATGGTTTTTACGATGGCAGTGTCAAAATAGCAATATTTTAACGCAAAATAGACTTTTGCAGGTAGGCTGGAACACGACCATATATGGTCATGTAGAGGACACCCGAGGCGGCTACGTCAATCGCTGCGTACGTCATTGAGTTCGGCGGGCTGCATATCTTCCGCCTCGTGCGAAGTTCAATAAACATACTTCGAACTTCGCTTCCGTAGCGGCGTTCCCGGTACATTATTAACCAACTTTTCTATTAGAACGTTGGCGTACATGTTAGTTATCCTTAGCGTGCTTTCTGTTATCTTTCGCTAGTTATAATGTATTTTAAGTCAATCTATCGTTTTTCATTTTTATCTTTTCCTTAAAATTGACGAAATATGCTTGTATGATAATGATGTTACATGTGCAGATAATTTAGTAAACACACTTTACTCTTTACACAATGCAATCAAGTTCGCAATGGAACCAGAAACAATAGGAGGATCAAATTTCTGGACATCACGATCAGTAGAAATAAAGACAAACCATCTAACAAGATATAGAGGAAAACACATAAAACATCACACACACAATAGACAATGATTCTAATCGCCCAACACGACACAAGTTAACAGGACTCAGCACAATGGTAAACAAATCAATGACTGTACTAGTGATCAAACCCGATTTTAACAACGAAATACAAATAATAAAACAAATCGCGGTAGAAAACAACCATCTTCCCAACACAGTAGACCGGCTGTTAAAAAGACAACGGAAAGAAATTAACAAACCCCTACCCTAAAACGATAAGTATGTGGTTCATAATTTCGTGAATAGAAATACGTACAAAATAGCTAACGTGTTCAAAACGTAATTTCCACAACAGGCACAAAGAAGACAAAAACTCAGTTAGATATAACAGACACTCAGCATAGGGCGTACGTGGCATTACAGTTTGGTTCTTGGCATATGAGTTCATAAATACCTGATTCAGAAAAATAGTATTTTTTAATCAGATTCCATTTGACAATATGTTTCTGTAATATGTTGTTTGTTCAGAACGCTATTTTAAACCCTTCGTTTCTGAACACGTTAGCTATTTTGTACGTATTTCTATTCACGAAATTAAGGATCACATATTTATCGTTAAAGAAATTATTTTTATTGATAATGAATAACCTACTATAACGTATGTACTGGCCAAGAAGCTTCTCAATTTCAGAGAATTTACTACAGATACGAATCGCCTAACCCACATTCCGGACTTTTAAGACAGAGTAACCTCCAGTGGGATTCTTTAAGCACTAATGCAAAAAGTGTGGAATTTTGTTGGGACACGTTTGGGACAACTCTCACCTATTCACATATATTAACACAGACCTAAACATTTTACACATCGATAATAAAAACAAATCCTTGAATGTTAAAGAAGGTATCGAAATTTACATCGTAAATCACGAAACGGAAAAATAATGGGAAACTAACTAACCTAAATATTTCTCGAAAAAAATTCATATTACGATAACAATGATAATTAGGGCCCGGGTGTTTATGACCTAAATATGTTACGAATGTGCAACCATTTATGACCTAAAAAGTATTAAAATCTGACAAATATGACTTAAAAATATATCGGTCACAATTTTGTAATCTTTACAATCTTGCCACTGTTTAAATTAAAATTGTATTGTAAATATACTTTTAAAATCTAGCACATTAAATAATAATAATAATAATAGTAATAATAATAATAATATTTTATTTTTATATTTCGAATTTATTTAAATACTCGATCCAGAGGTAACTTTCGACTCTGCATAGAATGAAATAAATGTCACATTTTGATGGGCTATCAGAAAGAATTATAACAGCAAATGACATACATTTTGAAATTTTCCAATGGGATCTTCTATTTTCACGCAAAATTGACTTGCAACAGGAAAAAAACTGCTCAACATCGCAGGATGTTATTGGGGCATATTTTAAATAAGTCAAATCATTAGAGTTCATTTGAAGCTGACCTTCATGGAATGTTGCCGGCTTGCCCCTCAGAATGTCCCTAATCTTGGAGAGATTAGAGTACCCTTCATTCCGACCCAGCACACACAGTAGTTTCACGTTTACACATTCGTCAACTTCACCTCGTACTGCCTTTAACTCGAGTTTCAACATTTTTCATCACTTGAAGGGCAACACAGTGTTGAACACCAGTTTCTTCTAATTGAATGCCTGCTGATATTATGCTGAAATTTGACTTGATATAAGCTAGATCGCCGGTCAGTGTGATACTTGAAAACCGCGTCTTGGCAGTTTTGATGGAGGAAGCTTCGCCTTCATTCAATGCATTAACATCATCTTTGATAGCATTGTAATTGGTACAGTAGTACTCTGCGGCGTTAAGCCACATTCCCCAACGTGTGAGGATGGGTTGAGGAGGCAATAGCATAGAAGGAACACTTTGCTTGAATCTCTGTACTCGTAGTGGAGATTTGATGATTTATTTCATCACTGAAATGAACTTATCCACATCAGGATAATTTCCACGAATTTCTTCTGCAACTCTATTTAGTGCATGTGCAATGCATGCTACATGTATCACTTTAGGGTAGTGAAGCTACAAAACTTTGCTAGCTTTCACCATATAGGAAGCTGCATCAGTGACTAGTAGTGGAAGATTTTCTCTCTTCACTCCTTCAGGCCACAATAGAGTCATTGCATTATCGAAGGTTACAGCAATTGTTAAGTGGTTAGTTTTGTCCAGTGCTTCGCAGGAATTGTGAAATTTATATCCTGCTCAGTCTCCCCTTAGAGCACCAACCACAACAGCAACTTTTGACACGTATCTCCTTTCAGCGTCGGTGGTTTCACCCATAGAAACCCAGATCTCGTTATCACCGACGTAGGATCGTACCATATTTAAAACATCTTCGTAACAGGTAGTCACGTAGTTCTTGCGAAGTGTTGTTGCATTCGGATTGTGCTGATTAGTATATTTCTTCAAAAAATTGCTTAAGTGCAGATTATTAACTTTCTCAAGCGGTATATCAGCAGACATGATCATCGTACATGAATAATTGTTAAAATTTGAAGTTTAGCTGTTCATAGAAGGTGACTTAATTCTTGAATCAGGATCTGTTGACGGTTCTGTGATGCAACACTTCGAGCCAAACTGGTTTCATGTTTTACTGTACTGCAGTGTCGTTCAACATTAAACCGCAATTTAACTTCTACTTTGATTTTGCACAGAATACGGAACAGAATAGTGCCATCTGTACTGAAAGAATTGTCTCCAAACACTCGCAAAAACACTCGCAATTTTTCACTTATCGAACCGTTACTTTTTGGCATATTGAACTGATAGTATTCGCTATCAATCACACATACAGCGAAATCTGTCCAGTAACTGAGCCCACTCTACCTTTATATCACCCCTTCTCCTTTGGCATCCCCGTAAAGACAATTCTACCAGCTAGAATTATTTACAGAAGCGGTTGACCTCGGCACAAAACCTGACAATAGCCATGTTCAACTACCCTTTGGCTTCCTTTGCATCTGTCGCTTTCTACGCATCTGTCTCTTTCTATGCAGCTTACCTCCTAATTCACATAAGTATATATTACTAAGAAAGATAGTTGTAAAAAATTTCATACAACAATGAGGAGATATAAAAAATCCGTTTTTGAGACGACTGCAAGGAGATATGCGAAAATGGAAGAGGACAGATAAACACATGACAAAAAGATGAAAATTCGCATGGAATATTACCGTTATATGAAAAATGATCGGAAAATGACAACTTTAAAGGAGCCAAAATGTGACATTATATGACCCGTGAAAATTGCATAATTTTAGTCACCGTAGATAAAATCATCCTTAACTTCTATTTTCCATGGAAATTATTTAAATTAAAAAGTATAACATGACATAAACATCCGGCCCTAATGATAATGGTGCATTAATCGCAATGAACTCAAATATACTGTTCCAAAAGAATTGAAGTAAGCGGGAACGAAATAACGAAAATTACCAGTATAAAAAGCAGCCCATTATATGATCATTAATAACCCTTGCATAGTTTATAAAGTAACTTTAATAGAGGATAATAATAATAATAATAATAATAATAATAATAATAATAATAATAATAATTGTACCAGGGGGTACACCTCTACGCCGCGCATTCAAAATTACCGCCTAAAAGAGCTCCCCTATCAATCAAAAGTGAAACCAATAATACAACAAGTTAGAACTTTAACCAGAAGATGTCACGACCGAAATATTATTTTGTTATTGTGCAGTTGCCTAACCTGAGTGAATTTATCCTTGTTTTGTTTGCCATTCATCAAGAATTTGGACATTTTTTCCACAGATGACACCACTGAAAACTGTGATCATGCACCCTGGTGCGAAGTGAAAGAACTTATAGTTTAAAGAAGTTTTGTATTTCTAGGTTTTTGTAACTGATTGATGTTCATTTTTTGGGTTGGCAATTCTTACTTTCTTTCCGCCAGTTTTGAACCTAGCCAATCCTTAATTTTTGTAATTAATTTCCAACCAATCCCGTATTTCTTCTTCGCTTTGTACCTGCCAATAAAAATTATGAGGGCGTGTCCCGATTCATCTTGAATGACCTCGAACCTTTCCTGAGGGTTTATAAACTGCGGTTTTTCACGTTTCTTGGCCAATTGATCGTCATCTTACTGAGTGTGTGTGTCAAAGCAGGAGGCGGGCGGCCTCTTTCATCGGTCAGCAGAACATCTACAAGGTAATGGCCACGTAACTTATTTCTTTCTTTCTTGCTACCTCTGCAGTTTAACTCGAGGGAAAGGTCCGACTCTTTAGTATGTAACAACTTTTATAAAATGTAACTTCTTCCGGCTAATGTAAAAACTTCGTAGAATCATTAACTGTAAATCGGGGATATAGAGTGAATTACCCTCTTGAGCTCCCCTTCATCTTGGTTTGAGGTGACTACGTTTTTATAGCTGTTTTTCATTCCGTTATGTGGTAAAGTAATTTCTATACGAGTCACCTCAGTAGTTTGGGAATAGCCTCTGTTTCATCGGCCTAGAGCCCCTTAGGTTGTTTTAGTTTTCATATCTAGGAGTGCAAGTACACGCCTCCATTCATTTTGTGTTTGGGCCATTAATTTAACCTGTTATTCTTATTCCACGAAGGCCCCGTAGGTTGGGTAAGCTCTTTTTCTAGTTTGTAACTGTAACGAGTGCCTCTGGAAGGCTAGATATTTTATTTTGGGTGCAAGTGCTCTATGAATTAAGGGATTTCTGCCCTTAACGAAATAGTTCTTCTTCCATTTGTAAAATTGTAAAACTAGGGGCTTAAAGCCCAAAAGTGTTAAGGTTCTGAATCTTGAATTTTCCCAATCTTGTTTAATGATTACTACTTGTACCTGTAATATTGTCATGAAAAAATTGTTATGTTTGAAGTTCTGAAAATATAACCTTCAGTTTCAGTTTTTAATTAATTTTGATATTGTAGTTATACCATTCAAGCCCGCACCTTCTTCCATAAACTCTTTCTGCTCCACGGTTATCCCCCTAATAATAATAATAATAATAATAATAATAATAATAATAATAATAATAATAATAATAATAATAATAATGGTAATGGTAATGCTGAGGGAAGTGGTAAAATATAAAACCACCTAAAAGTAAAACGCAGCGTGTCATTGATGTAGCCAAGAGGAGGGGCGTGACGTAGCGGTAGTAGGTCAATGGACTGCTGCCATATGGACCCACCCAATGACAGAGTAACGGTTTTTCAAAAACGTCGCAGTAAATGCTGGAGTAGAGACAAAGGAGGACATCATTAAGACACTCTAAGTTTCATATTTCAAGTTCCTAAGTATTTAAACACAAATACACACAAAATATTTATTTTTAAATA
Source organism: Anabrus simplex (assembly GCF_040414725.1). Classification (NCBI taxonomy): domain Eukaryota; kingdom Metazoa; phylum Arthropoda; class Insecta; order Orthoptera; family Tettigoniidae; genus Anabrus; species Anabrus simplex. Next base: position 716,320,900 of record NC_090266.1, read on the forward strand.
AGCTCACCGGACAAAAAATTAGTCACCCTAGTGCGCACGCACAAGTGGATCGTTAAGACTGTACAGGTGGCTCAGTGAACGAGTCCCGTGCTCAATCGCACGCGCGAGTCCTCTACATGAGCGTAAGGCAGTAGCGATCAGTGAGACATTGATGTTTCAAGCGGACAGTGTACGTCAACATGGATAGATATAAGGATGTGACAGAGTGCCAAAAAGGGACAATCGTGTTCGGCCGAAGTTGCTGGAGTTGTTGGTGTTTTGCAGCCATTCTAATGTGTCTACATGCAGTGGTGTACTTCACCTGGCCACGAAACACGACGTCAGAATTGTGGTCGGAGAAAGATTAGGACTGAGAGGTAGCGGAGACGCGTTTCACGGCATGTGGATAAAAGTCGCTTCCAAACCCAACAAGAATTGCTGCAGTGAGTGAATGAAGGTCCAGCCCAACCCGTTAGCAAGAGAAAACTACGACGGGTTCTGCATGCAATGAACATTTGGTGTCGGCCACCTGGCAAGAGATCATTGCTCACACAGGCCCAAAACGCTTCGCCTCTTCAATGGGCTAAACATCATCGAACGTGGACAGTAGCTGACTGCCGGAACGTAATCACACTTTTTGCCTGTATTCCAATGACGCAGGTCGTCGAGTGTACCGAAAGCTATATGAAGCATTTCATCCTGGATATGTGCAAGGTCAGGTTACAAAAGTAACTTTGAACGGAAGTAATACTTGGGTGTGAATCGCTCATCAGTCAGTCAGGCTGAACAGTTACAAAGTTACAAACAACCCTGAGAGATATTATAAGTCCGGAGACGGAGTTACTCGGTATTAAATGATGTTTATAATGATTTCTCCGGGAGTGACTAATTTTTTCTCCGGTGAGCTTATTTGGATGTGATTTGATAGAATCTGATGATGTTCCTTCATGAACGAAACGTTCATTCTATTTTAATTGAGCTGCTTCTTTTTCAGGTGTAATACTGTTACCATATATTTTCTATTTCAGGTATTTTATAAATTCATTTACTCAAACTTAGTTTCGGCAGACTCTTTGCATTTTAACAGTTATTAATTAACTGAGTCGAAACTGAAAAGAGATGTTTTCAGATATTGCAACAGGTTCAGTCTTGAATGATATATTGCTGTATTCTCTCTCACTTTCCGTTACCAAGTATAACAGTACGCACTGTTTCCATGCTGTGTCCTCAGAATCGGACAAAATACTTTAATTTAAAAATAGTGAACAGTTAAGTCTTAATTTTTCGATGTTAGTAAAGAAAGAATACACAGTAATAGCAGAGAAAATAATAAAATTAATATTCTTTACAATTTTCAACCACTACTTGTGCGATTTTGACTTATTCTATACTAACGCACATTAGTATCAAGAAACACGAGGAACTTGTTTCATGTGAACATGATACCTTACGAGTATGTTTGTTTGTAATTTTGGAAGAGATATTTAGCTTTCCCAGTAACACCTCAAGTCATTACTTTAAGCCAATGAATCCTCTATGGAAAAAATTTCCTAGTCATGAATATATTTAAGCTCTCTTTTTAAAAATAAATCCTCCCTCATATACTTTTACTAACAATATCTCAAAGTAGTGGATTTTTCGCCGCACACCCGTTCAGAACCATTGAAAAACAATATGTGATGGCAACCTTTTTGGTACCGGTACTCGTGCACAATTTTGTATCTGTTATTGGGTATGCAATACTTAATGTAGTTTACAAGTTTCTTATAGTTTACCCGTTTACAAAATACAACAGGAGATGGTAGTGTTGACTCTTGTTTTAAATGGCAAACCAGACACAACATACGTGGCTCAAGGCATCATATTAGGACTCCTATTCTGTTGATGTATAGTGTTCAGAACTTGTTTGCTGAAAAGTTCGTCTTCAATACCTGACTTCATTTGGTTGGATTTTATTACTTTTTTTTTCTTTTGTAAATATTTCACGTTAAACCTTTATATGCAAGACATGCAATATGAATGGTGACGTAGTTTTCATATTTTACCGCGACTGCTTTCTTATGTACATAGGTAGCAACATTCCTTTTCTGAAATGGGATGGCACTTCCCCGAACTTATACAACTCATATCATAAAAGTAATAGCACTGCCATGCTGGCTTTTTCTAAATTAGAAACTCTGAAGAAATAGCATCAATTCTAGGTGCAATGCTCCGACCTGAATCCCTGTGTTCTGCCGAATTCTGACATCAGTGCCTCATCAATGATGCCTAGCCTGTCTGTGGTGGCTGTTGGCTGAGCTGTTGAGGATCAAACCAGTCTTCGGGATGAATACCCAGCATAACATTACATGTTGTTTATGTTTATCATACTTTCTTTGGTACAATGGCGTTACTATAGCAACTGTCCATTCATTTGTTGTAGCTACTTCATGCAAACCGTAGCCAAATAAGTATTTCAGTTATGGCATTCTATCCGAACCCACTGCTGTGAGAATATGGCCAGAAATCTTATCAAACCCAATTGCTTTTCTAGATTTCAATGTTTGTATCTCTTTGTAAATGCCTTTATTATTAGAGGTAAAATATCAGTTATTCGTTGTTGACATTATCCTTATATCCAACTATATTCATATACCGCTGACTCAAAATTTAAGCCATCTGTAAGTCTTCACGTATGTATTCCACTTGCTCTTCTATGATCCCTGGAATGTCCTTCCTGGAACCTGTTTCTGCCTTGAAGTTCTTACGCAAATATTTCCATTTCCCCAAAATTCCTATGAATGCATATTATGTTTGGAATCGTGTTATCCTTACCTGATATTTTTTTGCTAAATTCAGGTTCCCTGTAAGTTCCTTCAATCGCTCCTTACTTCCACAAATTTTCCAAACTCCATTTCTTTCTTAACATCTTTATTTCTCAGTTGACCGACCTCATGGTAAACAGTTAGCATGCTGGCTGATTCAAGTAGCTCTGGGTTCGATTAGCGGTCAGGCGGGTATTTTAACCTTAATTGATAAATTCCCCTGGCTCGAGGATGACTGTTTGTGTCATCTTCATTCATTATAATTTATCTTAGGTAAGGCCTGATTCTCACTGACACGCAGAATTTCTACAGGCCGCCAACTCGAAAAGGACCTGCACCAGGCCCCTACGGAGGCCATACACCATTATTATTATTATTATTATTTCTCTATTGTAACACAATGGGCCTTTACGATTCCTTACCACCTTTAAAGTTGCATACCTATGTTCACACTCCTCATCGCTTGTATTAAACTTGCCCCGCAGGCTGTTAAATTCTTTACCATCATCCACTGAATAAAATTAAGTTTCAAAAACTGCCCAGTGCCTCTCTTGCAACTTCCAAAAGGCTGCTCCCCTTCTTCCGATGAACCATTCGCTAATCTGGTCTCTCTAGAGATACCCATCAGATATGGTTGCATCTACGGTTCAGCTATCTGCTTCCTTGGGATGCGCACAGGGCAGGAACATAAATATATTCCCAGAATATAACGCATACTCTACATGCAAACATAATCACTATAAACATGCAACTGGATTTGAACTAGCGATCAAAACACATTGGGCTGAACCATAAACAAACACACTGGACTGAACCCACAATTGCATGAAACATAGAAAAGAACACAAATAGCATGACAGGAGGATGTGAAACAGAAGACATACACCAGAGCACAAACGAGCGCCTGTCAATCGAGAAGCGGATGTGGTCGAATTCCCGTTCCAATAGAATGCCTTCCAGGATCCTGGACCTGCAAATCCTTAAAATACGAGCTTCGATCACTTTATTAACTTCATTTATTCTCTTCTGTACAGTAAGGGTAACATATCATAATGGCCGCGAACACATTACGCATTAAATTACTTGGAAGATCCTGCTTTGTGGCTTTGACTTGCCCTTGTTAAACTCGGACCATAACTCTCCACTGGCACTGTGGGAGGTCTGTCCATCAGCCGACTACCTGGCTTAAACATGTATTCGTTCTATGGCACGTTCCATAGTACAATTCACTTTCCCTTTCAACACAGCAGTGTGCCGCTAATTTCTCACTCAGCTGATTACAACTCGGAAATATCATTCCGATCCACAAACACTATACGTCCAAGATTATTCATCGAAATCCTCAGTATATTAGTTGTTTGCTACATTTCCGCATACGCAGAGTCACTTTACTTCTTCAATATGCCTTCCTACTTCTGTCGTATATGTCCCACGGGTTACCAAGCTCTGAGTCCCAAATGCCACTGAAAGTCGCTGTGACTATTGAAACAAACCGAGTGCACAATACCCTCAAGAAAAGAAGAACTACAACCACATACGTCATAGCAATCAAAACCCAACCGGGCTAATTGTCTAAATAAAGAACCTTCCTTAAGCCATGGGTTGGATGATCGGACCAGACGATAACACGCTACACACATACAATGCTCAAACTACGATATTAACTGAGTTCCTTCTATCACCTCAAACATTCCTCTTTCGAATCTTAGCTAGGCCGTCATGGTCCTAAAAGCACAGATGAAAACTACCGTCACGCCAATGTACATTAGATACTGAACCGTATCCTCTGTCATAAAAGTGGGCTAGCTACAGCGGAAAGAACGCGTGGAGTGGTTCGATATGATTGGGCGAAAATAAAACAAGCTATAAAAGAAATCATACTAAATTAGTATCTGGACAGGGTCTACGATCATTATTCTAGTGAAAAAGAACCCAAAAAAGGCAAAATAGATGTATTCAATAAAACATAGATATCATTCATACTAAATGTCACAAAAGGAAATTAAACGAACCAACGACCTCTCTGGGTCAAAGAAAACCTGTGCCGAACACATGATTTGAAAAATACGACAAATTAATCAAATTTAAATAAATCGGGTTACGACCCGATGACCAAACATTTATGATCACGGGAGAAATGTACTTGGATACGCGTTACATTTGAGTGGTTTGTCGCCGCCGCTAAACTTTCTAATTTCATGTCTAACATTCGCAATACTAAAATTGTCCAAGAAAATGCCGTGTTATCAGAAAATACACTATTAGGCAAATCCACATTAACTTGATATAAATACGGTCCGATGCAAATATATTCGGACACTGGGATAAATAAATCTCTTGTTCAAGCCATCCTACTCTCCCTCCCAAAAGAAAAACACAGGCTCTAAATATGGCCCGAGCCATATGTAAATGAGAGTGTTTAAGAAACCTTACAACCCAGCTATTAGCTTACGAGCTAAAATAGTCGCACATATAAACAACTTTGGTTAAGCAAAAAAAACAATAATACACTGGTCACAACACCATCAGAAAAACATATGTACACACACACCTGTAAAAAAAAGGACACATGGGAAAATGCATATCAAGGGATATCTATCGGGTTCAGCTCCGATATGTGGGCGTAGACCAATTGCGCCTGGCCCAGCACAATACTTCCGACTTGCACCTTCACTGAAAGGAATGCACACAGCTGTGACACACAAACCAAAACACGACGGGCTAGCAAGGGGCTGCAGGTTTCTTAGAATTGTTCTAACATGCTGGACTCAGCGGCTCGCAGTCAGCTAATGCCTTCATTCACCCACTGCTGGCGGATCCCAGCAAGGTTCCTCTCCTCACAACAAGAAGCTCGTCTCTTACTTTCAATTATTAGCCCACATCACCTGCCGGCGTATTCACATACGATAATGCCTCGATCCCAGCAAATACATAGGGCTACTGCCTATCACATACACATATCTGGCCTCAATAGCCACACGAGCTCTTTACGCAACGTAACATGGGTTCGACCCCCACTTAATTCAACACAGATGGCGCTCCGGCCTCTTGACTTCAATCCCTAGGTAAACTCTCCTAGTTTTGTCCCTTCGTTATGCATATATCAGCATCCTCTAGCTTCACAACTCGCGTCACATAAGTCCGACCCGTACAAATTCCAAATCTGCTTTCCCTGCATATCTAAAGACCTTAATTCAATTGACGGTGTCCACAGCTCTGTCGCACGTCATAAATGGTACCTGAAATGCATGCTACGTGCAGAGATGACAATAAATAAAGGATAAAGAAAAATCCTTGTCTAATCCTGATAACATAACCCTCGCTCCCATGCGACATTTAAGGCTTAAGGCCTAAAGATTCTGTGAGGACGCTATCCAGTAAATCTCACATAAAAGAGTAGAACACACAGACAGAAACACGTAACCAGAAAATCAAATCATACAACACTAACTATAACCTAATTATTCCCTTTAATTCCCAACTATCTATATAACACACTCACGTCCCAAGCTAATACATGCTATAGCTTATGAACACATTTATTTTACTGAAGTTAAATCAAGACATACGCCTTTCTGGCTGACTTTAAATATGCACAAATATTTACATAGAAATCTAATTTGCCTGTAGTATATCTATCTGATAACTACAACATGCTAATAGACATTAGAAAGCTTAGCTTTGACGACAGGAACCAGCAACGGCGGTCAAATGACCGCTGGTGTCATTCGAATATTTTAGACAGAGGTAACTGTCCAGATCATACTATACTATACTATGTAAAACACCATAATTAAAACAAACAGAGCTTCTAACATGGCGCGGCTTCCCCTTTCCAAGTTCTTTTTAACAACCTTCCTTCGTCCGTCCTGCCAAAGAGCTTCGCCCCGTAAATACTAGGCTTTCGGTCCACCGGCCAAAACAGATTCACTCTAGGCTATAGGTTTGAACGTAATACACATGGAACAGGCATAATTATACAATGTTATTATTCACAGGCATATGACAATTCAAGTCTCGTTTTCTCATACGAACAGACTGTGGAATATGGCTCCGTGACGGATATCTTCTGACAGATTCCAATGAAATTTTATACCATGTTGGGTCAAGTTGTCTCCATTCCGCTTGCTGTTTGCCAGCTCCGGAAGCTCGGTTCTCCCCACTCCAGCACGTGGTTGGTTGACAATGTTAACCAGCCGACAGAACCTCCGCGCCTACACGTCCTACAGTTTCGTACAGACTCGAAGAATGTCCGTCTATCCGTGGCTTGGTATCGACTTCACTCTAACTAGGCGCAGTATAGCTTCCTTATAGCCATTATCGTCCTACATGCAATAATCCGTTTTCTTAAATGAACCTCGAGTGTTACTCATAATATTATGGGGCATATGGCGATATGTTACAATACCACGCGCTAAACGTAAATTGATGGCAATTTTTACACAATGAAAAGTAACAGTTTACCCAATAAGGCACTCCCAAAGAAAACGAACAACATGCAAATTAAATAGGTACGCGGTCTCACTCAAAGCCTACCTAGAACATTTACATTAACCTAGCTATACAAATATTTGTTTCTGATGCGAACATTTTTCTTTACACTATTAAAGAATCTCATAACAGGTACTTAAACAATTCCCATCTCTGGTTGTTCCGGACCCATTCTGGAAACTGCGGCCTGCTTAGCTCTCTATCTCACAACTGATGATGACTGAAGATAACACGTCTTCCATGCTGACGATGAATTCCATACTATTGATGACTTCACCCTTCAGTCGACGCTGGTACAGTGACTTCGCTATAACAAGAAGTATGCACTCATCAAGGATTGTTTCCTGTGACTGAGATTTCCGATTCTCCCGTACTCAAAATACTGCTTTGGTGAATCTCGACAAAAAAACATACAATTCTCCCCTTTCTGACTGCGTAGGTACGGCTATTAATGCACATAATGTTACTGGACCCTCGAAAGATAATACATGACTGTAGTGGTAAATTATGTTTGGACATTATATATTATTATAATTTAATCCCAGGATGATACAAGTTATGCAATAACCGAAAAATTGTTTCTCGATAGCCTGCTGGAATGTATGTGTGAACATTCCCCGTGGATAGATCACAAATTAATTTGGATCCAAGAGACAGAGTCATCTTGCTAAACTGTAGTGAGCTGGCTTCTGAATTCATAAGATTGGCTAGTTTTACATAATCTTTCTGAAGCATAGCGATGTTTTACAATGGAATGCTCGCCGGAAACCTGATGTTTGAAGTTCGAGAAAAATTGTCTGCTGAAATATTTTCACCTCCTCGAATGTACCGTATGGTAGTGGTGAACTGACCTATGTGGTCTAGGTGAAACCGTTGTCTCTATCTGGGCGTAGTATGAAAGTGAAAGTTAAAAGTTTGTGATCCGTGAAGATAGTGAATTGACTGGCGTCTAGCATGTACCGAAAGTATTTCATAGCAGAATAGTTTGCAAACAGCTCACGGTCGTACGTACTGTAGTTACGCTGTGTGTCTATCAGACATCTTGAGAAAATGCAAAACGATCTGGTATATACCATTCCTAATTTGCTGGAGCGTGGAACCTAATGCAGAATCTGATGCATCAACCATCAGGAAGAGAAGTAGTTCAGCTGATGGATAGGTGAACTGGCAAGTCTTAGAAGGCGCTTCCTTTAATGCCTTCAATACCAGTTTTGCCGAACGTTCCAATCAATACATCAATTATATTTCCTTTTAGTATGTTCGCATAGGTCAAAATGGGACTGTTGAGTATTTTATGTGCGTGGAATAGAGTAGAATACTCCCATACCCTAGCTCCGGATCGCCAGGAGCACGAGCAGCTTACGTAAAAACCATACGTCACAAAGAAGAGAGAGAGCGGAAATACTTTGTAGGGAAGGGAGGGGGCACTGACGTTCAAATGTGATTACGAAGCCATCCTCCACTACTTAGCGAAATGCTATAATCGCGAAGAAAACACCTGACCTCTTCAAGACAAAAGTTCCGGACTGATTTATACTACGCTCGATATAAACAGTCATTTCTTATGTTTATTAATTCAAGGAAAACTGACACATTATAATTCTTTATTGCCCTCTACAAAAGTACAGAGTTTAAAAGTACAAGCTACGATTTACGATTCGTTGGATAGATATGACAGTATTTCCATTTAAAGAGAAGTAAAATTCCTGTTATTCATCAAGGAGAAATATAATTACATAATGCAACAAGTTTACTGCTTGATTTTGTGCAGTGTTATAGTGTTGTGTGACCTTCTCTATTCACTGAATTTCTGAAAACAGTATCTAAAATTTAACAGGCGTCCGACGATAATAGCTAGCCTCTAAATGGCGAGAGGGAGTTTCATCACGAATGAGTACATAGCTATTCACTATCCAGTATTAAAATACAACGACAATGTAAATAGATAGATAGAGAGTATGCCTTCAAGTAAATAACCTAACTGATGTTATTCTCGGTAAGAATGATTGGATTGTCGGTGAGTTTATCAGATAATTTAAACCCAAACAATAAAAAGGCACAGTAAATCCATCCTAACTCCGTATTATATTAGAAATGTTTCTAAAGCACCTCTTAAAATTTAATAGTGAAAATTGTTATTCATTACCTAGGCCTACATTAGAGAAATATTTGAGGTTGTAGGCCTAACTCTTTATTGTAACCGGTCAAAATACATAAGCCGAATGAACTTATTTCTTACAACGTAAATTGAATATAACTTGGACTTCTGCCCTCTTTCTTTCATTATTTTCTACCTCCATTTCAAACTCGGGTATCGCCGCAGTGATCGGCAGTGACTGGGAGAACTTCGGCCAACCTTCACGGCCTGTAACGTAGCTACATCGTCACTGTGGTCGAATAACATACGCTCATCGCCTGCCTGCCGCCCACTTACAGTGCTGAGCGCCCGCGGGACAGAATGGCCAGCGTGAGCACTTCAGGTGTAGGACAACATGTACCTTACCCCTATTAATTCATGTTAGTGCAAGTCTTTATTTGTGTCACGAGCCTGAAGAGTGTTATTCTTATATTACAATAGACATTATGAATTAAATGAATGACGGTATGAATGAATTGCCCGACTGGATTGTATCTCATGAGTGGATGAAGATTTCTCTTAATCAAGGATAGCCACCAACTGGGGAGAGAGCAATTTTTAATGAATGAATGAATGAATGAATGAATGAATGAATGAATGATTGAATAATTGAATGCCCTCAGCCTTCATCTACAGAACTCTAGCAGATAAGATGAGAATATTCCATACGGAACAATGCCTGAATGAATGATTTTAAACGGTGAATGAATGAATGAGATATTAAGTGATTTGAATGCTCTCAGCCTGCATCTACGGAAATCCACCCGGTAAAGGGGGAACGTCCGATGTGAATAAATGCATGACTGAATGAATGAATAAACGATTAATGAATGCAGGAATTCAGAAATGAATGAACTGAATTCATGCACGCATGAAGAAAAGATCTCTCTCCCAGCGACGGATAACCACAAAGTGGGGAGACAGCTTTTTATTATTGTATGAGTGAATGAATTAATGAATTAAATAATGAATGGATGAATAAATGAAAGAATACTGTCAGTCTACAAGTACTGAGGAAGGGACATTTCATCTATTATAACGTAAGCAAGTTCACATACAATTGACATATGAATACCTTAATGAAAACAGCAATGTCAATAACAATACAATCATAAAACTAAAATTAACTTTGTGCTTGGTTTCTTTGTTTCTCTATTACCACATACGCTTTAGTATCTCGAAATATGTTGCTTCCCTAGCCAATGCGATCCATTACATGTATAGCAATTGCATAATTGTACACAATTTTTCTCTCTTTCTATTTTTGCTTTACAATCACTACCCAGGTATTTGATCCTAAGTGATTCTATTTCCTTACATACTCTCAACAAGCGTGCCTCCTCCATTAATTCTCCACATAACAAACAGGAATTTTCTTCATTTTTCTTTCTTAGATCCCTTATAATTATTGATACCAAATAGCCAGGACAATATACCTCTTATTTCTCCATTCGTCTTCATTTCTTTCGTTCTTTCTTTCTTTCCTTATGGATGATTTTTGTTCTTTTCACAGAATTCCCGTAATGTTCTTTGGTTCTTCATTGTGACATAACCATCTGTTTCTCGATGTCTTTCACTCTAATAGTTACTTTCTAACTCAATTTCCTTTTCTTCCTTCTGGATCTTTTTCTCCCAAGTGTCTCCCATTCCTATTCTATCTAGCATCCTATTCACCTTGGTTACCCAATACCCATCGTGTAGATCTGATGTTGGTATGTCAAATTTAGTATTTCCTCCCATTTCCTCTCTTCAATCTTAACCAATATTTTGTTACTCTTCTAGCAATATCTGCTTATATAATCGTAATCGTAATCGTAATCGTAATCTTTATTTTTCTACCAGATCTACAGCAATGAAGCCTTATTTATCCTTTACGGAAGAAAAATAATAATGCCTAGCCTAGTCTGCTTAAGTTTCTGTACACATATCATAAAGCTCGTATAGTAAAAATAACTAACACCAAAAAAAAAGTTACTGGAAATGATAATAATCAATTGTCAATAAGTCACTGTTGTCTTTTCATATATAAACCAAACCTCAAAAAATCTCAATATTGCTGTTAAGAACAGGGATAAAACGAAAACTGATAGTATTGAAAATAATAATAATCAAATGTCAATGCATCACTGATGTCTTTTCAGATATCAACGATCTCAATATTGCTATTAATAAAAAGGGGTAAAACGAAAACTAATATAACTACTGCCATAAGGTAATTTCATCTATTTGACAATATGGCAATACTAGTAATGGGAAACTAAAACTGGCAACATATAACTGGGCAGAGTACAATGCTGTGTCGGGCTGAATCAGCACTTAGGCCACAGAGTATATCGCTTCCGGCCGGGATCTCATTCAGCGCATTCTCTCTTGAACACTGACCTTTCTTATATTCTACTTATGTTGCACACCTGACTACGTGTTACCTCCACTGTAATGCCTGAGTGCCATTTACTACACCTTAAGATTCTCTACTGGTAATCACACTTCAGCATCTAGTATTTCACTATATTAGTTACCTTTAAAGCCCAAGCAATTCGTCAACTAAGATGAAACCATATTAACTCACATATCACTAGGCTACTAGAGCCCCAGCTCATATTCCAACCATCTCCATATATTCACTTTCTCCTTAGCACCTGTCCTAGTTACACACACTCTCTTCCTCATTCACTACACACTTCACCATCTGGTATCATGCCTCTTCAGACCCACTTGTCATTTAACCGCTCTTGTCATGGCTATGTATAACATGCACACACTCCACTATTCTCCAGTACGCAGCAATTTACTTCCAACTACAGATTACCTTTTTTACTTCTTGTCACTATGCCTTCGTCTTCTCTGTTCTTTTTGCCCCATATCTCTCTTAGGCTCAAACTTCTCCCTTTCACTAGGGCACCTCTTGCTTCTTCTTCTTCCTGACTCCCAGTCGTATTTTCGCTTCGTTTGCGTGCTCTTGTTACATCCTGCGTTTCTACTCCCACAATCGCTCCATGTTTTCTTCTTTCTTCTTTCCCACTGGCCTCCGTTCTGGACTCCTTCAATATTGCCCTGGTCTCCCTTATTTCCCTCCTCATCTCTGCTAATACCTCCCTGTTCGCTACTTCGAATGCTTCAGCTATCGCATCCATCCCTTTCTTTCTTTCTTGCTGCGAGCTTGGATCCGGTGCTTTATTGTCCTTGGTTCTTTCTTTACCTCCATGTCCGTCTTCGCCCACTTTACTGTCTCTGGCCTGTCTTACTTCCACACTTTTCCCCACTACCATTTCGTCATTGCTGTCATTTTCCATCTCTCGTAATTTCTTCGCAGTCCACACTCTGGTCCATATACCGTTAGTCACAACTAATTTTTGACTCTTAATATAGGCTCTCAACCCTTGTAATTTAGCCCTGGCCAAATGTTTCTTCAGTGTGTTAATGTTCTTTACCCCTTCTCTGCCAATGTCTTCTTTAATCCAAATTTTTGTGCTACGTATGTTGTCTGCACCTTTTAACACTGCTTCCGCCATCAAGGTGGAAAACAGCTTCAGTTTTATCGGTCTGTCACCCCTTTTTTTGCCTATCCTTTCCACATCATCAATGTCAACTTCGCTAAAGTTAATTCTCATCATTTTCTGGATAATCTCCACTACTTTGTAGGTTGTCAATACTTTATCTTCTGCTTTATCTTCCGGTACTCCATATATAAATAGGTGTTTCTTCCTCCGTTCTCGGTTACAGTCTTCAATTTCCGATCGCAGCTTCACCACCTCTCCTTCCATCTCCCTTATTCTTGTCTTGAGTGTTATAATCTCTCTCTCGTTGGATTCCACTTTGCTCATTATCTCGTCTGTTTTTCCCTGTATCCACCGTCGTATATGCTCAAATTCCTTCATTTGCTCCTTCATCATATTCTTAATCTGCTCAAACGGGCATACTTCTTCCACCACTTCTTTCACCACTTTTTTATGACCTCCACGTCTTCCCAGTTCATGTTGCCACTAGACGTCGGGCCGGGGTTTACCTCTACACCTCCTATAGCTAGTAGTACCAATATCACCGCTGCCGCTAATATCATCTCGTCCATCATTCTTGCTTCCATTATACCTCCTTTATTTCTAGCTATCTCCATTCCCCCTTTCCTCTGCCATCTCCCAATAGCTGCACGATATTGATCCACTCCAATCATCTTCCTCTTCCCACTCGAATTACTTTACCACACACCGTTCACATTCCACGCTGACTCTCCTGGCACCTCCACGCAATACGTCCGTCACCGAACGCTGACTAGGTTAGACTGATCTGCTTATATACTTACACCTTCACATAGAATTCTAACTCCACTGCCAGCTGTACATTCTGGTAGCCACATTATTATTTTGCAAAACTTAATATCTATTACCTCTAGTTCCTTACTAAGGGAACTCGGGGTAATTAGAACATGGGTTAATAAAAATATTATCATATAAATACCAAAGTGTGACAAATGTTATTTCTGCATTCCCACAAATTTTAGAAAGTTACTCAATTTTTGCAAGAGGTTTTCTTATTACCCTATCAAATTTGTATTTTAATTCCTACATACAGTATTTATATGATAATGTTCTAATTACCCCGGGTTCCCCTGCCTTTCTCAATACCCCTTATTTCAGCTCCGTACAATGCTTTGGCTCTTACAACTGCATCTAGAACATTTTTCTGTAGTTTAAATTCATTGTTTGGCATCTTCCTCTTCAACCATCTCGTGCTATGTAAATCTGCCAGTCCTTTCATTTTTGCTCGCCTTACTTGTTCTTTCCACTTACCATTAGCCGTCAGTATATTTCATAAATATTCTATCTTATTGACTACCTCTAACTCTACACATTCTAACCACCACCTTTCTTTTCACCTTAGTGTATTTCCCTTTACACATACTGTACGCGATAGACACGTGGGAAAATAAATCAAAATAGGTGGGTACATACCTTTCGTTCCTGTCCTTTCTCCTTTCTTCGGAGAGCGCGTCTCTGGTTCGGTATTAAAACTAATTATGACCAAAGAGGATCTTAAAGATCTAACAGGACAGGAAGCGTCGTTGTGTAAGTAAATGAGAAACGAGATTAAATGAACAAATATAATGAATGAAAAGCATAAACGAAAAATTAAAAAAAGAAATCACAGGTAACACCAAGATGTAAATTACATAATTACAACATTTAAGTCGTTGGCAATGAAGTGGCATTGCTTTAGCTTATAGTAGATCTTGCGATAAAATTGAACAGGTTTTTTACCAGTACGAAAATGCTTGGGCACAACGTTTATACCTTATGATGTTAGGAACAGAAATACTTCGCAGCTTTGTAAATTAAATCTAACATCATTTCCTTCACATACGGGATATAACTGCACATAAACATAAATAAAACTGCAGGACCATTGGTTGCTCCAAAAAATCACATAAGTTAACTGTGGTACAGAAATCACAGACAAGGATGGGACTTGAACCCTCAACCTCTAAGTAGCGTACGTACTACTGCACATTCTAACAAAACACACGATAACTCAACAAATAAGAACAACACAAACATATCGTACAGTAAGACAACAAATTCTGCAGAATATGAAAGTAATTACAAGCCAAGGTAAATAAAAGCAGTTCACTCATATTGTAGACTACATAAGGGATGGAATTCTCCCTTTCACTCTGCTGTGCTGTCGCAATCACCTACTCGTGGTAAGGGGTGGAGGCAAGGTCGTTACACTTCCATCAAGACAAAAAAATATCAACATACCCTTCTTAGCTCGGCCACACCGACACACAACGGGCGACTGTCTCGGGGTAAGGGGACTTAAACATTCCGCTTCTATAAGAGCGGGCATTCTTTCTCGGCTCTCTGGGCCTCTTCATAATACACATGGTGATAATTCTATTCTGATTCACATCAAGTCAAACGTGCCTGACCTCATATCAGGTCACTTTCATCCACTGGAAACTCTTCCGTATACCATATCTCTATCAAAATCTACGGAGTGTCATCCGTACATAATATCTCTTTGTCCCGGAGTCCCCGGTTCTAGTCGAGTGCACAGTTGTGGGAAAGCCCCGTCTGCAAAATTCGATAACCCTGATGGTTTCAACCTTGATGTGCTCCTCTGCTTCGCCCCTTCCTGTGAAATTCATGCACGCAGATAGACATGCAAATCCTGACTTTAACTAGCCCAGTACATCAAAATAGGTTCCCACTCAACACTATGAGGCAGCAGATCTCTATGTTTTAAAAACCCTGGCTTTACAACTAGTATCACCCACAAAGAAGGAAAGTAAAATATTTACATGACAACAAACCTAGATTGGACCCATCTCCCTCGTTGCCCATAGTAAACAAAGCTAAACACTGGCTACACATGCATTAGTCCTGATATTTACATTTGGTTGCCAAAAGGGCTTAAGTAAGATTCAAATTAAATTGAAAGAAAATATCTGCGAAAATTGCTGTCCCTAACTCATGCCAAAATAAACCTGTTCAACTTATCTTATTACTATCAAACTCATGACTCCTTCATGGCGAACTCGGTAGCTGTATCTAGCCCATCATTAGACTATCGTCATCCTGGGTTGACAGTCCTGGTCGCGACTCCTGGAATGGCTTCATCGCGATGCGGTCTTCTTGAAATTGAATGTTGGAAGGTCTCATGCTATTGGCAGCTCTTGTCGTAGTTTCCATGGGACTAACTGCAATCAAACACCCATTCAGATATCTGCGATGCACTTTGCACTCTCCTACTCCTTCTCATTTACTTTATGGCAAGAATTTGCGATGAATCAAGCCAAAAGTAAAATTGACTGCCTAAAGCTCAACCGCACGCGAATTCATATTATAAATGTAACCTTATGTTTTAGGCAAAGATTATGGTCTAGCTAGCCGAAACGCACATGGTTAATGCCTCGTGCTCAACCGCACAAGAATTTTTGTTAAAGTCTGACTTTACGTTCAGTCAAAGATTATGGCCTAGCTAGCCGACATGTACATAATTAATGCCCTGTGCTCAACCGCACACTAAACTTTCGTTAGAAGTCTCTAAATCTTCACATTCTAGTTCATTATCTAGCTACACTCCTATTCTCGAATTGCACATAGTTCGCCTATACAGCCTCTATGACGAAGTCTTTTTTCAATGGAAAGTTCACGGCGCGGTCATCAGCGACCGCACTGAAGAATATTTTAGAATGGTATGCCGTGCCTCTTCACATGTCACACTATTTATAAGGAACGGTAGGTGACACCAAGCCCGGGGGGCTTTACCAAGGTACAGACTTCAGATCAATGTGAAGTGAGTCGCTAGTTTCCCACGGTTTCCACGCGAATGTTGTATTACTAGAAACACTGCTTATTAGCATCTCAAGACACATCATGTCATTCAGTAAAATATGAGGAATGTAACTGTGTTTTAATTTCTCTAATATCCTTCCAGGAGAGTGGATATGGCCTGATTTCCAAAAATGTCAAGCCTGATTCTTGCTACTTTAATTTTTTTAAGGTGTTAAATGTAATTCCCCAGACAAAATCCGAGTATCTCATTTCTTTCTCCGCTATACATTCTCGCTCACTCCCTGTGCCACGCCTTGTCGCTGCAGGCTTCATCCACCCAAATATACTCAGCTTGGCTTAGCGCCAATTGTGACTTCGATTCACTGACCCTATATTACAGTCGCGTTAAATATCAGTTTCTCTTACAATGAATGATACGGTTCATAGCCGTCCCACAATGTTAAAAATACGAAGTAATTTTTTTTCAAATCAACAGGATATTTAACGCTTATAGTTAAAAATTTGCATATTACTCTGCATTATTGCTAGATCCTTTAACTTTATTCAACAGTTCCTCGTGCTCTCTCCTTTGGTGATAGTAAACATTTAGTAAGGCAACGAATTTCCTCTAATTCCCATCGCATAGGTGGCAATCATTCTCTGCTCCTACGTTATCTTCTTTGCTCTCGGCAAAACCACTTCAGACGTGACTACGTTGACAGCGTCCTCATCGTTACCGTAGCGTATGTCCTCAATACCTCTGTCATGGTTATCGACAGGCTCTTCAGCTCCTTCTGCATCATCTTATTCCTCTTCTTCATCTTCTTCATCTTCCTCTTCTCCTTCTTCTTCATCCATATCCTCGTTCGCCTCTTCACCGTCTGCTTGAAATTGTCCTTACGTTCGCCGCGTTGTACGTCTTTTCTATTGTACCGTCCAGGCTTCGTACGTTATACGCATTGTTATCGTAACTCTGGACTATACGATTGGGTCCGATGTAGAGCTCGGTAATTTTATGATGTAATCTTGCTGGAGGGTTCGGCAGGGCTGGTCGTTTGACAAAAACGAGTGCGTTCACCCTTAAGGGCCGATGAAATCGCCTCTTTCTTGTTCTTCTCAACCGCCGTTCCGCCTGTGCTTTAAGGTGCTCTGCAACTGTTCGTACACACATCTCTGGTGACGGTCTCGGGTCGCTAAGACATGATATGAAGTCGTGGACGGGCGTCTAGGATATCCATTATGATGCATAACTGATGGAATTTGCCCTGTTGACTCATGCCGCGTGGAGTTAGTACATTCAGTGATAATGGGTTTCACAGTCAACCATTTATAATGTTCCCTAGGGCAATAAACATGGCAGTATTTCGCTATTTCTCTTATTATTCTCTCACAGGTATTCGACTCTGAATGTCGTATACTGGAAAGTATATGATTTATTCCCAAACGTTCAAGTTCGCTTTTAAAAATCGCGGGGTAAACTGAGTTCCGTGATCACTCAAGAGGCTTTCAGGTTTCCTCATCCTTGGAATTATCTTGCTTTTCATCTGGGTAATCACTGCCCTAGTGTTAGCTTTTTAGACGGCGCCCAGCGGCACAAAATTGCTGAATACGTCCATACAGACTTGAATGTGCTTGAAACCTCTGGTTGCAGCAGGAAGAAGACCATAGAAATCTATTGCGAACAGTTTTCTGGGATCAGTAGGGAGCAGTGGTATCGAAACTTGCTTAAGGATGTATCGGTTCGGCTTTATACCTTGACAGATATCGCAAGCTTTTAGTACCATTTGAACCATGGTTCTTAATTTACGCCATACGATTGTTTCCTGTAAGGTTGAGGCAACTTTATCACTTCCTGCGTGTCCGGTGTTATGATAAGCGATCCAAATCAGGTCTATCTGAAGATTAGGTGGCACCACAATCCGAAATGTTGTCTGCTCCTCGCCCACAAATTTGTGCAGGATGTCATTAAAAATGATATGAGGCGGCCTTCTCCTCTGCCTCTATAAACTGTGATGTGCCAGGTTGTAATTCTTTTCCGAGGTACTCTATCATAAGTCCGGTATCAGGATAATTTAGCTGTTCTTCGCGATGATTTCAAAGTTTTTCAAAATGTCTTGGACTTCCTCTCCTAGTGTGGCCAAATTAATCAAAATTTCCTCGGGATTCGTATTGCGGCTCAGCACATCCGCAAGAACAATCATTTTCCCTGGGCAGTGCTCCATAGATAAATCAAACTCTTGGACGTAGAGTGCCCAGCGATTCACGCATCCACTTGCCATGTTTCTTTTGAGTATGAAAGTAAGGGCCTTGTGGTCGGTCCGTATCACAATTGGAAACGCGTATACATATTTTCTCCAGTGATTTAACGTAGTTAAAATCGATAACATCTCTAGTTCTGTTGTAGTGTATTTCACTTGATGAGACTGATTTTTCCGGCTCAAGAAAGCTAAATAAGTGATATTTTCTTTCTCCGGCGTCTCCTGGTACAACATTTCTCCTATTCCTATCTCTGAGGCGTCAGTCTGAATTATGCGTTTCCGGTCGAAATTTGGATATCTCAATTTAACAGAGTCGGCTAACAGCTTCTTCGTTCTCTGAAATGCTTGTTCAAGTTTTTGCTCCCATTTCCAGCGATTGTTTACTCTGAGTAGCTCCTAAAGAGGTGAGACGGTTTTGGTGTATCCGGGACAGTGGTCCGCAAAAAATTGACAAAAGTCAAGAAGTTTCCGTATGTGCTTTACACGAAAATTTTGGACTGCGGCTATTTTCATTGGGTTGGGTTTTATCCCAATGCCATCCATAACATGACCCAAAAACAGTACACTCCGTTGGCAAAAATGTGACTTCTCTAAGTTCACCTTGAAGTTACTCTTATTTACATCTTCTAGCAGTAGGTTCACTCTTCTCAGGTATTCATCTAGAGTCTTTGTGTTAATTAATGTTGTTACCGTGGTTTTATGGATTGCAGAAAGAGGTAAAAGAAGGTGCTGGCTGGAATAGGCCTATCTACGATATCAAAATGTAAATGAAAACTTTAACACAGGTTATATTTATTTTCAAAAAACAAACTTAGCAACTTTTCACTTGGTGAAATAATAAAGTGACAGGTACAAATAGCAATCTTGAAACAAGAATTGGAAGAGCCAAGATTAGAGAATTTAACAGGTTTGGGCTTCAGGCCCCTAATTTCCACTTTACAATATCGCCAATTATTGTTTACACAGACAAGGAGAAATCTCCCAAAACAAGAGCATTTTGCTCCAACAAATTCACCGCCTTCCAGAGACACCCCTAAATATTACAGTTGAATTTAGAAATCACATGAAAGAGCTTACATGCTCTCCCACTTTAACTAATTTCTTACAGCCCGCTTAAGACAACATTACAAAAACCTTACAATCTCTGGCCACTCTAAGCACAAATTACAATTTAAAATTTTTACACAGGGGTATCAATTACCCAAACTACTGGGCCTTCGTGGAAAAGAGAACAGGTTAAATTATTGGCCAGAACACAAAATGAATGGAGGCGTACACTTGCACTCCTAGAAAATTAAAAATACTAATTTGGCACTCGGCCCAATGAACCAGAAGCTAATCCTAAGCTTCTGAGGTGACTAGAATGGACAATAATCTAACACTTTACAGAAAAGAGAAAGGTTACTAAATCATAGTCACCTCAAATTAAATTGAAGGGGAACTCAAGAGGGTAACGCACTCTCTATCCCGTACTTACAGTTTAAAGACTATATGAAATTTTACATCAGCCGAAAGAACGTTTACATTTCAGAAAACAGGAGGTTACATAATTAGAAATTTGAACCTTTCCCTCGTGTAAGTCTGCGGAGGTAGCTACAGAAATATAAGACTGGTGGTCATTACCTTGGCTGATGGATTACCTGGCGAAGAATGAGGCGCCTAGCCTACTGCCTTAACACACTCACTCTCAGACATACGGCGATCCAAAGACAAGGTAGCCAGAAAAGTCGCAGCTTATATACGCGAGGGGACGGTTGTAGAGGGTTCTGGACTAGTCCGGACAACCCCTCTCAATTTTATTGGCAGAATCAAAAGTTACACCCAAAAACCAACAAGAAGCCTGTGATAGGCTGAAAAATAATTACAGAAATTTCCCTATTGGCCAGATTAAAAAACTGGCGAAATGAGAAAGAAGTGTTGCAAACCTTGAAGTAACAAAATAAACGAGTTAATTTAGTTGATAAAACATAATATTGTAAACTTCCTTAAATCACTAATTCTTCAGTCTTACACCAGAGTGCATGCCCTTGGTTTTTTGTAATGACATCTATGGAGGAAAGTTTAAACTTCTTGAAGTAAGCAAACACGAAGCAAATAAATCCAGTCAGATTAGGAAACTTAGAAATGACATACTTCTCAATTATTCAGTAGTGACATCTTCTGTTTAATATCCCTTCTTCATGCAGTAGCAATTTCACTATTTGTTTAGTAGATAGAGTTCTTAAGGCGCTTCTTTTGAATGTGCGGAGTTGAAGTGTACCTCCAGGTACAAATATATCATCAATATACATGATAGTAAAGTATTTAACCTCCTAGCTTAGGTTATTCTCTAGGGCACGTATGAGAGCCAAACTCGACGTCTTCAATCCGAACGGGAGAGGTTTGAAAATATATGTCTGATTATCAAACATGAAGCGTGTTAATATGCTAGTTTCGGTGTCCAAAACGATGTGGTGGAACGACGAAGTCAAGTCCACAATGCTGAAGTAAGCTGTCACCAAACTTCTTTAAAATATCCTTAATAGGGGGAGCCTGCTCATATTCCGGTACTAATCTACTGTCAAGGGCCGTCGCATCCAGGCAGACTCTTATCGAAACATTGGCATTCGGCACCGCACATAGGAGGTTTAAAAACGGGGTAGCTGATTTCGAAATAATGCCGTTTCCTTCCATTTTTCTATGGTCTCTCTGACCTGTAGGAAAAGTTTCTCCGGGATAGGATAAGGTCTTTGTTTGTACGGCTCCCAGCAGTTTACATTAAGCCTCTACTGAAAATTAGGGATCTTGCCAGGCTGCGATCCAAAGACCGTCTCGTGACGCTCTAATAATTTCCGTAGCTTCTTTTTATCTTTGTCTCCAAATTCGGCCTCAGCCACCTTTTCTGGCATTAAAATTCCGAGTATTTCTTTCTCCTTTTCTTCTTCCAATATTGACAACATGATCTCAAATTCCTCGAAAATTTCTCCGTGGTTTCTAGCCAATCCAATGAAGTCACTTCCTACTCCTTTTCTCCTTCGTCTGCTTGGTTTAACCAAATTCTTTCTTCGGGATCGTAGCCGGCATTGACATTTAATTTAATCTCTTCTCGTACATCGGTATAATGCAATTTAATCGTGTTGGTCCCCATATCAAATTTTGCCTGATGCTCACGGAGAAAATCTGCTCCTAAAATTAAGTTATATTCTATTTTTGGAAGTACCACGCACGGATGAGATACAGTAGAATTTCCAATTTCAATATCTAGGAGTACTTGCTAGACGGTTGTCTTATCTGGGACGATCCCTCTAACCGTAAGTTTCGAAATAGGTATAGACGGAACTCGAACCTTGGCCTTTAGCTCCAAAAATAGTGCTTGTGACACCACACTAACAGTCGCTCCGGTATCAATGAGCGTACGCGCCATTAAATTATTTACACGTACGTAAATTACTGACAATTCCTTTACCATCCTTCCATTAATTTTAATAGGGTCTTCAATCAAGTCTTCTGGCCTAATAACCCAGCTGTCTACTGTCCCCACCGTCCATCCCTCTTCTATGACGTCAGTTTCCAGATTCACTGTATATCCTTTAGTCGTCATCATTGTTTATTTTACCGCCGCGCCATTCGCTTGATACTCAGGCGCTTGAGGGTTTAAATTGCGTCCCCGACTCTGGTTGACGTACTGCTGAAATTCCAGACTTTTGGCTCCCTCACATCTCTGTTCTGCCTGCAGCTGAATCGCCTCTTTCCATTGCTGTTGCTCCCTACGTTTCCGCCCCAACTCAGTAAGATACTGGCGAGATTCTCTGTTCCTCTCTCCCTCTGGTGGACGATAATCATTTCCATGTCGCCTAGAGGAGCTCCCCTGTCTTCGCGTCTCGTTCCGAGCCTCGTATCTGTGTCGATACGGCTTACCAGATAGTCCTTGGTTATAACCCGAAGGACGTCCACTTCTTCTCCCTCCCTCGCTTCCGTATTAGCGTCGGTTATTCCAATATTGCGGTCTCCACTTCGATCCTCTCTGGTAGTAGTTACGGGTCACCTCCTCATTCCTCACTGACGTTTGCGTCCCTGAATCTTGGATAGCTCCGTTTCCTCTACTTACGGGTGATTCATCCTCTGATATTACTTCCACTGTATGAATTGTTTCCTCATGATTGTGGACCGTAGTCTGGTCTAACTGTCACTGTGTTGCCTCCACTTCAACGGCTGTGTCCACATTAGCAGCTATAAGGGTTCGCTGTACTTTGACGGGCAATTCCTTTAAGATCATCGCGATTACTTCGTTCTCTGGCGGCGGGTGAACCAATTCCCTTAATTTGATTAATTGCATGGTAAACTACTTTGAGAAACGAGTTGGTAACGTTGCTGCATATCGGCGAGAGTATAATTCCAATCTCAAACAGTGTTGAATCGACAGGTCCCAGTATGTCTTAAGAAATGCCTGTTTAAACACATCGTAAGTTTGTAAAGTGTATTTAAATGCTGTCATCCATTGGGATACAGTGCCTTCCAGAAATGTTTCTACCATTCGGAGACGTTTCTCTTTAGGGATGTAACAATCATCCATGTACTACTCAAAATCTCTCCCAGAAATGACCTGGCGTGATTTCCCCATTCGCTGAAAATTTATTGGGCTTATCCTTCGCAGATCTAGTCAGATTAGACACCGAGATGGAGTTTACGTACTCCTGATCTCTGGCTGTTAGAGAGCTCCCCCAATAATACTGCCTCACTCAACCGGCTGTCATCCAACCTTTCTTTCTCAGATGTCTCTTCTGCTTCATTCAGTTGTACACTTAGCTTGCGTTTCTTGCCTTCTTCGCCTCCGTGTAAGCCTATGTGATCCAATTGATCTGTTATCTGCCCCACCTGTAGTTCTAATCCTGTCAGTCTGGCCTTCATTTTCGCTTCCGTCTGCCCTACTTGGACTTCCAGACCTGCAAACTTCGCCTTTGTTTTTTCTTCGATCCGCTCCATTTTGTCTGCCATTTTGTCAGTAAAGTTTCCTACTTGAGATTCCACCTTCTTTTCCAATAACGCTAAATTCGACCTATTTTTCTACTTCTTCGACCACTCCTATAAAGTCATTAGTAAACGCTTCCACCTTTCATTCAGTTTTGATTTCATTATCATTCGTCCTTTTCTCCAAGGCTTCTACTGATCCCTTAAGAGCGACAATTTGGTCCTGAGTTTCAGTCTGTACGGTGGCCAATTGCTTTTTTAAATCATGCTCGCTCGTAATACAACATACACGCACGTTTTGTATTTTCTCGTCCAACTCTACAAGTCTTTTCTGTGTCACATGGTTGTCGATCACCAACTGATCCAGCTTAGGGTTCGTGTGCTCTTCTAAGCCTGTTAACTGTTTTTTCGTACGGGCTTCTAAACCTATCAATTGTGTTTTCGTGAGGGTCTCTAGCCCTACCAATTGTTCTTTTGTGCGGGTCTCTAGCGCTATCAATTGTTCCTTTGTTTCTGACAATTGTTCCTCATTGTCTACCGCGGTCTTCGCCTTCATTTCTACCAATTCTCCTTTCATTTCTGCTAACTGGTTTTCATTGTCTCACGTGACCTTTGCCTTCATATTCGCCAGTTCTCCTTTCATTTCTGCTAACTGGTTTTTATTGCCTTTCGCGGTCTGCACCTTCATTTATGCCAACACGTCCTTCATGCGCTCCCACAACTCTTCTAACGTTAACGCCATAATCTTCTGCTATCAAGATACCAGTCCTCCTGGAGGAACCCGGGTATGCACTAAAGCAATTCACGACACCGTCCCCAAAGAAATACTTATTATTAGCCCGGCAGCTTATACTAAACCTACGATATCCCCAACAAAATTAAGCTCGGTCTGCAAATCAGCCGTTTTAAAGCTGCACTGAAATTTTTCACTTATGCTCTCGTCATATACGGAATGTTAACAACCATGAAAAAGAATTCGTCAATTTAGAAACAATTTAGCATTACTTAACCCCTAGATTTAAGTTAATAAACTTGCCAGGTTTCTGCCTAACAGTGGGCTCGAACTTTGATGTAAAATCCACAGCTTGTGCCGAATATTGCTCTCACTACCTACGCTTCGGGTTGTCGTGCTCCGTGCAACTCTCATACAACCACGAACCGCTAATATTGATTGCAATAGTCGATATTTCCTTTCGTCTGAGACTGAGGTTGTCTCAATTTCAGCGATATCTATCCTATAACAAGGGAATTATTTGATCTTCGGCTCTGTCCGCAATTATGGTTTCAGATGGAAACCACAATCATTTTATTGTCCCCGGCATCGATGGGATACGCTTATTAATTGACATTTCCTGATAATGGAAAAGAAACTGAACAGATCAATTAACAAACTACTGGTTCGTCTGTTCCGGTCCTCATTTATATAAGAAAAACTCACTCAACTATAAAAGAAAAGGAAAACACGCCCCACGTGTCGGGAGTATGTGTATTTTGCGGATTCTGGCTCACTTAAACATTTTTTAACTTTTACATAATTTTGCGTATTTTTCTCAGAATCTCATATATTTTCCCCCAAAATCACCCATTTTAAGGAAAAATATCGAAAATTCATATTTCTATAAAATAAGAAAATAAAAACATTTTAGTAGAAATAATTAACAATTCCCTATTTTAGTAAAACAATCACAAAAAGTAATATTTCTATAAAATTAAAGAAAATTAAAAATCAGCTTTTCCTAAAGGTAGTTGAAACATTGGTATTTGATAGCATAATGCAGTGCTTTTCTCCCATATCTGAGGTAGTTGAAAACTTCGTATTTAATAATATAGTGCAGTGCTTTTCTTACCTACCTAAGGTAGCTGAAACCTGGTAGCCGAAAGCAAAGCAATGTGCTTTTCGAACCTATCTGAAAGCATAGCGCGGTGCTTTTCTTACCTATATTAAAGCAAGGTGCAAATATTACCTATATGAACTTTATATTAATAAGCGGGTTATATTAAAGACATATTAAAACTTATTATTATTATTATTATTATTATTATTATTATTATTATTATTATTATTATTATTATTATTATTATTATTATTATTATTACGAATATTATTGTATCTAAAAATATTTAAGAAATGAAAACTGCACCAGGCGGTACCGTCCTTTGAGCTGGTATGAGTACAAGACAAGATAAGTAAATACATAAAGATGAAATTAAGCACTGGGCACATACCCCACACCAAAATAATTTCCCAGAAAAGACAACTTACCTTTAGATTTAAAAAAAGGTTCCCGTGGATACTAGAATAAAACTGGCACAGTATTAACTGGTACAACGAATTGAAAGAAAGACCAACCAGATATGGAGTATAAAAGAATTTAATTTAAAAATATAGATGAGTGTTTGACAACAGGGAGAAAAATAATGTAATTAAATTAGGTTCAATGAGCTGCAATGTATCGAAGAAAATTAATTAATTAATTAAAACTTAGATAACTAGGAAATTAAAGGAAGAAAATAACGGTAAACTCACAAATTCAACGACGGCCGCCAATTAAATAAACTAAAAGAAAACAATCTGTTTTTTAAAGTAGGCCTACGACAGGTGTTAAGTTACCTATCGGCAATCTCAATGAATTTCCACCAAAATTTGGAATTACTTTTAATGTGTCAGAAAACACTTGACCAAATTCAATTTTATTGCCATGAGCTTTCACAAGCGTCAAGATTTAAAAGGTCTCAGTTATGAACCAGAAATAGCCCCGAAAAACCCCAACAGAAAATCGGACGAAAATAAACAGAGATTCCCCTAAAGGGTAATTAAAACATCAAACAAGAAACCAAGTACACCCCAAAAATAGCGCAGAATGCCGAAGTCATGCTCCAAAGGAAAAGTCCACCCTCAACATTAAGTCCAACCATCATTAACAATCATTAAAAATTAGTAAATGTCACCATGGTGACGGTACAGGCAAAAATTACGAGGCGCCAATCCCAAGGATCCCACAATAACAGAACACGATAAAAAACAAGAGAGACTCAAGGATACTGAATTAACAGAAATAAGATACAATAGAGAGAAGGCATGACACCCAAAATAAATAGAATCAACAAGGGACAGAAAACAAGAAATAGACGCTTGTGGGAACTCTTTCAGGCATTACACGAATGAATTATACATTTCTTTAGGGCGAAACAAAACCACCCCATAACTCCCGAGAACATTGCTATAAATATAAAATAACAATAGCCAAAATTTTTGGGAGCAAGCTTTTAGAAAATTACAAATGAGAAACCCATGTTTCAGTAGGAGGATTACCAATAATGAAAAAGTTCCTTTTCTTTTTTTTTTTAATGATTACATTAATTTAAAAAACAGGCGATTCCAAAGCGCCGCTTAAAGTTCGGGAAACATCCGGAGAGGAAGATTTATATGAAGTCACAGACCCATTGATGATGAAGACTAGATGCATGAACATCTAACTTACAGTTCCAATGTAGCTTCCATGTTTCGAGAGACGCATAGTTTACATACTCACAATTCTTTCGCCGTAGTCGTACTTAATCCACTAGTAGGAAGGTATAACCAATTCTAAATATAAATGAAGTTCTTGAGGATGAACAACATCCTCGCACATCAACGGTTTTATCCGAAATCCATGGTCACACAGATTGCTCGCGTAGAGCCACAATGAAGTTTGCTTCTGATCGCCATGATAGCTTACAACAGACAACGGGCCGCTACCAGCCAGAGAGAGAAGTTCATTACGTAACAATCCTCGTTAGCTCTGATTGGCCAGCGACATAGGCACGGCTAAAAGTCGGGCTCGCTTGCGCAGAAGGCAGACACTAATTTAGCGCTGTTTGGCACAGACTACGCGAAACACAAACAGACACTTCTTGAATAAAATGGAACAGAGAGTATTAGGCAAGTCAAAATAATATGTTAGGAGTATGGCCTCCAGTAACTTAGAAGTAGTCGTAGAAAGCAAGTTTGAAAGATGAGCTCAATGTGACACAATTTCTACAGCGATAGCCACTCCAAAACATAAATGGGGATGGCTAAAAACCAAAACAAACAGTAATTAACTCAAGAAATTCTTTCAACTTTTTCTTCATTTATTATAAACAAATTTCAGTTACGATACTACGTTTTATATCATAGGTTAAATACTTTTCACTCCACATAATTATAAGCAAGTGTGTTATCAGGAATATTGGCATTATATATCGCACAGAACTTTATAGTAGTTTTCTGAGCCATTATCACATTTCTTTGCCTAATCATATTGATAATATAAATGGGGTAATAATTAATGAACTCCGGAGAATTAACAGAAGGAAACGACTTTAAAGCAGTTACGCGCTAAAATTCTAAACATTCGTTATAGGAGTTGAGATAAGTAATAGGAGGACTTGTATTCCACATTTCTTCTTAAGATATCTCGTTTCTTCCATTTTTCACGCAAATATTTTGAAGTTGAACATGGTCAAACTTAGGAGAATCTAGATATTGAATACATTTTCTGTTAGTTTGAAACACAACAAAAATAAAGTACGGCATATCAAACTGCACTGAATTGTAGTAGTTTGTGATATCTATTTCGAAATTCCTTTTTCCACTAAGGCCAGAAATTTATATAGTTCGTAGATCATAGAATGATATACAAAGGGCACTAGGAAAGTTTTTCAATGTGAGTGAACGCTATAGACTTTTTCAAAATAATTTCCACCACACTCAATACACTTCTCCATACGTCGAAACGAGTCACTGAACCAACTCTGCCACATTTCTTCGGTTACATTTTCACACTCTTGATCCCATGCTGCCAGAAGCTCCTCGCCGGATGCGAAACGCTGCCTTGTTAGCTTCATCTTCACTTCTGGGAAGAGTGCGAAGTCACATGGGGCAAGATCAAGACTGTATGGAGGGTGATCAAGCCCAGTCCACCCTGATCTGGCAAGAAAATCCATTGTTACATTAGCACGATGTGCTGGAACATTGTCGTGATACAAGAGCCAACTGTTGAGTCGTGGTCTTGGACTGAGAGCATGGGTGACCTGAGGCAGACAAGTCTCACTGTACCACTTCGCAGTAACTGTCCTCTGTGTCTCTAACACAACCCGAGTCAGGATGCCCCGTTTAGTGAATAATACTGCAATCATCTTATTCTTCACTGACCTTGACTTTCGCACACTCACAGGTGTACCCTCGTCTTCAACAGTCACACCTTGTTCTGGTATTTTGTTGGGACATCGTAATAATAAAGCCAAGTTTCGTCACCTGTAACGATCCTATTGACGTTACGCGAAGTCCCATTTTAAACTGTTTTAGCATTTTTCGGCACCATTTCACTCGATATGCCCTTTGTTCCTCTGAAAGTGAATGGGGCACCCAAAGGGAACAAACCTTTCTAAGATGCAGATGGTCGTGTAGAATTGAATGAATAGCTGGCGAAGGGATGTGGAGGGTCTCTTCTACCTGCCAATATGTCAAACGCCTCTCTTGCTGCAACATTTTCCTCATAGCTTCAATGCTTTCTTCACTCACTGATTCAGACGTTCGCCCAGAACGAGGATCGTCTTCAACCCCAAAATTTCCCCTCTGGAACTCTTTGTACCAGCGGAAAATTGCTGTCCGATGAGGACAGTCTTTCCCCAGCACAGGAGTCATTTACTCTAGGCACTGGTCAACAGTTAATCCACGAGCAAAATTGTAGCGGTTAATTGTACGATATTCATTTTTAGACCTAACTGACATCTTAACTTGCTTTCAGTCTCACTGCTTGGTAACAACTGGTGTAAAGGTCTCGCCGTGCTGTCTTCTAGACCGGTTTTCAGCCCTCTTTTCATCCTTCAGCATAACAGGGGTATCCAGCCAACTGTTTTTGCGTATTGCAAAACTTTCCTAATGCCCTTTGTAGATATTTTCGGTTCACTTAGGATTAGCAATTTTTCTTGGTCATAAGCTGGTTCGTATTTAATAATTGGTATTCTTATTTCCATAGAATTTACAGTGACATTTCCTCCGTCAGGCCGAGTTCCCGCGACATTCTCTCCTGCTGCATTTTTAGTGAATCATCTACACTGACTGACAGAGCAAATGCAACACCAAGAAGGAGTGGTCAGAACTTTATGCCAATTGCAGGGTAGACTGACGTCACTGAGGTATGCTCATGATGTGAAATGCGCCGCTGTGCTGCGCACGTAGCGAACGATAAATGGGACACGGCGTTGGCGAATGGCCCACTTCGTACCGTGATTTCTCAGCCGACAGTCATTGTAGAACGTGTTGTCGTGTGCCACAGGACATGTGTATAGCTAAGAATGCCAGGCCGCCGTCAACGGAGGCATTTCCAGCAGACAGACGACTTTACGAGGGGTATGGTGATCGGGCTGAGAAGGGCAGGTTGGTCGCTTCGTCAAATCGCAGCCGATACCAATAGGGATGTGTCCACGGTGCAGCGCCTGTGGCGAAGATGGTTGGCGCAGGGACATGTGGCACGTGCGAGGGGTCCAAGCGCAGCCCGAGAGACGTCAGCACGCGAGGATCGGCGCATCCGCCGCCAAGCGGTGGCAGCCCCGCACGCCACCGCCACGTCAACCGCCATTCTTCAGCATGTGCAAGACACCCTGGCTGTTCCAATATCGACCAGAACAATTTCCCGTCGATTGGTTGAAGGAGGCCTGCACTCCCGGCGTCCGCTCAGAAGACTACCATTGACTCCACAGCATAGACCTGCACGCCTGGCATGGTGCCGGGCTAGAGCGACTTGGATGAGGGAATGGCGGAACGTCGTGTTCTCCGATGAGTCACGCTTCTGTTCTGTCAGTGATAGTCACCGCAGACGAGTGTGGCGTCGGCGTGGAGAAAGGTCAAATCCGGCAGTAACTGTGGAGCGCCCTACCGCTAGACAACGCGGCATCATGGTTTGGGGCGCTATTGCGTATGATTCCACGTCACCTCTAGTGCGTATTCAAGGCACGTTAAATGCCCACCGCTACGTGCAGCATGTGCTGCGGCCGGTGGCACTCCCGTACCTTCAGGGGCTGCCCAATGCTCTGTTTCAGCAGGATAATGCCCGCCCACACACTGCTCGCATCTCCCAACAGGCTCTACGAGGTGTACAGATGCTTCCGTGGCCAGCGTACTCTCCGGATCTCTCACCAATCGAACACGTGTGGGATCTCATTGGACGCCGTTTGCAAACTCTGCCCCAGCCTCGTACGGACGACCAACTGTGGCAAATGGTTGACAGAGAATTTAGAACCATCCCTCAGGACACCATCCGCACTCTTATTGACTCTGTTCCTCGACGTGCTTCTGCGTGCATCGCCGCTCGCGGTGGTCCTACATCCTACTGAGTCGATGCCGTGCGCATTGTGTAACCTGCATATCGGTTTGAAATAAACATCAATTATTCGTCCGTGCCGTCTCTGTTTTTCCCCAACTTTCATCCCTTTCGAACCACTCCTTCTTGGTGTTGCATTTGCTCTGTCAGTCAGTGTATATAAAGCATCTTTCGCATTTTCACTCCAAGTAAAAGTGACAGTTAAATCCGCTTCCCAAATTATTTCTTTATTATCTTTAAAAATCCACCTACGGGTCTTAATGGACATAAGACCTCATTTGAATTTTCTGAAGTTTACTATTATTAATGAAATTGCCTTCGTACATTATATTATCATTTTGAGTGGAAGTTATGCGATAAGAACTGTAGAAGAAATATTTGGATGATCAATTTGACAGATAGTTTATCCTCGCGTTTTATAGTTACTGTTTGCCATAACTGAGTGCGAAATTTATCAATTAGTTCCACATTTGATTTTCAATCATAATTAGTATAATCAGATGCATCGGCATGAGTTGCATTGAAAATAAGGTACAAATAGGCTTTGTTATAAATCCAAACATCTCCAAATTTAATATCTATTTCTACGTCCTTGTTAGGCAAATTTAATTTTTTTTTCATTGATAGGAAATCATTGTCACTGGCAACTTTCTACTTTATCCATTTATTACAAAGAAAATATTAATAAAAGAAATAGTTATTTCATTACCAAAATTACTGTTATATTTTCACCATTAAAATCGATTAATTCATCATGTTAATTGGTTATAGTTATTTTTAAGTTTTGAATTCTATCGAAAACTGAACAAAATACAGGATATTTTTGTTCATAAATTATTGGTGGACCAAATATTAAATCAGGCTTAAAAGAAGCAATAATATTTGTTTCACTGTGAAAATGTTCCTTCTTAAACATACCATCAGCATAGCCAAAGTGGATTTTAGTCATTTCGAAAGGAATTATTTTGGTAAGTTGAGAGCAAGTGTTTTGGTTTTTGGTGCACAATTTGAACACTAAACCCAAAACTGAACCAATACTTTTTCTTTATCAAAATGTATTTTATAATCACTAATTATTTCCAATCTGTTTAGAATTTTATTTTGTTCAATAATCTTAGGTTTTTCACTTTGAATAGTTTTTTGTATATTTTCCACATTATAATGACCTGGTGGAAGAAGCATTTCAGTTATCGTATTCACTTTTAGACCACACTGGCATCTTAACATGCTTTCAGACTCACTGCTTGGTAACAACTGGTGTAAAGGTCTCACCTTGCTGTTTTCTAGACCGGTTTTCAGCCCTCTTTTCATCCCTCACCATAACAGGGGGGTGAAAGGATAGTTAAATTTATTATTTTTGTTGTATTATTTGGAATTAAGACATTGGAATAAAAATCCTATAAATCCAACTTCTTTTAAACTCTTCTCGCAATGGAACATTTAATCTTTTTTCTAAGACTGATGATGCACCACTTAATTCAAAAATGATATTCATTTATAAATAAATAAATGGATAAAAAGAGTAAATAAAAAAGTAGATTGGATCCAACAGTAATACTTCCTGAGAAAAAATAAAACACAGACTTGGAGAACTTTTGCCAAATTCTATTCGTTGCGGAATGATTGGTCATAGTGGCTGCGACAAAAATCATTAATGATTGATAATTATATATTAAAACCTGGGGGGTAAACTGGACTAAAATAAATAAACTTTATATTTATTCTAAAAGTTTAGATCAACCAAAGTATCAACAGTTTATGAAAGAATGTAAAAAATTAGGAAAAATTAGGAAAATAAATTGTTCAATTTATTAGTGATGATGAAAGCACAATTCCTTTAGATGAATGTGAAGAAAATTCAGTTGTTATTCTTGATGATTTTATATTGGAAAACCAAGATATTGTTCGTGAATATTTTACTCGGTGAAGACATAAAGGCACGGATTCTTTTTATTTAGCTCAAACATATTCTAAAATACCAAAACAGTTGGTTAGAGGTAATTTGAACTTTCTAAACATATACAGACAAGATGATACCAATTCAAATGATATTCATAAACAATTTGTGGGTGGGGATATGACGTTTGAATATTTTAAGGCTATTTGCAGCAAATGTTGGAATGAAGAATTTGGTTTTTATTGCCTTTGATATGAATCTCAAAACTAACGATTGCATATACAGAAATAAAATTGAAACATTTCTACAAAAAAACGTCAACATAAACGTTAATATAAACGTTAACATAAACTTAAACGTTAACATAAACATAAACGTTAACATAGTTTTTTGTTAATAAATAATGTTTTCTCATTATGATGCTGAGGCTGTTAAGAAAGCGAAACAATATAGGAAGAAATTTTTAGAAATGAAAGAAGAATGTCGAAAATGGAAGAAGCAACCTATAACCGAATAAGAGAAATATAAAGAAGAAGATCAACCTGTTATTGATGCTATTAATGCTTTAGGAATTAAGTTGGATAATATTGGTGAAAATTTTATTAAAGATATAGAAGAAAGTAGAGAGGTTGAGAAACAATTAGTTCCTTATAGAAATGAGATTAAAAACGACTTTAGTTCTGGTTCTGAAGATTACGTTGTTATAGATTAATTGGATGTTAGTGATGAGAAAAATGAAGCTTTAAAATTAGCAAGAAAGGTCAGAAAAAGTTGAAAATCAGAATTTCAAAAAGAAATAAATGATGATTTTACGACAGACTTAGGACCAATAATTTCAAAATATTTACTTTGATGAGTGATCCTAGGTTGGTTTAAGATATGATGAGGATTTCCATAATAATTTTATAGGTGATTGAAAAGTTGAATTTCATAATGATGCTATTAAAATTAAAGGTAATCATTTTAAAGCTACAAAAGACTTAATGTTATTTTTAACATCAAATGATATACCAAGTGATGAAGATTATTCTGATGAAGACAGAACTACTTATGAAACAATTTTAAAAATGACAAACTCAATGCATCAAAATAAATATCCGAATAATACAAAACCTAAAAGTAATGTGGGTAAAAAGTATAATTACTTGATATGTGATATATGGAGGTGAGATAAACACAAATATCTGCATCTGTATCCACTCCACCAAAATCTGGATTCAGTTTTTATTAAAAAAATATTCAGAAGCACCAAATGAATATATTTGAATGAATGATGTTAGAGATTTGTTGCTAGTGGCTTTACGTCGCACAGATACAGATAGGTTTTATGGCGACAATGGGATAGAAAAGGCCTAGGAGTTGGAAGGAAGGGGACCGTGGCCTTAATTAAGATACAGCCCCAGTATTTCTCTGGTGTAAAAGTGGGAAACCAAGGAAAGCCATCTTCGGGGCTGCCGGCAGTGGAATTCCAACCCACTATCTCTCGGATGCAAGTTCACAGCCACGCGCCCCTAACCACGCGGCCCATTCGTCCGGTCTTAAAGATTTAATAGATAGATTAATGGTCATTTACGGTGAAACAAATGCTGGAAATAAGTCGTATCATAACGAAAAACGTTGGAATAACAAAGATGCCTGCGAGTAAACTTAATGATTTTGTTATTAATAATCCTAAAGGAATTCCATACCTAATCATATTTTTAAATAACATTCCTCATACTTTCTGGAAATCAGTAAAACGTGGGATAGGTTTAGTTAATTAGGCTTTAAATAATTCACCTATACCTGAAATGCATTTGCCAGGATATTCGTACTGCGGTCCATTTACTAAACTTGATGAAAGGTTAGCTGGATATGATAAAGGAATGAATCAATTAGATGAAGCTTGTAAACAACATGATATTGCTTATAGAGATTACAAAGATTTAGATCATAGACATGAAGCTGATAATAAATTACAACAAGCTGAAAAAGAAACAATATTTGGTAAAGAGGCAGACTTTAAAGAAAGATTACCCGCTGCAGCTGTTAATGGAATTATGTTTGGAAAAAGAAAATTAGGAATGGGTATTGAAACAAATGAAAATGGTAGGCGTCTTCAAATATTAATATTTTCGTGTAATAAATGAAAGAATTCAGTATTGTTTATAACACTTCTCCAAAGGGGAATCCAAAACCTTAAGCTGTTAACATGAAACTCTTAAACGAAGATTTAAAAAAGAATAACATTTTAGATACACATTTAACAGATACACAAAAGAATGAGAAATCAACAAAAATTTAAAAAGGTGGATGTTTGTTTTTAACATTATCTCTTCCAATTTAAAAACAAATATATGATTATCTAAAAAAGAAAAATGGAGGTTCTGGATTAACAAAACATGAACGAGGATTTTCCCAATATTATTTGCTGCATTAGGTGCTCTTGAAGCATTAGCTGGAAGAGCAGCAGGAATTGTAACTTCTGTTCATAATAAACAAAAAAATGATGCTGAACAGGCTGAACAAAAATACCTAATTTGGAAATGGAAAAGAAAGATAGTGGAGTTAGAAGAAAAACTTGTAAAAAATTGAAAAGATAATCAAAATATATAGCAAACCACTGAGTAATTTCGATTTAGAAAAATTAGTTAAAGATTTAAAAATAAAATATTTCAGAAACGTGCTATGATTGATGAATTGCCATCTAAACCAAAAATATTTCAATCAGGAATTGTTAATTTAGATACTTCTGATCATGTTGGTACTCACTGGATTTGTTTTTTAAAATAAATAATGAAAATTTTGTTTTTTATTCATTTGGAGGTAATATACCTATACAATTAGTTCATTATCTAGGTTCAAATAATTTGTTTTATAATACACAAAGGATTAAAAATTTAGATGAATATATATCGCGTCATTTGTGTATTTTTGTTTTAAAAACTGTGTTCAGAAAATTATAACTTTAATGATATTTTAAACGAATTAAATGGATATATTCGGAAATAAAATTAAATATGATGATAATATTATAACACGAGATACAGCTGATAAATTAAGCCTTTGTTATCAAAAGAAAAGTTTGATATAGAATCCAAAAAGTATTATAATTAATAAATAATACTATTAATTATGTTCATAAAAAGACAGATATACATAACAAAATTAAAGATTAGTTATCTAAATTCAGTAGAGAATTCTTAGGAGTAACAAATTTAATAAGGAATTTTTATAAAAAGAAAGATGTAGATGACAAAATTAAAGATTTGTTAACTATGAAGAAATTTGATGAAGAATGAAAAGAGTATCAGATTCAATGAAAACTATAGATGGTAATGTTTACAAAAAGACAGATGTAGGTAATAAAATTAAAGATT
The DNA here is from genome assembly GCF_040414725.1 of Anabrus simplex. NCBI lineage: Eukaryota > Metazoa > Arthropoda > Insecta > Orthoptera > Tettigoniidae > Anabrus > Anabrus simplex. Next base: position 716,357,392 of record NC_090266.1, read on the forward strand.
TGTTACCTAAAGGCAAATTTGATTATGAATTCAAAACTAAAGTATGGTATACTGGTGACTATTATGGATTCAAAATATATAGTAAGAAATATTGGTGGTGGTGTTATGGATAATGATTTGGTTAATTTGAAACATTTTAATAAATCATTAGAAAAAGTCACCGGTTCAAAAGATATATCTAAAGATGAGTTGGAAAATATTATACAAAAGAAGAAATTGAAACTATATTTAATGATTACTCTACAAAATCAGAAATTGCCCCATAACAAATGAGATTCATAATCTAACACAAAAGTTAAATAAAATAAACATGAAAGTGTTTGATAAAATTGAGATAGAAAAGAATTTTGAAACTGAATTAGATACGGAAATTATTCATATGTTTTCGTATTAAGTACATATAAGAAACATATATGTTCTAGTTTATAATATTATACATTCTGTGCCAGATAAATGTACAGGAGGAAAAATTATATACACAGCACCAGATATACATTCTGGAAGCCATATTAATAAATTCTGCCCTGTATATCTCTTAGATAATCCAATGTAAAAAGTATCACTTATTTAAATTTAAGCAAGCCAATTAATGCTAATCCTTACAACAAAATAGTGCTTAAAATTGGTGATAGTCATAAAATATTAGGGCCTACCTGCTAAATTGAAAATAATTATGTTTTGCGAAATAATGGTTGATTTTATAGAGAAAGAACCTGATCCTGATGAAGGTGTTCTTTAAATAATTATATTTTTCTCTTACAAGGCAAACAATTAGAAAAATGTTGATGAGGAAGGTATAAACAAATGCAACACGTATTTATTTTTACATTTTTCTTAATAAATGCATAATCATATTTGTTGTTTTAAATGCATAAAAAATACTGCAACAGTTTATCCTAATAGAATTACGACTAAAAATGGACGAACTAGAATTAAAGGTTTATGTTCAGAAATAAAAGTAAGAAAAGCAAATTTGTAAAATAGTTAGAAAATTTAAATATTAGAGAAGAAATAATTAACGAAAGTCATAAACCCGTGAGAAAAAATTTCCAAGGTAAAACGTTACAACTTATGATATTGATGATCTTTGGCAAGCTGATATAGCAGAAATGGATTCTGGAAATTAAAATATATATCTAAAATTAGTAAAGGATATAAATATGTATTAACAGTTATAGATGTTTTCCAAAATATTTTTGGGCTGTTCCTCTTGAAGATAAAACTGGTAAAATATTGTTGAAGCTTTTAAAACTATTTTAAAGACAGACTTTCAAAAATCTGCAAACTGATACAGGGTTAAGAAATTTTAATAAAGAATTTTCTGAATTAAAGAAAAAATTTAATCTTAATCTTTATTCAACTTATTCAGAATTAAAATCTTCTGTTTTAGAAAGATTTAATTGAACATTAAAGGATAATATGTGAAAACAATTTGATATTCAAGGTAATTATAAATGGGTTGATATCTTATCTAAATTAGTAGATAGTAATAATAACACAAACATAGTACAATAAAAATGAAACAAAAGAAGTAAATCAAAATAATAAGAAGCACATTTTAGAAAGTAGTTTAAATAAAAATATAACTTTGAAACATAAGCCAAACAATAAAATTGGTGATAAAGTTCAAATAAATAAAATGAAAAAATATTTGAAAACTTAATACAGCAAATTGGTCTACAGAATGATTTGAAATAAAATACGTTTTATTAACTAATCCAATCACATAAAAGTTAACAGATATAAATAATGAAGACAGTGAAGGAAAATGTTATGAATTAGATTTACAGAAAACAAATTAAAGGAAGAAAGATAATAAAGTTTATGTTAAATGGTTCAGGTTTGATAATACACATAATAGTTGGGTTGATGAAAGTAAATAATTATTTGAATAATTTTCAGGCGCTGGCATCACAGCTCCTGAAATTCTATAATGAATAAACTACTTTTTAATGCTCTATTTTAATATTCTTTATTTCTCTTATAATAATATCCTCGTTTAAACTTGTTTCAAAGCGATTTCTGTGAGAAATTATGGTAACTTTTCTCTTATTAAATTATATAGATTTATCGACTTTTGATTTATGATTCTTAAAATTATTTCCATTTCTGGATAATCTTCTTGTAATTCATTCAATCTAGAATTTAGAAAATTATTTTGAGTTCTTATAACATAATATGGATATTCCCACATATGATTTTTCTTTATTAAAATAAGTTAATTATGTTTACCTTGATTATTGGTTGGAGGAGTAGCATGATTTTCAATTATTTCATTTTTGTCTAGAATTATATCCCGTTGTGAGATAATACGATGGAGAGCAACATCGCTGAATCTGTCTAAACTCTGACTTGTGATATCCTTACTTTCTAGTTGATCTAAGTATTTCACTCGTTTAGTCTTCATTTCTATTTCCTTTTTAAGTTTATATTCACCAATTCTTCTAATTGGTGGTAATACTTTTTAATTAGGTATCCAGTCTGTAAATTTTTCAGCAATTGGCATTTAAGATCTAAATAAGAGTTTATAAAGAGCTTATTCATTAATAAAAACAGTGTTTGGCTTACTGTGACAACCATAAGTCGTTTGACTTGCGTTTAATTCGCTATATATTGCTATGTCATTTTGGTCTATATTATCATCAAAGGTTTGTCTTGGGTTTTATATTCTCAAATTCTAGCTATATCTGTGCCATGAAACCATGGATTATTTTCTTCATGAATAATCATATAAACTTGTTTTCCGTTATAGGAAATCTTGTTATTAAATAGATCCACAACTCCTTCCATTCATTAGAAACGAACTTCTTAAAATCCTGATATTACGTACATTATAACACTTAAAAAGATCGTAAAATAAATTTCCAAAGAGTGGCGTCCCACTCGCTATATTTCCACAATGAATAAATCATAAAATATCATTAGTAATCAATATATTTTTGACTACAAAAGGAACCCAAATATCTTTAAACAAGGTACCTAAATTTATTTGTTAGTTATTCTGACTAATAAATTAAATGGTATTCAATAAATTTGTATTCACAACTTAAACTTAGTTGTTTTGGATATCGATAACTGCTTCCATTTATTAGGAACGAACTTTTTTATAATCCTGCAATTTAGGGGACTCCGATCTGAGTCCCCTAAATATTTTTAACATTTAATATTTGTTAAATATATTTTCTATATAAATCGATATTGTAGTTAATTTGAACAATGTCGTGTCACAGTTCGAGCATCATTAATTACAGTAGTTTAATATTCGTCTGTATAATTATATACAGGGTTATTCACCTAACATTTTACACGGAAATAACATCTAAACCATTAAAGATATCAGTATTCTGTTTTAATATTCGTAAATGGTAGGCAGGGCCTTGTAAAATAGCGTGCTATTTAGTCTCGTAGGGGTGATTAACAACCGAGATATTGAAACTAACTCTATATTTTTAAATGGAACGGTACAAATTCATACAGCTGATTTAAAAGTTCATCGGCGCACAAGTTCAAATATGCAAGCATTTTCAAAATCGGACAATTACTTTTTGAGATATAAGCAAGTAAAGCATGCGCTGTTTTGTATGCCGCATCAGACGGCTTGAAATATAGCAACGACATATTGAAACGCAAGCAGTTTCCTGCGAGTGAGTTCAGCCACAGAATGGATACCAGTCATGTAAGCACCTCGTACACATGTGATGGGTTTGCAGAGTGTGTATGACAGGACAGAAAGGGTTGATGTGTTTAAAAGAAATAAAATAAGTACTTTGCCTTGAAAGGAACATAACGAAAGCTGTAATTGTCACTGTAATTGTCATGAGTTGAGAAATAAGCATAACACAAAACACCGGAAGAGCTCCTTCTAGAAAAGCAAATGTTCAGAGTTGATCGTGGCGAGATGGCAGCAACACTATTATTTATGTTTTATTTTACACGCATTAATCCCCGCAGAGCTCCAGCACGACTTAGTAGCGTGCATTCAGGAGAGCGTAGGTTCGTGTCCTGCCTCGCCCAATCTGAAGGTGATTTTCATGGTGTCCCATGTTCAACACCAGGCAAATACCGGATAGGTACATTTGTGATAGGCCACGGCCGACTTCCTTTCAAAATCCTTCCCATTCCCATCCGTGAGGTAAAAGGCTAAACTGAGCGCAACCTATTACATGCCAAAATAAAACAATACAACTTTAATCTCCCCTCCCCGTTGTGTGTTCGCCAGTCATACAATAACGTTGCACGCCCAGGGTATGTTACGGTACATCACATTATGTTTACAGTACATGCCTGGTATCCGTTCTGTGGCTTTAATCAAGGCCAGGAAGCAGCTTGCGCCTCAATATGTTGCCCGACTTCACGCCGTCTGATGCGGCATGCAAAACCGCGAATGCTGTTCTTATTCATATCTCAAAAAGTAATTGTCCGATTTTGAAAATACTTACGTATTTGAACTTGTACGCAGCTGAACTTTTAGGCTAGCTGTATGAATTTGTGCCGTTCCATTTAAAAATATGGAGTTAATATCTATATCTCGGTTATTAGTCACCCCATGAGACAAAGCAGCACGTTATTTTACAAGACCCTGGGTACCGTTTACTAATATGAAAAAATGCCGATATCTTTAATGGTTTAGAAGTTATTTCTGTGTAACATGTTAGGTGAATAACTCTGTATATTATTATCTATATGATGATATTTATCATTTATCAGTTTTATAGTACTCCGACACATTGGGCAAGAATCATGGGCTTTTTTAGCCATTCGCCAACGCATTATATATGAAAAACCGGATCTCATTTTTTACAAACATATGACTCTGTTCGATTAAACGTATACAAAACTCTAGTTCTGAAGTAGCTACTGAGGATAAAATTTTATAAAGTGTTTTTATCTCTTGTATAAACTCGTGGGATAATGTTTGACTTGCCAAAATCGACTTCCAATTAACTTTATCCTTAAATTCACGAATGAAAATTTTTGATAATTTTTGATATATAGAAATATATTTTCAATTAACTTAATCAGTCTAACTCAAACTACCGAAGGAAGCGGTTGTGCTGAGTGGAGTGTGCAGAACATTGGTTGGTGTGAAGCAGTACCGACCAGCGGTAGGAAGGTGGCTACGAAGAATGAAATGGAAAAAACTGAGAAGAGTGCATAAGAGTGACTTATGGAAGATAGGACAGATGGTGTTGGTGGCTGTGGTGGTTACGACGCTGTTAGTTATTGGGGGCGTGGAACTTAATCCCGGCCCGAATGCTAACGGCAATACGAGTTGGGACGACATAGAGGTTATCAAAGGAATAGTCAGAGAAGAGGTGAACAATATATGTACAACAGAACAACTAAAGCAGATGTTCAGAACCAGTCAAGTAAATTCGAAGAGCTGGAGAGATGGATAAAGGACAAAACTGAAGAGGTAGCTGTAAAGACGGGAAATAATGAAGAAGAAATCAGGAAACTGAAGGAAAAAGTCAAAAACCTGGAAGAAGAAGTAACGAAATTGAAAAAAGTAGAGGCGAATAGAGGACAGGAACGCGTGAAGAAATGTATTTTATGTCCGGAGTGAAGGAAGAGGTAAAAGAAGCTAAAGTTGAACTCATATACAAGGTGGTCAAGGAGAGACATGGGAAGTGAAGGCAGTAAGTGCTTAAATACTTTAAGAGCCCACTTATTTAGAGCAAGAAGCCAAGGGCTCATGGCACATATCAGGGGACAGCAGTTGATAGTGTCAAACGGAAAGTGGGTAAGGCGATGGACGGTGGAGAAGCCGCAGATGATTGACGAAAACCTAAAACGAAAAGAAAACAGGCCAGCAGACAGGAAGACAGAAGAGGAAACAGCGAAGCACGTAAGGAACGCACGTCAGGGGTCAGTGTACCGAGCAGTCTAGTAAGCAGTGCGGAAGCCGAAATGGGGAGTCAGCAAGTGCCGGCAGAAGTTGACTCACAAGATCCAGGCAGTTTAAATGTAAGTAGGCAAGTGTCCAACAAAGAACAAGGAGCACGCGAGGAATCAAAAGGTCGAGATGCCCTGAATAGAGGGAAAAGTTTAAGCCTAAAAGATTTAAGAGGTAAGAAAAGTAGAGCTACGGAAGACAAGGATGACAGGCTGTGCTCCAAAGGGCAAAAGAAGGATGGAATGGATGAGGAAAGGGCCATAATAACAAGAAGCAAAAATAAGGGAGATAACTGGGAGGGACGGGAAAGGAAGTCATAGCTAGACTGGAAGATAGGATTTATAAATATTGAAGGGCTACTAAATAAATTAGGTAATGAGGCAGTTATTAAAACGATAGAAAGCTTTGACATTGTGGCGCTACTAGAGACCTGGCTTGAATTTGGGAAAGAGATAAAATAGAAAGGTTACGAGTTAAAGTATAAATTTAGGACAAAAAGTGCGGAAAAGGGAGAGTTCCGGGAGGAATAGCGCTATTGATAAAAGAAGAGATGAGTGAGCTAGTAGAAGTGATTGACAACCAGATGGAAGAAGTAATTTGGGCCAGGTTTAGTAGGGGGAGGGAAAGGAAGTTATGTTTGGCCTTTGCTTATTGCCACCCACAGAACTTTGCCTACGCGAACGAAAATTTCTATGAGGAATTAGTTATAGAAGTGAGTACCAAAAAAGGGAAATTTGATGAAGATGGATTGTTGTTATTCGGGGACTGGAATGCCAGAATAGGAGAATTATGCCCTGTTTACAGTAAAGAAGACGAGATGACGATGAGGGTAATAAGGCGAACTGCAGATAAAGAAAGGAATGGGTATGGATCAAAATTGTTGGAGCTATGTGCTACAGGCCAATTTTATATTTTGAATGGATGGTGGGAAGGAGATAGGGGGGTAAGCTAACTTTCATTACGGAACAGGGGGGAGTGTGATTGATTTAATATTTTGTACAGAGGACATGCTAGAGCATATAAAAAAGATGCAGATTGGAGACTGGGCTCAGTCCCATCATGCACCAGTATGGGTAATGTTAGAAAGAAGCGAGGGGAAAATAGCGAGTGGGGAGGTGATAAAGGGATGCATGGGGAAGGGCACTAGTTGCACTAAGTACAGGTGGACGGAAAAGACAACACAGGAGCTAAATGCCCTTTTAGATAAGGAGCTGGATATAATTAGGTATGGATGTGAAGAGGCCTTGAAAGAAGGTAAGACTGATAAAGCACTTGAGTTAATCGAATACCCAATTAAAAGGGTGGCAAAGGCTAATAGAGTCCCTAATAGGTCGAAGAATAATGAAGAGTGCTGGTACAACAATGAATGTAAAGAAAAAAGAAATTAGTGATAGTGGCGCTAAAATAGTTTAGGAAGAAGGGAAGGTGCCAAGAAAGAATAGCGTTCTGTAATCTAATAAAAGAATACAAATTTAAAATCGCAGAGAGAAAGAGAATATGGATGAAAGAGCAAACAGAGCTAATAAACAAGGAGTGCAATATGAAACAAGTGGATAGAGTATGGGGCAGAATTGATAAAATTAACAAGGGAGGGAAAAGGGTTAGCAAACCGAATATAGCGGACGATCAATGGTTTGATTATTTTCGGGAGCTGTTAGGAGGTGAAGACAATTGGAAAAAGGTAGAAATTGAAATGACAGGAGGGAAAAATTTAGAGGTTCGTATCCAGGAACTGCATAAAGAAATCTCGAGGGATGAAGTGATGAGAGTGCTGAGCATACTTAGGAGTAAATCAGCGGGAGGTTGTAATGGTATAAGTAACGTTTTTTGGAAGGAATAAATAAACACGATCAGATAGCAGAAAGTATAGTTAAACTTTTCAAAAACATTTTCGAAGGAGGGAACAACCCAAAAGAATGGGAAGTTGGTGTAGTATGTCCTATTTATAAAAAGATTTTTTTGCTAGGGGCTTTACGTCGCACCGACACAGATAGGTCTTATGGCGACGATGGGATAGGAAAGGCCTAGGAGTTGGAAGGAAGCGGCCGTGGCCTTAATTAAGGTACAGCCCCAGCATTTGCCTGGTGTGAAAATGGGAAACCACGGAAAACCATCTTCAGGGCTGCCGATAGTGGGATTCGAACCTACTATCTCCCGGATGCAAGCTCACAGCCGCGCGCCTCCACGCGCACGGCCAACTCGCCCGGTTTTATAAAAAGAAAGGACACAGAAATCTACCAAAGAACTATAGAGGAATAACACTGCTAGACTCGCTGAGTAAGGTTTACACAGGGGTTCTGGAGAAAGGCTAAGTGATTGGGCTGAGAGACAGTCGATATTGTCAATCTATCAAAGGGGGTTCAGGAGACGATGCAGAACAACAGATAGCATAATGACCGTCAAGATGATCATAGAAAAATATCTGGATAGGAAAGGGGGCAAAGTGTACCTAGCTGCAATAGACTTTGATAAAGCATTTGATACGCTTAGTAGAAAAGCTTTACTAGAAAAATTAGGGAAGGTGGTGGTATCTAGGAAAATGATCAAAGCGACTGAAGCTATATATAGGAAGGTATATTGTAGTGTTACATTGGAGGATAATCGGTTGAGCAGCCAAATAGTGTGTAAGGTAGGTCTGAAACAGGGCTGTAAATTATCGCCCATATTATTTCTCCTGTTCATTAATGACATCCTACAGGGCCACGATAGAGATAGCTGGGCGGTGCCATCGGTAAATGGGTTAGAGGTACCAGGCTTAATATTTGCCGATGATGTGGTCCTACTAGCCCTGACAGTGGGGGGTTTGCAGAAAAGCCTCAAAATGGTTGAGGGGTTTGCAAGGAAATGGTCCCTGAGAATCAATGGAAGTAAGTCGAAGGTGACAGTAGTAAGTAAAAGTAAGAGAAGGAAGAATGAAAGGATATGGGTGGTACAGGGTGTAAAGATTGAAGAGGTAAGCAAACTAGAATATCTGGGGGTAATTATAAACAGGAGAGGAGACTGGAATGACCAAGTCAGGACAGCGAAATGGAAGTGAGTCGCAGCACTTTCGGTGGTCAACATCCTAGAATCAAAATTCCCTGGTATAAATTACAGCCTGCAGAGACTGGTTTTCAAAACGCTGGTGCTAGGCAGAGTACTGCACGGGGCGGAACTATGGGGTTTAGAGGACAAAAGAGACATGTTGAAACAGATTATATCCAGATTCAGTAAAATAATAATGTAATTACCACAATGCACGGCTAATGCCGGGGCGTTACTAATGTGTGGGGAGTGTATTGAAGCTGATTGTGTCAAAAGAGTGCTAAAATATTGGATGGGAATTAAAATAGGAGAAGGGGGTGTTGTTTTACTAGCAGCGTACCTCCAACAGTTGGAACATATGTAGAAGGGGTGTTGGCTAACGAAAGTTAAAGAGTATTTGAATAGGATTGGTAGGGGGTATATCTGGAAGACAGTGTGGCACGGGAAAGAGAGATGTAGACTGAGAGAGATAGTAGGGAGAATTAAAGATATTCAATTAACATTACCTTTAAATTCACGAATGAAATTTTCTGATAATTTATGAACTACAGATACACAGTTCCAATTAATTTTATCATTAAATTCTCTTATAAAATCTTCCAAAAAATTTTGTTAATCAGAAATATCACGCCAATTAAAATTATCTATAAATTCACGCATAAAATTTTCTGATAATTTTTGATATGCAGAAATATCACGCCAATTAAGTTTATCTTCAAATTCACGTACAAAACCTTCGGATAATTTTTGATATACAGAAATATAACTGCAACTAATCTTGTCTTTGAGCTCACGCATTAAATCTTTGGATAATTTCTGATATTCTGAAATGTGACGCCAATCACGTTTATCTTGAAATTCTCTCATAAAATCTTATGACATTTTATTTTTGCCAGAAATATATTTGTGATTGCGTCTTTTTGTTTCATTTCTAACAACGTCTCGAAGCTGCAGGTCATCGTATAAATTTATCAGATTTCTTAATTGTATTTTCTAACTAATTTTGATATCGACTCTTCCATTTAATAGGGATGAACTTTCAAAAACCCTGCAAAGTTTTCATTTCCTTTATCAATATACTTTTCAATTGATGTTGATAAAAAATTTCATATGTAAATTGAAGCTGGATTGGAGCAAAAGACAGTCTCAGAATTACAAAATATTTGCAAACAAAAGAAATGCGAAGGTTATTCTAAGTTGAGAAAAGATGAATTCATTAAACTAATATTACAAAAATCTAATCAAACAAACGACACATTAAGTGATAAAAAGATAATTAAGATGTTTCGGAAGTCAGTACCAAGTTAAAAATGGCTATAATATAAAAAACCGATCTCGTTAAGGCAACAGAAGAAAAAAAGAGAGAACCTCCAGGAATACAAGAAGAACAAGAAGAACATCAGGAAGATCCAGAATTATGTGATATCTGAGGAAACAATACCAAATTATTCATAGATGTTATACCTGCGTACCGGATATAAAGAATAGTGAGCATAACACGAAATCGTAGAGACTAAATCGTTTTCGTAAAATAGTATTAAATTTAATCGAAGTTGCTAGTAATAGAAATAGTATTGAAGGAGAGTTTTCTACTTTTATGAATAATTATGAAGGAAAATCAGTACCTCATGAATTTTTGATTAAAAAGATCGCTGATTATTAAAAATAACTAATAATATATACATTACGAAAACTAAAAGATATGTTAAAAGATGGAATGATTTTTAAGGCAAAATTGAAATGGAAATACGATTTCATGAAAACATTTTTAGGTAGATGAGACGGATGTAAAAATTGCAGGGTTTTAAAAAGTTCATTATTAATCAATGGAAAACGGTTTTGAGTATGGTCGAATCTGTGGAACCTCTAGAATATTAGATAATCGATGTTATAACAGTTATTCACCAAAGGTAAATCCTCATTACAAATATAACTATAGACTGAAACGTTGTCATAAATACTTGTTAAAGTTAATAGATAATCCCTATGACAGAATTAAAATTGAAGAAGTATTAGAAATTGTCAATGATATTTATACAAAGGAAGATTCACCCTGTAAGTTTCTTATTGCAAAGATAGCTGATTTATTAGATATTAAGCATAATATTAATGTGATTAACTTTCAAAGAAGTACTAATATATGGAATGATTTTTTAAAGCTGGAACCTGTAGAGTTAATTAAAAAGAAAAACTGTCTAAAGAATATATTTTGAATCAGTTAAAGATGATGTAAGATAGTCCTAAAATGGGACTGTTGAATTTTATAGAAATATAGTGTGATTGAAACATAGGAGTGGTACATCCATTTTCTGTGATTTTTTAAATTTTTAATGGAAAAATTTGTGGGGTGTTAAAAGTTTGTTTCTAATGAATGGAAGCTGAACTTCAAGAAAAATACTCTCATCTTAGGAAAGTTGATATGATTTTTAAAAATTAGAAACTAATAAAATTGATAAATAACTACATGAAAATAATTAAAAGGATATCTTAAATTTACGAAAGCTGATTTGATCGAATACATTTTAGATAAAATCAAAAAACTTAATTTTTGAAAATTAATAATGAACAGTATAGTTCAAAAGCTAAAAAAGAACAAGAGAGATTTATTAAAAATTTGAGGACTATGATTTCAGTAATAGAAATACAAAAAATGAATAGAAAAGCATCAGCATTCGAATCAAGAATAAAAACATTTGAAATTAATAATGTCGTAAATATTGTAGAACCAGGATCATTTTAAAATCAAATTTAATATATTGTTATTAATAAAATAAAAGTCTGTTAATACCAGAAAGATCCGTAAAAGTTAATATTAGATTTTATTGTAGTTTATAACACATGAAGAAATACAAGGTTTTAGCAAGAATGATTGCTGGTACAAGGAATTTGCAAGAAAGGTTGCTGGTAAAAACAGGTGGGACGAATGGCAGGAGGGTAATCGGAATGAGGAGATATGGGCTAATTTAGGAGTGAACTCGATGGATGAAGCTGTAGGCATAAACCAGCTTCGGTGGTGGGGTCATGTGAGGCGAATGGAGGAGGATAGGTTACCTAGGAGAATAACGCACTCTGCTATGCAGGGTAAGAGGAGTAGAGGGAGACCAAGACGACGATGGTTAGACTCGGTTTCTAACGATTTAAAGATGAGAGGTACAGAACTAAATGAGGACACAACACTAGTTGCAAATCGAGGATTGTGGCGACGTTTAGTAAATTCTCAGAGGCTTGCAGACTGAACGCTGAAAGGCATAAAAGTCAGTAATGATAATGTATGTATGTAATGTTAGTTTAAAACAGGAAACGAAGTTATATTACGGTCAAGTGATTTAGAAGAATACTGTCAATGATCTGCAGATAAATTATTAATAAAATTGCAGGAATTTCAAGGAAGACAATCTGGATGGGGTTTATATACCATAAATCATTTATAATTATGTATTAATAAATATATCCCAATTTATGGTTCTTCATATATTGATTTACCTAAATAAATTAAGGATAAGAAAGCTATAATTAATGTTAAAAATAATGATTAAACATTGGTTCTATTAGCAATAAAATTATATTTATATCTACCAGTGCGTAATGCAAATAAGGCAAGTAATTATATAAATAAATTTCCAGAATTAGATAAAATTTGTAAAAAATTAAAAATTGGGTTTCCTGTAGGAATAACAAATATAAGCAAATTTGAGAAGGGACAAATATATCAGTCAATGTATATACTTATGATGAAAATTAATATTATATTGTATATCCACTTTATCATACAAAAATATTCAAGGAAAACATGTTAATTTGCTTTTAAATAAAAATGAAAACAACTCATATTATTGTTGGATCAAAGATTTATCTAGATGAGTTTCAAATCATATAAATAAACATAAATCTAAGTTTATAACTGTGAAAGATGTTTAAGATTTTATTATTCGCAAAAAATAGATGAACATGAAAACGATTTCAAAGAACAAAATGAAGCAAAAAATAGGTATGCCCAAGAAAGGTGAAGGAATAATATTTAAAAATTTTAATCATTCACTTAGAGTATCATTTGTAATTAGTGCTGATTCTGAGTGTTTATTAAAAAATATTAGTACTTGTCAACCAAACTCTGAAAAATCGTATGCTAATAAATATAAAAAACATAACCCATTTTTGTTATTATATAAAAATATGCTAACTGTGATTATTACCTTCCAATTTAATATGTTGCTAACGATGCACCAAATTTTTTTATAGAAATGCTTCTAAAAGAATCACAAGAATTTATAAATTATATAAAGAAAATAAACCAATAGTAATGACACAAGGACATGAAATAAATTATAAAAATTCAAAAACTTGTTTTATCTGTGATGAAAAATTCCAGGTTAGGGAAAAGAAGGTAAGAGACAATGATCATTTAACAGGATAATTTTGAGGCGCGGCCCATTAAAGTTTTAATATTAATTATAAAAATCCAAATTTTCTACCTGTTTATTGACATAATTTAGCCAATTATAATGCTCATTTATTCATAAAAGAATTAGGAACTGATAAAAATGAATTGATGCAATACCAAACAATGAAGAAAAATATACATCATTTAGTAAAAATTAGAACATAGATTAACATTACTATTCTAAGATACATTTAAATTTATGTCTTTTAGTTCAGATAAATTATCATCTAATCTAACGAAGAAACAATTTAGAGAAACAGGAAAATACTTTAAAGGTGAACAATTAGATTTAATGATTAAAAAGGTGTTTATCCTTATGATTATATGAATTGTGAAGAAAAATTGAAAAAACAAAATTACCTAACAAAGAATTATTTTATTCGAAACTTTATAAATCGCATATAACTAAAGAATATCCTCATGCAAAACTAGTTTGGAAGAAATTTAATATTAGAAACATGGAGGAATATACGAGATTTTATAATAAATCTGATGTATTAATATTAGCAGATATATTTGAAAATTTTATAGATACTTGTATTAAAGCATATAAATTAGATACTGCTTGGTATTTTGCTGCTCCTCGTTTAGCTTGGGATGGTATGTTAAAAATTACTAAAGTCGAACTAGTTTTTTAAACGAGTATTATATGGTATTAATGGTTGAAAAAAGAAATAGAATTAGAGGCGGTATATCGCAAAGAATAAAAAGATATGCAAAAGCTAATAATAAATATTTTGAAAATTATAATCCTAAAGAAGAATCAAATTGCTTATCCTATTTAGACGCTAATAATTTATATGGTTGTGCTGTATTCCAATAATTACCCTATAGCTGTTTTGAGTGGAGAGAATCGCTTCGTTTTAATAGTAAAAACATATGAAAAACCTGATAATTATAGATATGGTATTATATTTGAAGTTGATTTAGAAAATCCAGAAAAATTACATGAATTACATAAAGATTTAACTTTAGGACCAGAAGTAGGAAACAAACTATTAACAACTTTAAATAATAAAGAAAAATACGTTTTGCATTACAGAAATTTAAAACAGCATCTAAATCTCGGATTAAAATTAACAAAAATTCTTAGAGTTTTAGAATTTAAACTATCAAATTGGTTACAAAAATACGTAGACTTGAACGAAGGCAACTAATGATTTTGAAAAAGATTTCTATAAATTAATGAATAATTCCGTCTTTGGTAAAACAATTGAAAACATTAGAAATAGACAAAATATTAAAATAATAACATGCAGAAAAATATACAAAATAAGTTCAAAACAAATTGTAATCACACAACAATATTTTCTGAAAATTTAGTTGCTGTTCATAAGAAAAAATAAAAATTAAATTTGATAAACCATTTTATATTGGAATGAGTATTTTTTATATTTCAAAGATAAAAAGTATCATTTTCATTATAATCTTATGAAAACCAAATATGGAAAAAAATATTGATCTGTTTTATATGGATACCGATTCATTTATATATATATAAGAACTGATGATTTTATAGCGATATGAAAACAATGTTAAATGAAATTGATACAAGCGGATATGGAAGAGATAATAAATTTGGAATACCACAAGTAAATAAAAAAATGGGGAAAATTTAAAGATGAAAATTGTGGGGAAATAATGGCAGAACAAGTTAGTTTGAAATCAAAAATGTACGCTTATGGAGTAGAAGACAAAGAATATAAAAAATCCAAAGGAGCTAAAAATCAGTAGTTAAAATTGAAATTACTTTTGATAATTGTAATAAATGTTTAAGTGAAAAAAATAAAACTATATAGAACAATGAATTTAATTAGATCTTATAAACAGGAATTATAGTCTGTTAAATGTAATAAAATAGTTTTAAGTCCCAATGAAGATAAACGATACATATGTGAAAATGGAATTGATACATTACCTCGTGGTCATTATAAAATAAAAGATATTGAATAGAATTGTATGTATATAAATGAGCCATATATGTACGAAAAGTGCCTTGCTTTGCTTTCGGCTACCATGTTTCGGCTACACAGATAGGTAAGGAAAGTACTGCACTATGACATCAAATACCAAGTTTTCAACTACCTTAGATTGGGTACGAAAAGCACAGCACTATGCTATCAAATAGCAAGGTTTCAACTACCTCTGAGAAAAACTGATTTTTATTTTATTTTTTAATATTATAGATATATTAACTTTTGTAATTTTTAATGAAATATGTAATTTTTAATTATTATTACAAAAATATTTGATGATTTATTTATTTTTAATTTTATAGAAACACTAACTTTAGATATTTTTCCTTAAAATGGTTGATTTTTTGGGAAAAGATATGAAATTGTGAGAAAAATTACGCAAAATTATGAAAAAGTTAAGAAGTGTGTAAGTGAGCCAGAACCCGCAAAATACACCTACTGTCAAGATGTCAAGTTATGTCCTCCATTTGACATAAATTGCGACAATATTCAAATAGCCACACGTTGGGCGCCAAGTTAAAATACCCGATACGCACGTGAAAAAATAAAATCAAAATGGGTGGGTACAGACATGGGCAACTTATAACTTATCTCTCGTTCCTGTCTTTTCTTCACCTAGCTAGGTCTTCGGAGAGCATGTGCCTGGTTCGGTATAAAGTTAATAAAAATTAAAGACGATCATAAAGATCTAACAGGACAGAAACGTCGTTGTGTGAATAAATAAATAGATTTAATGAATGATAATAATAAACGAAAAATATAATAAAGAAGTCACAAGGAACACCGAGATGTACACTACATAATTACAACATTAAAGTCCTTGTCCATGAAGTGGCAACAAAACAATAAACTTTACGGATTCCACGTTGCCGTTGCTTTAGCTTATAGTAGATCTTGCGATAAGATTGAACAGGTTATTTACCGGTAGGAAAATGCTTGGGCACAACGTTTATATCTTATGATGTTAGGAACAGAAATACTTCGCAGCTATGTAAATTAGATCTAACATTAATTCCATCACATACGGGATATAACGGCACATAAACATAAATATAACTGCAGGACGATTGGTTGCCCCCAAAATCACAGAAGTTTAGGACGGGATTCGAACCCTCAACCCCTAAGTAGCGTACGGACTACTGTACATTCTAACAAAAGACATGATAACTCAACAAATAAGAACAATACAAAAATATCATACAGGAAGACAACAAATTCTGCAGAATCTGAAAGTAATTACAAACCAATGTAAATAAAAATACTTAACTCATGTTGTAGCCTACATAAGGGATGGAATTCTCCCTTTTACTCTGCTGTGCTGTCGCAATCACCTACGCGTGGTAAGGGGTGTAGGTAAGGTCGTTACACTTCAATCCAGACAAAAAATATCAACAGGCCCTTCTTAGTTCGGCCTCACCGACACACAACGGGAGACTGTCTCGTGGTAAGGGGACTTAAACATTCCGCTTCTATAAGAGCGGGAATTCTTTCTCGGCTCTCTGGGCCTCTTCATAATACACATGGTGATAATTCTATTCTGAATCACATCAAGGCAAACGTGCCTGACCTCTTATCAGGTCACTTTCATCCACTGGAAACTCTTCCGAATACCATATCTCTATCAAAATCTACGGAGTATCATCAGTACATAATATCTCTTTGTCCCGGAGTCCCCGGTTCTAGTCGAGTGCACAGTTGTGGGAAAGTCCCGTCTGCAAAATTCGATAACCCTGATTGTTTCAACGTTGAAGTGCTCCTCTGCTTCGCCCCTTCCTGTGAAATTCATGCACGCAGATAGACATGCAAATCCTGACTTTAACTAGCCCAGTTCATCAAAATGGGTTCCCACTCAACACTATAAGGCAGCAGCTCGTTATGTTTTAAAGACCCTGGCTTTACAACTAATATCACCCACAAGGAAGAAAAGTAAAGTACACTGACTGACAGTGACAATGCAACACCAAGGAGGAGTGGTTCGAAAGGGATCGAAAGTTGGGGAAAAAACAGAGACGGCACGGATGAATAATTGATGTTTATTTCAAACCGATATGCAGGTTACACAATGCGCACGGCATCGACTCAGTAGGATGTAGGACCACCGCGAGCGGCGATGCACGCAGAAACACGTCGAGGTACAGAGTCAATAAGAGTGCGGATGGTGTCCTGAGGGATGGTTCTCCATTCTCTGTCAACCATTTGCCACAGTTGGTCGTCCGTACGAGGCTGGGGCAGAGTTTGCAAAGGGCGCCCAATGAGATCCCACACGTGTTCGATTGGTGAGAGATCCGGAGAGTACGCTGGCCACGGAAGCATCTGTACACCTCGTAGAGTCTGTTGGGAGATGCGAGCAGTGTGTGGGCGGGCATTATCCTGCTGAAACAGAGCATTGGGCAGCCCCTGAAGGTACGGGAGTGCCACCGGCCGCAGCACATGCTGCACGTAGCGGTGAGCATTTAACGTGCCTTGAATACGCACTAGAGGTGACGTGGAATCATACGCAATAGCGCCCCAAACCATGATGCCGCGTTGTCTAGCGGTAGGGCGCTCCACAGTTACTGCCGGATTTGACCTTTCTCCACGCCGACGCCACACTCGTCTGCGGTGACTATCACTGACAGAACAGAAGCGTGACTCATCGGAGAAAACGACGTTCCGCCATTCCCTCATCCAAGTCGCTTTAGCCCGGCACCATGCCAGGCGTGCACGTCTATGCTGTGGAGTCAATGGTAGTCTTCTGAGCGGACGCCGGGAGTGCAGGCCTCCTTCAACCAATCGACGGGAAATTGTTCTGGTCGATATTGGAACAGCCTGGGTGTCTTGCACATGCTGAAGAATGGCGGTTGACGTGGCGTGCGGGGCTGCCACCGCTTGGCGGCGGATGCGCCGATCCTCGCGTGCTGACGTCACTCGGGCTGCGCCTGGACCCCTCGCACGTGCCACATGTCCCTGCGCCAACCATCTTCGCCACAGGCGCTGCACCGTGGACACATCCCTATGGGTATCGGCTGCGATTTGACGAAGCGACCAACCTGCCCTTCTCAGCCCGATCACCATACCCCTCGTAAAGTCGTCTGTCTGCTGGAAATGCCTCCGTTGACGGCGGCCTGGCATTCTTAGCTATACACGTGTCCTGTGGCACACGACAACACGTTCTACAATGACTGTCGGCTGAGAAATCACGGTACGAAGTGGGCCATTCGCCAACGCCGTGTCCCATTTATCGTTCGCTACGTGCGCAGCACAGCGGCGCATTTCACATCATGAGCATACCTCAGTGACGTCAGTCTACCCTGCAATTGGCATAAAGTTCTGACCACTCCTTCTTGGTGTTGCATTTGCTCTGTCAGTCAGTGTATTTTCTTCTTGATAATCTCAGTCTTCTTGATAATTTCAGTAGTTAGCTGTAGATGTAGTAATTTGCTAGTAGTTAGAGAATTATTTTCTATGTATTTTGTTCTGATAATGTGTGACACTTTGATATTATCGATGGATAGTGGATGGGATTTCCACATGGATGATATTCTCTCCATTTATGAATGTTCGTAAGCTCAGAAGGCGTTTTATTTTGTTCAATTATTGATCAGATGCTTAAAGTTCAGTATTAATTCTCACGAAAAGAGATGTGAGACGACTTGAACAGATATATCCGACGTCTCGGATTAACTTAGAGAAAACAAAGGCAAATTCAACTTTTCATTTTATAACAACAAAATTGTCGATATAACGAATGTAAATTTTATTTTGCTATAACTGTTAACTTATTGAACCTTGGATATTTCTTTATTATACTCATTCTTACAATTACTGCATTTTTCAGATCGTTCGATGAAAGCTTGGCCCAGACCTCATTTCTTGAATAACAATTTTTGATTCAACTTTAAATTAATAATTTAATGACTTTAAAGACGATAAAGAAAATTAACAATGTAAAATATTCTGTTAGAATATTAGGGAAAACAACTGCCGTGTACCATCCCATTTGTTTGCATTTGAGTTTGTTACATCAAGTGCCATATTAAATTACATAAAGTAGTGATCAGAATCATAATCACAGACTTCAGGATGGCTAATATTTCATTTAAATCAATAAAAGTGTCATATTTGTTCTATACTTTGAACATGCTTATTCGATGAACCCTATGTTAATCCTGCCACATTCATTTATTTTTATAAGCCTACAGCCATCGAACTGAGCACCCCTGGGGTGTCTCGTGTTCGCTGACTGACAACGTCGGGGACAAAACATCGAAGGTTTCCGGCGACGCAGGGTGGGAAAGGTTAGGATTAGGAAGGTAGCAGCCATGGCCTGAATTAAGGTACAGTCCCAGCATTTCCTGGTGTGAAAATGGGGAAACTACGGAAGAACCATCTTAACGGCTGCCGACGGTGGGATTCGAACCCACCATCCCCCGAATGCAAGCGCATAGCCACGCGATATTAACAGCACGACAACTCGCTCAGTCATTTTTAAAAAGTATTTTTCTATCAGCTGATGATTGTTTTTAATCGTCATATTTTGTATAGGCTACCCGAGATGTACAGTAGCCCGCTGGGTTTCTGATTCAACATACTGTTATTGCGTCTGTCCACATATGATTGAAGTCTTGTTCAACGATGTGACATATCAACTGAGGGAATACTAAGTCGTTCTTCCCAATATAAAACAGGTAATTTTGAGTGGTCACGAGCATGACTCATAGTCATAGGGAAGGCTAGAGTCGAGTTTAATTGTCAAATGTCTACTAAGTTATAATACTAAGATTCATTAAACTAATAAATAGTATAACCTAATAGCCTACCTACTTACTAGCTACTTCAGAATTATGTTGTGACTACCTTTTTAACACTGCAAATAAATCCATCTATTATTTAAACCTCCCTGTAAGAAGAGGACAGTGAATGCAAACGGGTATTATTTTCAAATGAGCTGAGCTCAGGAGTCCATTATAGCATACGATTCTTTCGATGTGCCATGATTCACTGTCTCGCTGCAGCGGAAGCTCGGCTCTCCGTGTGTCCAGTGAGCCGATAAGGAGCCGTGTGTATCATGTGTCTCACTGAGCCGCGCTCGTTCACGATTCTTTCGATGTGCCATGATTCACTGTCTCGCTGTAGCGGAAGCTCGGCTCCCCGTCAACGTCCAGTGAGTGCGCCACTCAGCACTGTCCACTGGGAGTAAGCTGAATCGTGTGCCGTGAGCTCGCCGTTCATGTGAATCGATTCACTCGGACACTTGAATGAATCGATACACTGCTTCGAATCATGCATTCAGTAGCCAACACTAGTCCCATCGTCGCCATAAGACCTATCTGTGTCGGTGCGACGTAAAGCAACTGGCAGAAAAAACTTTTTCTGTTATATAAAATGAATGTATCTTTGAATTAATGGCACTTGATACCTAAAATCATTTAAAGTTAAAATTAAAATAAAACATGAATTCAAAAATTTAAAATACACTAATATAAATCCACATTTTAAGGTAAATATGTACTTCTAAAAATCAGCATGACACACTAACTGATGGTATTTTTTGCAGTACAGACTCTTGACTGTCGTCATAGATAAAATTATGTTATCTGGAATTATAATATGTCATAAAATTCAAAATATAAGCTATAGGTTCAGCATCATTAAGAGGGGCATGTTTTAGTCCAGTTAGCTCGAGGAAAGAGTGAGGTGGTTGGTACGGTAAATTACTATCACAGTTAACTTCACTGAATATTGGCAATGTGTGATATTGTTAATACCAATATTACCGTGGAAATCTTCGTTACTTTGCGAATTATCTCTAACCTCGGCAATTGGCCATTTTGCACTTACAAAATCGTTTTCGGAATCACTGTTACTGACTATAACCTCACTAAAGGCGTTTTCAACACTGTTATAAAGTCCAATTCACTCTGTGACTTGACATAATCATCGTTATTCCCTAAACTACGTATGTAATCAATTAGACCGTCATTGTTTGTAAATACGTCATCCCGTAAGTCCGCCATCACTGTTGACATCTGCACAAGATGTGCGGACACGGCCTTCACATTATTATTATTATTATTATTATTATTATTATTATTATTATTATTATTATTATTATTATTTTATGTGTCTTCTAGTGGTAAATTTGGAGACTACACACCTTCCTTGATAAGAATATACTGATATGTTCTACCATCTAACGGAAAAGGAAGAACTAGGTACGACGGTTTCGAAACGAGTCTGCATGAGGGATGAAATATAATTCCTGGCACGTTCGGCGAGTTCACAGGGGAATGAAAAATCATCCCTCGGCGCTCAAAGAGTTAATATTCTCATTCTTTACAAATTTTGTTTATTCTGTTCCATATTATTTTTAATTTCAGTTTCTTTACAATATCTATTCAGTAACTGTACTTCTTTGCCTGTATATGTTATCCTATTCTTACTTAATATATCATTGCTCTCCTTACAGAATTTTACCATTTATTCCTGTGATCCCTCATTTCTGTACATTTTAAGGCCCTTATCACTTCAGAGTTTTTTTCTACATTCGTCGTTATACCATGAATTTCGATTCTTTTCCCGTCTCTCTCTTACAACCATTTTGCTACCAGCTATTGCTATTGATCGTTCCTCTACTTTTATTGCTTCAACAGTGTTATTATGTTTTAACATGATTTCAATACCTACCCTGGCACTTTCGGCGAGTTCACAGAGGAATGAAAAATCATCCCTGATCTGATGTGGAAATTACCTATATACGGAATTATTTGCCGAAATATTTAAACTGGAGGTACGTAAATCCCCTGAAAAGCAATAGCCCAAGAGCTATGATGGTCCTAATGTGATAACTGGGAAACACACAGGTGTACTGGCAAGAATGAAGGCCGTGTACAAAAATGCGCACCTTGTTCATTGTTACGCTCATCAATTGAACTTGATTATAGAGCGCTGTGCAACCCGAAACAAGAAAATGAAATCTTTTTAAAATAGTAATTTAGAAATTTTTTCCACGTTTTTTTCAAATCTTCCAAACAGACAGCCGTACTAGATGAGATCGTTTAGAAATTTATCCCGATAAATTCCGCTACTATATGGAATTTTTGTTTACAAAAATGAACTGAGCAAACATTTCGGATGACTGTAAGGGTCGTTCTGGTTGTCTCAGAGAAATCTCGTCGCATATGAACTGAAGGCATGTGGAATAGATTAAGTCTGAAAGCTCGTTCTGTATAGTTTTAGGCAGACCCAGAAAAACACGACTGTTAGTTTTTTCAATATGCTCATTTAAAGTAGAGGCTTAAGTCGACCATTAAATTACCCAACCTACGAAAAATTCCAGAATTCTAGGATTAATCGGTTTCATTGTGTCCTCGCAGTAAGAGCTCAAATATTCCACAACACATTATGCAATCAGTTTAATGAATACGGTATGCACCGGTTTTTCGATACATCCTCATTGAGCTGTTTCATTTTCGACCTATACGCACTATCTACCTGATGTCTACCTTACCAAGCTTTACAGACTCCACACTATAGTTTATATGCTTTTCATTAGATTTATGTTGTTTTTATAATCATTCAAGTGTTTTAGTTACGCGACGCCAGTTAATTCCCTCGCGAGATCACCAGAGTTAATTACCACACATAACGAGTCTGCATGCCTGCGCAATGTGCGATTGAATTTTATGGTATATCCAGTTTTACTTTTGCAAGGATTCTAAATCTATGTAATATTCAAATTAGGTTTCGGATGTCCTAGCCTTTTCAGTTCTAATCTACTGTCAAAAGAAAGACCTCCGCTTTTTAAAATAGCGTCCACAGAATTCATTTTCAAAAGCAGGAAAATTAACCACCCTATGTTGTAAGCATAGTTAGAATAAGTATGAAAATTTAAAAAAGAAAAGACATTTAAGACTTAAGCACTGTGAGCACAACTCCCAGTTTCAACTATAGAGCACGGCATTATTATTATTATTATTATTATTATTATTATTATTATTATTATTATTATTATTATTATTATTATTATTATTATTATTATTATTATCACAAGCGAATGGACCACTAAGGATCACTTCATTTCTTTCTCTTCGTGCGGAATTTAATGGATTAAGGAAACGAAGAAGGGTACAGACAGGTGGTCTCTTTTCTCCAGAAGTAATCAAATATCTGTTTGGTAAGTCTGTTTGCGTCCATTCCGTACAGATGTCCGAGAAACGCCAGTCTCCTTTTCTTCATGGTCTCTGTGATTCTTTTCACCTTCTAGTAAACTTCTTTGTTGCTCCGAAGTTTCCATCCGCTTTCAGTTTGGACAGCTCCCATAATTTTTCTTAGGATTCTCCTTTCCAGGACCTCTAGCTTCTCCAGCATGTAGTTCATGGACAGGCATTCACTGGCATACAGGCATTCTGTTTTGATCACGGTGTTGTAATGTTAAAATTTGGAACTCCAGGATAAGCACTTCTTATTGTAGATGCTTTTTGTCAAGCCGTATCCTCTCCCCATTTTTGATATTATTATTATTATTATTATTATTATTATTATTATTATTATTATTATTATTATTATTATTATTATTATTATTATTATTATTATTATTATTATTATTATTATTATTATTAAAGACAGGTAAAGAAATCCCGAGGATGTCACTTTTACCACAAGCGGTTTCAAATCACAATCGCACCGATAAATTAACACACACTACTTTCAAAGCTTAATAGCGTATAGAAAATCACCACGCAACACGAACATAAAGAAAGATTACAACATAATAGTATTACTACGGATTAGTACCACCACACTCATTGAAGTCTTACGCGCGAAAACGGACTCGCTCACTGCTGCCAACCCGCACGAGACGTGGGATGCAAGCCAGAGGCCGTTGTTTCTTCACCTTTGCAATTTGAATCAATATTCCTGGTCTCAAATGTTACGTATCATTATCATTCATGATTAGTTTTCGTCTTCAAATACAATTAATAATAGGGAAAACAAGGTCATGAATTATTATTTAATGTTATTGTAATATACAGCCATGGAGATATGGCTTCCGCGTGCTCGTAGAGGATTTTTCGAAAATATATTTACTTCTACGGACTCTGCCAAGCTGAACGACTCTTCCCGCACCCTTCATCCCTCAGAAACCGTCCACCAGCGTGCTTCCCCCTTACATCTCTTTCCCATCACCGTCACTACATCCTCGGACGGAAGCTTGAGAGTCCGTAACTACGTATCTTCAACCTGAAAACATTTTACCAGTGAACTGCACGGCAAAAATCACTCACCTAAGTTTGATATTGCCTAAAAGTCTTCCTCATTGACAAAATTTTACAGTTTTACTATGAAATATAATTGTCTTAGCGTTATTCGAGTCCATTTTCTGACTTAAAATAACGAGAGAAAATAAAAATCCCCATCATTCTGTAGGGAGGACACCGTCCGGGAGTTCATCAAGAACTGATTCCACTAGTTGTACCCGTTTCGCTACGGCATCCTTTACACATATAGGTATTCCCACAGTATAACGATCCTTACATGCCCTCTTCTGGTTTGTTTTACTCCAGATGTTATAACACGGTATCTTTAGTTCACGTCCTGTTGCGAGTCATGTCTATGTAATCCCCACAATCTCATTCTCAGACATTAATTCCCTCAACTCTTAATTTCCCAGTTTATTCAATACACCCTCTATATTTACACAGCTTATGATCCATACTAGTTATTTACTTGTCTGTGTATCCGCTATACTCGCGATCTTGCTACGTGTGACTTATGTTCTTTATAACTGTGTGATACTTGCACTTGGGGAGCTTATTATGTCGTCCTCTCTATCACTGTCTCTACCTTCACTCCTCTGCTTTTTAGCCCACAATCTTTTCAAGCTTAATTTACCTCACGTATGATTGATTCTTTCCTTGCTGTGTTGTCATCCGTTAGACAGGCTTCCTGCTCTCCTGCTTCCACAGTTCTGCACTGCTGACGGAGCAAGGCAGGTTGTTGAGCGTCGATAGAAGTTTATTAGTCCCTAAAATCGACATAATTCTACTACTGTGTTGGGGCGATGAAAGTCGATAATAGTCTTTACTCTGTCAGCTAGAGGTGAAATGCCAGCCAGCATCTGAGATCTGATAACCTTGAGCTGAAAACTCTATCTCACCAAAAATATACTTTGACAAGTTAATATTGACGTTTTGGTGGCTCAGACATTCCAGCAATTTCTGGAGGTGACCGGAGGCTAAAAGAATACCATCCATATAAGAGTACAGGAAGGGCAGATCACTGAGAATCTTGTGCATGTAACTCTGGGAGGTCTGTGCTGCGTTGCGTAGTCCGAATGGCATTTTCACAAATTTAAAAAGACCGAATGGGGTGATGACTGCTGTCTTCGGATATGTTCAGGTGCAACAGGAATATAGTGATAGGCACGGATGAGAACCATTTTTCAGAATACTGTCTTCCCACTGAGTTGGCAATTAAAATTTTGTGGGTAAGGAATGGGATAAAAATCCGGCACTGTAATAGCATTAAAACCCCCATCGATAGTCATCGCAAGGTCACCGCAATCCACCTTTCTTCGGAACTAACTGAAGAGGGCTAGATCAGAAACTTTTGGAAGGTCTGTACATTCCTACGCTAAACATTTCTTGACACTCAACTTTTTCTTGTGGCAGTTTATGAGGTGACATAATCCTCAAGCTCACGTGGTCCTGTTGTCTTTATGGTGTGATGCTCACTAACTGTAGGTTGCTTTAAATTGGACTTTATAGTGAGTAGATTTGGGCATCTTCTTAAGGCGACCTCTAATTAGTTGTATGGGTTTATGGTGAGTGCTGAAAGATGATCCTGCGTGGTGATGACACCACTGTTGGAGATAAGAGTTTCTCTGTCCAGCAGTCGTTTGCATTGAACGTCTAACAGGTGCCAGAAATAGTCTACGAAATCAGTGCCAATAATGGCATGATTAATACCTTCTAGGAAAAATGACCAAGTAAATCCCTTTCTGAGACCTAAATCCAATTTGAATGAGAGTATTCTTAGTTCTTGGATGTCTCAGGTTACTTCTGAAAACTGATTTTCTAGCTGCGAAATTCTGTCAACTTGAAGTTGGGGTGAAGGCACAGGTGCTTCAGCAGTGCAAATGAACTGAATGGGTAATCTCTACGCTTTTATCAGCCATAGAGGCCATTGTGTCGAGTATTATGTCTTGACCGGCTGCCAAAATTCAACGTGCATTTGTCGAGAGACGCTTTGGAAATAGGGTTCGTAAGAAATATTCCATACTTGACATCCTGCCAGACAGCTCATTTCTCGTAGTAAGGCCGTGGGTTTCTGGTCTCCTAACTCCAGATCATTGAGCTATTCCTTTGGTCTGCGGCTCTCAGACTCCTCAGATTTGGTTGTTGGACGAATCTTGAAATCTGTATCAGGAGTGGCGGACAATGCTCTAGAGATGAGTTAAAAATTAACTCTGCTACTTCGCTATCAAGTGTTCCTAGAATATAACGATATTTAGTTACCTCATTGGTTAAGTTGGGTGCAATAAATTAAGATTCGACCTGTACGAAGCATATTTTTACATTCTTCCACTAGAAGGGATTTAGTTTCACTGCAACACAGGCTTTTTCAGTTCTAGTAGCTTCAAGGGAATTGGAGTTAGACATGGAGTGTGAAGGAACAAGGCAATTTGATTTTACTTACTACCGAGAAATTGTAAATTGATGTCTCTTGTTGTAATAACGTCGGTAGTCACTACTTGTAGTTGTTTAACTGAAACACACACACACACGCGCATGATTTTAACTACTTTATCTGCTTATATTGAAGATTACTTCAACCCCACAGAAGGGAACATACAACGTCTGACAAAATATTCTAGCAGACAGAAGATTAGGAGGAAACGAAATGAAACTTCAAGCGTTGAGAGGGTATGTGATGTTATTTCAGTGATTACAAATCGAGTCAAATTCACGAAACAACATGGCAGTATGAGTCCACAAATCTGGATGACGTTGCACACCCTATGAACTGAATACATTATCTGATTCGGTTGGAAAGGGTGTCAGAAAGCCTTGTATCCTCTCTTGTGGCAAGCTGGCTCACAACTGTTATAACTGGTCCTTGAAATCCTGGATACTGTCTCTGGGACGGTGTTGACGTCCGTACTGCTGCCACACATGTTCTATCGGCGACGGTTCTAGGAATCATTCTGGCCACGGGAGTACCTCAACATCATGCTAACAGTTCGTAGCGACACGTGCCATGTGTGGACGAGCATTGTCCTGTTGAAGAATGGCACCACGATACTGTCGCATGAGAAGGAACACAAGAGACGTACCGTTGTACCACCTGAGTTCTTTCAGTTACTACCAGCGGTGACCTGAAGTCGTACTCGATGGTTCCCACACCTTGAGGCCGGGAGTAATCTGTGCCTCTCCAAAACATTGGAAGAATGGGACCTCTCAGCAGGTCGCCACCATACTCGCAGACGATGCTTATCCGGGGTACTGCAGAACCGCGATTCATTGCTGAAGACAATGCGACACCATTCATCAGCAGTCCATGCATCCCGGTCACAGCCCCACTCCAAACGCAGCCTATACATGTGACAGCAATTCCCTAACCGGGCTGCTGTTAGTCTTCGACCAATGGTGCGGGGTGACACAGAATGTTGCAGGGAGTCCATTACTTGTTCTCGGATGGCAGGCGCAGATATGTAGGGGTTACCATGTGCTTCGTGCACAATACGGCTGTCCTCTCTTGTGGTGGTCAGATGTGGTCGACCGGAACCTTGACGAGTAGGCGGCATCTCCCTGTCTTCACAGTGATCAATCAACATCTGATGCTGTTCACGCCCCTTATATGCACTACCAAGCCTGGTAGCAACACTATATGGTGCTCATTCTACCTGCCACATGAACTGGAACAAACCCGCCGATGGTGTGTACCTGTACGAAGTTACATTGACATCCGACCATATCTCCTGGGTGCTTCAATACTTTTGTCAGGTACGGTAGTGTATTTTGTTTATTTTTAAAATGAGGCTACCAGAGAGTTAAAAACAAAATCCGAGGCCGACTGAAACTTGTTAGACTGTTTCTCCTTTGACCCATCGTAAGTCTAGCATGGATCAAACAAATGAAGATGGTCGTGATTTGTGGCCATAACAGTTGTGTTACAATGGCAGGACGCGAAGGTAGTGATGCAAAACTGATACAAGATAAGTATCAAAAAGGTATCCTTTCTGTTACTACGCTTGTCATGAACTTAATCTGTTCATAAACGACCTCAATGAACCCTTAATTGTTAATAATGCGACAGGTACCATCAAGGGAATAATTCATGTTTAGGTGGAAGTCCACTTTAAAGGAAGCAGATCTGAAGATGTGGAAAATCTAACTTCTATGGTCAGAAACTCTAGACTAAAGACAAAATATCTACACATTCTTGACCTAAAATAACCAATGGATTCAGAACTGAGGAATGCTGCATTTAACAAAGCAAGTAAAAAAAGTAACGAAAAATCCTGTAGTGGAAGGGTGTCTCATCGTCATCTAGTGACAAATGGCAAATACAGTAGAGACAATACGCGACACTCAGCGAGATATCGAGGACAGCTATTAGAGCTCTCTCTCTAGCGGATTGACCTGAGAACTACTGAATCTGTCATAAGAGCACGTGTATTTGTGTGTGAAGTTTTTGGTGTTATTTATGCTTTTTCAGTGAGTTGACATAATTAAATAGTAGCGTGTGTCATTCCTTGATATCTCTTCTCAACATTAGGGGAAAGGTATTTGGTGTGTTTGGCTGCAGTAACTATGAAGTAGAGAAGAATGCGCGGTCTTTCGTCCGTTTCACTCGTGACAAGAAAATGTAAGTAATATTGTGTTTGCATATATATTCTTCCAGTGACAAAGAGATTTTTGTAGTACTTCATAATCCTCTGACCTGCTCGACCCATATTTTAACTAGCTTAAAATATAATACGCATATTTTATTGTATAGTGCAGCAGTTAACCTTCAATACCGATGTGTTGTTGTAGGTGTGATCTGTGGGTTTGATTTAATTAAGGAAAATACATATCCATATGAGTGTGGCTGGTTGTGTTCTAAGTTACCCCATTTGGAATGCCGTAATGCGTTGTCAAGCACTGAACAAAATATGAGTGACTTAATAAATGTACACATTTTGTTGAAGCAATGTGATGATGCAAATTTGCTTTACCCTAATATATTAGCACGAGTATTGCTAATAGGGAAGTTTTGAATAGTTTTGAGGCTAATTTTATAGATTTTATTTCTGTTAGTAGGTTTCACGTTCAGAGGAAAATTGTCCAGCTTTTAAATGTTAATTCATTGCATCATGTGTGTAAGGAATGTGCCGATATTTTTATTGGCAAGTGTCTTAATGTGATGATAAAATGTTTTTAAATGAGATAAAAGACAAATCTAACCGTAAAAGTTCAGGCAAGAATTCTAAAACTAAAAACGTAATGCATAAATGAAAGATAAAGTCCTTTCACAGCAGTCCATTTCGCATCTTGTTTATATGTCTAATATCAGTTTTTGAATAATAACCTTTTAAATAATTCTTCATTCATTTATCCAGAATTGCTTTAACAACCCCGAAGTTAATACCGTAGAATGGGGTGAATAGGAATGATTTTTTGAGATATTTTCATATGCCATCTCACTGATATAATTATATTAAACATTTTACACTGGAAGAGTTGCTACTGCTTTTGATCTTCATAATGAAGTATTTTTATAACAATTCTGCAGCACAGATTCAAATCTATTTAGATAAATATCAGCGTTCCTATTCACCCCGCTATCGGGGCATACTGCTTATAGAAGTGCCATCATCCTTAGAATGAATGTCTGTTCCCGGCATACTCTTACCCGGGACAACGTTAAGTTTTCACCGTTGAACAGGTGTTTTTGGCTGGTCATTGTAGCGCAGTTCATGAAGAACAGACAGGATTGAGCGTATATGTATACCTGTGTAAAATTCTATTCTACCTCTATAATAGGTGAAAAGGAACAACATACACGTGCCATAAGGTATGCTTAAGGAACAAAGATTGTTTAATGACTAATAGGTGTAGAAAATCGAAAATAACTAGCACTAATTTACAAACACTAAGATACAAATTTGAAGATGAGCAAAACTGTTTGAACGACTGGTAAGGAAAGTCTTCCAGTGTTAACATTACCATAAGTTGAAGTCAACAGAATGGAATTTTAACAGCCCTCTTCGTTCCGTTGTGGGGGGATTCACAACACCAATTATAGCTCCCAAATTCAGCGTGCAAATGTCATCCATGTCAGGCCATTTGAACAGCTTACCACTATCAATTTTCGTTGGGAGGTGTTTAGTGACCTTTGCATTTACTTCATCTGCAGAAACAATGTCAACAACTCTTCCAATAAACAAAGTCCGTTTGGAGGATGTTTGTTTAGCTATCACTTGAAGTGAAAAATCTGCAACAACCCAATCACTAGACTGAATGTCTTGTTTCCTGTAAACACCAGCGAGCTTTTCTCCATTTACGCAAACTTCATCAACATATTTGGTTCGTTTGTCATACCTGGATGGTTCCCTTCTGTTGGTATCAGTAATTAATGGTCCCTTGCATACCTTTCTTTCACTCCTTTTGGCACTGCACGTATCAATATCTTCTCCACTGCTTACAGAAGTGCCATCATCCTTAGAATGAATGTCTGTTCCCGGCATACTCTTACCCGGGACAACGTTAAGTTTTCACCGTTGAACAGGTGTTTTTGGCTGGTCATTGTAGCGCAGTTCATGAAGAACAGACAGGATTGAATCATCAACTACCTGACAGTCGGCATGGGTGTTATCATTGCCAGAGCTCGCAGTGTGGTCTGGCTCTTTAACTGCCAGCATTAGTGCTTGGAAGGCGTTCTAGCACTTTCTAACGATTCAGAGGAATAATGCCACATTTCTCAAAGCCAGATTGACTATTCTTCTCCTAGTTTTACTTTATAACACCCAAGAGTTTGTATAGAAGACGAGGGAATACTGCCTTTGCTGAGCGCCCTTCCTTTTTCTTCCATTCTAAAAGAATTTTCCGCCAGGATACCTTCAGTGGGTGGAAGAAGGCGACGTCAAGTGACTGTGTGAGATGAGTAGAATTTTTTGGAAGGAAAACAAACTCAATCTCATATTTCTCACACATCCTAATACTAATATAAATTAATATTCCCCATTAAACAGGTCGTTAAAGAAAATAACAGCATATTTAATTAAAGCGCACAATTGTTCCCATTCACCCCATAAGTTATAAAATTTTGAATTTCCTGATAATACACACAGCAAACAGTTAATAAGCAAATTTCAGAGAAAAAATAAATATGGGCTGTTATCTGGATACATGATATTGTATAATGAATACTAAATCAATTACCTAATATCAAAAATTTTAAAGTACCAGAAGAAGCTTTTCCATAAAGAAAAACAAGTGATAATTCCTCAGGAACAAATTTAGCAGACAAATCTAAGATCAATATAGGAATTATCGGGAAAACGAGTGAATGTTAACAGCAACATAAGTGCAGCAAAAAAATCGAAAAGATAAAATTTGTAATTGTTATATTTACTCTTTTATGCGTAAAAATAACAAATAGTAGGAAATCATTCCTATTCACCCCTGCATTCCTATTGACCCCGTTCTACGGTACCTCAATAACACTTTCCTTTCTAGACGTAATTTATTTATCCATTTTCGTATATGCATTTCCATTGATATTTGAATTTAGCGCTACTTTTCAGGTCAAGTCACTAGAAGCGCCACCGTCGAATTATCTCCCATTTTAACAAAGCTAAATCCGTAAGTGTCGCGTATTGTCTCTACTGTATTTGCAAATAGGTAATGAAAGGGAATAAACTGATCCCTTCTGTTATCGTGACCTCCATCCTCTGGAAAAATTCTGCGGGCGCCCATGGCCAGCACTATGAATTAAGTCACAACTTGTTTACTAAACGTCAGCACTAAACTCCGATGATTCACAATAAACTCGGTAAAGTGGATTCAGTTAAATTAAGAAATCCACAGTGACAAAAAGAATAAGTGGAATATTTTCATTCAAATTATTACAATTATCAACACTGTATCCATATTTTAAATGAATAAGCATCTGTTTTATTAATTAATTCAAAATATACGCAGATACTGATATTGGGCAGAGTTGAGAAGGAAAACGGAAACATTTAATAATGTAGTTTTGCTGCTGGGTGTATTTCTTTTAAAATATAATTCAACAAGGTTCACCATTCAAGCAGCACCAGTCATCTCGAAGTTGAATGCCTTGTTGCCAACCTGAAAATTGCTGCTATACTTTAACTTCTATGTGTTAC
This sequence comes from Anabrus simplex, assembly GCF_040414725.1. Lineage (NCBI taxonomy): Eukaryota > Metazoa > Arthropoda > Insecta > Orthoptera > Tettigoniidae > Anabrus > Anabrus simplex. Next base: position 716,390,088 of record NC_090266.1, read on the forward strand.
TCTTTGGTTGTCGTGATTTATATAGTGTATCGTTAAGAGCTCGTTGGAACCATTTCTGTTGAGACTGTCGAGTAGCGGAGTTAGCTTGATATTGCAGTACATTTGCCAGCCGGTGTTTTGTCTCTCAGTAGGTATTTTTCTATTTTGTCAGTCTTGATTTGTTAATTTATGTATATAAAATAGTTGCATTCTTACTTTCGAAGAAAGCAAATTATTAATTCGGTATTGCGTGAAACTGTTTTATTTCTTTGTACCGGTAGTTCGTTACGTGATTTTTTTGACGTAACGAGTGTGAAGGTTAGTTTCATGTTGAGTGGTGTCTTTTCTTTTTTAGACGTACAGTATAACGATAAGTTTCCGGATAATAATTTCCTTACAGCAGCTGTAATATTCGTATTTGTCTCCGTCTTGTGCTTTGTATTCTCGGAAGCGGCAATTCGTTGAAAGGTACCATTACGTATTCTCTTCGAACACCGGTGAGATTCTTTACTATGGTGTGCTGTTATGTAATCGGTCGTTACGATCTCCCGTAATTTGTACTTCTTTGTTGAGTTGAACGGTAAGGACGCTATTCGACCTGCGAAATTTTTGAAAACTGGTTTATAATCTCGATTGCTACATCGCCCGTGTTGGAAATCTGTAACCAGTGAGAAATTCTCCTGGTCAGCAAATAGTTTTTTTTCCCAGTACAAAGAATGTTGGCGGCAACAAAAGGTTTTAGTGGCAAAACGCTATTGAGAACGTTACGTAACTTCGTGGAAAGGGAGCTTGTGCCATTGTCTTATTCGGCGATATGAGGTTTAAATTTAATGTTCACTTATTGCAATGACACTGGAGAATCTTTCCCACTTAGGGTAGGGAAATCTTTTTAAGGGCTGGGTTTTACGATGCCTCTTTAAAACCAGTTGCATAATATATGGAACAGGCTCACAGAAATTGCAGAATTAACTTCTCCGGTAGTTCTGGGAATTTGGACCTGGGTTCTAATCTGAGATAGTCGGCTGATATTCAAATCCCTTTCGGATTTTTCCGCCGTCCGGTTAACTGGGATTACTCCGAATCCTATGTTCACACGTCACTAATTAACTCAAATTAAAGTTGGTACTGTTGGCCACGCGTTAGTAACGCGCTGCGGCTTTGGAGCCAAGCTCGGCATTTGGGAGGCGAATGTGTTCGTTCCCCACCGTCGGCTGTCCTGAGAATGGTTTTGTGTGGTTTGAAGTTTTCACTTCCAGGCAAATGCAGATTCCTTCCACCTTACACAATTTCATTCATTTCATCCTCATTAACTCCTCAACTACAGTTTGTATCAGTTTGCCAGAAAACTATTTCATATTAGCTCATCCCTGACTCCAAATCAGGAAAGTGGGGGGGACTTGACTAAGTGGCAGGAATGCATGTTAAATATAAACCCCGTGCACTGCAAGATTTAAAATATAAGAAAATGGGAATTATGCGAATGATACGTTGAATTCCTTTCAGAGGAGAGATTTGTTCATTGCGATGTCCAGGAACACACCAGCCTGTCCCCAGAAGTACATTTACTTCTATTACCTTATAAAGAGCAGCACACAACATTCTCCATTGCTTAAGTAGCTAATAGCCAGCAGCTATTGGCCAACGTATAATGGGATGTGATGTCATTCCCAGCAATGATAATTTCATTCGGTTCCCAACCCCTGCCCAGCAAAAGTACATGAAACATGTAAAGGAGCATACTGTCCGCACGCAAGAGGAGAAAGATCATTTAGCAGCTGTAACTTATTTTTGCATAACCAAGCCAATCTGTCGTGAAAACAGTGGCCCCAAGGGGCCACACTCCCTTCAGCAGGTTTTCTCTATAACCACAGTGTATACTGTCTGCACGGCATTAAGGGAATTTTGTAGCCTGTGACCTGTCTGGGCACATCCAGGTTAATCTGTCATGAGAACAATGGCCCCTTTGTAGCCACACTTCCCTTCGAGAGGCTTTTATTTATGGCTGCGGGGCATACAATCTATAGTGAGGTCAGTGACCACCCTTCTCGAAGGGGCCACAGTACACTACCTTTGAGAGGACTTTTTTTTTAATGGCTGCAGCACATACTGTCCGCACGGCAAGGGAAAAGGTCATTTAGAGCTTATCTTAGTTCCTAAGTACACAGGTTGGCAGCCTTGTGCTCTGCCCTATCACGTCGTCCACAAGGAAGAAACAAATGAGTCATTCCGAGCGTAGATGTTTGAGATACCAGTAGTGACCCGTGGCACAAGTGTTGGGAGTGTGTAGTATATAGGTTAACGGCATGCGTTAAGTTGGAACGGCAAGCGGTCTCCAGTAAACGGCCTTTCATGGCAATACTTTTCCTGTGGTTGGCCCCCCTAGTGATAATGAGGCCTGCCTGTTGATTTCTTCCCTTCTTGGCAATTAAATATATTTGTAGATTTCAATTGTTCCAAGGAAGATGGTGTAACTTCCTGTAAAATGTATTTAGTTATTTTACACGAATATTCAAAAGTCAAAATGGAAATAAGAATGAAGTTTATAGTAGTAATCTAAAAGGCTGTATAAAAATCCAGTGCATAATCATTCAATTTATAATAAAATTTCACTTCAATGTATAATAATATCTAAATTTGTAGTTGGAAAACAATGTCCAATGAACTTAGCTATATTTTAAATTAAAATGCAGTATTTATCTTACCTCTGTTCACCATCTGCTTGTTGAATCACAAATTTCTTTGTTGCTTTCCATGTTGTTTCATGTAGTTCTCTTCTATCTTAATGGTGTCGAACACAAGCAGACCAGCTCTTGGAACTGATTGTTCCAGCTCTTCAAGCAGAAGTTGGCACACAATAGCACTCACAAATTTGAGTACTATTTCTCTGTTAGTCAGTTTTTTCCTCAGAATGTGGAAGTTAAACCCAGATTTTATCAAGAGCTGTTGTTTTTTTCATGAGGAAAGCCCCACACACTTTAAGTTCCTTTACGATTGGGGGCTTGCCTTTTGTAAATTTGTATGCCTCTTGTTTCGCCAAGTCTTGGCAATAATAATTTTTATTAAGAAATAAGTTTTTCTTTGTTTTAGGACCTTCCTGTATGATTTTCCGAATGGTTTCCCTGTCAAGTTTCAAAATTTTAGGAGTCTCGGAAATATGAAACTTGCCCAAGTTGTTCTTCACTATGTTCTCATACGCATTGCATACCATCCATTGACAGCTTACTTCAGATGTCAGTTGTCTGTCTTTTCTTTGCAGAATAACTACTACTCGGTTAAGTATCTCTTGCGGGTACGGAACCGCTGCTACTCACTGTTACCCGGTCGAGTAGCAGTGTTACTGGTGCTTGGCTGAGTGCATGCACTGGTAGATTGAATACTGTATTTTCTGTTGCGTTCATTTCCAAGGCCTCCACATTATTGCATGAAGCTAACTGAAGATATTAATGAGGTAAATATGATTTCCAAACAGCAAACAAGCATGAATTGTCTGAGCTGAAGGGAAGTTATTTATTTTTTATTTTTTTGCTAGGGGCTTTACGTCGCACCGACACAGATAGGTCTTATGGCGACGATGGGATAGGAAAGGCCTAGGAGTTGGAAGGAAGCGGCCGTGGCCTTAATTAAGGTACAGCCCCAGCATTTGCCTGGTGTGAAAATGGGAAACCACGGAAAACCATTTTCAGGGCTGCCGATAGTGGGATTCGAACCTACTATCTCCCGGATGCAAGCTCACAGCCGCACGGCCAACTCGCCCGGTATTGGCTTTTTTTTTTTTATGGGGTCCAGCATCTAGGTCATCAGCCCAAAAAGACATCTGTTGTAGTAAGAGGTGTATTGTTAACATAGCTGTGAGGATTTGTGTTGGGAACTGGAAACTTGTTTTACAGCCCACTACAGTCAAATCACCCTCTGCCAGGCAAGGGAGGAGCCTGGAGTTCAATCGCATGCTGCCACCATGACTAGTCGTTGGGGAACGTTGGCTGTCTCAACTTTAGTGTTGGTACTTGGCGCTGGAGTTCTTACAGGTGCTCTGCACTCTTCAGTATATTTACTAATGAGCAAAGAACAAGTTAAGGTCCTTCAATACTTTTTCTTTTAATTATCACCTGTTCCATCAATGAAGAGGAACTTGTGAACATTATACTTGTCCATGTAATACTATTTCTGCAGCCGGCTACACATGTAACTGCATACCTTAGCGACTTGCTTGGTCAAGGGTATTGTGCTTATACACAAGCTTGTTTACAGGTACATGGCAAGTCCTGCAAGGGTTGCTGCCCTTCCTGTATGCCGTGTGTCTGTAAACAAGAGTGCGGTTGCAGTTACATATTGCCCACACAAAACCCTCAGTGTCTATGAAAGGATCGGATTTCTGTAAACCTTGACTAGCAGGGGGTGCAAAAGAGAGTTTAGGTATCCAACATGTGTGGCTATCATGACTTTGTAACATACTTCACAAATGTGTTTATTTTACCATTGTGTGTGCTTATTTGTATCGTCAAACTGGGTCGTTTTACTTCTTTCCACATGTACAGTTTTCAGTATTTATGATTAGCTTACTGTTAGTTCGTAGTCGTTAGTTGAAGATAGGCTTGTGTGTTTTTCACCTGTGGATGTACTGTCACCTTCACATTGAGGGAAGTGGAAGACCTCATTTCCACAGCTGTTGATGCGACAGCCAAGGGATGGGAGAAAAATGGTTGGCCATGCCCAACAAACAGTCGCTCAAGCATGGGAATGAGATTGTAGACACTACAGAAGATGATCTAATATTGCTTGGTTATTCCACGAGCTCCAGTTCCAGTGAGACGAACAGCAGGGCAGTGATATGGATGTGGAAGGAATCTTACCCCTCCCCACTGGTCAGTATCTGCAGTGAGATGGGCAAGAAACTGTTGGTTTTAGTTTTTCTTAGCAATGTGTTGGTCATTGTCATTGAGATATGAACTGGTTATTTAGGTTGTTTTATCATTGTTTTGTGGTTCCCTGCATTGAATTATGTTTGCATCAAATATTCCTGTCTTCATTTTGTGATGTACATCAAATGTGTAACTTGTTGATCATAGGTAGCTTTTGAGGAAAGAGAATGTGAAATAATTGAAATTATAACGTGAGTTTTTATTTGCTCTTTCAACTTAAAAGTATTTCTTTCCTGTTATTGTGTGCTCAGGAAGTATTAAAATATAAATATAATAAATCTTATTTTATGTAGTTCAGCGCTATACCACTCAACTATCAGGGTCTTACTCTGGGGGGGAAAATTGCTATAGTATCCCTTGCGTCGGTATTGATTAGTGACAAGAACATGAGATCAGCGCATTTTTCGTTTGTCAGTAGGCAAAACTTCAACATTAGGTGGCCATATACACACATTCTTTCCTCTAAAATCACGGTGTGTTGAAATGGCACAGTTAGCACGCGTGAAAGAATGGCACGTGGATAAAGCAGTCTTCCCCATACAGTAAATTACTCACTGGGGAATTTAGCATGTGATACCACGGGGTGTTCAGTTCCAGAGGGAAAGATCGTGAGTATAGACGAAAACTGTCATTTGGCATGTCGTCTAGACTGGCACTTTGTCATGAACAAATTTTTTGTGACTAAGTCGTTCCTGACAACTGTAGTATTTTGTGCATGTAGTTGAAACAAAAGTGTTGACTAACAATATGTTTGGGAGAGAAATATGTATCGTTGCTGTGCTGTAATCAAAACTTTCGAGGGACTTTCAATCAGTCAGTACTGTTTGAAGGAGTGTCATGCATTCAAGTAAACAATAATAGATCAAAATACCATGGGTTTGGTACATACTGGTCTTCATTAGAAGAACCACGTTTCGTAAACATCTCTCGTATTTTACGCTTTTCCTGAAAAAGGCCTTCATAGATTGAATTTTCTTGGAAACAATGTCACAATCAACGTTCGGGTCAACTTACGGAAAAAAAACCGCAACCAGAGCATCATATGCTCTATATTTCTGTTTATATATTTCATTGATTTCACTTTCCACCAAGCCGGATGAAACTAAATCTCAGTACATTGTCATAATTGCCCTGTTGAGCATGACTGACAAAAAGACAGGAGAATAAAATCTAGCATCAGTCAGGGTAAATACGAGACATTTTTTTACAATTTTGTTCATAAATTACAAACAATAGTGACAATTATGCAAATAATAAGTTGTGACTCGTGTTACAAAAAATGCTGGAAACAGCAGATCACTATATATTCATTAACTTTTGAAAAATAAATATAAATTTGGGTCTTATTTTTAACCCAAAAAAGGGGGAATTCTGAGACAACCCAGGGAAAAAGTGAGACAGTATTGTAGCAGACTGGAGAGTTGATAGGGTAATTGAGACAGATTAGGGTCAAAGGATGACTGAAAAAAAATCTGGCTATAGTAGTTTGCAACACTTACCTCAGTTTTTATTATAGGAACAAAATGGCCATGTTTCAGTAACGCCAAATTTAGGCTTGAGATACATTTTAATACTTTTTCCTGACGAAAATTTTGTAGTATATAGATTGTTGACATACCATGTAATTAAATGGTACCTGAGCTTTGTCTGAATTATTCATTTTAATGATACTAAATAAATACATAGTGCCCATTGTAATCAGAGTGGTGAAAAATGAGACATTTCACTCGGTTAAAACTGGGTTAACAGAAACTGTAAGTTCTGTTTTTTTCTTAAAAACCTCAACTGTTCCTGGGAATGCAAATGTAATGCCTCTACCTTTCCCTGTTATTATTGGAACAGGCAATTTCACCAGTAATTTTGATTTTCCACAACAGATAAATCATTGTTGTTAATCTTGAACACAGTTTTGTTATTGTCCACACAATTGGGACACATAATTTGCACGCTTCCACCTTCCAGAACTTTCTGAACAGTAGCAACATATTTATATTGAAAAGAATGCTGCTTTCCACATCTTTCCAAAAGTAATAGTACAAAGCACCCGGATTTACTTCATCTGCCATGATCATTTCCACAGCATCTGTATTGAGTAGATCAACTGATCAACTTCATCAAGACTGTTGCTGCTACCTTGCCAGTCTTCATCTTTGCTTGAAGCCGAGTCAGAAGAATCAACTTTTGCTCTTAGTCCTAGATGGAGGTTTTACTACTGGAACTGTTTCCTTTTGAATATCAGTACCCTTTCTATTCTGCTTTTCCCTCACAAGCTGAGAATACTCCTCAGATGGTATCACCTTTGCTGTTGGGTCCATTCTTTTTCGCTTGTTCATGGTTTTATCAGTGTGTGTGATTTTTGAAAGTAGGATAAGTATTTAGGTACAGAAAAAGTGTACAAACTCTTATTTTCCCCCTAGAAGTATATGATCTCATATTTACCCCCTTTTTTTAAAAAAAATTCTTCTCAAATCAAAAACTTAAAATTGTTTTCAAGCTGAAAAAAGGTGGTTCTCCCTTACACTACCACATAAAACAAACACTCTCCTGGATTTTTGGATTGAGCCAGAGTAACAAAATACAAAGTGCACCTCATGAAATTTTTTGGTTAGAAAAAACACCACTTAGGAAAAACTTGTCTGCTGGTAGATATATAGCTTGGACACTTTTCAATTTTATTATAATGGATATGACTAATATATAACATGTTGTGCAAAGTGTTAAGATCATTAATCAGAGCAGAAAAATTTGCGAGTCTCATTTTTTTTCTTTTTTTGTCTGTCTCATAATTACACTGACATGTTATGACGTTAGTCTCTCAGACTACGTGATCGCGTAGTGCACAAGTCTGCCAACTTAGTAACTAGGTACAAACCAATTGGTCTGCATAGTTAATGCGGCTAGTAAAATTCTACCTGTCATTTAAACTCCTTTATTATGTTATTAGGTTTGTGTACCCGAGAGTAAAATTAAAATGCATCTGTATTTTCAGAATCTCTCATTATGTCGGTGCTTGCCATTCAGAAGCCTGCCCCAGATTTCAAGGGGACTGCTGTGATCAATGGCCAGTTTAAAGATATTTCCCTTTCTCAGTATAAAGGGAAATATGTCGTTCTGTTCTTCTATCCTTTGGATTTGTGAGTATGCATTTTATCTAAAAAGTTAGTTGTTTTCATTGTTATAATATTCCTTTTTACCATTCTTACTTGCAAGACACACCTTTTAAGGAAGATCTGAAAGCCTAGAGACTGTAGATATTTTAATCTTATAACCAGTTTCTGACCTGGCAAGGTACGGTTCCACAGAGGAAATAAAGATGGATGTTTTACAGGGCACCTATTTCTCCTTAGTCACCAGTACAGGTATTGCTGAAGAAACTAGTTTTCTTAGTTGCTGGAATTGGTATGTATTTGTGTCCTAAATTCATGTCACATAGACTTTCAGGTCTTTTGCAAGAGGTGTTCTGAAAACTTTGTCTATTTGTTATATGTGAAAAGCATGGTGAATTAAGCTACCAAATGTCCTGCTTTAGTTTATAGAGCTTGCTGTGTCTTTGTTGCTTGCCTCTAAAACGAAATTTATGCCTAGCAAGGTGGTTCACTTTGTGATTTTGTTGTGTATTGCTTTTGTCTATTAGAGTGCATTGTTATATTTTACTGGATGTGATGATAAATCTATTAAAGCATTAATGCTGAGGTTTACAACACTTGAATGTGTTCTGTAAATGGATTGGAACACTCTTGTACGGGGTCTGTAAATAAAGTAGTGGCAACGTAGTCCAGACACTCGCAGGAGATAGGTAAATAGGATATGGGAGTGGTCAGGTGGTGGTGGTGTCAGTATGTAGTGTGCATTTAACAGGCATCCAGTTGGGAGTGTTGTTGCTTTATGGCATTGAAGGGTTTTATTTTACCACTCCAAAGCATGTTTTCAGAAGGTTATCAGCGTTTATGTATTAAAATCGATGTTGCTCTTGGCTAAAATGCATCGGAATGTTATCGAGGTTTGCGTGACGGCGAGAATGCATTGACCGTATAGGAAGGTTTCACGATGGGTCAAGGCGTTTCGTGCAGGTCAGAATGAGACTGCAGATTTGCACCACACAGGTTGGCCGTCCATTCCTCAAAATCAGATCGACATTGTGAGTGGTCTTGTTTCCATAAACCATCGATGGTCTGTCCATGAATTATCGGTCTGTCATCAAATGGTGTGGCACATACTGACGAAATGTCTTAACATTAGGAAGATTGTGTCCCATTCGTTTCCACGTAAACTTGCTGATGTACAGAAAATGCTCCGGTATGCACTGACTGGCAACCACCTGGACAGATACTGCAACGGAGGACTCATTTATACAGCATATTGTCATTGATGAGAAGTGGGCATGAGCCTACGTGTTTGAATTAAAGCGTCAATCGAATCTGTGGAGTCGCCCAGTTTTGCCATATCCACAGAAATTTCGACAAGAACCCAGTCTGGTGTAGCCTATGCTGATAGTATACGACTAAGAGGGTGTTATTCTTATGCTGGCTGTGCCTGAGGGACAAACAGTCAACGGTGACTAGTATTGCAGATTTCAGAGCAACATCTGCGTCCGGATGTGTGGCGCAAACTTCAATGATTGAGAGACGATCGCCCTATCGTGTTGCATAACACACATCATGTTGAAAAGTGTCAAGCTTCTATTGCAACGGTGGCATTGGGAGCTCTTGGATCACCCTCCATACTCACCAGACAAGAGTCCTTGTGACCTCCACCACTTTCCAAAGTTGAAGCAACCCTTCAGAGGTCACGGATTTTCTGACGTGAAGACTGTACGCCGCGCAGTAGGACGCTCCGCTGCTGTCATCGAGAAACTCCTTGCCAACGGTCCTAAATGGCTTCACGACATTTGGTAAAAGGTAATAGACTTTCCAGGTAACTAAATTGAAGGATTGTTATTAAATTGTACTTGTTAGTTCATTAAATATTGCATTCTGTCAATATTACCACTTTATTTACAGCCCTCTTAGTATAATTCACTTATTAGTTTTCAAAGTAGGAACAGTTTCTGAAAGCAAATTTAACAAATTAATACATTAATTAATTAGTACACTGTAAGGTAAAAAATATTTTAAATATATATATATATATATTATATATATATAATTACTACTTTAAAAATAATATTAACGACTAAAATTTATTTTCCTATAAATATTCTTAACACCTTTACACAGACCTCCATACATCGTATAGACCTCTTTTTCACATGCTGCTGACCTAAATGCGTAGTATAGACCCCTGTAGGTCCAATTTCATTTTGTTATAGCTTGTAAAGTTTTAAATGTGTAGAGATTGAAATGGTAGGCTATATCTTTGAAGGTGATGACTCCTGCATTTCTTGTGTGTATGAATCTGCCCAAATCAAGTTTTTCTTTCTAAAGAGTTTGAAATAGTCTGATTTCATTCCACTTGAGACTAGACTTGCATACATCTGTTTAGAATGCAGCAGATTTTTATTGTATGACATTTCCTTATGTAGATTGATAGTATGATTCACTGATATGCATGTTATCTGGTGAGGATTCCTATACTTCTTTCAACGCCTTGAAACTTCTTAGGACTCGTTATAACTTGACTATCTGTCGCTTTGAAATATGTTGTGTGGCACAGAAGCGTGACACAGTGAAGTTTGAATGAAAGAGACGTGATTTAAGTTTTAATAAATCAGACAATAATAGCACTACACAAGACTGAACTGACTGAAGTGACAGTGGACACATAACATAAGAAATGGGAGCTCAATAGTACACACGATCAAATGACTGGTGACTAAACATGCCAAAGTACATGCTCTCTTTATCGTGAACTAATCGTCCCATTAACCTGGGAGTTTTGCTAAATGAATGTTTGAACTGTTGTTTCCATTCTTCCGCTAACGTTTCCAAGGCGACTATTGCCCTAGTTTTCATTACATTGTTAAACAACCCATGCAAATACGATAACGTTGCTTTCATTCCATATAAAATGTGGAAGGTCTCTTTTCCATTAGTACACTGTAAGGTAAATAACAAATTCAATGAATGTAAAGTACATTCTTCTGAGTCTGCTGTAAATGTTTGAAGATGATCTGAGCTAAACTGTTGTAAAAGTGGATTTAGAAGCCCCTGAATTTCCTCGGTGCTCGCACCTGAATTTGCCTACCTACCGATCTCCTGAATCATCATTTGTACCTGAAGATGGCTCCAAAATTGATATAAGGGGACTACTTGATTTGTGTAGGAAGAAGGTACAGAAGGTAGTTGTGTTTGTAGCATTTTGAAATCTGTTATTAAAATAAAAGGACTTTGCATTATGACTATTCCCTGCTGTAAATAAGCAAATTTTGCAATTTAAAAAAAAAAGGATTTTCTAGGTAAACCATCCTTTATAAATGGCTAAGTTAAAAACATTGTTTGCTTAAGTGACAGTAGACATTATGCACATTAAAAAAATTGCATAACATTCACTCTGTACTGTATGGTAGTAAAGGTAAATTGAATGTTAATCAAACATAATGGTAGATAAGAGAGGCTGTCGGAGACAGTTTCACCAACCTAGGAAGTCTAGAGGCAAAGATAACAGAAATTAATTAAAAGGAACCAAAAAGTTGTTACTTTCATTAGTCATGGTTATTTTTAGCAATGCACATTGTTTCTTTTGCCACATTGTTCAAAATTGACTATTTTATATCAGACGTCATCACGTACTTGCTCCGCTCGGGACGGGTGTTGGTCACGTGACGAGAGCAGCGGACAGGTGGGTTGCATACCGTGACCTACTGTACTTGCCGCTCGAAAATGTTACCATATGAACAACAGCTTTTATAATAATAATTTGCAGCCTGAATCATGAGACGAACAGGGCACAGATTATGAAGTACAACAGGACAAGAAAATTATTCATTGACAAAGGAAATGTACAGCAGTGTGCAATATTTCCTGAATAAAGACGTTTTCATGATTAACTAAAGCTTTGGGACACGTACATATACCGAAAGAAAATACAATTTATGTGATTTGTACATATTCTTTGCACTCATTAACATGAATTTCAATATTTGTATGGCATTTGACTGACAACGGGACCTTTGGGCTCGTTTGGATAGTAGTGTGTCAATGTTTGTTGGGTACTATCGTTTGCATACTGGCAAGTCTCAAAACACATTTAAAGTTTTCATCGGTGAGCCTACTTCTGTATCTATTTACAAATGTTCATTAATGAAAAGGTACGTTCACATAAGTTGATCCGAATATACTTACAATATGAGCATTAAATGTGTACTGGTACACTCTATGAAATCTCTCCCGTGGAAAACTAACATAAAATTCAAACTGTTTTGTGTTTGCAAACCTATCTTTCATTTGAGTATCTCATTGTAAGTCAGAGTTCTAGCTGCAGTTCTGGTCTAACAGTTTGCCCATCCACTGAGAAGGGAATACCGAACATCTGCAGATCCTTTTCTAACGCCTGGATATCGTGAAACCTACTCTCATAGCAATATTAAAACCTCTTTATATTCTTCTAATGTTTTTTAAAAATGTGATTCTGTATTTTATTACATATTTTGCTGTGTTATTTTCTTGAACTATTAAATACTCTTCTTCCCAAGAAGGTTTGAAACTTGTTGGCGTCAATGGCCTACGCTGAGTTGAAATCTCTTCAATAGTAAATGCAACATTAACAGACTAAGAGTTGAACGTCGTGTGGTGTGGGGGTGAAGACAGCACACTAGTGTTGCCTCCTATGAGTTCACGCATATCATGTCGCAATATAACCTGTCCAGAAAGATGTGCTGTATCTTTGCGCCACTGACCTGCAGTACGGACTACATCATGCACTTCCCCTACTTGGCTCGCTAAGCTGCTCTTCCCTCGAGCAGGGAGCAAACTGGCTCCGAAGGCATTTCACTCTCGATTGACGATGCCTGTTTTATATCATTCCATTAAAAATGGCTGTCTGGGGGGGGGGGGAAGAGGAAAATGACTCAAGGGGTAAAGGCACATTTTCAAATTGTTGGGCCTTGTACTGAATTAGAGAGATGTTATTTGAAAACTGAAACATTCGCTGTATTAAACATCACTGGTATATGGCATGTTAAGTGGACAAGGGTTTCATTCTGACTTGATCTAAAATTAATTCAGTGCTTAGTGTATTAATTTGAGGAGAGCTTTATTATTAGTGATTGAGGAATGGCTGCGAGTGTTTGTTAGACTGGAAACATTGTGAGGGAGAGGTCCTTTTACAAAAAACAAACTATTTGGCTCAGTACTTTGAAGTTGAGACATAGATATATTAAAGATTTTGGTGATTTAAGGAAAATGCTTGACAGGTTTTGGTATTCCACAAATTTCCTGGAGAACACGACTCGAAACCATTGATGTGTATAGAATTATTATTATTATTATTATTATTATTATTATTATTATTATTATTATTATTGCAATAAATGCAAAAGAATGTTCTTCAAATTTATAATTCGCCTATTTCACATAATCCAGTTGCCATTTCTGCAAATTACCCGAGCTGTTGGATGCAAAACTGGCAGTCTCAAACTTTTTCATGTTAATACTATTGTAAATAGTAGTGATGGGCAGTGCTCTTACTCAAGGCTTGTCACAGATCTTGAGTTTCTCAAGACTGATTTTCCTGTGCTGCAATCTGTGAGACATCTCAGTAACTGCAAGGGCAAGCATGTTGGTATATCTTCAGCAGTTATTGCGTGAAATAACTATCTCATGTGGAAACGTGTATGCCGATAAATTGTCAAAAGCCGGCTGACTGAGTTCTGAATAGTTATTCATCTTACATGAACCATGAACAACATTTAGAAGTGATGATTAAATATTACAAAATGTGCAATATACACTAGCAGTACCTCAGTATAAAAACTAAGCATCAAAAACACAAATTCTGTACCATGTAATTGTGTAAATGTTTCAGTAAAACATTCAAGATCATCCTTTTTGTTATTACTACGCTGATGTTTATACCCTATTTGGCTAGGTTATTTTGCGGTGTCAATGAACCCAAAAGTCACGTACTCTATATAAAGAACAGAGGCCAAACTGTCATGCTGAACCACAGTTGGTATAAAACACCAATCCCGAATATCATTAATGCTGTACCACCATGCCCGGCCTCTATTCATGACTTAATTTATTAGTAAGGCATCTATGATCCAAGAGTTCGAAGATTTAAATCACTGCTTTACGGGTAAATTTGAATAAGAGTATTTAGACCAATTTAGTTATCTTGGGGAATATTGTGTACAAAAGCATTATTTATTAGTTTACTATTATGGACTGTATTACAGGCTCTTTGCCTAATACTCAATCGTCATACCATGAAAAGAGCGGAGTGTGCAACAGTAAATGTTGTTAAAATCAGGTGTTTGGTTATATATTGTATTATTCAATAGAGTAGAATATATCACGTGTATTTACTAAATCATATTTTCCCTTAAATGTCATACCAAATTGGTAACTAGGTAGAAAGTAGTTCAATAAGGTACTGAACGCATACTCGCTTCATAACTCAAACGAATTAAGTCTATGGACTGGCTGTCATATTATCACACTTGGTTAATGATAAATATATAGCATTTAAACATAGCGTAACATGATGAGACAGCTGTATAATGCCTTACGTATATAACAGAATAGATAGAAGAGAGAAAGTAATCAGTTATGCAAACTGATCGAAATAAACCAGAGCTGAATTGTCTTTTGTGATTCTGGTGAATTTCGACAAACATTAACCCATTATCAACATACCAGTAACTGTAAATTTCAATTAAGTTCTATTGAAATGAATGCCGAACAGTTTGCCCAGTTCCTACAGGTACAGAAAAACATGATCACCTCTCTTGTTACCCAACTCCAGCAGCATACATTTGAACCACAAAGATTTGTTTAGAAATTACAAGCAAAGTTTTGAGAACTATTTTGAAATGAATGTTATCAAATAACGCGTAATCTGCCAGATTACTCCTGAACTCGATGGGTAGTAGTAACTTTTCTATGGTCTCCGCCCTTGCCGCCCCAAGGCAATCAACCGAACTGACCTAAGATGAGCTCGTAGCACTCTCGTAGATATGCATCTGTCCCTGAAGAAAAATGTTCGTGTGGCCCAGCATCAGTTTCTGTCCATATACCAAATCGACCAGCGATCTGTTTCTTAATTTGTAGCCACATTAAGAAGTGCATTGGTGGATTCTGAATTTATATCACCATGCGATTGCAAGGCATCGGTTGCAAACATTTTCCTCGGAGCTCAATTTATGTGTGGAATCAAGGAAAATGGCATACGGGCAGTTGCTACAGTCTAGTACATGTGAATTTAAGGAAGTTGTGGCTGAAGTGGTTTTGCTTAAAACATCAAAAATACTCACAGCTACTATCTCAGAAGATATCTTCCACTAACTCAACAATTGAAATCAACAAAGTTACTCATAATTTCCAGTAACCGCACTACTCCAGATCGCATGCCGTATCAAAACGATCAGAGTGAACCTAAATCAAGAAGTGCATCAAGGTCACAAACTATTCTGAACTAGGAATTAAGACTTGTCTGCAATGTGGGAAGGATAATCAGTGTGAAAGACTGACATTTCAAAATCAAACTTGAAGTGGTCAGGTTGTAAAGAGGAAGGTCATATTGTAAGTCTGCATTAGGACCCTAATAGACTAAAGAATAGATCAAGGAAAAAATTCGACCAATCAAATTCATGAGGACCCAGTTTCTAGACAGTGTGGGGTTCAGCACATAAGACATCCGACAAAATTCTAAGGCAAGCAGTGGCAACACGGACAGGTATTTTGCAAGCATAGGCATAGAGGGAAAATTGGTTAAGTTCGAGGTAGACTCTGGCTCCGCATGCTCCTACCTAGACTTCAGTTTGCAAAACTAAATTGAAATTTTCTGCTCTTACCATCTAACATTGAATTTTCTTCTTACCAACATTTTTCTTCCGGGTAGTAAAGTTAATGTCCATATCAAATTCAATGGCATTTCAACTAAAGAAGAATTGAATGTTGTACAAGACGAGTTTTCTGCTATCCTGGGAAAACTGGATTTGGAAACTTATATCAACTTGAAAGATATTGATCAACAGTCGATGTCACACTCAGCATCTCATACTAATTCCAGTATCGGTAACATTGATGTGCTGAGAGCCCAGTATCCTAATTTTTGAGGAGAAGATTGGTTGTTTTTCTGGTTTCATGGTTACACTTCAGTGACGAGGAGCAATCCAGTTTTCCACTGGGAGAGTGAGGTGCCTTATGCACTGAAGAGTCTTGTCAAGCAAGAACTTGATTCACTTCATGCTGCTGGGATTATCACCAAAGTAGAATGCTCAGATTGGGGTTCACCATTGGTTATTATTCCTAAGACAGATGGAGGAGAGCGCTTATGCGTTGATTATAAAATTGGTGTTAACCACTTGACGTACTTTGACGAATCTCTCCGTCCTGGCTCTCAATTGCACTTCGGTACAAAGACGGATTTCTCCGTCCGTGGTTAGTGTTTATTTCCGGACCCACGAACCTGCTACGCAGGCGTAGCAGGGGGAGAGGTGATACTCCCACGTGGCGCGTCCCAGGTGGCGGATAGGGGGGTCCTCACCGGCTTGCCGGCGGACTTGAGGGAAATAAAATACCTCTCGCGGACCAAACACACTACCCCCTGCGGGTGGGGGACGCACATGTAGAATACACCCGCGGTATCCCCTGCCTGTCGTAAGAGGCGACTAAAAGGGGCGACCAAGGGCTGACTGACTTAGAACCATGTAACTAATTTTGAATCTTACCATCACGCGGGGAACACCATAGGTTGCCTGTACTTGCGAGTAGTACCACTAAATTCGGTACGAAATAGGTTTGTGATTAGTAGAAGTTAAAGCCTGGCCTGGTGGATTCCAGTACCCGTGCGTCGTACCCATGTGTGCAACACCGCGGGTCTGGGAGTAGCCTGTGAGTTGTACCACTATATGAGCAGCACCGTGGGTCTGCGTTGCCTGTGATTAGTACCCACTATGTGAGGAACACCACGGGAATACCGGCGCCCGTGTTTAGTACACCTAGGTGGGGAACCTTCTCGGTTTGCGTTGACACTGAGTTGCGCCATTGTGTGAGACACACCATAGGTCTGCGTTACTTGTACGTATTGCAATACTTGTGAGTAGTACCATCTTTTGTGGAACACCGTGAGTCTTCGCTACTTCTGATTAATACCCCAACATGACACATACCATGGTTCTATTTTACTCGCGACATGTACCATTCTGTGGGGCCTTAGACGTGGATTTTGCACCCCCTTTAGACACCAAGCATCATTGTGCTTTATAAGTGGTTCCTTGGTCGGTAATAATGTAATTTTCGATCAGTATTGAGTCCGATCCACTGGTTTTTGTTTGTTTTGTGTTTCTTTGACTTCCTGTCCATCCATTCATTCTTCATTCCATATTTTATTTTAATTTTGGTCAGTGGACGCCTTTGCAATTTTTGTTCTTTCATTTCGTAACATTAGGGGCCGATGACCTTCGATGTTAGGCCCCTTAAAACAACAAGCATCATCTATTTCCGGACCCGCTCCAAGCCGGTTTCCTTTGTGAAAGGATTTGATATTAGTAAGGTAACCTCTGGACAGATGGAAGCGCTGTTTTATTCCATTGATGTACTCGATAAACACTTCTGTGCTGTTATTCCGTGGAAAGAATAACCTGTAACTTAGCAACCTCATCATAAGCGAAATCATGGCTGCCTCCAAGTTGAGTGACGAAGTGATTATAAGGGAATTTTTACAAGAGAGAGACTTTGATATAGAAATAAGCGATGAAGAATTTAGTGGAAGTGAAAGTAGTTCGTGTTACAGTGACGTGAGCGCTAGTAGGGGTGAACAAAGTACTGTTTTGCCGTCAAATTTGTCGCTGGATTTTGGGCCTACATCTGATGCCATACCAACGGCTTCTAATCATATTTTACACAATAGGGAATGGAACTGGGAGCACGTAAGTAATACTTCAGAGTGCAATTCATGCATCGCAACTGGTGAAATAGTGTTGTTCAAAGGTGCCTGGGACAATGCCTGAAAGAACTTAGTTATGAACGAATTTCTAACAGCACACTATTGGGAACATCTAACCAAAGAGACAAATGCTTATGCAAGTAAATGTCTTGTATCAGCTACCAGAGATATAAATAGGGTAATGACATATGAAGAACACTTGCTTCCTGTATCTGTGGATGAAATGAAGGCCAGATTACCTTCAAGTGGTAAAGTATGATGGCAAGTAGTAGTTCAGACCCAATCTTGTTGTTGACTACAATTGTGCAATGGGTGGTGCTGATTCCCATGACCAGAGACCCGCATCATTCCTTTCGATGAGGAAGTACGTAAAACGATACAAAAATATATACTTCTAGAGCCTAGATATGACACTTCTGATTTCAAACATCATTCATTGCCTCCTCAACCCTGACAAGAAGCTAGTAGGCTTTACCAGCTTCTAGATCAATTTGGCCTAACAGCTGTTGGCAAGTGTGACCTTGCCTAACTACCCAAAACGACGATGCCCAAGCCCTGGGTATACATCGCAGAGACTTCAGGGGAAACACTGGGAACACTTTCCAACCAAAATACCCCCAACAACGAAGAATGTTACCCCGTCATGGAGATCCCAAGTTTGTGACATGGGGTCTGATTAAGGAATCATCATTTGAATGCCACCGGTGTAAGATGACGCTGCACGTAGATGGCTGTTTTATGGTGTACCAGATGCATAAAGACTTTAAAAAGTACATCTTACAGTAGTTTGGATATTTCCTCTCATTAGGTTGTTGGAAAGCATGCTTTTTCAGTGTCACTGATATGTAAAGTAATGAAAATAAATGGTACACCAAGGCATAAATAAGTTCAATTAAATGGTATGTGATTGGGTTAATGAACGTCTTGCCAATTGCCATTATCCAATTCACAAAATTGACGACATTCTAAACAGTCCGCATAAATCCAGATTTTTCTGTCTTGATATTTTTAAAGCATATCTCCATATAAAGGTCGATGAGCAGTCGAGCAATATTCAGACCATTACAACTCGCCAGATGAACTCTCATTTGCCATCAATACAGACCATCTGAGTTCATGATCATGGATCAAATTCTTAGATGTTCCCAAGACCAAATTTTATTTTATTTTTATTTTATTGTAGTACATGGTACCACGAGAGGAATGCGCAGCAAATTTGGATGCCTCTCAGCTACGTAAATTTGACTTGCACCTCAATCAACACAAGAGGAAGAGGAAGTCGAATTTTTGGGGTATGTTGTAGAATATAACAGCATCCTAAAATCCCCAGGAAAGGTTGCTGCCATCACAAACATGCCTTGACTGAATTCAGTTGATGACCTTCGCTGATTTTAAGGGTGGTGACATACTATGAAAGATAAATTTCCCATGCGTCAACCAAGACTGCATCTCTTCAAAGACTTCTGAAAAGTAATGTCTAGTTCAAGTGGTCATCCGAATGCGAAGCAGCCTTTATACGACTGAAAAATGAATATCCAGTGACCCGGTACTGATGCCATTTAACCCAGATTTACCAGTGCAACTAGCATGTGATGCCAGCCCTTGCTGAGTTGCAGGGTTGCTATCCCACGTTGTTAGTGGCATTGAACGTCTTGTAGCCTTCACATCAAGATCCCTAATGTCCGCTGAAACAGGGTATTCTCAACTGGACAGAGAAGCGTTGGCTATTGCTTCTTTGCTGTTGAACATTTTCTACCCGTATTTGTTCGCTCGACCTTTCACTCTGGACACAATCAGCCACTGGTGCAAATTTTCCACCAGCATGCTAAGATTCCTATGATGACATCCACTAGACTATAGCGCTATGCACCGGTCAAGTTGGCAGTGTGGTTAGGGGTGTGCAGCTGTGAGCTTGCATCTGGAAGATAGTCGGTTCGAACCCCACTGTTGGTAGCCCTGAAGCTGGTTTTCTGTGGTTTCCCATTTTCACACCAGGTAAATGCTGGGGCTGTAACTTTAAGGCCACAGCCACTTCCCACTCCTGGCCCTTTCCTATCCCATCGTCTCTATAAGACCTATCAGTGTCAGTGCGACGCAAAGCCACTTGTAAAACAAATCATAAAAATAGCATCATGCAGCATTTGTCTGGGTTTAATTACACAGAGGTTGATGCAAGTGTGATAAACTGATATAACTTGAAAACAATATTCTCTCACCCATGGGTAAATAATGCAAGAATTGAACTTGTATTATTTATTATTATTATTATTATTATTATTATTATTATTATTATTATTATTACTTGTGATGTACATCTACTTATTAGTATCATTAGTTTACGATCTCATTATTTGCAAGGTTGTCATGAAACATTTGCTGTGTATAGATAAGAGTTAATGTAAGACCCTGCAATTCATATGACATAATTTATTATTACTTGTATATATGATTTGTAATTCACTGCAGAATTGTGAAACACACTGTAACGCCCAGAATGGCACTTGGTAGATGAGAACTCTGTAGAATATTCTGTACATTATATCTGGGCATTAAGCACTCAAAAATTTATGCAAAATATCTGTCTAGAAGCCTGGACAGGCACATGTATAGAGGTGCTCTTTATGGTAGAGACGAGTTATTGTTTAGTAGGATTTGTGGTTTAACAGGAATTGTACTTGTGACCTCATGTTGAATCGACATGCTGTCAGCAGTAAACTGTTTCAACGGTGTTTGGTTGCAATCTCCATGTGGTGTGTGCCTAGTGATAGGCAGTTGTTAAAATGGTTTGTTGATGTATTTTGTTTGTGACGGCAGTGATTAACACATTCCGTATAGTTCGGGTCACCATGTGCCCCGAAACATGTTACTCTTATCCGTCGGTGCGAACTTCCCACAATTGCGAAGTAACTACGTCCTAGTTACGAATTTCCGTTAACTAATGGCAACGTAGTGTTCCAAATGAAGTAAAGGATCGAGGCATACTGCTAGTTTTGATTGGCCCACCGGTGACCCAGTTATTTCCGGGGTCATTTCTGTTTCACGCAATTGTTGAATCGGAACACTGTCGCACAGGTAAATACGCTGGAATGTCTCCTCAACAATAACTCACACAACAAGTGCACTTGCATTGTTTAGGATTTCATACTAGGGAGTAAACAGTCAAATTCGTCAGGTCACCGGTGACCCGAACCGATAATAACTAAAGGCAGCATCGGGTCACCGGTGGGCCGATACGACGTAACATTAAGTCATCAAAATTCACTGCCGCAGGGAACGTGTTAAGGTTATGTGTAGCAGGGGGAGAGGTGATACTCCCACGTGGAGTGTCCCAGGTGGCGGATAGGGGGGTCCTAACCGGCTTGCCGGCGGACTTGAGGGAAATAAAATACCTCTCGCGGACCAAACACACTACCCCCTGCGGGTGGGGGGCGCACATGTAGAATAAACCCGCGGTATCCCCTGCCTGTCGTAAGGGGGCGACCAAGGGATGATTGAATTAGAACCATGAAACTACTCTTGATTCGTACCATCATGCGGGGAACACCATGGGTTGCATGTACCTGCGAGTAGTATCACTAAATTGGTATGAAATAGGTTTGTGATTAGTTGCAGTTAAAAGCCTGGCCTGGTGGATTCCAGTACCTGTGCGTTGTACCCATGTAAGCAACACCGCGGGTCTGGGCGTAGCCTGTGAGTTGTACCGCTATATGAGCGGCACCGTGGGTCAGCGTTGCCTGTTATTGGTACCCACTATGTGAGAAACACCACGGGAATACCGGCGCCCGTGACTAGTACACCTAGCTGAGGAACCTTACCGGTTTGCGTTGACTATGGGTGGCACCATTGTGTGAGAAACACCATAGGTCTGCGTTCTCTGTACGAATTGCAATACTTCTGAGTAGTACCATCTTGTGCGGACCACCGTGAGTCTTTGCTACTTTTGATCAGTATCCCAAAATGACAAATACCATGGTTCTACTTTACTCGTGACATGTACCATTCTGTGGGGTCTTAGACGTGAATTTAGCACCCCTTCAGATATCAAGCATCATTGTGCTTTATAAATGGTCCCTTGGTCAGTAATACTCTACCTTCTTTTTGAGTCTGATCCACTGTTTTTGTTTTTTTGTAGGGTTCATGTCCATCCATTCATTCCTTGACATTTTTATTTTATTTTAGTCGGTGGATGAATTTGAATTTTTTGTTATTTCATTTCGTACCATTAGGGGCGATGACCTTGATGTTAGGCCCCTTTAAACAAGCATCGTCAAGGTTATGTGTGTGTTTATGTGAAGTTAAGGTGAAATAAATAAGGGTGCCAACTGACAGCATTTTGTGTGCATTTTTGTGGATACGTTAAGGCATTCAAGAAAGTATTGACCATTCAAACGTTGATTCTCTCAAGAGCTCCAATCCAACGAAAGGCTTGTAGTGATACTGCCATCAACCATGAAGTACATCAGTTATGTAAGGCATGTGTTTAGCACATTGTCACCAGATTTGACTTATGAAACGATTAGAGATGAAACCTCAAAGGAGACGGTACTGTTTAAAATCATGCAAGAACTTACGGAAGATCAGTCTGGTAACCTGGAATACACTGTCGACAGGGATATCTTATTCCGAGGAACATGTGTTGTTGTACCAGCCACTCTGCATTCGGCTGTATTGTTCGAGCTCCACCGTATCCACCTTGGAATGACCAAAATGAAGCAACTGGCTCGACGCTGTGTGTATTGGAAATCTATTCACACCAACATGGAGAGACTGGTTTGAGCTTGTGGATCTGTGAAGGGAAGTCCACCGAAGGCACCTTTGCACCCATGGATGTAACCAGAAAGCAACTGGCAGCAAGTGACAGACTATGCCAGCACATATCAAAACCACTACTTCTTGGTTATGATTGATGCCAAATCAAACTGGGATGAAATTCTGACATGCACAACACCACTAAACATCTTAGAGCATAGAAATGATACAAGAAGTGTCCTCAAGAAATAGTTTTCTGGATGTAATTGTCTCAGATAATGCTACAAAGGAAAGTTTTGCAATGTGAGTAAACGCTTTTAAACTTTTTCAAAATAATTTCCACCACACTCTATACACTTCTCCCTACGTTGAAACCAGTCACTGAACCAACTCTACCACTTTTCTTTGGTTACATTTTCACATTCTTGATACCATGCTGCCAGAAGCTCCTCGTCGGATGCAAAACGCCGCCCTTTCAGCTTCATCTTCACTTCTGGGAAGAATGCAAAATCACATGGTGAAAGATCAGGACTTTATGGAGCGTGATCAAGCAGTCAACCCTGATCTGGCAAGAAAATCCATTGTTACATTAGCATGATGTGCTGGAGCATGTTCGTGATGCAAGAGGCGTGACCTTGGACGGAGCTGCTTGAGAGCCTGGATGACCTGAGACAGACTAGTCTCACTGTACCACTTTGCAGTAACTGACCTTTGTGTTTCTAACTCAACCCGAGTCAGGATGCCCCGTTTAGTGAAGAATACTGTAATCATCCTTTTCTTCACTGACCTTGACTTTTGCACAGTTACAGGAGTACCCTCATCTTCAAACAGCCTCACCTTGTTCTGGGATTTTGTTGGGACATCGTAATAATACAGCCAAGTTTTGTCACCTGTAATGATGCTATTGACGTTACGCGAAGTCCCATTTTCAAACTGTTTTAGCATTTTTTGGCACCATTTCACTCGATGTGCCCTTTGTTCCTCTAAAAGTGCATGGGGTACCCAAAGGGAGCTCATATGAAAGAGGCAAACCACAAATTCACTAACATCAGGCAGGATCTCCAAATCATCAGTGGGATCAACAAAGGAAGTTTAATGAACAGCCTAGAAAACATCCACATTACTCTCGATAAATTAGAGAACAGGGAACGGAATCTAAACGAAACGAACGAGCAAAAAAAAACTCTTATACAAGCATAT
Source organism: Anabrus simplex (assembly GCF_040414725.1). Lineage (NCBI taxonomy): Eukaryota > Metazoa > Arthropoda > Insecta > Orthoptera > Tettigoniidae > Anabrus > Anabrus simplex. The sequence goes on from NC_090266.1 coordinate 716,413,982, forward strand.
CAGTAAATACGTGGAATGGGTAAACAATAAACAAGACGAACAAGTGAAATATTCGAACACGACGTCGCCGAAGCACAAACAGTACTCCCTCGCCCCTCACAAGACGTACTAGATGATGGCACAACTCTACTTCCCCTTTCTCTGGAGGATTGCACGAACAATCAGACTGTATCACACTGCTACTACACTAGGTCGTGCACAAAGACAGATCCCCAAGGCGGCGCGGAGTATACATTTTCCCATATAGGTGAGTCAAGGCCATGCAATTTCTAATACGTTCATCTTCCTGCGATCTATTTAAAATTCAGAGCTTTTTATTTCTATTATGTCATATTTTAATATATTACGATGTCCTGGTTGCAGATCGTGAGGCAAGCTACCCCAATCAGAAGACCACCATTTTAACAAAGAAGCTACCATAAGGTTTTTAGCAAGTCAAACGGTCAACACAGCCAAACAGCAACAATTAAGGAAGATATTCAATACAAATTATAAACAACAAATACCTGAAGACTGGTATACACTGTACAAAGACTTTTATTAAAGTACAAGTGTTTCTTAAAAAAGTGCCTCACCATGGACGTTTTAAGATATTTTTCAGATATGTTCATTAGTTAACAAGGTTTAACATCATTGTAGAAGCGAATTTTAATTCAGTATACTTCTCACAAATGCCTGAAGATGGTTACAAACACTTGACTTTTTATTCATGCCACCTAGTGTTATTGAAATTTAGTGAAACTTTTGTAATAAATATTTTTAGTATATAAGATTTTTAAACACAAATGTAGATGCAAATTACAATTTAAGTATTCACACAAACTGCCTTACCCCCCCCCCCCCCTTTCCTTCCATTAAAGCACCTAGAGCAATAGTTTTTAGGATCCAATGGGACATAGTTTTAAAGTGTAATGTGCTTACTGTACAAATGTTTTCATCTAAGATATTTATATACAGCTGAAGATGACCACTAAGTGGTCGAAACATGTGTATTTTTAATTTTGCCCAAGGCAAAAAAAATAAAGTATAAATTAGGTGGCTTTTAAAATTAATTTGATAGGTTACCTGCTGATATGTCAACTGCCTCCCTTGCTGCAACATTTTCCTCACAGCTTCAATGTTTTCCTCAGGCACTGATTCAGACGGTCTCCCAGAACAAGGATCGTCTTCCACCCCAAAATTTCCCTTCTAGAACTCTTTGTACCAGCGGAAAATTGCTGTTCGATGAGGACAGTCTCCCCAGCACAGCGAGTCATTTCCTCCAGTCACTGGTCAACAGTTAATCCCCAAGCAAAATTGTAGCGGATAACTGCGCGATATTCACTTTTAGACCACATTGACACCTTAACTTGCTTTTAATCCCACTGCTTGGTAACAGCTGGTGTGAAGGTCATGCCTTGCTGTTTTCTAGACTGGTTTTCAGTCCTCTTTTTCATACCTCTCCAACCGTTTTTGCATATTGCAAGACTTCCCTAATGCTGTGACTTCACGCGAAATTGAAAGGTCTTTTTTATTATGTATATATAAGAACATCCTAACAGACAGAAGGCATTCGATGACTGCAGAAATTTGGCAAAATATTTAGTTCTTAGTTGTGCCTCCAAATGAAATTTACAGATTGTATAACGTCTGCGCTTTTAACTTTTTTCCATTTTGTATGCTTTTATGTTTACAAGAATACGTCAAATAAAGCTTAGATATTAAGCTACATATTTTTTATTTATTACATATTTAACTACATATTTTGTCAATTTTAGCTACATGTTTATGTACATATTTCTCATTTTTATACTACATATAATCCAGGCTTAGTGATAATGATGTATACTACAGTAGGCCTAGAGGTCTGTTTCTGTACTTAGCATACTCATTCATGTACTTACTGTTCCATGCAAATGCCAGAATGCGTATTCTTTATAATTGTTATACCTACTGCCTCAATAATAGCTCTTGATAAAAATGAATGGCCTAGTCACTTGCTGACATGTACTTGTTAGGGAGAAGGCCCACGGTTGGTTACTCGCATACCTGGCACAGACAACATTCAGCTCTGCCTACCTGTAGGCCTGAGACGCGCTGCTCGCCACACAATGTGGGGACAATGTTCTGGAGACATCTTCGACATTTCTCGTGAGAAACAGGTGTTTGTGCTAGTCTAGACAAATCTAGAGACCCCTTCTCAGGCTGCCCATCACTAGAAAAATACTAGTCTTCCCATGCATTTTAAATTACATAGACAGGACACTTTGTTGCAGAACAGAAATCAGAGAATTGTCTTGGTTTATTTGCAGAGTGCTAAGAAATGTATCTCTTATAAAAATGGTTCAAGTGGAGATTAGTGGTTATGCAACTAGACTCCTCTTGTATCTAGTGGATAAACAGGAGTATAGGATCTGATAAAAGAACACTTAAGCTTGACCTTCAGCTGTCAGCAAAGCTTACTTGAGTTATAAGTTTTTTTTATGATGGACCTTTACAAATTATAGGTACTCCCACTCTAGATTATTTCTTTGGTTCACTGCCTTGTGAAATAAGTTTTTGAAAGTACATTATAAACCTTTTAATGATCATTACATGTTAGTCAGTGAACTGTAATTCTGTTCCAGCACATTCGTATGCCCAACAGAAATCATTGCCTTCTCTGATCGAGTCAGCGAGTTCCGCAAGATAAATTGTGAAGTTATTGCTGCTTCATGTGATAGCCACTTCAGTCACTTGGCTTGGATTAACACCCCTCGTAAACAAGGTGGTTTGGGGGAGATGCACATTCCAGTTTTGGCTGATAAGTCTTGCAAAATAGCAAGGTCTTATGGTGTTCTCGATGAAGATACTGGTGTACCATTCAGAGGCCTGTTTATCATTGATGGCAACCAGAATCTTCGCCAGATTACAGTTAATGACCTACCTGTTGGCCGTTCTGTAGATGAAACTCTTCGTTTGGTTCAAGCTTTCCAGTATACAGACACTCACGGAGAAGGTAAGATACTCACTTTGTATGTTCTTCCTGTAACTTGAAAGCATTTAAGTCTGCCAAACACCCTAGTTTGAAATATATTACACTATAATATACCTGTTTAAAAAAATGCACACTATTAAACAAAGAACAATGCATTTTGTTCTACAAGAATATCCTCACTCTTATCAAATCACTTTAAATCATGTGCATACATGTACAATATTGTTTACATTGTGTAATTGGTTAATTATGAATTGGTAATGTTGTGCACAAGTATGAAAAAATAATTATTAGTCCTCTGTCACTTGAGAAAATTATGGAAAATTTTGTGTACTAAGTTGATATCGTCCATTGCCTTCAGCAATACTGTGTTTGGACTGACACCAGGTCTTTAGCTACGGTTTTTGTAACTGTGTAGTGGGGTAAGGAGAAATCTATTTCGTGGAGAAGGGAGGGGAAGTAGGTGGGGTGATGGGAATGTGTTCACACTGGTGCTGTACATTGGGAGGGGGTGTGCTGCTTCTTCACCTCCTAATGTCATTTTGTGTATTAGGGAGGAAATGTAAGTTAGTGACTATGATGAAATAAAAGTAAGGAATTGAATTATAGTATCTTGTGGCATAATTTTTATTGGTAAACAATAACCTGCTGAAATGTATAGATTGGCAAAGACACTACTTACTATACACAAATATATCCTAACCCACATTCCAGACATTTAAGTCGCTTTGGTAAAGCAAAGGGGGTTGAAGTTCTTAGTTGTGTGTGGTCATTCTGGTTGGTTTGATTAGCTTTTTTGCAATGTTAATTTCAATAGCCTCTCTAATGTTTACGGATTTACTTCTCTTTTCAAAGTGTAAGGAAGGGGAGTTACGGATTGGAATAACTTGCCAGGGAAATGTTCAATAATTTTCCAATTTCTTTGCGATCATTTAAGAAAAGGCTAGGAAAACAACAGATAGGGAATCTGCCACCTGGGCGACTGCCCTAAATGCAGATCAGTAGTGATTGATTTTTAGATCTGTGCCGATGTTTAACATACGAACAGAGATAATGATTATTATTAGTAACAAGTGCATCGCAGTTGGGAAATATCCCAGTGGCAATGATCACTTACAGTACAGTTGTGCTAATAAAGTTAAAGCATAATTACGCAACAAAAACAAAGTGTACAACAAGCATTTCCACAGAAAGGAAATATTACAAGAAATACTGCTAGTTACATACTCTAAATCCAGCATCATATACAAATTTACACACAACTTAAGTACAGTGAAACCTCATTAGTATGTTTCTGCAGGGGACGATGAAAAAAATTGTTTAGCGGGAAATCTTGCTGTCGAATGTCCCATTTAAAAAGTATCCAATAGGGAGATGGTATCACTTAACACATTAGTACATTTTACATTTTGTGTGCGTGTAATGTTGCAGAAGATGAATGAGAGCACTGAAAAACACTGAAGAACAGATGACATTCTTTTGCCCTTGGGCTCATAGCAGCAGCTACAGTACCTATGTATTATAGCAGATCACTTTCTTCCTAAAACAATTGTATAATGATGTGTTAGTTGAAGACTTAGGTTTCTGACCAGTGGGTAATTAAACACTGTCTTTTGGTCACTTTTTCGAGCGTGAATTTTTCGCGAGGTTATACTCGCCATACGTGACTAAGCGCTTTTGACCGCCATCTTGAGCACGAAACTTCAACAGTAATCGGCATTGGTTCGGACAGACTTCCGGTGTATGATGAAAACGTGCCAACTGTCAAACTAGCAGTTTCTATTTTTGTATGAATGGTACACTGCTTTACCAGTGCCTGCATCTTTACATAGCTTTTTAATGGGATGAGTCTACAGTATATGGAAGCCTTATTACTTAACAGCACCCACAAATGATCTATTGATCTGTTATGGCTGCACTATAGACTTATTTCAACTTGAGTCGTATCACACTGATTTAAACCATCTTATCACAAGAACAGTTATTGGCATTACATTCAATTTGTGTTCAGTGGTGAAGAGGAAGTGAAGCGATTATTTGTCGCATGACAGTCTACTTACAGACTAATGGTATAATCGTGAGGAGTTCAGTAGCGCGGTACATACTGTATCTGTCTTGCGATAGCCTAGCTATGGATAAGAAAAGGGTCGTGAAACTGCTCACTAATGAAGAAAGAATTTAAATCCTTTAAGAAGTAGATAGGTACCCAGATCTTAAGCGTGTAGAGTTGGCGTGAGCGTTAAAACTAGCAACTTCTACTTTGAACACTATTGTGGGCGACAGAGACAAATATGAAAATGTGTAGAAGTAAAAAGGAAACGAGTGCGCGAAGGATAGTTTCCGAAGTTTGAAAGAATGATTTGGAATAAATAAATTCCAAACTTCTGCGAAATAGGCTACAAGCACAATCGAGCACACTGGGTTATTCAACAATCTTGCTGACAACAGACCTTTCCATAGTACAAAGAACATAGAATGAAAAATAAACCACTTTTTCCTTTGAGAAAATCAAATGATCGTAGATATGTCTGTCATAACAAACCACCAATGGCTGCACGGTTGCTGGAGTTACACTTCCGTTACACATTTTGTGGCAGTAACTTCCGTGACGCATAATTTCGGATGACTCCCAACCATAAGCCATGTCAACAGGACAGTTTTTAAAAACCTTGCGAAAACGGAATTCAGCGCTCCCAGCTGCAGTGAAATGTTACTGTGCTCTAACTTAGCACTGTCCTGTCTTGTTCTAGTGTAAAGTCTTTGCTGCCAATTAATGACGCAAAACTCAACTTTACCGAAGCTAACAGCTTGCGCCTCGAAGGTGCGATATTCTCGGTGTTCGAGAATTCAAGGTCATTTCCTCTTGTTGCGCAACTTTGTGACCGACCTGTAGCGAGGGCTCTTATCTCTGTTGGAAATCACATTCTGTACACAAGGGATGACGAACATTTTCAGGTCTGGAGAATATATTATCGTACTAAGCGGTAAAGGTGAAAAATCATACTTAAGTGAGGTATTTTTTATACGTATTTAATACGATGGGCGTCGGGACCTCAAATTTAAGACATGCTAAGCGGGAAAACTTGTTAATGAGGAACGTAGTAACAAGTTTTCACTCTATTTCCAGTGCTTAACAATATGGCTTACTATACTACTAGCCTAACATTACAACAGTCATATACAAATTCACACGTAAGCACATTGATCGGCCTTATCACTATTATCTTAGCATTGTAAATACAGCACGTTCATATAAAAATTCACATACCTTAATTCAAATGCCTTAATACTATAATATACAGTCCATTAAAATACCATCACATAAAAATGTATACACAGTTTAGACTACTGGAATCTATTCTTGCAGAATCTTACATTTTTGGGAAAAGGCCCTAAGACAGGTGCAGGTAATGCATTCCAGTCATAAATTCCCCGATTTACAAACTAATATTTACCATAGTTAAGTTTTCTGCAATCTACCTTTTACTTATTTAGATGATCTATCCTACTTACATAACAGGGAGGGCTTTTCTCATAGGCTGTTCAACTCTCCCCAAGCTGGCTTATTACCGTATTTACTTGTGTATTAGACCCCTCTGGCTTTTCGAGACAAAGAAAATGAAAAAAAAAATCTCGTATATAAGGCCCTCCAACGTAATTAGTCGGAACAATTCCACTTCGAAGCAGGTAAAAGTCTTATTGCAGCTCTGACGTCACACACATTTGTGAATAGTTTCGTCCGTTCGACCTACGCAATGAAAATGCGTCAAATCCATGCGGCACATCTGTGTTTTGTAGTTAGGAAATGTCCGCCTCCGTTGCGTCGGTCTACTGCAGCTCTGACGTCGCACAAATAGGTGAATAGGCTTAGCTTAGTGTCTGGCCCCCACATTGCAAGCATGCAATATGCTATGTCTGTTTTTTAGTTAATAATGTCCGCCAGCGAAATGGTTAGCACAATTAGTTGCTGTTCTCGGGAGTCTGACTTCGATTCCCGGTACTGTACTGCTAGAGATTACGAATGGCAGTAAGGTCGATATGCGGGAAAAGCGGTACATGTAACTCCCCTCTCCACTAGGGGTGTGTCTAAAAAGAGCTGAACCACCTCGGAAAGGAAAATGCATATTTGCTTTCCCAAATTGGCAATGCAGATCAGACACCAGTCTACTTTGAAATGCCAGTGGACAGGACTGTGAATGTTAAGGGTGCGGAAAGTGTTACCATTAGAACAGGTGGTAATGAAAAATAACTGTGTACGGTAACGTTGTGTATTCCCGCAGACAGAACCAAATTGCCGCTGTACATTGTTCTCAAGCAAAAGACGCTTCCTAAAAAATCTACCCGCTGGTGTTAGTCAGATCTCAGAACTCCGGCTGGATGGACAGTTCACTTGTGGAAGACTGGGTAAAGTGTCTGGCTAAATTGCCCTGGTGCATTATTGGGACAAAGGAACTTGCTTGTTCTCTACAGTTAGTGCGGCCACACAACAGACGCTGTGAAGAAACATATCAAGGATGGGAAAACAGACCTAGCTGTCAGTCCGTGCGGGGTGTCTATGCTACAGCCGCTGGATGTCTGCGTGAACTGTCCATTTAAAGTGGCTTTGAAACTGTTACGGTGTATTGTGGATGTGCAGAGGTGAAAGAAGGTGCTGGGATGAACAGGTCTCAACTTACGAAATTAAAGTTAATTTAAAATTTTCAAGGTTATATTTTCTTTTCAAGACCAAGAAATAACATGTATAACAGGAACTCATTTGGATATCCACAAGTTAAGAAAGTACAATTACAGTTTATTAATGGATTTTGGGCTTCGAGCCCCAGATTCACAATTCTTGAGCAATTAGCCTGACTTTACCCAAAAACAAAGTTTGACAAAGGGGCAGAAAACCCCAATCATGCCCAGGAGCACTTGCTCCCTATTACTCAGTAAAGCCTGCTCGAGGCACACAGAAACCAACATTGAGAAAGAGCAACCCGCTCTCCAAGTTAAAGCCTATCAAAGGCCACACCAAACTCCACCTTCAAGCTGACCTCCAAGCACATGAAAACAGGGGTAAAAATACCCAACCTACTGAGGCCTACTCAATAAAGAAACAGGACAATTACATGGCCTCCAAAATACCGACTTGAGAGGAGGCGTACCTGCACTCCTAATACATTTCTTTAAAAATCTATTTGGCACTAGGCCGCTTATGCAAGGGCTAATCCCATACTACGGAGGTGACACGATTGAAAAGTTTTGACATTACGAGTAGAAGGGAAACTGTTATTAAAACGTAGTCACCTCAAAACCAAAATGAATCGGAGCTCGAGAGGGTTAGGCACTCTCTATCCCAATTTGTAGTTAAGAAAACAGAATTTATACCAAGTGTCTTTTATATTTTAAGTATAGGTTACATGAGGAAAGTTTCGAACCCGCCCCGAGGGTTAAACTGCTGAGCTAGCAAGCAAATAAGTTATTAAACGGCCATTACCTGATGGTTGAACTGCTGCCCGAAGAAAGAGGCGCTTCCCGCCCCCTGCTACATAATCGCACAAAGAAAGAAGTTACTGAAGTGGCACCGAGACCAGAAAAACAGCAGTTTATATACCCTCGCGGAAAATTCGAGAAGTTTCATGAATGAGAACCCACACCCCCCTCACTTTATTGGCTAGGGTTAAGCAACATATCCAAGTTGAAGAAGATACACCTGATTGGTCAAAAATTAAAGAAATTCGGGATTGGCTAAATTCAAAACTGGCGGAACGAAAGGATTAACATTGCCAACTCAAACAATGACTGAAAGAAATTTAACAAAGAGCAAACTTATACATACTAAATTTCTTCAAAAAAAAGTTCCTTCACTTCGCACTAGGGTGCACAATTGTAGTTCTTATGTAGTGCCATCTAGAAGAGAATGTTCACACTTCTTACTACAGAGAAAACAAAAATAAATCGAAAAAGACACAGTTCAGAACTCTTCAAAATTTATAGTAATGACATCTTCTGAGAAATCTTAGCATTAATGTGGAAGTTAAAGTTCAAGCTTCCTCCAGTAGAGGAGTTTCAACTGGCGCAATGTTTGAATTAGCGGCGCGGAGGTGTACCGCCCGGTACAGAGACAATTCTATACAGAATAGATGGCAGCTGATAATCACACAGACGCCACCTGGTCGCATTCAGCGCCCGGAAGTTCAGCTGCTGTGTTCGTGGATTTTGACGGCATGGAATCGTATCCCTGGAGAACTCTTTCAGAAGAGCTTCAGGAAATGTAGCAATTCTAATGCAATGGGTGGCAGCGATGACGGCATTTTTTGAGAAAGTGATGGTGATGAAAGTTCCGAAGTTGGCACTGATGATGATGATGGATCTTGTTGGAAATCATTCCGGAAATGTTTAGGTACTTTTATTTGTATTTTCTAATCATTTGATGTTTTAGTAAAGATAGTATATAATTTTTACTTCACTTTGTAAAAGTTTTGTTCTTTCAAAATAAGGGTGCGGGTCTTATTCAGTGGTGGGTAGTATTTGAGATTATATGGTAGCTGCCGTTCTCGGGGGCCTGAGTTTGATTCTCGGTACTGTACTGCCGAGTTTTAAGAAAGGCAGGAATGTTGGTGTGTGGTAAAACTGGTGCATACAGCTCCCCTCCATTGGGGCATGCCTAAAAAAAAAAAAAAAAAAAAAAGCTGCACCACCTCGGGATGAGGAAATGGATTTACTTCAGTTAAGCAATGTTCATGGTTGTTGCTATTAATATAGAGATCATTAATACAGTGATCGTTTAATATGTTGTACCTCGGCTCAAATATACGTAATTTTTGGAGAGAGGCAGGTTTAAAATGTGATGAAACCTATCCATTCATAACGATTGTTTTACTCGACAACGTACCTAGCAAATGAGAATATTGATTTTTGGAGACTCCAAACGAAACATACCCTGCATAAATAAAGAAATGACGATCAACGAACGTACAAAATTAAACATTATGATAAGTCATTACTGTCACACCTGTAGATATCCATAAATGTGGCAAGCTTTCCTGTTTTTATTCTCTCCATTGTGGAACTTCTCGCACTATCTGGGCACTTGATAACATACCTAACCTAAACAATGTGGTCTCTTTCTCAATTACAGCTGTTTAGGTAAATCCTGATGGGATAAATATAGAGAACAAGCATGAAATTACCTTTAAAAAAACAAAGGTCTGGCTATTAACAGCTGCAGTTAATCGAGAGAATGTTTAAGTCATTGTGCATTACATTCTCGGGTAAAACATACGCTAGTTATCAGCTGGTGCAAAGGGAATAAGTGGGCTGCTTTCTACAGCACAGCTTTATTTGGAAGGGATGGCTTCTGCTACACATACATCAACTGGGAATACGACACCATCTCCAGAAACCATTTGTGGATAGATTCTCACTTTTCCGACTATAGTTGGAACAAAACTATTTTGAAATGTTTTGAAAAGTCGGGATCTTGAATGATCTTGATGGCAGTGCATGACTAATGCAAAACCAACTACAACCTATCATTGTAGTTGGTCTTGACTGGCGAGATGGCAGTAAAGGTGTAGTCATTTGGAATGACGACATGCCGGTAGCAGGGAAGTTGGTGGCACAAGACTATAATTCAAATGAAAGCTTAATACGATAATAGGATTCCCTTACCTCTTTTCTCTTCGGGGTCGAATATCATGTGAGAAGTATCTTCGCAGAGAGTTTTTACAGCTGAATGCCCTTAAACCTCGTCAGAGGAGTTAATGAGATGAAACGAATGACATAAGAGTAACTAACACGGACTATATTTACTTTATATGTAGGCTTCAGTCATGTGTTCACCATTTGTCGTTTTAAATTTAGTAGTACTGCCTTCCAACAGAAATAGCTGGTAACATGTAGAATACATTCATAAGTTTAACGAACAGTATAGAATGATTACATATACAATTTATTGCTCTTTATGGCCTAGAAGTCATGTGTTCACTGCACAAACTTAAGTTGTTGCATATTGCACCCCCCCCCCCCCTCCCTACTTCATTGTAAAAGTGAAAGAAAAAGGGGTCTAATATGGTTTGCATTGTGCAATGACAGAGTGCTAAACCCATAAATTCATCTTTTCTTGCAGTGCTCACGTCGCTAAGCTCATAAAAGTAGGTGCAGTGACCGATCAGTTCAAATGTTGTGCCTGAAGTTCAAGGAAGGTCTTAAAGGAGACAGTGAACTTTTCCTTGTATTTATTTTAGGATTTTGTTTCGTAGCATTAATGATGTATATATCTTCTGTGCTTCCGACCACAACAAAAATCACTGCTCCGTGAAAGAGGAGGTGCCTTGGCAATGATGAAATTGAACAGCTTTCTTATTGATAGTGAGATAGACTTTCTGGACAGTGAATATGTTAGAGATGTGATAAAGGTGACAGTGAAGATCAGGACAATTACATAGCTGAGGAAGATTATGGTAAAAAGTCTACCTCCACCAGTGAACCATAAATATTCTTGGATTGCAGGCCTGTTTATTCCTATACTTCACACTTTCTGTTCACGCTATTCAGGTGTTGTAGGTACAGGATTATTCTCCGAATTAGTTTGTTCAGCTAAAGGTTGTGGAGGCTGCCAATGAATATTACAAGGTCGTCGTAACAGTTTACACAATATCTATTAATAATAGACTCCAGGCTTGGAATGATGCGAAAGTGAATGAAAATTTCTCTTGCACTTACAATGATAAACTGAAATAACGTATGTCAACCATATGATGTAGGATTTGTGTGTTATACTTTGCTTTGAACAATACGACAGCAGTGTCCATTTATAGACTTTGGACATACTCGCCATTGTAAATTTATGCTTAATTTCAGTTAGTCTTAAATTGTCATTTAATAACCAGTAAAGCTATTTTAAATTCCATTTTCTTGGGGGAAAACCCCAGCACAGTGGGGGGGGGGGGATACGTATACATAAGATGCAATTAATATTTGCATGCAAGGAATACACTGTTTTAGTTATTGGAAGTCTTGTTTCATTTTTTCTCTTGGGCAGAGAAATGAAATTGTTGTGTGGAGTTTAAAACACTTAAGTTTATTCCAGTGTGGTTTAAGTATTTAATATAGTTGCAGTTATTTTGTAAATAGCATTTTATATATTATTCAATTTGGTTCGTTATGTTTTCAGTGTGCCCAGCAAACTGGACTCCTGGAAAGAAGACCATGAAGCCAGATCCTCTTCAGAGCAAGGAGTACTTCAAAACAGTGGACTAATGTTATTTTGGACCTTTGTATCTCTTCTTCCTCCCATGTGCTGATGTTTTCACCAAAAGTGTGACGGCAGTCAGAAGTGTTGTCCTAAAAGATTCATTGCATTTAGTTCTTACATGACTTAAACCATGTATTTATGTGTTTAGTTTTATAATTCACATTTCATTATGTTGGCATTGTTAGCTTGGCTGAACCTGGTTAAGTACTCTTCAATCTCTTCATGGCCAAGTTCGTTATTCTGCTGATTTACTTAGTTGCCTTTTTAATCCAACAAGAAGCTCTATTAATCTTTGTATGGAATTTACAATCCTCTCTTCAAAGATGTTACATAATACAAAACCACAAATAGCAGTTCCTATTGCTGATCACTGTACCTGGAAAACAATTTATAAACAGTGCATGAAGCTCACTTTCACTGCAAATAATCAGCACATTAAATATTGCTGATTCGACTGAAAAATACTATTTTTTTCTATGTGGGGCTGTGTGTATTTGCACAGAAATTGTTTACCAATCAGGTCATACTATATATATTGGGTGAACAGATAAGTTTCCCATGCATGTGCCATGAGGTACACACCTGGGTGGCAAAATTAGTATAAGCTTTTGATTTCCCAGAGAGAGACTGAAGAGATTTTCTATGTAATGCTCATTGTTCTTGAGAACCTCTGTGGACACTGTCAGTCTTGTCTGGAATGCTCCTAGTATCCTACAGTTTAATTCATACATTACATATGACTTCCTGCTCCATCGGGGAACTTTTCTTGAAATAATCTGGCAGCACGAGCAGGTTCTGTTCACACATAAAACTCTTAAATAAGCATGCATGGAACAGAATACTTTTGGCTCATTTTAACCATACCTTTCTTAGCACGGTACTGTAGAACAGATTTCAGCAGCTGTACAGCTCGAACTGAGAACACTGTTACCATTAAGCTTGGGATTTACGGTTTGTTGGAAGTAGGTTTCTCAGATATCATAATAGCACTGTAGGACTTGCTGCCCACATGGGAAACTCTTTTCTGTTCACCTGGTACCAGATAGTTTTTGTAATTCATATTTGGCTACTTACCTATCAGTTTTGTAGTTTTTATTAAAAGAATCTGTTTAAACAAGGTATGTACAGTATACTGATGTTAATGAAAAAAATGTTTTTGTTGGAATTGTTATGGCAGTCAGTGAATAAGCTTTCATGTCACTAAAATATGCACAGTAATATGAAACTGTGTACGAAGTTCCTTTTTGTGGTGAAGTAAGAATTCTAGTAATATTGAGATTATTTTTCACTATCTGAATTTCAAACTTTCTGTGGGAATGTTATTTGTTCCAATTATGTTAAGAATATTTTCATTGTAACATATCTGTGATAGCATTTCAAGATACTTGTGTCCATTCCTGTGTGGTTATGAATCCATTTGAAATTGCAATTTTGGCTTCCAAGAAAACATCCTGCAATTCATGATGTAAATTTAGTTTTTAATTTTTTTGTTTAGACTTTGTGTGAAATTATAAATGTTGGTTCCATTTTAAAATTGGATATGCAGTGTTGATTACTTGAAATACAGGCATGTGTACTAATTGAATGTTCTTTGTTTCTTCAGCCTCCTTTCATATCTACAGTCTGCTTCTGCAAGTTTCTTAGAAAATAATAAAAATCTAATATCTTTTAGTTTGGTGAGATTTTTATAATACTGTTCTGAATTAGGCAATTCTTGTGTACTCCTGATTCCTTAGATTCTATCAAATCATACGTATATATGTACAGTACTGTTTACATTGCATAAACTTGTCAATAAGAGAATTACGTGGTAATATGAACAGGTATTAACAATCATTTTCTAAGAACTCAACCATCACCATATTAACATAATGAAACGTGTACTTTTTGGGTTGCTGAAGCTTAGTTCATTGTCTTCAAACACTACTTCACGACTGTGGTCAAGAAGAGGCTAGTGGAAGGTTTTGGATAAAGCCCGTTGTTCCGCTGAGAGGGGAGGGGCAAGTGGAACGTTATGGATCTTTCTTATTGGATAGAGGAGAGCAGGTCGGTTCCTTCTCCATATTATAATCCGCATACTGTACCGTGGAGAGGATTGGGAAATAGGGACGGAGTGATGCGAGTGTTGTGGAACATTACTTCCTCTACTGGAGATGGGGGAGGTTATTAACCTTCATGTTAAAATATATTTTATGTATTATGAATAAATGCAAGTTAATGATTCTGGATTAAATAAAGCGCAGAATTGAAATGGGAGAGTATCTATTAGACTTTATTTTTATGATAAACCATACTCTAAAGGGCGTGAAGTGCTAATTTAAAGAGTAATAGTTGAGTTGTTATGTAAGTAGAGTGAAGAGGGGCAGGGGGGGATTCTTTAAGTGTGTATGGTCATTTAGGTTGGTTTCCTTAGCTTTTTTTTTGCAGTGTAAATTTCGATTGCTTAATATTCAAAGGTTTACTTCTATTTTTGTTGTGTAAAATGTTTAGAACTCTGAAATGGTGTGAACTGTTGTATATGTGCTCTCTGAAGGCTGAATGCTGTCTCCAATGTGTTTAGCTACTGTTTTGGGTCCTTTAAAGTGTGATAACCTTTACAATGATGCATCTTAGACCAAGCGAGTGGCTTGTGGTTTGGGTTACGTCGAGTATTATCTATAAGCGTACATTCAGGAGATGGCGGGTTCGAAGTCCACTGTCGGCAGCTCTGAAGGTTTTTTCCGTGGTTTCCCATTTTCACTCCAAACATATGCTGGGGCTGTACGTTAATTGAGGCTAGTCTCTAGTTCCCACTCCTAGCCATTTCCTGTTGGTCATCACCAATAAGATAAGGCCTATCTTTGTTGGTGCAACATAAGCAAATGTTAAAAAAATACATAAAGTTCCGTATAATCCTGAATACTACCCGCCACTGAATGACCCACACCCTAGATTTGAGATGGCAAAATACGGGGGGAAAAAATAAAATCTTACACATTTCATTTTCTTCAAATATACCCCATATAAATTCTAACTCTTACAATTAATAAAATCATCACAAGAAATCGTACATAAAATCAGTCCAATACCCAGATCATTCACAATAACGAGGACATGGACAGAGCTGCCGACAGTGGACTTCGAACCCGCCATCTCCTGAATGTAAGCTTATAGCTAATACTCGACGTAACCCAAACCACAAGCCACTCGCTTGGTCTAAGTCAGAAAGTTCTGAGAAAAACACTATCAAAGTTTTAGAATCTCTGCCAATCGTACACACATATTGGCTATTATCTTGAAGTTATATTACTAGTATTCTTTCCTAGGGTTAGTAGGTATGTACTTTAACTCATATTGTTTATATAGTACATATGTTTAATCACAAGACACTTCTTAAGTAGTTAGTCCATGAACATATTTCAAAATTAAGTTTGAGTTAGTGTGTTTTCTGTATCTCTTAACTGCATATTTTATCTAAAAAAGTTTAAATCATAACAAAATACACTTCTGCAATAGGACATTCACGAAAAATCTATATTTACTTTTTTCAGTGCATGAAAAAACTGAAATTGATTTTTAAACATTAAAGAGAAATATGTTGGTGAATAAATAGATCATACAAATTTAGTTCATTTTCTCCACTGACACACATTCTTCTAAGTCATGAAAGTCATCGGAAGGAACACCATCTACAACGTCCCTCAACTACTCTGGTTTTTCTGGAGTCATAAACTTGAGCAGGCACGAAATGTCACTCTCTTTAACCAACTTCTGTCCATGAGGCAACCCTTTAAGTTTAAATGCTTGTTATGTTCTATAAGAGTTCTTTTCTTTGAGAAAACATTAAACGGCTATTATTATAAGCCACTAAGTTTCACATGATTAACAGCTGAATGTCGCCTGCAAGGAAACATCATGGTTGCCCATGACGAAGAGCTTTGATACCACACGCCATGTTCTCTAGACTAACAAATTTAAACACCTTATTAAAATAATTGCCTCTAGTTCTATCTAGGATCGTCAGGACAAACTTCTTTTATGGATATTAAAACAGACATCAGGGATTAAGAATTCATAATGGGTGGACTACCTGCACCCTTCTTGAGCTTCTTCGGTGTTAACTAGATGTCCAGTATTCCCACGGCTGCCCCTGAAAATATACTTACCGAAGATATGAGGTCTCTGTTCCCGGTGCGATCAGTCCCCGTCGTCGCATAGGGATAGTTCACTAAGGATAGTCTACTACTATATAAATCATGACAGACTGATTCTTATAAAATTCGTGTATAAAATTTTATTAACCAAAATTAAGAAAATGAACATAATCAATTAAATATTAATTAATGTAAATTTTCGACTGATATCATGGTGTTACATTATTACAATGTCCAAGAGTGTAATTTTTCAAAATAAAATGAGTTACCATGTCATTGATTAATTTTTGGAATAATTAATTATATAATTATCAAATTTATATATATAATTACCAGATTTATTCCTAAAAATCATTAAATACCTGTGTAAATGTACACACCAATAAGGTGTTCATGTAAAATGTAATAGTAGGTGGATCATAATAACAATTTTATCAAAATTGTTACAGTGGCTAACTAAAATTTCGTCAGAAGTACTAATAATCATCCATCAAACTCAATAAAAGACAATAATAGAATATTTTACAAGTTATGTAAATGTTACTATTTTAATGAATTAAATGATTATATTTATAAATTGCATAATTAATTGCTTTGAAAGATTGATGACATGCCTCCTCAAATCAGGTTTACATATTATGGAAAGCCTTAGTGATGACATATTAAAATAATAATGATCCTAACAAAGTTAGCACTGGTGTCCCATAATTTGTTACCATTGTGTATATGCAATGTATAACTCGGAACACTCACTTTGCAGTAATTTATACCATTGGTGATTACTCTTTACTATCATTAACAGAACTTTTTGATTTTCTTTGTTTAAAATATTATTTTCCCTGACCTGTTACAATTCAAAAGAAATACTTCCTCACTGTGTAAAGAAAAGGACATCAACTGCCTAAAACATGTTTCTCCAGATTAATAATGATAAAATTATCAAATAGTTATTGAACGTTCCAAATATACTTTGTTTCATAACATGCTCCTTTATAGAATACATAAATGTTAATTTAAATCTTACAGTTCAGTAACATTAAATTTTTGGGTGTTGTTGTTGCTTTAGAATCTAAAATGTTTCTTTATATTGTGCGCGAGTCTTACCCTACCTTATTCTACATTAGACTGAAGAGAATATACTCTCCCACTTAAGAAAACAACTCCTAAATTATCCTATTTACACCAAACGAAAGACACAGCCAAAGTTAATAGCCTAACACGTAAACTAGCATTAATTATATACAAAATGTACATTGAAGGTCAATATCCGTCATAGATTCTTCCAAGAAAATATTATATCGCAAACTAACACCATTATTTCATATAATTGTTGGCTTATTTCAGTGTCCAAATAATATTAATTCGCTGAAATAACCATTAACCACGACCATAGCCAATTATTCTCGTGGCTTACTCAAGATAACACACAATGACAGTATGAAATATAGTTCATGTCGTTATAAGGAACGTAACACAGACAAAAAAAATTAATAACACGTAGTGTCCTGCAAAAAGCAGTTCCTGAAGGTGAGCTGTACCAAGCACTCATAATACATTAATTGGGTGTCCACTACGCGGCAACACAACATTTCAGTGGCAACCAAACGTGTTCCATAAATTGTAAGTCTATAATCGATGTTGTCACAATTAACCCGTAAAACACGTCATTAGGTCCCTTCAAATACTAATTTTTGACTGGCTCATCATATTTACTTTTCAATATTAAATCACTTTGGCTTCATAATGCCAGCATTCACTACATGTCAGCTGCCTCGCTGATTTCTTTTATTTCCAGTCAACCTGCTAATATATCGTCGTTGCCGGGACAAAACCTCCTATGTGATAATATTTTTGGAGATATACTGACCCGCAGCACGTACATTATGAAGAGCGAGAATGCCTTGACCACATTCATACAATATTGCACCTTAGAAGACAGAACCTTACCGGCCAAAGTTCTGAGCTAAAATGTTTCACATAGAGGTTTCTTCCCGGCAGCGACGTGTGTGTGTAATCATTTTTCCTTTGAGAAGAACGTCGTGTATCACATTGTTCTGTTACACATAGACCTTACAAAATTTCGGAATGTTATCGTCGCTCAACATCGCAGTTATTTACTCAAGAACAAATTAAATTTATGAATATATATATTAATCACCCAATTATTTATTACGGTACTCGCTATAAAAAAATAAGAGAAATCACGATCACCATCTTTACTGAAATTATGATAGTGGCTCCCATAGATTATAATTATAGCATTAGTTACATCACCTTCATACCTAAGTATACTGGTCCGTACACAAAATAATATTAATAATAATGATAAAAATTCACAAACGACTATCTTTTGAATATCTCAAACTAGACATGCTTACAACACCACACTAAGCTGAAATTGTGCTTCATGCACACGTAAAGATCATTACCAATAATCTGAAATTTTCTATTTCGCTTATCCAATAGGATTTTCCACTGCTACTGCGTAGTTTCAATTCTGACTCATCAGACCGGGTGTGGATTGTTTATCTTGCAGAGATAGCGTTTTCTTCCAGAAGAGAAAAGAAGCGTGGGCTCACACTGATTCTTTGTTCATATACACTAGCCTGAGTATGCCATAATTTTAATAATACACATGACTACTTCCTTCCAATATTAAATATAATTAATTGAATTCCCCAATCAGGCTCATATGATGGGTGCTAGTCCACCCATGTCATCTGAAGTTTCACCATAGGAACTTTCATCGCTGGCATCTTTCCACAAATAGTCGTCCTCACTACAGCCCACTGAATTTGAAATTCCACATTTCTTAAAGCTTTTGGACACTAGATTGTTTGGAATGCGTGCCCATGCGGTCTTGATCCAGCTGCATATTAGTCCCGCTTCAGGCCTCTTCACTCGTTCGGTTTTTTGTGTTAACGCGTGATCATCAGACATCAATTCGGTGTACAACTGTTTCATTGCAGTTTTGAAAGGCCGGTTCACGCACACATCCAACGGCTGTAGAATGGAACGAGTCCTCCGGGAATTATCGTAAGGTCAGTTTTCCCTTTCCTCATATCTTTTACAGCTTCAGTTGTATGTCCTCGGTAACTGTCCAACACAAGCATGTTTCATTTTTGTAACAAAGCTCCTGGGTGACGTTGCCAAACGCACTTCACCCAGTCCTCAACTAATGCACTGTCCCTCCAGCCGAACTCATGTTCTAACAATAACACCGGACGGCAAGTTTCCTTTTGGAAGCGTTTCCCTTTTCAGAACCACATATGAAGGTAGTTTGGTTCCATCCGCCAATATGCACAACATTACCATGCATCGTTGGTTTTTGTTATCACCTGTTCTGATGGTTACACCTTTAGAACCCTTCGTATCCACTGTATTTTCAAACAGCATTTCAAAATAGGTGTCTGCTCAGCATTCCCAATTTGCACCAGCAAATAAGAATTTTGCTTCCCCAAATTAATAATGCGACTGAAAGGCAATTAATTTTTCTTCATACACCCCAGGGAGACGTGAAATAGACGTACGTCTCCGAATGCACAATCCCTTTCTCCGATAAAGTTTCAGATCCATTCGCGGTTTGCAGTAAAACCCTGTGTTTTGAGATCTCTAGTGCTTTCAATTGGCACATTTCACTAGAAACATCACATCCTAACTCACATTTTTCTATCACAAATTTGTGGAGTTTCTTCAATTTTCGGGGCCGATGACCTTTGATGTTAGGCCCCTTAAAACAAGCATCATCATTTCTTCAATTTCCGGAAACACTGCACTCCGTCTGCGGAACACTTTGCGATCGCCATTACTTTTTAGAAGCTTTTCCTTCTGCCAATCGCGAATACACGATTCATCAATATCATACTTTCTGCCAACGGCACGATTTCCATATTTCGGCTTCGCTTACAACTTTAATTTTCTCACGCACAGTAAACGACCACAGACGCAGTTTTGAATCCATCGCTTACTATCGACAGCACTTTCACGGGACAGATACGAAACTCAAATGTGAACGAGGTAGACTTCCGTAACCAACAGTCTCGACTCTCGCAAAATAAGATATCCCACGATATCACATATTCGCACGCCCAGCATGTCAGATAAGCTTGTGAAACAAATGACGATCAAGCATCCACAGCAGCGGCTTTTATATTTACTGCACATTTACCCATATTCTTTGATTTACCGTATTTCATTACCTTACATTTCTGCAATTACATTACTGTAACCGTACTGAAAAAAATCTATCTTGTTTTGTAGAACGCAACTAAAATACAATAAGACCTGAATGCCAGTTTACATGTGTTATATTGAGTATGGTAACCATATTCCAATCTACTTCGATACTCCATGTAAACGTAAATACTTACGAGAATGAACGGCTTGAATATGACCTGCACCCAAGATTTAGAACAAATATTTTGGGGGGGAAAAGTGCGGGTGGTATTCGGGATTATACGGTATAACCCCAGTTTTGCGTTACCTCGATTTAATGTAAAACCGCATTTAATGGAAGAAATTTCAGGGAAACGTTAAAATTCTCAAGTATTTATTTCTATTAGTTATGGGACATAAAGAACCTATGAAAAAGACTTCAAAAGTTTGCTAAGGATGATTCAAGGAAAAAGCTTGCTGAGGATGATTAAAGACAAGAAGAGGAATTTAGAGTGCGGGCACTTAAGGCTAAAGTGAGATTAGATTAGATTCAGATACAAATCGGACCACGACTGCTGTGGTACAGTAGAAGAAAACCCCATTTTAATGACTATATTATTATGCCCTTTGATAATTCCTGTATTAATCTGTGCAATATTCTTCGTTTACCATGAGAACCCGTTTACCGATTTATCCATCATCACGGGAAAATTCGGACTTGTTAGTGTTTTCATTTATAAGTATCCATACCCTGTACACCAGATTTTATACTGAATGCAATCGATTCCTCGCTACATGCACGATTGGAGTCAGTCTTGACACGAGCAAGCTCTCCCCATAACTGACTAGTGTGAACAAACATTGGGAGGATGTGTTTAGCAATAAGTGTACAGACAGCAGTTAACCCCTTGGAATTAAAGCCTGAAGTAAAAGATTCCTTACTTTTAATACTATGTACTGAAATAAAATTAAAATGTGGTACTTCTACTCGATACAGCGGTGTGCATAGCTAATTGCAGAGATTTGTTTATGTACTTTCGCATCTGGTATATATTTTCATAATGTCCTCAGTAAACCTAGGTAAGGTGACTGAAGTAAGAAAATGGAAATGTTTGCTAGAAGCCTCTGGAGTGATGCTATAACAATTTGTATGAATGAAACTGAATAGGAGTGTTCAGACTATTGGAATTAGAAAATACCGTGCTAGTGACTAAGCCACTATTTGGAAAACATCTGCAGAAGTCTTTAAACAAACAGATTGCTGTTTCATACTCATCTCAATGTGTTTCTGAAAGTTTGGTATATTCCCAGACTTAAATGGGAAAATCTTGTATAACCTTGTAAAAACATCAAACCAAAGCCATTTTGCATTAAACTTCAAAAATATACCGTCAAAAGGAAGAGTTAACCATGGGCTCACCGTTATCGGGAATGCAGAGGTGCCAACTAGTGATGGGCAACACACACTCTCGAGACTGACGTCGCAGATCTTGTGGCTACTCCAACCACTACTCTTATACCTTCATCTCCTTCACACAATATACATAACATTTGTTTGAGTGCCAGTTGCTTTTTAAATAAAAACAACAAAATTTGGTAGAGCATACCTCTTATATCAATTATCTCAAGGCGTGAGGTGATAAACTCACATATTTGGCAATATACAGGGATATGGATCAGGACAATATTAAATTACTGTTGCATTTCCACAATTGAGGATTGTACATGGAACTGGAATCACTTATAATTAAAATAAAACTGAGTTTATGACTATAATTTACGTCACAATGAACAAGCATTGACGTCTTTTAATTTAGCAAAAAAATATATCTAGTGAGATTTGCGGTAATATGAAAAAGAAAATTTAATCTAAACAAAAAAAAAACTACTGGCATGAACTTAAATTGAGATGTGATATCGCCGCTGATTACATTCATCTTCATGTTACGAATGCATAACATGTCTGATGCTTTAATTACCTGATGTCTGCATACACTGCTGTTGAACTTGAAATTCCAGGGAAAACCTATGAGCTGAAGTCGGGAGCCGTCTGCTGTTATATTCTTATATAACAAGGAGTTGGCCTACATACCATGTACGCGTGTAGGGAGCTCCAATGTAATTACGTCCACTCAATATATTATAAGAAATTGGAAAATAATATTGAAACATCTTGTGAAGTCCATCCTCACAAGAAGATGATGTTTCTTTATCAGCATAGTACTCGTCTCTGTTCGGATACAACCGCCACTTGTAGACCTCCTCGATTATTACTTCTTCAAACACAACTCTTAGCTCTGACCATCACTCTAAGACCACTTCTTCCATTTGATACATCTGACTGATACCTATGATCTGAGAGATATGATACCTCTCACCACCGTTGCATAGACTTTTATAACCTCGCGATGACGACTCACCTCCCTACTCTCTGTTCATCCCTTCCCGCTCAACATACAGTAGCTGGCGAATACTGACACTTGGTCGCAATCACGTGTCCACGCACTGATGTCATCAGTCATGTGTCGTATAAGCGTACCCAAGCGGATTACAGTGACTATGCGGCATGTGTCACCGGAAAACCTACTTGCACATAACATTCTCAGTTAAACATAGCCTCGATTGCAAAATACTCTGCCAACACATCTGCCTAGAGTTACAAGCCACAGAATGACTATATCAAACCAACAAATCTCACTTACTAATATACAGCATAATTACAAACATGTTCACTTAACCTATGATTAAATACAATAATATGCGTCATACCTAATTATTACAGTCTAAATGATGAGAAACAGAATATAAAATCTAATGAATCGGGTTAATAATGATAATAATAATAATAATAAATACTGAATGTAATCTGTAACCCTGTTGTACGGTTACAGAACGCCTTTCTCATGAAAGAATCGATTAAATGAATCGATTGATTCATGAAATACACTGACTGACAGAGCAAATGCAACACCGAGAAGGAGTGGTCAGAACTTTATGCCAATTGCAGGGTAGACTGACGTCACTGAGGTATGCTCATGGTGTGAAATGCGCCGCTGTGCTGCGCTACAGCGAACGATAAATGGGACACGGCGTTGGCGAATGGCCCACTTCGTACCGTGATTTCTCAGCCGACAGTCATTGTAGAACGTGTTGTCGTGTGCCACAGGACACGTGTGTAGCTAAGAATGCCAGGCCGCCGTCAACGGAGGCATTTCCAGCAGACAGACGACTTTACGAGGGGTATGGTGATCGGGCTGAGAAGGGCAGGTTGGTCGCTTCGTCAAATCGCAGCCGATACCCATAGGGATGTGTCCACGGTGCAGCGCCGTGGCGAAGATGGTTGGCGCAGGGACATGTGGCACGTGCGAGGGGTCCAGGCGCAGCCCGAGTGACGTCAGCACGCGAGGATCGGCGCATCCGCCGCCAAGCGGTGGCAGCCCCGCACGCCACGTCAACCGCCATTCTTCAGCATGTGCAAGACACCCTGGCTGTTCCAATATCGACCAGAACAATTTCCCGTCGATTGGTTGAAGGAGGCCTGCACTCCCGGCGTCCGCTCAGAAGACTACCATTGACTCCACAGCATAGACGTGCACGCCTGGCATGGTGCCGGGCTAGAGCGACTTGGATGAGGGAATGGCGGAACGTCGTGTTCTCCGATGAGTCACGCTTCTGTTCTGTCAGTGATAGTCACCGCAGACGAGTGTGCCGTCGGCGTGGAGAAAGGTCAAATCTGGCAGTAACTGTGGAGCGCCCTACCGCTAGACAACGCGGCATCATGGTTTGGGGCGCTATTGCGTATGATTCCACGTCACCTCTAGTGCGTATTCAAGGCACGTTAAATGCCCACCGCTACGTGCAGCATGTGCTGCGGCCGGTGGCACTCCCGTACCTTCAGGGGCTGCCCAATGCTCTGTTTCAGCAGGATAATGCCCGCCCACACACTGCTCGCATCTCCCAACAGGCTCTACGAGGTGTACAGATGCTTCCATGGCCAGCGTACACTCCGGATCTCTCACCAATCGAACACGTGTGGGATCTCATTGGACGCCGTTTGCAAACTCTGCCCCAGCCTCGTACGGACGACCAACTGTGGCAAATGGTTGACAGAGAATGGAGAACCATCCCTCAGGACACCATCCGCACTCTTATTGACTCTGTACCTCGACGTGTTTCTGCGTGCATCGCCGCTCGCGGTGGTCCTATATCCTACTGAGTCGATGCCGTGCGCATTGTGTAACCTGCATATCGGTTTGAAATAAACATCAATTATTCATCCATGCCATCTCTGTTTTTTCCCCAACTTTCATCCCTTTCGAACCACTCCTCCTTGGTGTTGCATTGTCACTGCCAGTCAGTGTATATACATAATCACCTGAAATCGAGTACACCATAGATACATGTTTAAAAATGCCCTTTACAAATTGGGTACATGTTATCATCCATCTGGATGTTGTACTCTTGTTGTTGTTGTTGTTGGGTAGTTATGTTTTAACATTAATATCAATTGTAGTGTTAAGCTAGTAGTAATTTCAACCTATAGTATTGAAAGCCATAGTATTAAGTAATGGGAATACGTAATTTGTGTGTGAATTTGTATGTAATGATGCTGGATTTCGAAAGTTAAACTTCTTGTCATATTTTCTGTCGTTGTTGTTATAGTTGTAGGGTAACGATGGTTTAACTTTACTTTATCATCACTTGTAATGTTAAGCTAGTAGAAAGCTAAACCTATCATATTGTAAACGGTACTGTTAAGCACTGGAAATACTGAATTTGTGTATGATGATGCTGGATTTAGAATGTTAAATTAGTAGTACTTCTTGTGATATTTCCTTTCCATGGAATTGCTTCTTGTTGTTGCTATTGTTGGGTAATTATGCTATTCGACAGGTTAGCTTCTTGTGATGCAGACCGGGCCAGATGTGTACTGTGACGATTCCTTTTTTGCTATTTGTTTTACGTCGCACCGACACAGATATGTCTTATGGCGACGATGGGACAGGAAAGGCCTAGGAATGGGAAGGAAGCGTCCGTGGCCTTAGTTAAGGTACAGCCCCAGCATTTGCCTGGGGTGAAAATGGGAAACCACGGAAAACCATCTTCAGGGCTGCCGACAGTGGGGTTCGAACCCACTATCTCCCGAATACTGGATACTGGCCGCACTTAAGCGACTGTAGCTATCGAGCTCGGTGTGACGATTCCTCTTCATTGATATAATGCGTTAGTAAGTGCCGTATCATCCCAGAAGTATTTCTGCCGACGTATTTTACTTCTTTTGAACAACCAACACAGCGGACTGTGCTATGTGACATCTCTTCAAAATAACAGACATCCACGACTTACGTTGCGTTTCGGACATCGTCTTCAAGTTGTCGCGTACGACTAGACACAATTTCACATTGCACCGCCATATATATCGAAGTACCTAATTTTGACGCGAATATTCTATAACATTGTAAGGAATTATTTCCTTCGTCACCAAAATATCGGTAAACATAAGCAATGGTCATATTATTGAATGTGGGGTCTGATAACGATGCACACCTACCTATCGAAAGAATTGGAGCAAACTCAAGCATTTTAGAGTACACATTCCACTCATGCGTAATGGTGGTTGCATATTCAGCAGGGCGCATCTTGCCTCGTCTCGAGTTCGAATAACGCAAGCCTCTAGTATCCAGGTACGTGTACCTACAGCAGCCGTCAGGTTCTGTACCTGAACCACTCATTCGTGTACCTATCAGTGCAAACAATGCCAGAATACTGCGTCAAAATAGACCTCTGTAGAAATGAACACCCTAGTCACTTGTTAACAAGTATTTATGAAATAGAGAAGGTCCGTGGTTGGCTATTCACATACTCGGCACAAACAACATTCAGCTGAGACTACCTGTAGGCCTACGACACGCTGCTTGCTGCACAATGCAGGGACAATGCTCTCGAGATCTCTCGAAATTTCTCGCGAGAAATAATGCCTCCACTAGTCTCGAGAAATCTCGACCTCGTCTCACACTGCCCATCACTAGTGCCAACTATTACGGATTGTCCATAGTAATTACGGATTTCACTTCGCGATTACTCTCGAAGGGGAAATAATTGCAGAAAAGCAACATTATTACGAAAAAAAGGAAAGAAGTAAAAAATGTTCAATCCCTTAAGAGCATTACTGGTCAACCCTCCTCATTTCAATATTTGTAAGTTGGCAACTCAGCATACTTGGCAGTTATTTGTTAGTCACTTCCTTTTGTTCACCGCGAGCGTGCTGAAATCACGGCCAGTTACATAGATATTCGCTGCTCTTAGCTAGAGTGACGCATCAAGTCGGCTGCGAAGTAGGCTCTACTCCTTGCTCTGCTGGTCTTCAGTGTGCGCATTTGGCTCTCTCTGTGCGTAGATGTGAGTGGTATATTTAGTGCATTTCAATTCTAATTATCCTAGTCGTTGATTCGAAAAGAAGTGATTGGTTTCGTAGCATGAAGCGGAGCAATTGTCAAATTTCTCTTCTGTAAAAAGACACCAGTGTTACAGAAATATCGAGACGGTTACACAAAAGAATGGCCATGATTACTTGCTTCACGTGTTAGTGAAAACCACGTGTTCTGCAGTGTGTGTTCGTGTGATTTCTCTGTGGCTCATTGTGGACGAGGTGATTGCGGTGACAAATGCTGAATTGCTGTTTACATCGCTTCTTTTGGAGCATAATATTCAATCATTTTCAGACCACGCTGGAAATTTATTTCGATCAATGCTCCTAGACTAAAATATCTCAGAAATATGGTTGTACAAGAACTAAAACCTCTGCTTTAGTTCAATACACAGCATCTGAGGCAAAGAAGGAAATAAGTGAACTTTTGCAATTAACGTATTTGGCTACTGATGGTAGTATGGATTCAAATGCAGTTAAACTTTATCCTATAGTTGCATCTTTATTTAATGCTCAGAGAGGCCAAATATCAACTTTTCTATTGTCATTGTTAGAGAGTACTGACAATACAGGTAAGAGAATTTTCTCTGTCATTAATAGTGAATTGTCTTCTTTAACCATTCCATGGGTAAACTGCATATCTTTTTCATCTGACAATGCATACACATGGATAGAGGCAAATAAAGTTGTTGCCAAATTTGTGAAGGACAGGCATTCTTCTGTTTGTGCCGGGTTGACCGAGCTCGATAGCTGCAGTCGCTTAAGTGTGGCCAGTATCCAGTAATCGGGAGATAGTGGGTTCGAGCCCCACTGTCGCTGGGGCTGTACCTTATTTAAGGCCCGCTTCCTTCCACTTCATCGGCCTTTCCTGTCCCATCGTCGCCATAAGATATATCTGTGTCAGTGCGACGTAAAGCAAATAGCAAAAAAAAAGTCCTGGGTTGTTCGTCATTTCATACACATCTGTGCACAAAAGCAGCAGCCCAATTATCAGTCGATGTAGGGAACTTTTTTTTCAGTTATTACTATCTTGATAAGAGTTCTAAAGGGTGAAACACGAAAGTATATCAGGCTGTTTATGGCACAGAGGGTCACAACATTTTGAAATATGTCGGTACTCGTTGGCTCTGGCTTCTTCAGTCTATTAATACAGTTCTTGAACAGTGGAAGCTTTGACACTCATGTTTTGTAGCTTTGACACTCATGTTTTGTAGTGAGCCCCATCATGAAAATGAGAGCACCAAGCAGTTTGAAACTGAAATATTTCATACGAGACCCACACAAAAAAACTGTTTTGCTACTTTCTTCAGAGTACACTTCCTGTCCGTAAATCAGTGAATTAATTTCTCTAACAAGATGCTCCAGCCATAAATCTTTTTTGGAGGAATCTTACTAATCTTTTAACTGACCTATTGGTCATATTTGTACAGCCATGTTCTATTTAGTCAGAATCTACCTCCCTTTTGAGTGTTGAATTTAAGAGGAGGAAATACCAGAAAGCCAATGAGAACTTGAGTATTTTGTTCGAAGATTCCAAAGTTTTGTCAAGGAAAGTGAACATGACAAACTTGAAGAGGAGTTTGCAGTTTACCATAGTGATGGGCAACGCTCTCGCGAGAATCTCGAGACCGATCCTCCTGTAGTGCAAGCGTGCGACGTACCAGTAACTAGTGACGGGCAGTCTGAGACTAGGTCTCGAGATTTCTCGAGACTAGCGCAGGCAGTATTTCTCGCGAGAAATTTAGAGAGATCTCGAGAGCGTTGTCCCCGCATTGTGCGACGAGCAGAGTGTCGTAGGCCTACTGTACAGGTAGTCGGAGCTGAATGTTGTTTGTGCCGAGTATGCCTTCTCCATTTCGTAAATACGTGTCAACAAGCGACTATAGCGTTCATTTTTACCGAGTTCTATTTTGACGCAGTATAACATAATTATAAAGGATACGCATTCTGGCATTGTACGCAGTGATAAGTACACAAATGAATAGACTAACGGCTACTGTAGGTACACCTACATGGATATTAGATGCGTAGCTACAAAAATGTTTTTAATGCTCTTGTGGTATCAAAAGCACTGTATGGTGTTGAAATATGGGGTATAGAAGTTGACAAAAAAGAACTAGATGTCATAAGTAACAAATTCTGTAAAATAATAATGGGTCTACCAGAATGTTCAGCAAATAGTGGAGTGAGAACTATATGTGGAGATACCAGTATCCAAGCAGACATAAGTAAGGAAATAGTAAAATATTGGTTAAGATTAAAAAGGGGAGAGGGGAGGGAAATATTAAACCTAGCTTACCAGCACCAGATGAGACACTAGGATGAGGATTATTGGTTATCGAAAGTAAAATGTATGCTAGACAAAATAGGAATGGGGCTATATTGGGATATGGAGATGAATGGTAAAGAAAACAGCTTCATTAAAAAATTATCGATTAGAGTGAAGGACATAGAGAGACAGATGATTAGGGCAGAATGTGAAACTAAAAGAACATCAGTAGAATTTTGTGGAATTATCCAAAACATGTCAATAAGAAAAAAAAAAGAGTCCCAAATAGGGAACTAAGAGGTGTGTTGTGGTGGCTTTTGGGTTTATATAAAAATAAGGGACTAAGAGAGAATCATAACGTAAATCATTGTTTATTTTGTGACGACATAATGGGAGAAGCCCATTTACTGAGAACATGTAAGGGAACGGATGCACTGAAAACCAAATACCTTGGAGATGAATATAAATTAAAAGTAGAAAGAGAGAAAGAATTTTATACAATAACCAAATTGTTAAATAAAGAATGGATCACTCCAGGAAAACTAGCTAAATTTTTCTGTATTCTAAGAAACATGTGGAAGAAAGAAATTAAAATGAGATTAGCAATAACTGAAAGTAATACCAGTGTTAGTAAATGATAGTAAATGTAATGTAGATGAGCGTGAGGATAGACAAGTAATTTGTAACTATAAGTATTATTAGAGGAATGAGAGGTAGCATGGAAAGAGAAAAATGTAATAAGCAAAACATGATGACAATGTAAGTTTCAAGCGCAGCAGAGAGGTAATATGATGACTGTACAACAAGAGATCTCGGAAATAGTAGATATGTATGAGTTAATAAGAACGATATTTTGTAGCCATATAAGTATATAATACAACTTTATAGAACATTATAGAGTTTAAGTCGCTAAGAAGTAAGGGCGACAATAGTTATAAGTTTAGCATTATGTTTCTCTTATAGTTGTTCAGTGTTCCTTCATACATTAGGTATTGTATATTTCTAATTAGTAGATTTAGTTCATTAATATGTTAGCAGTAATGTGTTCCTTACAATGAGGTTTTTGCTGTTTGTTAGCCTGTTTTATTTTGCTTTGGGATTGTTAGTTAGTTCGTTTTGGCTGCTGTAGTACAGTAGAGTTTGGAGAGGAGGAGCTAGGCCTAACCTATCTCAAGCCTAGTGTTGACTCAGTACTTCTGCACGTGTAGATTAGAGTAAGGTGTGAACAGTATTAAACCAGAGGAAACAGGTTATCAATCAGTCAGCGAAATATGAGCCGAGTTATGGATTCCGTCTCGGCAGTGGAATACAGGCGAGACAGCCTACATGTTGAGCTAGGTCATCCGCACACATGTGGGCTGTCACACGAAGGAGTGGTGAGGAAACAATATTGACAACTTAAGGGGTCTACGAGGTTTCGATTTCGGAGCCTCATGAGACGGGTCTGGTCGTGACATCCCTGGGAAGGGTGGTAGGAGTTCCTCACCAGGGGGGATGTCGCGACCAGACAGATTTAGGTTAGATGTAGTATATATTTAATGTAAATTTGTCATTTTGATTCTAACTTTTCTATAATGTTATAACGTAATACATAAAAATTCGTTCAATTAGTAAGATAAGGTAGGGAAGATACATGTTGTCCTAGACTATATAATATTGTTAATGTCTAGGACAAAATAATTCATATTCAGTATAGTAACAGCCAATAATTGTAAGAGGGTATTGTAAGCCATGTATCATAATTCAAGGAATTGCAATAAACGAATGCTCTCTCCCCAGCTCCAGGCGATCCGGAATTGGGGGACGGGAGTATTCTATTCTATTCTACTAGATACGTGCATTATTCGAACTCGAGACGAGGCAAGATGTGCCTTGCTGCGCATGCAACCACATTACGAATGAGTGGAATGTGTAATCTAAAGTGCTTCAGTTTGTTCCAATTCTTTCGGCAAATAGGTGTACATCCCTATCAAACCCCACATTCAATAACATATGACCTCTGCTTGTGTTTACCAATATTTTGGTGACGAAGGAAATAATTCCGTACAATGTTATAGAGTATTCGCGTCATAATTAGGTACTTCGATATATGACGGTGCCATGTGAAATTGTCTATAGTTGTACGCGACAACTTGAAGACTACGTCCGAAACGCAACGTAAGTCGTGGATGTCGGTTATTTTGAAGAGATGCCACATATAACAGCCCGCAGTGTTGTTTATTCAAAAGAAGTAAAATACCGGTACATCGGCAGAAATACTTCTGGGATGATCCGACAAAAACACATAAATGAAGAGGAATAGTCACAGAACACCTCCGGCCCGGTCTGAATCACAAGAAGCTTCCCTGTCAACAACGATTGTGAGGCATCCAGGCAAGTTTACATCCAGGGTGCGAAATCGCGGGGGGGAAGGGAGGGATTCCCCCCCACCGACGATTTTATCTCAAAGGCCCCCCCCTACTAAAATTGCTCGGGGGGGATTCTTTCATTATAAGATAATGAGGAAAATGTAGAACACATATAATTTATTACTGAAATTAATGATTTTACTGTCATATTTTCATAAAAACGTCAGCAATAATTCAAATGACTGACAGATCTTGAGCAATGAAACAATGCAGCAGTGTCAATCCGGACCTGCAGCCTATTGTTCATGTTTCACTCCGACAAGTCCATCTGAAACCCGGGCAAAAGTATAAATTACTTGAAGCTCTACTCCCTTGTCATTGCTCTAAGTAGCTCGGCTTACACCACTCCTGTACTTCTTGCAGACTGTGTGTTTCCGATGGGTAGCCAATAGGACAATATTCCCTTAAGCAGTGTACAAACCGACAAATTTGTTCAGTCAACACATAGCCCTGGTAGAGGAAGTTTCCACTAAGAAAGCAGTAAATCAGGACAAATCGCGCCTCGTCTGGCCATTCTTAAGAAAGCGACAGTCTCTGATAAACTTCTCAGCTGATTGGAATAACGTTCTAATAATTATCATTTCCATTATAACAACAAAAATCAAACAGAAAGATCTAACATTTAGATTTTTCTGGGGGAGGGGGTAATTAAATTACAGGTAAATTTTATACCCCCTCCCCCGCCGGATACTGCCTGAAATAAACACTAGTAGCTAAGCCCTATGTCGTTCTCCCCCCACCACCACCACTTCTTTCTGATTTTGCACCCTGTTTACATCCTAATAACAGTTATTAACAAGTTATACGGGTTATTCAGCTAAGAAGTCCACCTAAAATAACTCTTGAACAGTTTAAGATACTGGCATTCTGTCTTCACTTCTGTAAATGGTATTAAGGAGTTCATAGTTCAACAAGCAGAGCTTTCCTAGGCTTTTGACAAAATTTATCGTCACACAAGTTTCCATATTATAACTGCTGATGATAACTACCAAGCTTACACTCGTAGTTACTGGGACGTCGCATCGCAAAGCTCGCAGCACACGAGAATCGGTCTCGAGAGCGTTGCTCATCATCCCTGCTGAAAGAATTGGAGCAAAGTCGGGCATTTTAGATTACACAATCCACTCATATGTAATTGGGGGTTGCATGTGTAGCAAAGCACATCTTCCCTGTCTCAAGTTCGAATAATGCACGCCTCTAGTATCCAGGTAGGTGTACCTACAGTAGCCGTCAGTTTCTGTACTTAGCCTATTCATTCGTATACTTACCACTGCGTACAATGCCAGAATGCGTATCCTTTATAATTATGTTATACTGCGTCAAAATAGAACTCGGTAAAAATGAACGCCATAGTAGCTTGTTGACACGTATTTACGAAATGGAGAAGGCATACTCGGGCCAAACAACACTCAGCTCCGACTACGTGTACAGTAGACCTACGACACTCTGCTCGCCGCACAATGCGGGGACAACGCTCTGGAGATCTCGCGAAATTTCTCGCGAGAAATAGTGCCTGCGCTAGTCTCGAGAAATCTCGAGACCTAGTCTCAGACTGCCCATCACTAGTTTACCAGTGTGATACTTCCCTGAATATATTGTACATGGACCTAACATTGATGTGAACTGGGGCAACATTGCAGAGCTTCAAAATGAAAGTGGACAAATTAAGTATAAAACCTTAAGTAATATTGTATTTGCAGTACTAAGTGTACCTCCCAGTAAATCTCCCACAGAAAGAGTTTTCAGTGTTGTTAGGAAAAGTCAGACAGAATTCAGACCTAGATTAAGTACACCTATACTGGAATTGCTTATGGTTCTGAAGATGAAACTGTCATCTTGGGGGGAGGGGGTGGGGGGGAGTATGTTTTAAGAAAACCTACGCTGAAAAGCAGCTGCTGGGTGTGAAACAAGCTACAAAGAATTTTTTATTGCAGAACCAATCAATCAATCAATACTGATCTGCATTTAGGGCAGTCGCCCAGGTGGCAGATTCCCTATCTGTTGCTTTCCTAGCCTTTTCCGAAATGATTTCAAAGAAATTGGAAACTTAATGAACATCTCCCTTGGTAAGTTATTCCAATCCCTAACTCCCCTTCCTATAAATGAATATTTGCCCCAGTTTGTCCTCTTGAATTCCAACTTTATCTTCATATTGTGATCTTTCCTACTTTTATAGACGCCATTCAAACCTATTCGTCTACTAATGTCATTCCACGCCATCTCTCCGCTGACAGCTCGGAACATACCACTTAGTCGAGCAGCTCTCCTTCTTTCTCTCAATTCTTCCCAACCCAAACATTGCAACATTTTTGTAACGCTACTCTTTTGTCGGAAATCACACAGAACAAATCGAGCTGCTTTTCTTTGGATTTTTTCCAGTTCTTGAATCAGGTAATCCTGGTGAGGGTCCCATACACTGGAACCATACTCTAGTTGGGGTCTTACCAGAGACTTATATGCACTCTCCTTTACATCCTTACTACAACCCCTAAACACCCTCATAACCATGTGCAGAGATCGGTACCCTTTATTTACAATCCCATTTATGTGATTACCCCAGTGAAGATCTTTCCTTATATTAACACCTAGATACTTACAATGATCCCCAAAAGGAACTTTCACCCCATCAACGCAGTAATTAAAACTGAGAGGACTTTTCCTATTTGTAAAACTCACAACCTGACTTTTAGCCCCATTTATCAACATACCATTGCCTGCTGTCCATCTCACAATATTTTCGAGGTCACGTTGCAGTTGCTCACAATCTTGTAACTTATTTATCACTCTATAGAGAATAACATCATCCGCAAAAAGCCTTAGCTCCGATTCCACTCCTTTACTCATATCATTTATATACATAAGAAAACATAAAGGTCCGATAACACTGCCCTGAGGAACTCCCCTCTCAACTATTACAGGGTCAGACAAAGCTTCACCTACTCTAACTCTCTGAGATCTATTTTCTAGAAATATAGCAACCCATTCAGTCACTCTTTTGTCTAGTCCAATTGCACTCATTTTTGCCAGTAGTCTCCCATGATCCACCCTATCAAATGCTTTAGACATGTCAATCGCGATACAGTCCATTTGACCTCCAGAATCCAAGATATCTGCTATATCTTGCTGGAATCCTACAAGTTGAGCTTCAGTGGAATAACCTTTCCTAAAACCGAATTGCCTTCTATCGAACCAGTTATTAATTTCACAAACATGTCTAATATAATCAGAAAGAATGCCTTCCCAAAGCTTACATACAATGCATGTCAAACTTACTGGCCTGTAATTTTCAGCTTTATGTCTATCACCCTTTCCTTTATACACAGGGGCTACTATAGCAACTCTCCATTCATCTGGTATAGCTCCTTCGGCCAAACAATAATCAAATAAGTACTTCAGATATGGTACTATATCCCAACCCATTGTCTTTAGTATATCCCCAGAAATCTGATCAATTCCAGCCGCTTTTCTAGTTTTCAACTTTTGTATCTTATTGTAAATGTCATTGTTATCATACGTAAATTTTATTACTTCTTTGGCCTTAGTCTCTTCCTCTATCTCGACATTATCCTTGTAACCAACAATCTTTACATACTGCTGACTGAATACTTCTGCCTTTTGAAGATCCTCACATACACACTCCCCTTGTTCATTAATTATTCCTGGAATGTCCTTCTTGGAACCTGTTTCTGCCTTAAAATACCTATACATACCCTTCCATTTTTCACTAAAATTTGTATGACTGCCAATTATGCTTGCCATCATGTTATCCTTAGCTGCCTTCTTTGCTAGATTCAATTTTCTAGTAAGTTCCTTCAATTTCTCCTTACTTCCACAGCCATTTCTAACTCTATTTCTTTCCAGTCTGCACCTCCTTCTTAGTCTCTTTATTTCTCTATTATAATAAGGTGGGTCTTTACCATTCCTTACCACCCTTAAAGGTACAAACCTGTTTTCGCATTCCTCAACAATTTCTTTAAACCCATCCCAGAGTCTATTTACATTTTTATTTACAGTTTTCCACCGATCATAGTTACTTTTTAGAAACTGCCTCATACCTGCTTTATCAGCCATATGGTACTGCCTAACAGTCCTACTTTTAAGACCTTCCTTTCTATCACATTTATTTTTAACTACCACAAAAACAGCTTCATGATCACTAATACCATCTATTACTTCAGTTTCCCTATAGAGCTCATCTGGTTTTATCAGCACCACATCCAAAATATTTTTCCCTCTGGTTGGTTCCATCACTTTCTGAATCAGCTGTCCTTCCCATATTAACTTATTTGCCATTTGTTGGTCATGCTTCCTGTCGTTCGCATTTCCTTCCCAATTGACATCTGGCAAATTCTTCCATGTCGTTTCCCACATAGCTGACTATCCTATCAAATAATTCCGAATCCGCATCAGTGCTACCCTTTCCCGATCTGTACACTCCAAATATATCAAGTTGCCTATTATCTTTAGAAATGAGCCTTACACCTAGAATTTCATGTGTCTCATCTTTAACTTTTTCGTAGCTTACAAATTCTTCTTTCACCAGAATGAAAACTCCCCCTCCCACCTTTCCTATCCTATCTCTACGATACACACTCCAGTGCCGTGAGAAAATTTCTGCATCCATTATATCATTTCTCAGCCATGATTCAACTCCTATTACAATATCTGGTAAATATATATCTATTAAATTACTTAATTCTATTCCTTTCTTTACAATACTTCTACAGTTCAACACTAACAATTTTATGTCATCCCTACTTGATTTCCAGTTCCCTGTTCCCTTATCACCGCTCCCTAGGCCATCCCGTTTCCCTGAATGTACCTCCCTATTACCCTTCCAAACAAATTTCCTAACTTATACGTACCACTGCGGTTTAAATGAAGGCCATCCGAGCGCAGATCCCTTTCTCCTACCCACCCATTAGGATCTAGAAATTTCACTCCCAGTTTCCCACATACCCACTCCATAGTCTCATTTAAATCCCCAATCACCCTCCAGTCAGTATCCCTCCTACACAGTATTCCACTAATAACAATCTCCGCTTTCTTAAACTTCACCCGTGCTGCATTTACCAGATCCCACACATCTCCAACTATGTTGGTACTTATATCAGCTTGCCTTACGTTGTTGGTACCAACGTGAAACACTACCACCTTCTCCTTCCCCTCCTCCCTCTCTTCTACTTTCCTCAACATCTGCCTCAACCTAATTCCTGGATAACATTCTACCCTGGTTCCCTTTCCTCCACACACTTTCCCCACGTGTCTAACGATGGAATCCCCCATGACCAGAGCCTCAACCCTACCCACCTCATTTGATCCCCTCCCCTCCTGGTCAGCCCTATCTTTCCTGATAGCTGCAGAAGCTACTTCCTCCTCCCTTTTCTCCTTCCCATGACCCTGTTCCACCTGTCTTTTCCTATTCTCTACTCTACATTTCCCTTTCCTACCTTTTCCCTTCCTCCTACTTCCACGCATCTCAGCAACAGTTCCCTGTCCCTCATCTTCCCTCTGTTGTTCTACCTGGAGTGACTCGTACCGATTTCGCACAGACACCTGTCCTGAATTCTGATCCTGAATAGACCCCTTGGCCTGCAATCTCCTTCCCCTTTGAACATTAGACCACCTGTCTTCTACAACTCCTCCCTCTCCTTCCCCTCCCTCTTGTACACCTACTGTAACCTGTACATTGTTTGAGGGAGTCCTATCTTCCTTCCCGTCTTCTGTGAGAATCCTAATTATCTCCCTCAAACTTTCCAACTCCTCCCTCATACCCCTCAATGCCTCACCACACCCACAATAAGTACACTCGCGCTCCTTAGCCATTCTTTACGGGGGGAAAATTTTAAATTAAAAAAATAAAATAACTTATTTGCAAAAAAAATAAATGAACGGAGGGATATATTGTCTGGGATAGTACACAACAATAAGGTAATTAATATACGACTACACTACAATACTATTTAGTCGTGCTCTATTATTTTTTTTTCCTACAACCCCTAACAGGATAAAAGCTGCTGTTAATTACTGAATATCGAAAGTAATACACAAGAACTACACAATTCCAAACTGCAATTAAGCCTATCCTAATTTCAACAATATTTTAGTAAGAGTTTCTACGGATACCTCTACCACACCAGTACTACACAAATATTTTACAATAATAAAATAAGCACACTAAATTCTAATAGGATATTACTCGTATACTACTGTACAGTACACTACAGTAATTTTTAAACTACTTTCAGACGTATCCTAATTACGATACCGGTACCGTACCGTATGTCACTATTAAGCACAACAGAAATGAAATTTGCAAGAACTACTGTACTCAAAGATTACCTACGAAGCTAAATGGTTAGACAAATTATTATTAGTATTACGGTCTAATAGATATACACGAAAGATAACACACGAATATAGCACGCAAGATACGGCACTATCTAAATGTACTGTATCTATACTACAATGTATCTACACTACACTACACTGCGTTTGGTTAAAAGCTTAAGTATCAAAAGGATTGCCGTACACGAAGAAAAAACACGAATATAACTGGCAAGATACTATCTAATATATTATACCTTATCTTCACTACAATTCTACTGAAATGTGGTTATGTGATTATTACAGCTGGTGGATTACTATTATTTTCCCTACTCCACGGGACGGAGAAAAAAAATGTCCTTAATTAGGCCTACTGAAAAATACGAGGTTGTCTACAATAATTTCTCAAATATTTCTATCAAAACTACTACTACTACTACTACTCCAGGGACTTGAACTGCAATTACTGGGATATATGAACTTTATTATTATTAGCAAACCGCTCATAAATACTGAAAGATCGAGGGAGCGAAATATAAATTACGGATACTAACTACCTACTCAGAAGTACAAATGAATGGAATACAAGGTCAGCTGATTTTTATTTATATTTA
Source organism: Anabrus simplex (assembly GCF_040414725.1). Lineage (NCBI taxonomy): Eukaryota > Metazoa > Arthropoda > Insecta > Orthoptera > Tettigoniidae > Anabrus > Anabrus simplex. Next base: position 716,452,509 of record NC_090266.1, read on the forward strand.
CTTGACTACACTACACCCTTTGTTTACGACTGTAGCCAACAATGCAATATTTGAATATGAGGAGCGACAATAATCAATAACAATACGACTGTTAACTATTACCGTGTAATCTCTTTAACTTCTTTTTAAATGGAAGTTTACAGGCGTATCGTGTCTTTTAATGTAGTAAATTATTACCTTCGCGATAGTTTGAACGTATATCTATACGAAATACTGGAAAAGTTGCTGCAGAAGTTACGGTACTATTCCTTATGATAATCTGCCTTTGTAAGTACAACCAACGAATCTACAGATATTTACAAATATTTTTAAAGTTAATATTGTTACCTAAAGTATTACCTAAACCTAAATTCGAAACAAGGTGCACCTAGCTAGCCTACTTAACCTAGAAAACGTAATTTACTGAAGACCAACTGAATTACTTGTTACAAAATTTAAATAATTATTACTACTCCCAATTTCTACCAACAAGCACTAAACACCACTATATAAACAGCACTAAATGAATCAGATATACACAAAATTAAGCTATTTCACTAGGTTTTCACTACTTTATCACTACAATAATGCAAGAGCTCTCTCAACAGCCAACCGTTCTCAAGCGCATCCAACAATGAACACACCAGGTAATGAACAAATTGTATTATGTAGTATGATATACTTTAGAATACATTGCTGTAGGAAAGTGCAAACGGGATGCTTTGAATTTGACTCGTAAATGTTTTGAGGGGGGGGGGGGATGCAAGTGTTAGAAATTGGAAACCCCCTTCAAAGGTTGGCACTAGTGATGGGCAGTCTGAGACTAGGTCTCGAGACTAGCGCGGGCACTATTCCTCGCGAGAAATTTCGAGAGATCTCGAGAGCGTTGTCCCCGCCTTGTGCGGCGAGCAGCGTGTCGTAGGCCTACAGGTAGTCGGAGCTGAATGTTATTTGTGCCGAGTATGGGAATAGTCAACCACGGGCTCCATTTCGTAAATATGTGTCAACAAGCGACTAGGGCGTTCATTTCTACGGAGGTCTATTTTGACGCAGTATAACATAATTATAAAGGATACGCATTCTGGCGTTGTATGCACTGGTAGGTACACGAATGAGTGGCTTAAGTACCGAACCTGACGGCTACTGTAGGTACACGTACCTGGATACTAGAGGCGTGCATTATTCGAACTCGAGACGAGGCAAGATGCGCCCCGCTGCATATGTAACCACCATTACGCATGAGTGGAATGTGTAATCTAAAATGCTTGAGTTTGCTCAAATTCTGTCGACAGGTAGGTAGGTGTACATGGTTATCGGACCCACATTCAACATCATATTATGACCACTGCTTGTGTTTACCGATATTTTGGTGACGAAGGAAGTAATTCCTTACAATGTTATAGGGTATTCGCGTCATATGTAAAATTAACATAATCATGGTACCCGACAACAATAACAAGAGTACAACAAGCAATTCCATGGAAAGGAAATATTACAAGTATTACTAATTTAACATTCTAAATCTAGCATCATCATACACAAATTCAGTATTTCCAGTGCTTAACACTACGGCTTACAATATTATAGGTTGTGATTTCTACTGGCTTAACATTCCAAGTGATAATAAAGTGAAGTTGAACCATCATTACCCTAAAACTATAACGACAACAACAACGAAAGAAAATATGACAAGAAATACTACGAGTTTAACTTTCTAAATCAAGCATCATTATACACAAATTCACACACAACTTAAGTATTTCCATTACTTAACACTATGGCTTACAATACTATCGTTTGAACTTACTACTAGCTTAACACTACAAGTGATATTACAGTTAGAATAAAACTACCCAACAACAACAAGCAATTCCATGGAGAGGAAATATTAGGAGAAATACTACTAGTTTAACATTCTAAATCCAGGAGAAAATCACAAATTCAGTGTCCGTCGTTTACAGCTTTTACTTTTCACTTTACACTAGTACTAATCAAATTAAACGATTTGATGCCGGAAGAGAATCTATCAAAGACTGCTGCAGGTAATTTATTCCAATCCCTTATGATCTTGTTTACGAAGGAAAACTTGCTCACATCAGTATGCTGGTTATTATTACACTACTGTAAGTGACCATTACCACCGGGATATTTCCCATTTGCGATATATTTGTTGTTAATAATAATAATAATAATAATAATAATAATAATAATAATAATAATAATAATAATAATAATAATAATAGTAATAATAATTAGGTACCGGTACTTAGGTGTATGACAGTGCAATGTGTAATTGTCTAGTTGTACGTGACAAGTTGAAGACGATGTCCGAAATGCAACGTAAGTCGTGGATGTCTGTTATTTTGAAGAGATGCCACATAGCACAGCGCGCTGTGTTGTTTATTCAAAAGAAGTAAAATACGTCGAGAGAAATACTTCTGGGATGATCCGACACTTAAAACACATATCATAAATGAAGAGGAATAGTCACAGAACATCTCCAGCCCGGTCTGAATCACAAGAAGCTACCCTGCCGACAACGATTGCGAGGCATCCAGGTAGGTTTATATCCTAATATCCGTTATTAACAAATTATACGGGTTATTCAGCTAAGAAGTCCACCTAAAATAACTCGTGAACAGTTTAAGATACTGCTCTCCTCATACGGGGAGGGGGCGTGCCATCAGCTCAACTAGGAGCTCTTAGGCCGTCGGTGGAGGAGAAGAGAATAGAAAATAGAAATAAAAGTGGTTGTATGTCTTGTACATACAAGAAAAGGAGAAAAGATAATGAAGTGGCGCAAAGGTATCGCGACAACAAGCCGGACCCCAGGGAAGACCCACAAAACACCCCGCCCAAGCAGACCCCCACAAACATCAAAGTTATGAATGACCAGAAAATGAATGACGTATCTCGGGCGCGCAATATGGAAAGAAAAGTGCTACATAGAATGAAAAAGGATTTTACATGTATTGTGCTTGTACAGTTTGCGGGTTCGATATGAAGTTGTAGGAGTGAGCCAAAGCTAGTTATGGTGCAATATAAGTCACTTGCTTAGATAGCAGGGGCAGTTTAACACAAAGAGTAATCTTCAACACAAAGAGTACATAGTTTAACTACAGTACAATATGTAGGGTAGATATCTCCTTGTTTTATTGCTGTCACTGTGTAAATAATATGATGGTACAGTTAGTTAATATAGGAAAGAAATTCTGGAAAAGGTGTACTTTCTACTGAAACCTCAATTTAAGGTAAACCCTCATTTAAGGTTTTAAAAAATTTGGTCCCTGTAAAAATGCTAAATAGGGGTTCTACTGTATCTTAGTTTTGTGATACTTGTGTTGTGGAACCTACCCTTTGTTCCCACAGTGGCTAGTCATTAACTCAGGATTACAACCCCCTCCACAATTTGTATTTCATCTCCATCGACAGACCATAGAAGGTACTGAGCAAGTTGGCTATGCGGTTAGGGTCGCACAGCTGAGAGCTTGCATTCGGAAGATAGTGGATTTGAGTCCCACTGTCGGCAGCTCTGAAGATCTCCCGTGGTTTCATTTTCACACCAGGCAAATGCTGGGGCTATACGCCATGGCTGCTACCTTTCCCATCCTTCTGTCGCCGAAAAGGTTTGATGTGTTAGCATGATGTAAAACAAGTAGCAGGAAAAAAAAAAGAATAGGTGTTGCTTGACGGGAAAATAATTTATTTATTTAGCTAGTATGCTGAAGTTGAAAGCACCTTTTTTTTCTCTTCCAGAATTTTTTTATCCTTTTCTAGGGATGGGAATTCTTCTCACATTATAGTCTTGAGGCCAGCAGCCAAATTCTCAAGAATCTGGTAATTCCTTAGGTCAAAGTGAATTAGCTGCACTTCAGCCCATGCACAACACCTTTTTAGAATTCCTTGCCTACAGAGTACCGTATATTTGGTCTTCCTTGTTATTATAGCATAATTGAGTATTTGTGAAAGAAAATGAAATATACTGAAACCCAGTTTAGGAACTCTTTGAAAACAGACTAAATATTGCTGGGCGCACCTTTTGGAGTAACACAAGTGGACGTGTGCTGAACACACTATGGCAAATCAAAGAAGTTGTTTGAACTAGGGATATGCAATAATCTCTCAAGGTGATGTCATGGATCTCTAAATTCTAGAGACCAGGCGAGTTGGCCATGCAGTTAGAGTCACGCAGCTGTAAGCTTGCATCCAGGAGATAGTGGGTTCGAATCCCACTGTTGGCAGCCCTGAAGATGGTTTTCCGTGGTTTCCCATTTTCACACCAGGTAAATTCTGGGGCTGTACCTTAAATAAGGCCACGGCTGCCTCCTAACTCCTTGGCCTTTGCTATCCCATCATCGCCATAAGACCTATCTGTGTTGGTGCGACGTAAAGCCACTAGCAAAAAAAAAGAAGAAAAAAAGAAAAACATTCTAGAGACATTCTCCTGTGCTGTGATCTGTGAGACATCCCAGTAACTAAATGCATAGACTGTGCCCAAAGCTTACTTGTTTGTATATCATCCACTGTTATTGTGTGAAGTAACATCCTCCAAAACATTTTGAAGTCTAGTGCACAGCATAATATGCAAATAAACTAGCAAAGGGCAGCTAGTGCAGAAGCTTGCAACCAATCCCCTGTGGGTAGGGGAAGCAGACTAAGAATATACTCGCAATATCCCCTGCCTGTCGTAAGGGGCGACCTGTGTGCGAAAATTGATTGTGGCTTTTGTACTATATATTGTATCCGCTGTGGATGAGAGGGTCTGAATACATTCACAGGTAATCCCTTCCTGTCTTAGGAGACTAAAAGGGTCATGCAGCCATTCGTCTCTTCTTTTATTTATTATTGAGGGTTAGTTGTAGGGCCTAGACTGAACCAAAATTTGATGCGAGTGTTGCTTGGGGAAGGACCTGTTACGTGTGCAATTATGCTCGAAGGCCCAGACTATCGCCAGCACGTTGGGTGGGAGCGCAATGTACTCAGCAGTACTGACAATGCAGGTCCCTGCACAGCCAAATGCCAGGACTTTTAAAAAAATCTATACTTATCGCTCTGTATTACAGACTATGAATCTCATTGTTGAATCTGTATTGACGGTTGAACTTCTTACAAAATTATACAAAATTATTTTAATCCTTCTAGTCAATACTTCCTTCGAATAACCCATTTGGAGGGTACGATGAATCAACTTTGGTTACTTTTCATTGTGTTCAATTTCCTTTGCTTCAAAATTTCCTTCATCCCTTGAGATTGTCTTTCCTTCTCTTATTGAGTCCACTTTTTTCTAGTTGTTGGTTTCTTCCACTCCTGAAACGCTGCCTTTTGAATGGCTTCTTTAAAAATTGTTATGTTTTTGATTGTATCTGTTTAATTCCAGTATTTTTTATGTCTTTCTCAATTTCAATGAACCATGTGGGTTTAGATTTGTAACTATTCAGAAGGTTGAAGAAGCACTTGGTTAGTCTGTTGTCATCCATTCTGTAAATGTGTCCAAAAAATTGTAGTCTTCTTTTCCTCATTACGTCAGTTTTTCAATTTTCAAATATAGCTCTCTGTTTGGTCTTAACCAGTATTCTGCATTAACATTTCATTTAGCGCCCAGTATTTTTCTCAAAACTCTTCTTTCAACCTTCTCTAGTTTTTCAAGATCTCCAGTTCTTGTTAGTTTAAGTGTTTCTGCTGCATATAAATTTTCAGGTCTGACTACTGTTTGGTAGTGTCTCAATTTTGTGTTCCAGGATAAGGATTTTTTGTTATATACATTGTTTATCATGTGAAACATCCATTCCATTTTGTGCATTCTAGTTTCTATAGCTGTTTTTTTCTTTTATGTCATTCGTTATCCACTCTCCTTAGTCTGTCTGTCTGTTAGGTCATCAGCCCAGAGGCTGGTTGGATCCTCAAATAGCACCACCAAAGGCTATGCAGTTATATGAAAACCGCAAAAGCCAATGGCAGTACCAAAATGAGGCATAATAGGCAAGACGAGGAGTGAAGTAGTTTGCCATTGCTTTGCTCACTGGGCCAGGCAGTGCTATTGCAGCACGACTGACCCTATGAGCAACACCTTTCATACCATTCAGATGCACTGTTTGTACTCTGAATGCCATTACTCAGCACCACCCATACCCCAGCAGCTTCCATATTGTCACAGCCATTGATGAGACCGGGACTTCAGTGGAAGCTACACTTTGCTCTGGCCTGTGCCAAGAGATGGATGAAAAAGTACTGCATCCATCAAGAAATGACAGCCTCTCCTTAGTATTTAAAGCAATTTGTTTTACATATTGTGTTGTCATGAATTGTCATATTTTGCAGAGCATCACTGATGTTTGTCATGAACATTTTCCTATTTTAACTGCTTGTTGTTGTAATTCTCTGATTTGTTCTTGAGCATTATCCAGTGAGTCAGTAATTAACACCATGTCAGCTGCAAAGCTAGAAAAATCTACAGTGATTTTATTTGGATTTCTTCCTAGTTGAACACCTTTAGTATTGATGGCTTTCCTCCATTCTCAAACTATCTTCTCGAATGTGCAGTTGAAAACAGAGGTGACAAACCATCTCCCTGTCTTACACCTGACTTTATTTCAAAAGGTTTTGAGAGTTTGCCCCTAAATTTTATTTTGTATGTTGTGTTTGTTAACGTTGCTTTAATTATTTCAGTTGTTGTATTATCGAGTCTTAATTCCTTTAAAATGTCAATTAGTGCATTTTTGTCAATTGAACCATAGGCTTTCTTAAAATCCACAAAAGTAACTACATATTTCATGTTCCTGAATTTCCTCATACCTATTATGTTCTTTAAGTTTAATATCTGTTCGGCACACGACCTTCCCTTCCTAAATCCTGCTTGATATTCTCCTAGTTGTGGGTCGAGTATTTCTTCTGCTCTTTTTAAAAGTGCCTTGGACAGGATCTTGTAGGTTACTAGCAGAAGGGAGATTTTCCTATAGTGTTAGGATCTGTTTTCTTCCCTTTTTTATGTAGTGGATGTATTAGTGCGTATCTCCATTCTGATGGTAAATGTTGGGTCTGTGAAAAGTAAGCTTGGTGGAGTGTATTTCTTTAAGCTAGTTTTGAAGGTTTTGTAAAAGTCCCTTGTGTTGTTCTGTTTGAAGTTTGATTCCACTGATGTTAGTTGGTCTTTTATATGTTGCATTTTGATCTTTTGGAGGCCTTTTTTAGGCAAGCTTTTGGGCTTCTTTAAGGTTGTTCATATTCTTATCATTTTTATTTGTATTCCAGATGTTCCAAGCTCATTGTCTTTTTAAGATAATTCATCACACTCATCATTCCACCAGGCATGTTTATATTTTTCTTAAGGAGTATGGTTTCTTCTGCTGTCTGTACTATATCTTTTTGAAGTTGTTCTCATATTTCTCATATTTCAGGTGTTCTTTTTTCCAGAAGTGCTTTGAAATCTTTTTCCTTGGCTAATTTTTGTGTGTCAAAATTTTTGGGTTTATATTGACACTTTATTCTATATATTGGCCTAATTTGGAATTTAAAAATAGATAGATAGTGGTCTGAATTCAAACCTGCACTCTTAGCAACTTTTACATTAAGTATCTCCGGTGCAGACTGTTTGCTTATATCAACATTGTCAGGTTGTTTCTCCCCACAGATTGGATTTGGAGATACCCATGTAGTTCGTTTCTTGGAAGTTTCTTGAAGAATGTAGATTTTAAGACTATGTCATGCTCTCTGCATAGACTAATGAGTCCTTCTCCATTTGCATTAGTTCTTTTGTGTACAGGGAATTTGCCTACTATGGATCGATGATGATGTTCTGTGCCAATTTGAGTATTAAAATCTCCAAGTAGAATTGTTGTATTTTTGGATAGAATTTTATCCAGAGTGTTTGAGAATTCTTGCAAAAATTTTTCAGTTTGTTCTTTCTGCATTCTGTTTTTCTCATTTGTTCGTGCATGTGTATTTACAATAGTATAAACTTTGTTTACTGATTTAAAGGTTACTGTTGGAAGTCTTTTGCTAATGGAATTACATCTAGTATTGAGTTTAGTATGTTTTGGTTTACAGTGAACTCTGTTCCAAAGTGTGGTACATTCTTCATTACTCTTTTTCCAGACTTTCCCTTGAATATTCTGAATCCTCCTGAATAAAAGTGATGTTCGTCAGTATATCTTGTTTCTTGAAGGACAAAGACAAAGTCACCTCCGTACAGGCCATGAAGGCCCTTGGAGGAGTGGAAGGTAAAGGCTTCCACCATTGTTAACCGTGGTACGTCATGGGGTAGAGTGGTTAGCTCTACGCCTGGCCGCCTTTGCCCCCAGGAATTAACCTGATATTCATTTTTGGTGTAGGCTGAGTGAACCTCAGGGCCATATGCACCTCCGGAAGTGGAAATCTTGTTTCTTAAATTTTACGACTTCCTGACGGGGATTCGAACCCACGTCCTTCCGGGCGAACCGAGCACACCTTTACCGCCTCGGCCAGGCAGCCCCTTGTTTCTTGAAGGGGTGTTATCAAAATATCTTTTTCGTTTACAAAATTTTCAAGTTTTGAGTTTTCCTGTTTTCAAAAGCGAATTTACATTGAAGTTAGCCAGATAATTTATGCTTTTTTGTTTAATTTTGCATCTTCCTTGCTTAAGGCAGGTTTCAGGATGCTCCAACTAATCCTCCGCACACCATTGTAGGCCCCCAGAATCCAAATATCTACTTTTCATTTCCTTGGAAATGGGAGACTAGTTACTCCCTGGGGTAAGATCTCTTACAAAGTGCGTATCCATTGTTGATATAATGTTAGGTTAGGGGAACAAGTCCCCTAAAGATTCTCAGAAGATTGTTAGCTACAAGGAAGGGTGACTGAAACCGAGTGTAATAATTGTGAGTTCTTATGTTCGTGTCTTTTTATTACAAATGATCTGAATAAAAGTTTCCCATATTATGTTCTTTTTTTCATTTGTCTCATTTAAGTTGAGGGCTGGGTTCTTATACTGATCCATACTGTTTTAAACATTCTCTATAATGCTGAGTAGTGGACCTTTTTGTTCATGTTGTGGCACCATGGCTAAATGGTTAGTGTGCTGGCCTTTGGTCACAGGGGTCCTGGGTTCGATTCCAGGCAGGGTCAGGAATTTTAACCATCATTGGTTAATTTCGCTGGCACTGGGGCTGGGTGTATGTGTCGTCTTCATCATCATTTCATCCCCATCACAATGCGCAGGTCGCCTACAGGTGTCAAATCAAAAGACCTGCACCTGGCGAGCCGAACATATCCTCGGACACTCTCAACACTAAAAGCCATACACCATTCATTCATTGTTCATGTTGTAGGATTTTTAGATCTGGATCTGTTGTAGTAAAATTGTGATCATATTCTTTGTGCTGGTTACTCATGGCAGAGAAACAATTATATTTTAAAGCGTTGCGATGTTCTGTATATCTTATGAGGAAGTTCCTACCAGTTTGCCTGACGTAACTTGACCTGCATCCCTGACATTCCTGTTTATGTATCCCAGAATTTGTGTATTTATTACTAGTATTTACTGTGTGAGATTTAAATAATATTCTTTCATTAGTGTTGCTGGCTTTGAAAGCAATTTTTAGGTTCTGTTTTTTTAGGATGTTAGTGTTTATGAGTATATTATTATTGCTAAATGTATATGTGGCATATTTTTCTTTAGTTTTGACTCTTTCATTAAAGTAGTTGTGGGCTTGTTAGTATGTTTATTGATAAGTTTATTTATAAATTTTGTGCTGAATCCATTGTTCAAAGCTATTTCGTGGATGGTCTTGATTTTTTTTTTCAAATTTTTCTTTGATAGCAGGATTTTAAGGCTCTTTGTAATGTGCTATTGTAGGCAGCTTTTATGAGAGCTTCAGGATGTATTGAATTTTGTTTAATGGTGTTAGCAGTGCAAGTTAGTTTCCAGTAAATATTAAATGCCAGATGATTGATCTTGGGACATGATAGTGTTATATCTAAATAATCAACCAAGTTATTTTTCTCTATTTCCATAGTGAATTTAATATTCTGATCTAAGCTGTTCAGCATTTCTAAAATTTCATTTTCTTCGTTAACGCTGCTATCTATGATGGCTAGCACATCATCGACATAACGTGTCCAGTATCTTATAGTTTTGATCTTATCTATGATGTTTGTGTGTTCTAAGTGATCCATATATACAGTATGTTAGCCAAAATACTTGAGGACTGTACTCCCATAGGTAAACCTGTCTGTTGGTAGATTTTATTCTCAAAATGGAAATAATTATTACTTAAAGATAATTTTAATAGGCCTATGAACTCATCTATTTCACCAATGCTTAATTTACTGAATTTGGTTCAATTATTCCGTATCAACTTTATAGTAGTTTTAACAGGGAAGTTGGCATACATACTGATGACATCAAATGAAAGGATCTTGTGATGTTCAGGTACCTTTATATGTTTTATTCTTTTGCAAAGTTCTATGGAGTTCTTTATTGTTGTGTTCGTTTGGTAGTAATGATGTGTACTATAAAATCTTGAATAAACTGAGATAATTTGTACATCGGACTACCCCTAAATTGATAATAGGTCATATAGAGGTGTTAGCCCAATGAATTATTGGTAAAGATTTCACTACAGGGAACCTAGGGTTCATGGCAATGAGTTTTAATTATTTTTGCAGGTTATTTAAGGGATTCTTCATGATTACGTCAAATTTGTTTTCTGTGAAATACAAATGCGTTTTATTAATATAATCATTCCTCTCCATGATTATTATTGAATTCCCTTTATCAGATTTAGTTGCTATTAGGTCATCAACCTTTAATTTCTTTGAGGTTTTTAACTTTCTTATTAATGGATCGATCTGTGTTATGATTAAATACTTGTTTATGATAAGATAGAAGTTTGTTTTTCATAACGTATTTTGTCTATTCCTGTTTATCTAAGGGTAATTTGTTGACTGCCATTTCTATCTCTACTAAAGTGGTAATTAAACTATCAATTATATTAAGCGAACACAGCAATAAAGAACTCCTTAGAACTTTGCAAAAGAATGAAACATATAAAGGTACCAGAACACCACAAGTTCCTTTCATTTGATGTCGTCAGTATATGTATGCCAATATCCCTGTTAAAACCACTATAAAGTTGATACAGAATAATTTAACCAAATTCAGTAAATTAAGCATTGGTGAAATAGATGAGTTCATAGGCCTATTAAAATTCTCTGTAAGTAATAATTATTTCATTTTTAAGAATAAAATCTACCAGCAAACAGGTTTACCTAATGAGAGCCCTGTCCTCGAGTATTTTGGCTAATATATTGTTCCAGGAAAAATAATGTCTGTCTTTGGGGCCGCTTTTACTAGCTTTAAGAGCATGGAATATTTCTAAGGGGGTGGTATGTAAGCATTGGAGTTGGTACAGAGAGGGGTATTAGTTCATTGAATTTATATTCCTTTGAAAATTTGGTTTTATTGTCCATTGGAAACAAATTCGTATCACCTTTTACACAAGTTGAGTTGAAGCATTGTAGCAGGCTGGAATCTCTGGACTCCAGAATGATTACTGTGCATGGTCTAGGCATGAACCATGCCCGTCCTGGATGTGAAGTTCTTGACGTTCTAGAATTTCTCAAATTTCTGGAGGATCTGGAATTTCTTGAATTTCTAGGTGCACACGTTGCAGGGTTCGATCTCACACGATAATACTGGGAGGTGAGGTGTGATGTGCATACAAGTCCCCCATATGGCATTCAACTCACTTGTAGCACTGTTAAATAAATTAACATTGACCTTGAAATACTGCATTCATTCATTCATTCATTGCAAGTGGGATATGTCAAATGTTAATGAAATTGACACTCGAATCTGGACTCAAACACCTCGTTGAATCACAAAGGTTCATAAATTATTATTTGAAAAGAAAAGAAACTGAATATCTGACCACACATTTCATGGCAGCCGAATTGATGCTTGGGAAGATTATGTATAATTTTCAATTTCTAGTTCACGATGCAAGTCCGCTAATATTGTCATGACAGACTAGAATGTTCTATTAGATCACAAACCTTTATCATCACAGGTCATAAAATTACTGACTTTGTCAATTTTATAATCAGAACACAATGTTGAGCGCAATATTCACAGTTTGTGTAAGTTCAGGACACATTAGCATGTTCGTGATAAATTAAGCAAATTTAATGGCACTCAGAAATGTCCTATTCTGTCTATAAATAATAATTACGTGTATTTGAAGACTGTTCAGCAATGTCTTTAAATTATCATTAAAGTTAAACTGCACTTGGAAAGAGTCTGACACTGTCTGTGAAAAATGATTATGAAGTAGAAACTATAAGTTCAAATATGGCACTGAAAAATTCTATGTTCTCTCGGAACTTCATGAGAGGAAAACACAAATTCAAATATGGCATTAGTATTCTATGTTTCCACAGTCTGTTGCAAAACACAGGTTCAAATGTAACACTCGGAAATATTCTAAGTTCTCACAGTTTGTTACGAAACACAAGTTCAAATGTGGCACTTGTAAAATTACAACACTCACAAGAAAAATTCTATGTTCCTTCAGTCTGTTACTGAAACACAAGTCCTAATATGACACTTGAAGAAAATTACTAAGTTCTCCCTCCACTGGAATCTAGCACTAGGGATGCAAAGTATCGTCTGGACATAGGTTCGGTCTGTTGCACTTTGCAGAGCTCCACCCATCACCCGTATCGTAGAGACGGTGGAGTATTACTGACTCTGTAGCCTGGAGCTGACAAAGCATCTCAAAACAAGGATATTATCCACCTCTATAACGCTGAAAGTACATGGTGGATTTGCTCAAGAATTTGGTAGTTTGCATCTGTTATGATGGCCACTATGTTGGCGGTGCAAAAATAACAATATCTTGACTCCAAATGGAAATTACACATGGGTCGGAACATTACTATATACGGTCGCGCCTTGCTGCATGAAGCCAGCCCAAGGTGGCTACGTCACGGCTGTGCACGTCAGCAAGTTTGGCGGGCTTGCCTTTCCTCCACCTCGTGCGAAGTTTAACACTCATACTTTGAACTTGTTTTCACGCAGCGGTGTTTCCGGTACATGTTCACCCCTCTGAGAACAAAGAAATTCAATCAGGATTTTCTTTATACGTCTCTTTCGAAGTTTGTCTTCAAGTTGGAAGCATTGTATATTCCCTCAATGGTTCCATCTGTTTAATGAGTGCTCTCTATTCTGCTCTGTATTTTTCTGGTATGGGATAGGGTAATTTTTTTTTTTTTGTGGAAGTATCCTTCACATCCAGATGGTATCTAAAATCTCAGATGCTCCGGGTTTATCATTGAATACATCTGGATAAGTTTTATAGATTTCCTTGACTGCATCTGCAACGTCCTTGTTGGCCACTGGGTCTTCAATTACTCTGACTAGGGAGCTGATATAGTCTGGACCGTCATCGTACATCTCTTCTATAATAAGCAAATCCTCGACAGGTTCCACTTCATTGGGATCACCTTCTTCATTTTCGACTGGCGGAGCATAGCTATTCCCGACATCAAAGTCTTCCTGCAGGGTATCCATCCCTTGTATTCGACCATCATCTACTTCAATCAGTTGAAAATTTACAGGGTCAACACTGTAAAACCTAATGACGTTTGCAGTGTAATCAATCACTCCTCCATGTTTAATAAGGATATCAGAACCAAGGATAACATTGAATTTCATCTGAGAAAGCACCAAGAAAACATGCTCAAATTGAATATTTCCCACGATGAATTCCACAAAAGTCTGCAACTTACATTTAATGTATTTATCTGGCACAATCCTTTTAATCATAAGTTGGGAAACAGGCATCAAAGTACATCATCTCTTTCCTTTATGGCTTCAAATAGTCTAGTTGAAATGAGGGAGGCTTGAGCTCCTGAATCTACTAACGGCATGATTTTGATGTTACCAATCCTAATGGCGTTTACTGGTAGGCTATGCTGGACTCTTGGCTAGATGGTGTTGTGTCCTCGCGGAGTAGTTCCGAGTCCCCTCTATGGCATTCAACTCACTTGTAGCACTGTTAAATAAATTAACATTGACCTTGAAACACTGCATTCATTCATTGCAAGTGGGATATGTCAAATTTTAATGAAATTGACACTCGTATCTTGACTCAAATACCTTGTTGAATCAAAAAGGTTCATAAATTATCACTTGAAAAGAAAATATACTGAATATCTGACCACACATTGCATGGCAGCCGAATTGATGCTTGGGAAGATTATGTGTAATTTACAATGTCTAGTTCACAATGCAAGTCTGCTAATATTGGCAGTACAGACTGGAATGTTCTAAGGGCTAAGGGAAGATACCCTGACAGAAAACGGGCTGGCATGACAGCTGAGAGGGCAGCCCCCTCATCCTGCTAGCTTCCGTAGGGCTAATAACCCATGTGGAACCTTTATCATCACAGTTCCTAAATTACTGACTTTGTCAATTTTGTAATCAGAACACAATGTTGAGCGCAATATTCACAGCTTGTGTAAGTTCCCCGGCCAGGTCAGGAATATCCTGCTACCATATGTGACAGTAGATGGTACAACCTGCGACTGTCTGGCCGAGGGTCAGGCGGCCATTACCAAACCTAACAGCCAGGAGAGGGGCCAACGGCTACGGGAGGAGGAGTTCCCCTTCTCAACGCCAGATGAAGCCTTTGTGCAAGAAATGGCACATAAATTCATCAGAAGTTGGCAGTCAATGGCTACAAAGGCAGAAGAAGGAACCTTGTAAACACCTCAACGGCGGAGTAGGCAGAGGAACTGCGAACCACAACTGCTGCCATACAGATAGGGAGTGGATCCCAAAGGCTAAGGGAAAATACCCTGACAGAAAACGGGCTGGCATGACAGCTGAGAGGGCAGCCCCCTCATCTTGCTAGCTTCCGTAGGGCTAATAACCCACGTGGAGCGAAATTAACTATTCAGAGAAACTGAGAGTAGCCAGACGGATAACAAGGGAACAACGTGGCACGAAAACATATATGAGAATTGGTACTTGGAATGTGATCTTGCTGTCAGGGAAGGAGGTAGAAATAGTCGAAGAAATGGAAAAGTACAAGCTTGCCATACTGGGAGTCATGAAACCAAGAGAAAAGGTAATGGCAAAATAAATTTGGATAAGGGACATGTAATGAGATACTCAGGAGTCAGCAGGAATGAATGGGCAAAAGAAGGATTGGCCATCATTATGTCCAAAGCAGTGGATAACAAAGTGACAGGATGGGAACCTATTAACTCCAGACTTATCACAGTGGATGTGGAACTAGAAGAAAGTATTATGCTAGCACAGATCTATGCCCCCACTGAAGATATGCAAGAAGTAGATAAGGATCAATTTTATGTTCAAATGCAAAAAGCTATAGACAAAGCCAGGGAAAGAAGTAGATATGTTATTGTGATGGGGGACTGGAATGCTAGGATTGGAAATAGGTTACGTCGAGGACATGGATGTATGGGCCAGCATGGAGCAGAACAAACCATCAATACCAATGAGGAATGAATGATGGAATTCTGTATTGATAATGAGCTAAGGATTGGCAACACCCTTTTCCCTCATAAAAGTATCCATAAAATAACTTTTGAGGCAATAGGCCAAGGAACAAAGAGTTGCATTGACTTTGTTACACTAAGAACACGACTTATGCAGCACTAGATGTAAGGGTCTTCTGCAGTGCAGAAATGAGTACAGAACATCAGCTGCTGGTTATGAAAACAAGGTTCAAGGCTACACCCACACCCTCTCATCTTCGATTTGAGAAAATAAGAATTTCTGCATTTAGAGAGGAAGAGGTAAGGCAGAATTATGTTCAGAAGTTGGGGGAAAAACTTCAGCAAACAGAAAGAGAAGAACCTGAGAGAGGTTGGAACTTAGAAGAGAGATGGAGGGAATTTAAGACGAATATTATCAAAGTAGCAGAAGAGGTCTGTGGGAAAACTACAGTAAACACATGAAGGTAACGAACGAAGTCGTGGACTGAGGAAGTCAAGGAAAGTGTAAAGAGGAAAAAGGTAGCTTGGAAGGAGTACATGAGAACAAGAAGGGTAGAGGACTGGAGGAATTATGTTGAAGCACATAATGAAGCAAAGCGGTAAGTACAAGAGGCAAAAGAAAGGAACTGGCAGGAATTTGGTGAGAAAATGGAATCAAAACACAGAAATAATCAGAAGAAGTTTTGGAAGTTACTAAGATCCCTCCAAGGCAAAACTGGAAAGAGAATCAGAAACATTAAAGACAGGAACCAGAAGATCCAAATGAGGCCACGGGACATCCTTGATACATGGAGCCAGTAATGGGGCAGAAGAAGAACTAGAAGAAGGGGAGGCAATTATGCAGAGTGAATTAAGAGAGGCTGTCACTGAAATGAAGGTAGGCAAGGCAGCTGGTTGGGATGGAATTTCACCGGAACTGATTATGTATGGAGGAGAGACTGTGGTGAAATGGATGACAAGGATATGCCAACAAGCATGGAGCTTTCAGAAGATTCCAAAGGATTGGGAGAAGAACATTATTGTTCCTATCCATAAGAAGGGCGCCTTCCATAAGTCCAACCCCTCGTCCACGTTGTGGGAGGTGGGCAACGGCATGAAGTAAGGGATTGCCTGCAGGGGTGATGTACAGCGGGGACTGTGTAAGCCCCATGACCGCTACGGTAGCTGTGAAGGCCCTACTGGAACCCTGAAAAGTGACGGCTAACGGGGCTCTGGTGAAGTCCTCAGTGGCAGATGTGGCGGAAAAAGATACTTTTGGAACGGCAAATCTGGCAGATGAGGCAACCCTCTTCCCGTGAGGTTTAGAGAAACAAGGGGAACCACTGCCTTGTGGTGAAGAGGGATCTTCAAAGGCTAAGGGAGACAACCCCTACGGAAAACGGCAGGCTTGGAGACTTAGGTGGCAGTCCCACCACCAAGCTCGGGTTGCTGTGGGCTAATAACTCGCACAGCCTTAAATATAAATTGTTAAAGAAACCAAAGTGAAACACAACCGGATGGATAATAAGTTGACAACTTTTGGCATGAAACGGAAAACGAGAATAGGTTTTTGGAATGTCAGAACCCTGAGAGAGCGCAATAAATTGAAGCAAGTGGCTAAAGTGATGGAGAAATACAGGCTGGATATCCTCGGATTAAGTGAAGTACGGTGGCCAGACTTCGGAGAAATACAGACTCTTAATAGGTGCACATTCCTGTATTCTGGGCAAATGGGGGAGGATGCAGAACATAGAGAAGGTGTAGGATTGCTATTGAATGAAACTGCAAAGAGGAGCCTCCTTGATTGGAAACCCATCGCAGAAAGACTGATGACAGCTCGATTCATGACCCGGGTTCGCAGTGTGACTGTGATCCAGTGTTATGCTCTCACAGAAATGTCAGAGATTGAAAAAAAGGAAGAATTCTACTGCCAGATAAATGAGACTATTAAGAAAGTTGGAAAGAGAGATATTATTATTGTGATGGGGGATTTAAATGCAAAGGTTGGTTCTACCAATGAGGGACTGGAACAAATTATGGGATTGCATGTAGTTGGTGACTGTAATGAAAATGGGAGCTTTTCATTGATTTCTGTGCTAGCCATGATTTGGTAGTGGGTGGCACTTTATTCCCTCATAAACGATGCCATAAGATTTCATGGGTGTCGCCAGATCAGGTTACAGAAAACCAGATAGACCACATTGCCATAAGTAGAAAGTTTAGAAGATCATTGACAAATGTTAGATATAAAAGAGGGGCAGATATTGGAAGTGATCATCACCTGGTAGTTGCAGAGTTTAAAATGAAAATTGTGGCAAGTGGAAGGAAATTTGAAAGGCAAAACAAGAAATTTGATTCTGGTAAATTGCAAGATGAAAGTAAAAGGAAAGAATTCCAGATAGAATTAAGAAACTAGCTTTGAAGCTCTTGCTATTGAACCAGAACTTATGATGGATGTTGAATTATCATGGAAGAAAGTCAAGGACACATATTTAGACGTTAGTGAGAAGGTGCTTGGATTTCACAATTATCTCAAGAAGGAATGGATGTCTGACGATACTTGGAAAAAAATAGAGGCTAGAAAGCTAGTTAAGGCAAAGATTAATATGTGTAAAACAAGACAACAGAAAGCCGCAGTACAAAAGGAATATGTGGAAGCTGATAAGAGTGTGAAGAAAAGTGTAAGAAAAGATCATATACAGTGAGTAGATGAACAAGCACGAATGGCAGAAGAGACATCAGCAAGGGGAGATTCTAAGGAATTGTATAATATCACAAATAAACTGTCAAGGAGAGGATTTATCAGGAATAAACCCATTAAAAACAAGAGAGGTGAACTACTGACCACCGGGTAAGAACAGCTACAGAAATGGAAGGAACATTTCTCAGAGTTGCTCAATAGAGATACAGAACAGAATGATAACCAACAAATGGAACCAGTAGATAGTGACCCAAGAATAAATTTACATCCTCCAACCTGTTCAGAAATAGAGAAGGCCTTGAAACAGATAAGAACTGGAAAAGCACCCGGTATGGATAATATCGCGCCAGAAATACTTAAAGCAGATATTGAGACATCGGCAAAATTATTGCACCCCCTGTTGGAAAGGATCTGGAATGAAGAAAAGCTACCAGCTGAATGGAAGAAAGGCCTGATTGTTAAGATACCAAAGAAAGGGGATATTACTAAGTGTGATAACTGGAGAGGAATTACATTGTTGTCGGTACCAAGTAAGGTGCTTTCATGGATCATTTCAGAGTGGGTGAAGGATGTTGTGGATTTGCGCCTTAGAAGGGAACAGGCTGGTTTTTGTAAACACCATAGCTGTGTTGATCTCATAAACACTTTGAGAATCATCTTGGAACAAAGTACAGAATGGCAGAACACCCTCTACTTGACTTTCATTGATTTTGTGAAGGCCTTCTACTCTGTAAATTGAAGAGTTATGTGGTAAACACTTGAAGAATATGGTATACCACAAAAGATTCTGAATATTATAAAGGATATGTATGAGGGTTATAAATTTCAGGTTCTGGATATGGGAAATCTTACTGAACCAATAGATGTGACCTCAGGTGTTCGACAGGGCTGTATTGTTTCTCCGACGCTTTTCCTACTTGTGTTGGATAGTGTGCTCAGGAGAGTGTATTGAGGTCGGAAAAGGGGGATCCAGTGGGGCTTACAAGATAGGTTAGAAAACCTTGCTTTTTGCAGATGACATCTGCCTACCGGCTCAACGGTTCAGAGATATGGAAGAGAAGATTAAGCGGTTGAAGGAGGAGGCAGAGGATGCTGGGCTTAAAATAAATATTAATAAGACCAAGGAGATGAGGGTCAGTTCCAAGATTGATGATAAATTGTCTATAGATGATAAAGAGGTAGAAAAAGTAGACTCCTTCATATATCTTGGGAGTATGGTTACTACGACTGGAGGAGCAGAAGACGACATTAAGAGTCGTATCAGGAAAGCAAATGGTGCTTTTGTTCAATTGTATCCTATATGGAAAAACAAGAACATTTCTAGAAAAACTAAGCTATGACTTTTTAACACAAATGTTAAGTCAGTTCTGCTTTGCAGCTGTGAAACGTGGAAAGTTACCCAGAAGACGACTAAACAACTCTACGTCTTTGTGAATCGCTGTCTAAGATGTATCAACTAACCAGCAGCCAATTGAAATGCAGATAAGGGAGAGAAAATGGCGTTGGACAGGACATACTTTAAGGAAGCCCGCTGGAGCCATTGAAAAGACAGCGCTCGACTGGAACCCCCAAGGCGCTAGAAAGCGCGGACGTCCAAAGAAGGCCTGGAAAAGGTCGATCGAAGAGGGATGTCTAACAGTGGGAAAAACTTGGAATGAAGTGAAGAGGTTAGCCAACAATAGGAACAGATGGAAGTGTTTCACGGAAGCCAGGAGGAGCAACAGGAAATAAGTAAAGTCAAGTAAGTCATAAGAAGGGCAGCACTCTGGACTGTGCAAACTATTGAGCAATTTGTCTTTCCAGTGTGGCCAAAAAGATATACTCTCGCACATTGGAGAGGAGGCTGAGACAAGAAGTAGAGGAAAAGTTGGAAGAAGAACAGTGTGCTTTCAAGCCAAGTCGACAAACACACGACCATACATACACACTAAGAACCGTTATAGAGAAACAACTTAGTCGAGGGAAGGATGTTCTAGCTGCATTTGTTGACCTAAAGGCCGCATTTGACTCAGTCCCCAGGGAGCAGCTTTGGGCAGCACTTGAAGACGAAAAGGTAACCAGGACTCTCTTATGCCGCATTAGGAGCATGTACAATAGAGTCCGAGGAGTGGTGAGAATAGCTTGAGAATGCTCTAGGGTATTTGAAATGGTGAAGGGAGAAAAGCAGGGTGACAGTTTGAACCCTCTTCTCTTTGTGATCTTCATGAACCAAGTCATTAAGCAGTATAAAAGAATTAAGGTTGGCAACTTTAACATGAGACCAGTCCAATCCATGGCCTATGCAGACGATATTCTGATTTTGGCTGGGAAAGAGGAGGATCTCCAACAAGCTCTTACTGAATGGGCTTATGCCTTCCAGGACCATGGGATGGAAGTGAATGTGAGCAAAACCAAGGTCAAACAGTTCACCAAAGGAGAAAAAGTACAACTTCAGATCAAGTGGAACAATGAAGATATTGACCAAGTAGAACAAATTGAGTATCTGGGCACCATTTTCAGAGAGGATGGAAAATTAGAGGCAGAAATAAACAACAGAATTAGAAAAGCTAATCAAGTCTACTATGGTATAAACAACACAATCATAAGGAAGAAAGAAATTATTAGAAACACAAAAATGCGGGTATATCATGCCGTGTACCTGACAACCCTCCTGTATGGTGCAGAGAGTTAGACAGTGCATAAAAAAACTGGAGAGACGTTTGGTTGCCGCTGAGATGAGATATTTGCGGAAAGTTGCCGGGAAAACTCAAAGAGACCATATTAGAAACACCACTGTGAGAGATGAGCTTCAGCAGGAGCCAATAATGGATGTCATTGAGAGGAGAGGATTGGGCTCGATTGGTCACCTAGAAAGAATGGAAGATGAAAGGAAAGTGAAGCAGGTGTGGCGAGCCAGACCAACAGGAAGAAGAACACAAGGGAGGCCACGGATTGAATGGGAGGAGTACATCTTGGGACTGATCAGGAAGTGAGGGATACGTTGGCGGTGCAAAAATTACAATATCTTAACTTCAAATGGACATTACACAGGGGTCGGAACATCACCATATATGGTCATGCCTTGCTGCGTGAAGCCAGCCCGAGGCAGCTACGTCACGGCTGTGCACGTCAGCAAGTTTGGCAAGCTTGCCTATCCTCCACCTCGCGCGAAGTTTAACACTCATACTTCAAACACTTTTTCATGTAGCGGTGTTTCCGGTACAATATATATGGACCAATTAGAACACACAAACATCATAAATGAGATCAAAGCTATAAAATACTGGACACGTTACATTGGCGATATGCTAGCCATCATAGATAGCAGCATTAAGAAAGAAAATGAAATTTAAGAACTACTCAACAGTTTAGATCAGAATATTCAATTCACTATGGAAATGGAGAACAATAACTCACTTAATTATTTAGATATAACACAATCATGTCGTAAGAAAATCATCTGGCATTTAACATTTACCGGAAAACAACTGCTTACCTTTCAAGCGGTAATGATGGGATAAATCGTCATAGCCGCATGGCTTCCTAAGTGGCCATGACGGAATATTCCTTCATCCCAATGTAAATGACTTTCAGCGATGGGTATGACGACTTATTCCATCGTAGGATCCGAGATTGCTTTCCTTTATGCGTGTATGTTAGTTTCAAGCTTTGCCTACAGCAACACTCTCCTAAAACCACGTGACCGGCCGAAATGCTTTCGTTCCACGCCCAGCTGGCAGCCAGCCAGTACCAGCCACCAGGCTGCTGAGAGAGGTAGATAGTGCATTATGGCAGGTGCAAGCGGAGCTTGGAAACTTCTGCGAGAAGAAGAACTGTTTGATTTATTACACTGTGACAATTTGGAGAGTGATGTGCCATCTAATAGTGAGACTGATGTTGAAATGTCAGGAGATAGCGAATGCAATGGTGAAAGCGACTCAAGTGAACGTGACGATAGCACTAGTGGTGAGATTCAGCTCAGTGTATGGACACAGGTATGATCTGAACGGCCAAGATTTACATTAATGGCGCAACCTGGACTAAATGTACAAATTGAAGGCATAAATAATCCGCTAGAATATTTTCAATTGTTTTTCAATCCTGAATTAACGGAACTAACAGTTAGAGAAACCAACCACTATGCTCAATGGTTTTTGGAAAGCACACCAACCTTGAAACCATATTTGAGAGTGAATCAGTGGACTGACACGAATAAAGCCGAAATTATGACTTTACCTGCATTAATTCTCTTGCAAGGCATTCATCAGCTACCTGACAACAAGAGTTACTTTTCTCATAGATGGATATTAGAGACCGCAATACTTTTGGAGCTGTTCACTGGAAGATTTCGTCTCCTTCTGAAATTCTTACACTTTGTCGATAACCTATTCTAGACCACCTGAAAGCGATGTGCCTGTAGATGAGTCTCTAATGTTATTGCAGGTTTCCCGTTGCTTTCCTCACTGAGCCAGATTCTCTTTCCTGCCCTTGGCACTGTAATAGCTTGAAAGTGAGACTTTGTTTTTATAAACCTGATGGAAATACATGACCAATTAAAAGTATCTCACCATAAGTTCCCGTTGCTTTCCTCAGTGAGTCAGATGCTTTGTCCTTCATACTATGATCATTTTTAACAGCTTGATACATATTCTGTACTTTTTGAACCTGATAAAAATACTATACTACACAAGAGTATATCACTATATGTTACCAATACCTTATGGAAAATGTGCTACTGTGTAAGTAGCTACTCAAAAGAAATGTACCACGTGAAAGGTTAAACAAAATTCAATACATCCTGAAGCTCACAAAAAGTAACCTACAATAGCTTGTTAGAAAGAGCCTTAAAAATCCCGCACCCAAAGAAATATTTGAAGAAAGAAATCAGGACCATCTGCGCAATAGCTTTAAACAATGGATTCAGCACAAAATTTATAAGTAAGCTAATCAATAAACATACTAACAAGCCCACAACTACTTTAACAAAAGAGTCTAAAACTAAAGAAAAATATGCCACATTCACATTTAGCAATAATAATAAATACATTATCACAAACATCTGATAAATACAGAACCTAAAAATTGCTTTCAAAACCAGCAACATTAATGAAATAATATTAAGTAACTCTCACTCAGTAAATACTAGCAATAAATACACTAATTCTCGGATATATAAACTGGAATGTCAGGGATGCAGGTCAAGTTATGTCGGACAAACTGGTAGGAACTTCCTCATAAGACATACAGAACATCGCAATGCTTTAAAATATAATCGTTTCCCTGCCATGAGTAACCATCACAAAGACTTTGATAACAATTTTACTCCAATAGAACAAGATCTAAAAATTCTACGTGAACAAAAAGGTCCACTACTCGATGTTTTAGAGGATTTTTACATCAGTATGGATCAATATAAGAACCCAGCCCTCAACCTAAATGATACAAATGAAAAAATGAACATAATATGGGGAACTTTTATTCCAGTCATTTGTAGTAAAAAGCAGGAACATAAGAACTCACAATTATTACACTCGGTTGCAGTCACCGCCCCCATTATTCCACAACTCCCATTCCCCCGCAAGCCCCGCCCTAGTTCCCCACTCCACTTCCTTGCAGCAACACGTCTTGCATCTCGACTGCGAGAGCAAGTCAGTCGAGAGCTGGACTCCATAATCAGAGAACACGGATGATACAAGCAGGCCACGTAATGTAAGTTAAATTTCGTTCTTCATAACTTAATCTAAACGTTGTTCCTGTTAGTCACCACTTTTCAACCTTAATTCAATTTGTATTATCTATTTTGTGTTTCCCATGTTTTTAATGCATCATGCATGTCTTACTGAGGATGACCCAATGCCGGTGTCCCGCTCCATGGCTAAATGGTTAGCGTGCTGGCCTTTGGACACAGGGGTCCTGAGTTTGATTCCCGGCAGGGTCGGGAATTTTAACCATAATTGCTTAATTCCGCTGGCACGGGGGCTGGGTGTATGTGTCGTCTTCATCATCATTTCATCCTCATCACAATGCGCAGGTCGCCTACGGGAGTCAAATCAAAAGACCTGCATCTGGCGAGCCGAACTTGTCCTCAAACACTCCTGGCACTAAAAGCCATACGCCATTTCATTACCCAATGCTGGGTTGTAACATGGCTATTTATATGTGAACTCCATGCGGTTAGAGGTGCGCGGCTGTGAGCTTGCATCTGGGAGATAGTGGGTTCGAATCCCACTATCGGCAGCCCTGAAGATGGTTTTCCGTGGTTTCCCATTTTCCCACCAGGCAAATGCTGGGGCTGTACCTTAATTAAGGCCATGGCTGCTTCCTTCCAACTCCTAGGCCTTTCCTATCCCATCATTGCTGTAAGACCTATCTGTGTCAGTGCGATGTAAAACCACTAGCAAAAAGTAAATAAATATATGTGAACTTCCGTCTTAATTGGACGTAAATATATATAGTATTGACTAGGAGGATTAAAATAGTTTTACACAATTTTGTAAGAAGTATCACTCTGTATATGCTATGGGGTACATGCATGCACAGAAATGGTGCCCCGACATAAACAATCAATACTGCTACATTCCACGACGGAAAAAGAGGGGAGGGAGTGAAGGGGTAGTGTTGAAGGCAACTCCAGTACCAAAAAGGAGGGGAAGGGTGTGAACAGGTAGTGCCGAAGGCATAGTGTGTGTATTGCTTTGCATCCACCACTGTACCCATTTTAATCACAACAGAGTCTTGTAGCGGGCTGTCTACCTGCATCAATACGTTAAGTGAGGAGGTGAGTGTTGTCATGTTTTGTTTATATTGGGACACCATTTCTGTGTAGTCCTAGTCCTAGTGTACATTGCCTCAGTCAGCCTGTATTTAGCATGATCCAACATCGGACCCCAGGCTGTGCATGCTAAAACCAGGTGGGTATTGCCTTGGCTGCTTGGTTTGGCAACAGAGGCCCCTGATCGGAATGGGTGGCATTCGGGGAGGATGATTTCTGGTATGGCCGGAAATAAACATTCTAAGCCTGTCCAGTGTGGTCCTCTACACAAGTCCTTAAGTTTTGATACCCTCAGAGGTTCAATCCCCTGGGAACAAGCACAGCATGAAGCATACGATCCAGCTTCCCTGGGTTCCAGGTTGCTACCAGAACCGATGGACAAAATTTCGAGCTGGTGAAGTCTGTCCTGTTCAGTACACACATTGAAGGTGTCTATGGCAAACTTGAAGACCTGAAGAAAATGCACAGTGGCAGTTTGCTGCTCAAGACTCGCACTGCACTTCAAGCTGATCAGTTGCTCAAGTGCCACCACTTTGGTGAAATCCCTGTCCAAGTGGAAGAGCACACAACCTTGAATCTGGTTCATGAAGTTATCTTTCACAATGATCTCATCTTGAACAATGACGATGAGTTGATGGAAGACATGAAGCGCCATGGCGTGCCACACGTCCAGTGCATTACACACAAAGTTAACAGTGAAGACATTGCCACAGATGTGTTTATTGTCTCATTCGTATCAATATTGTTGCCAGAGAAAGCTAAGGTTACAATCTATTGTTGGGATGTGAGGCTGTACATCCTGCCTCCTATGTGGTGCTATCAATGCCAAAGATTCGGACATATAGTATCTCATTCAAATCTGTCTGTTTGTGGTACATGTGGAAGAGAAGGACATGATGAGAAAGAGTGCAAACATCTGAACAAGTGCACTGACTTCATTCTCCTCGAGATAGAAAATGTTCAGTCTTAGTGAGGAAAAGATCCAGGAAATCAAGACTTGGGGTGGTCTTTCCTACCAGGAAGTGCACCGTAAGTTGAATTCCATGAATGCTCCTTTGAAAACTCGAGCATGGTAGCACACTGTCTACCAAGTTTGTCATTTGTTTCATCAAAACCTGTGAAAATCACTGCATCCAAGGCAGCAGTTTGCCCTGAGAGCAACGCCAAAAATAGTAAAAGCTTGAAGGTGGGGTCATCCTAGACTTCAACCACAAACAAGCTTGTGCTGGGAAACCTAAGCCCTCAAACCCGGGGGTAAGGGAAAATCTCCCTTCCCAAAGAGGTCATCTAAAGGTGTGCACAAGGTGGCATAGTCGACCGGGGCTGGGAATCAATCTCCCAGCTTGTCAAAACAAGAAAAGAAAGAAGCCCTTACCAGGCACTCCTCCACCACTCCTGTGAATGGGTATGCATGCCATCCCTCCGGTGGGTCTATCGGCACCAGTAGGTACACCTGCTGAGAAACCTATGCACTCCCTTCATAGAAGAAAACCTCGCCCTTGGAAGCTGAAGGCATACGTCTTCAATAGAAGAGGTGATGCGCAATGAGAATTTATCTCCATCTTCAGAAGGGTATGTCAGTGTAGGTTAAGTAGCATGTTGCCGCTTGAAACCTCAGAAGTCTCAGTGGCGGCTCATGGCTGTAAAGTATGGTGAAGAGCTATTTATAGATGCTGATTCCCATAGGGAACATGAAATATTTGTCCTGAAGGAGTAAATTTATAATACCAATATAATGGTCCATTATTGGACATTATCAATTTTCCAGCTAACTCATTCTTGGTTGCCTGCGTTTTGCCCTCATGTGCTAAGTTGGGCTCATCAGTTGGTCCTTAGCACACCTACCAAGACGCAAGGCTAGTGCATACCATGGAGGCATGCGAGAATGTTTTCATTCCCCACCCTGAAGGGGCGGGGCGGGCCACCTGAAGGGTTACGCCCTCCCTCTGGCCGTGAGCTTGGGCGAGTTGAGGAGATTTAATAGAAGAAGGAGAGGGGAAAGAAGATGTGTGATTAAGGAGTGGGGAGGCCAGGCGTCTTTCTTTTTTAAATGTTTTTAAATTTTTTAAAACAAAAGAGAGATGAAGCTTTATTAAGCAGCGATACAATGCAAAATGTTATACAGTTATGTTATATGACGATGTGATGGAAAAAATGGAGGGCTAGGAGGTGGTAAAAGGAGGAGAAGTTGACAAGGGAAGTGAGTAGAAGATGGAAAAGGTCCGGGTTGGGTAAGGGAGGCATAAAGTGGTTTGGAGATGGTGGAGCGGTGAAATGAGGACGAGGAGATTGGGGAGATGGGACGGGCCGGGGATGACTGGGTAGTGTGTGATTACGGTGCGATGGAAGTGGAGAAGAATGAGAGGGTTCAACCGTATGATAGCGGCCATAGATGTGGATGCCCTGGTCTATAAGGTGTTGGACGTCAGTGTGTGTCGGCAGCTGGAGTCTCACCAGAAATGTAGGACCGTTGGAGTTATAGATGCGGGATGCTCTCTTGACAGGTACTCCGGCCTGGCGAAGGTCACGGGTTTTGGCAGCAGGCGCTACGTTGGGGTCCATACTGCGCAGAACACAGCTGTAAGTTGAGGTATGATCAGCTGGCGGTGGTGGCGGAGATGAACGTGCCGCATTGTCAGGAGGTTCGGTGGAAGTTCCCTCGTTAGACGGTGGTTGAGACGTTTCCTGGCGACGTGTCTGCTCAGGGTTGGGAGGGAGAAGAAGAGAGATCAGGAGAGGAGAAGAATGGGACAAGGTGGTAGTAGTAATAGAAGTCATGGGAGAAAGTTGCGTAGAAGTAGTGGTGATAGTGGGAGTAGTCGTAGTAGGGACAGGTACGGTAGGCAAAATGTTGGGAGAAATAGGAACAGAGATGGGAGTAGTTGCAATGGTGTTAGGTGTGCAACAAGAAGATGATGGAAGATGGTGTATACGATGGAGGCGGGCGAGCAGCAGGCAGTACAGGTACTTGAGCGTTTGTGTGTGCTGGTATAGATGATACACGATGACGTCTGCGCTGGATAACCACACCGGTAGCTCGGACGGAATGGGTGGTACTGGCAGAATGGAAATGAATAAGAATCTCCGGTGCAGGAACTGAGCCATAATAGAGGCGAGTGACACTGAAGACACCGAGCGGGCGAAGTTCATTAGCGATGTCTTCAACCGATAGAGATGGATCAACATCACTTACGAGGAGAGTAGACATGGCTGGCTGGGGAAGGCCGTCAACCCAACTTGGGGACAGCCGATATGCTAATTGGCTCGGGAGAAGAACGAAGTATAGATGTGGCGTCCTCCGGCCGATCAAAAGTACGGGAAGAGACAAAAGAGCCATGAGTCCTCGTACAGAGATCTCCTCGTGTGTGTATGTATATATGCTCCTCCCCGTGGAGGCCACTGCATAGGCTACTTGAAGCCACCAGCAGTGCCAATGCACTATGAGAGACTATGTCTCACTTCCAAAAATTGATGCCTGCCTGGCCATCAGATGATATAGATGTTGATTCCCATAGGGAACATGAAATATTTGTCCTGAATGAGTAAATTTATAATACCAATATAATGGTCCGTTATTGGACATTATAAATTTTCCAGCTTACTCATTCTTGGTTGCCTGCGTTTCGCCCTCATGTGCTAAGTTGGGCTCATCAGTTGGTCCTTAGCACACCTACCATGCCGCAAGGCTAGTGCATACCGTGGAGGTGTGCGTGCGAAAAGTTTTCATTCCCCACCCTGAAGGGGTGGGGCGGGCTACCTGAAGGGTTACGCCCTCCCTCTGGCCGAGAGCTTGGGCGGGGAGGAGGAGATGTGTGGAAATTGGGAGTTGGGAAAAGGCGATGCGAAGAATGCTGGATGGAAAAGGAAAGGCTTCGTAGCTAAGGGGGCTTTGGTAATATGGTGAGTTTTTTATTGTTTCCATTAAATTAAAATACAGAGATGTAATATGAATGATACAGAACATAGATATAGCCTATGATTTATGAGAGTGGGCTGGGGAAAAGTTGTAAGGCGAAGGTATTGTAGAATGAGGAGAAGTTGGTGAGGGAAGTAAGAATAAAGTGGAGTAGATAAGGGGTTGGTGGAGCAGGGGAGGAATAGGGAGGCAGGCAGGGGTGGGACAGTAGGTGATCGAAGATGTGGACGAGGTGAGATAGGAGGAGGGTCCGGCCGGGGACGACTGCGAGGTGTGTTAGGACGGTGCAGGGGTCGTGGTGGAGAATACGAAGGTTCCACACGATTATGGTGACCATAGATGTGAATTCTGGAAGCGATGAGGTGCTGGACGGGGTCTGAAGTGGGTAGTTGAATCCGCACCAGGAAAGTAGGTCCGTCTGAGTTATAAATGCGGAATGCGCACTGTACAGAGATGTCTGCCTGGCGGAGGTCGTGGGCAAGAACGGCAGGCGCTATGCTGGGATCGATTCCTCGGATGACGCAGCTGTAGATAGATGGTGGTGAGTGCTGAGGTAGGCGTACCACGTTCTCCGGAGAAGCGGCGGTATGTCCCTCGGCAGATGGCTGCGTAGAAGGAGGGTGAGATGTTTGAGCAGCGCCATCTACAGTGTCACCAGCAATAGCCCGTCGACCTCTGTTACCACCATCTTCAACCGCACCTGCAGCAGCGGCCGACCGCCCATCGACATTAACTACACCCGTACTGTTCAGTTGCGTCGTTCGCGGCGTCGACCCCCTCATCTCACCAGCGGAAGTTCACTATCAACTTTGTCATCGAGGCATACCCATCTGGAGGGCGTTTCACATCTTTAACACCCATGGCCCCACCCATCTAATCCATCTCCAGCACCAGCGCAGCAGCAGTCGACCACCTCATCTCCCATGGTGTCGATCTCTACGGCCGTCGCCATACTGTTGAACCTTCCCGTTCCCTTCCCCACGCTCGAAATTCTCAATCCACATCTCATCGTCACACCCGGCTCGATCATCCTCCTTTTCACAGCACACAACACATCCGTCCACTTACCCCCTTTGTTCATATCTCATTCCCCCCACCTATACTAGACCATCTACGACAACTCACGACTTTCCTTTCCCACATCGCTTCTACACTGCACCAACTTATCCCCTCTCTCAACTTCCATCTCTGTACTCCTGTATAAATCCTCACTTTCTTTCATCTCCCCAGCCAAGCTAATTCCTAACATCTCCTTAACCAAGAGACCCTGATCACTTCTCCACCTAAAATCAATTCGCCTTACCCACCTTCTTCATTTCTCCCACCTCCCAGATCTTTTCACTTCTCTTGGCCCGAGAGATCACGTAACGATCTAGGGGGCCCGCCCCGCCCAAGAATGAAAACTTATCGACAGACAGACAGACCTCCACGGGGGCAGGGATCGCTTCTCGAGACAAAGCTCTCTCTTCCTCAATATTTTTGTTCGGCCGAGGTGCCCCATCATCTATATCTCCGCACCTCGCCGATTCGCAACATCATAGGCTGCCCCCACGTTGGTGGACGGCCGTACCCAGCTATGTATTCCTGTTTAGTCCATGATGTCGACCCAGCTCTCTCGCTCGAGGAGATTACTAATGAACTTCGCCAGCTCGGTGTCCTTACTGCCACCCTCCTCTATCCTGGTGCTGAACCTTCAATTGAAGTACTGCTTCATTTTGCCTCTGCCCATACCTGCACGTCTCTTCAAGATACTGGAGTGGTTTTTCATCGCCGTCTTCATCACGTGACCTCTACTCCAGCTTACATCAGCGCTCAAGACCCTACTTCGCCTATTGTACGATCGCCTCCACCCTATTATTCACCCCCTCTTCCTCCGTCTTCCTGTTTCACAACTACTACCATTCCTACCATCTCTGCTCCCGCCTCTCCCGCTTCTCTCGACATTTCGCTTACCGTACCTGTCTTTACCACCACAACTACCACCACCACCGCTACTTCTGCCCTGGTTTCTTCCAACCCTCCCATTACTACTACCACTACGTCCCATCCCTCTCCCCTCCTGACCTCTCTCCCTATCCCTCTAAACCCCGCTTCGTCAAGTCCCCAGCAAACATCTCAACTGCCATCTGTTGAGGGACCTTCCACTGCTCCTCCTGTGAATACGGAACGACCACCTTCGCCACCACTACCATCAGATCGCCCAAATACTTCCAGCTGTGTTCTTCGAGGGATGGACCCCAGCCTGGCATCTGACGACATCACCCGCGACCTTCGCCAGGCAGGTGTACCTGTAAGGAGAGCATCTCGAATATATAACATCGATGGTCCTACATTACTGGTGAGACTTCAATTGCCGACCGTTGCCGATGTCCAACGTCTCATCGATCAAGGAGTCCACCTCTACGGTCGTTATCATAGAGTGGAACCTTCTCATTCTCTTCTACAACAGTCGCACCGTAATTCCTCATCACGCAGTCGCCCCCAGCCTGTCCCACCTCCCCAATCCCCTCGTCCCTCTCTTCGCTTTTCATCTGCCTCAACCCGTCCCACCTACTGTGCACCTCTATTACCTCTCCCAGACATTCTTCGCCTTTTCCTCACTTCCCTCGTTAACTTCTCTTCATTTTACCACATCCTAGCCCTTCATCTACTCCCTACCACCTTTGTGTAAAGCACTGTTTCTCATCTCTTGTATTGTACTTTGTACCTCCGTACAATAAAGCTATGTATTAAAACAGAAAAAAAACACCTTAGGCATAGAAAAAATCCCTCTCCCATCTCCTTTTCACATCCTTTTACCCACCTCCTTCTTCCATCACATCTCCCCAACCCACCCACATCTCTTGGCCAGAGAGAGGGCGTAACCCTCTAGGTGGCCCGCCCCACCCCTTTAGGGTGGGGAATGAAAAGTTTCTCAGCCAGCCAGCCTCCAGGGCATCCGCAGAATCACATCCCGTCCCACCATTTTTGTGGCTGGGTGGCCCTCTCCTCTGTGGCAACTCAGTCGACCCAAGAATAATCTCTACAGCAGACGCCTCATTGGCTGTCGCCTCTTCACCATGTATGACCGCCCCGCGCATTACCGCCTCATCCTTGGTGTGGACGACGATCTTGATAATGATACGATTCTGGACGCGCTCCCAATCCATTCTTGTCTGCAGCTTGAGGATCGCACCACTGGACTGTCCACGCAGGTCGTAGTCGACTTCTTCGAGCCAGCCAATGCGATAGCCCATCAAACCAGCAGAGCACCCATCGCCGGACGACTCTATGATGTGATCCCTGTTTCTGAGTACGTTCTCCAGCAACTACGCTCCACCTCCGACGATGTTCCTAGTGTTCACTTATACCCACCTCGAACATCTCTGCCACCCACTACCTCTACTTCGTCCATAATCACCACTCCTACTACTACCTTTACCATTTCTGCCCATACTTCCTCCTCTCCTTATGTCCTTCCTACCACTTTTAGTCACCCTTCCCCTGTTATGTCAACGTCCACCAACTCCCTACCTACCACATTACGTCACCCCCAGCAACCCCCTGCCAATCATATGGCCGCCACTTCCACCCCTCATACAGTCTCCCAAGGACCAGCAAATGTCGTCACAGCCCCACTGCGGCGTCGGCCACCGAGTTGTGTCATCCATGGGATTGATCCTACGATCACCGATCAGGATTTCCTGAAGGAACTTCAATTGGCAGGCATCCCAGTTCGTCGCGCTATTCGTATTTTCAACGCTCATGGACCCACATTCATGCTCCGCCTACAACTTTCATCTGAAGCCGATGTCAAACATCTCATCAACACAGGCGTCAGTCTTCGCAGAAGAATCTACCGTGTGCAGCCCTCCAGCTCCCCCCCCCCCCCGTCTTGGCCGTTCCTCCTCTCCTACCACTCCTCCTAGCCCATCACCTGCTCCGCCACCCAGCCCACCCCCACAAGCCATCTTCCAACCTGCCCCCCAATCTAACTTCTTTCTACTGCCCCTCCCGATATTGGATCTTCTCCGAATACTTGCTACCTCCATCACCAATATAACCACTACCCTTTATTACCTTCTGTCCCAAAACTACTTTTCTCCTTCTTCCAACTTTACCCCCACCCCCTAATCACACCAGCTCAATATCTGTAACTAATTGTCACTTTCTGTAATATTAGTTCACTATATGTAAACACTCGTTACTTTCTGTAATTTGCGCGCCCGAGATATGTCAATAAAATTTCATCCCTGTCCTCTGATGTTTGTTGGAGTCCACTCATGCGGGGTGCTTTGTGGGTCCTCCCTGGGGCCTGGCTTGTTGTCGCGGTGTCCCTGCGCCAATCTACTATTTTTTGTCCTCTCATGGTATGTACAAGACATACCTCCTCTGTTTCTTCGGTTTTTCTCCAAGATCCTCCTCTCTCTATGGCCAAAGAGCTACTAGTATAGCTGTCAGCCCGCCCTCTCCTCGTCTGAGGGGAGGGAATGAAATCACCACTCTGATTGATTTGATTGCCTCCACGGTATGCACTAGCCTTGCGTCTTGGTAGGTGTGCTAAGGACCAACTGATGAGCCCAACTTAGCACATGAGGGTGAAATGCAGGCAACCAAGAATGAGTTAGCTGGAAAATTTATAATATCCAATAACGGACCATTATATTGGTATTATAAATTTACTCATTCAGGACAAATATTTCATGTTCCCTATGGGAATCAACATCTATATCATCTGATGGCCAGGCAGGCATCAATTTTTGGAAGTGAGACATAGTCTCTCATAGTGCATTGGCACTGCTGGTGGCTTCAAGTAGCCTATGCAGTGGCCTCCACGGTATGCACTAGCCTTGCGTCTTGGTAGGTGTGCTAAGGACCAACTGATGAGCCCAACTTAGCACATGAGGGCAAAACGCAGGCAACCAAGAAAGAGTTAGCTGGAAAATCTATAATGTCCAATAACGGACCATTATATAGAAGAGCTATTACCCATTTGGTTTCGAGCGACAGATTTAGGAACTTCTTTCTTTCTTAATCTGCTTACCCTCCAGGGTTGGTTTTTCCCTCAGACTCAGCAAGGGATTCCACCTCTACCGCCTCAAGGACAGTGTCCTAGAGCTTCAGACCCTGGGTCAGGGGATACAACTGGGCAGGATGACCAGTACCTCGCCCAGGCGGCCTCACCTGCTATGCTGAACAGGGGCTTTGGTGGGGGATGGGAAGATTGGAAGGGATAGACAAGGAAGAGGGAAGGAAGCAGCCATGGCCTTAAGTTAGGTACCATCCCGGCATTTGCCTGGAGGAGAAGTGGGAAACCACAGAAAACCACTTCCAGGATGGCTGAGGTGGGAATCGAGCCCACCTCTACTCAGTTGATCTCCCGAGGCTGAGTCGACCCCGTTCCAGCCCTCGTACCACTTTTCAAATTTTCTGGCAGAGCCGGGAAACGAACCCGGTCCTCCGGGGTGGCAGTTAATGACACTAACCACTACACCATAGAGGAGGACAAGATTTAGGAACTACATGTTGTTTTTGGTTGTTTTGTACTCGTACCTGTGACTGTAGGAGGGTCCAGCACGTGACCACGATTTATTGAATTTAATGTTTCGTCATGACCATGAAAAGCTAGTTCTTGCTTACTTAAATAGGGCACTGCGTCAATTACCAACTGAAGGAAAAGCCTATTTAAATGTACTTTTTCACTGAACTGTACAATTACAATATACAGTCTGGCATTTTCCTTCAGGACATCAGAGATCGTATTTTGGTTTGTTTCCAATGTCTTGAAATCTAGCTGCCGTATTGTCTGTTCTGCAGAGTCTGAGTGCTTATGTAAAGAATGTGTTATATTCAAAAGGGCTGAAAATCCTTCTTTATTCCAAACATACCGAGCTCGATAGCTGCAGTCGCTTAAGTGCGGCCGGTATCCAGTATTCGGGAGATAGTAGGTTCGAACCCCACTGTCGCCAGCCCTGAAGATGGTTTTCCGTGGTTTCCCATTTTCACACCAGGCAAATGCTGGGGCTGTACCTTAATTAAGGCCACGGCCGCTTCCTTCCCACTCCTAGGCCTTCCCTGTCCAACCGTCGCCATAAGACTTATCTGTGTCGGTGCGACGTAAAGCAAGTAGCAAAAAAAAAAATTATTCCAAACATTATTTTTATTGATAAAAGGCAAGCAGGCCCAACAAAACAACTTCTGTAGAGCTGGAGAGGAGCACAACCATGGAAATTCCTTAAACCACAATCATTTGAAACTAAGATTGTAAGATTTACCGGAATGTTTCACTTCTTTTGTAGCACAAATTTGCAGTGATTCAGTAGGGCGATCAAAACGTAGAACTTCATTCTGATCTTCGTTTCTCCAATGTGAAAATGGTGTTTATAATAAAATGCACACTATGTCATAAATAGGATACATATTTAAATAAAACAGCACAACCACGATGTGTAAGTACTCGTACTTCACACAGGATGACGCAGGGAAGACGAAACATTCCGCTCTTCCGATAACTTCACTAGCACATTCTGCTATGTGGAAAGTACGCGGGTGACATCACGGTTGTCATGACAACCGCCAAGGCCAAACACTAGGAGGGAGCACTTGGGAGGTAGAGGCAGCTGTGGAATCTCTCGTCTTCACTTAGTCCCATGCGCCGTACTGTGGCCGACAGCCGGCGCTTTCGTGAGTTTCCCTGTTTCTCATCAGGTGATGAGGTGCTCCAAACGCCGTACAATAAAACTTTTTCTTTCTGTAAAACCAACAAATGTCATAAGAAAAATGGTAAAAATAAGTGGTGAAGTGGCACTTCACCTACTTCACCTGAAAAGCCGCCCCTGAGAAGTCTACACTATGGTACTGTTACAGTGGAACCATAATGGTTACGACAGGCAAATTACTGAGCTGTGCCAGCTAATCAACGAATTTGCAGTGAGTATAGTCTATATTCAAGAAACCAATCTCAGACTAGGTCATCATACTGTCTCGAGACTTTTTAGACTAAGCTAGACAGAACAGGATTTTGCTAATTGGGCTTCCACTAGCGCTTGTATTTTTACTCTTTCTGACACCTACATTGAAGAGGCAATAGTGGTATGTGTTTCATTGCCTGCCATAACTACAGTTTGTAATGTTTATTTCTCACTAGGCCAGCCTCTAAATATCAATAATGTAATTGATCAGCTACCATGTCTTTTCCACTTATTGGGTGGTTTTAAAGCCCATCACACCAACCAAGTGGCTGTCCAGTACAGGTCACGTGGCTATGAGCTTGCATTTGGGAGATAGTGGGTTCAAACCCAACTGTCGTAGCCCTGATGATGATTTTCCGTGGTTTCCCCATTTTCACACCAGGCAAATGCTGAGGCTGTACTATGGCCATGGTCGCTTCCTTCTCACTCCTAGCCCGTTCCTATCCCATCATCGCCATAAAACCTATCTGTGTCAGTGCAACGTTAGGAAGATTGTAAAAAACAAAAATAATTTAACGTCCACCAACAACTGTGGAGCTCTGAGTTGGAACAGTTAATAAGAAAATTTGATGTATGCATTTTGAATATAGGGGAACGAATAACATAGTGCATGATGCATTCTCTCACATTGACGTTTGTACAGCTGAACGCTCATTCCCCTTCTTCGGTGGAATACATACGATGACCTCTGTGACAGTGACTGTTTCACTATTATTTTTACTTTATTGAAACAAAAATCCATTGAGGCTCCTTCCTACTGGATTTTTAAACGTGCCTATTGGCCAAAGTTCACAATACTAGCCAGATATAACTTATATCGTACAATTTATTCTTACTGCTGCTAAGGAGTTCAATCCATCTCTTTCTGGGACTCCTAGAAAAGAACTTATTCCTTGGTGGAAGGATGAAATTACAGCAGCTATGAAAAACATTGCGCTCATAAACCATATCGTAGGTAGCCTACTGTGGCCAACTTGGAACATTTCAAAAACTCTCTAACGCCCCGGTTCTGTTATTCGACAGAGTAAGAAAGCTTTATGGGAGAGATGTGAGTTGTCCATGACATAACATACATAGTCACCACAGGTGTGGACTAAACTTAAACATATTTCTGGAGTACAAGGACCATACTCGGTATCAGAAATTTCCATTGCAGGCAGTATCGTCACTGCTCCACCCATGGTTGCTAACCATCTAGTTGCATGTGTCTGTTTCCAGGAATTACCATCCTGATTTTCTGGCTGTGAGGAGGCAGAACGTAATCTTAGTTTTGCCACTCAAGCTCCAGAAGACTATAACATGCCCTTTACAGAGTGGGAACTCCTCAGTGCCTTGGCGCTTCGCAAGGACACGGCTCTCGGAGACCAGATAATGTCCCTAAACAGATGTTGAAACACCTCGAAGAGCATAGCCTCTTATATCTTCTTGGGGTGTTCAACCGAATCTGGACAGAAGGTGAGTTTCCGTGACAGTGACGAGAGATAATAGTAATTCCTCTCCTGAAGCCTGACAAAGATCCTAAGTATGCAGGGAGTTAAAATTATTTCTCTCACTAATGTCTGTGTAGACTATTTTAGGGGATGGTGAATCACAGATATGTGTGGTGTTTGGAGAAAAGAGGACTTTGTCTGAGTACCAGGGTGGTTTCCGAGCTGCCCACTCCACCACTGACCACTTGGTACACCTGGAGAGTTCTATCCGGGACACATTTCTCTGAAAATATCACTTGGTGACTGTTTTGTTTGATTTAGAAAAGGCCTACAACACCACATGGTGTTATGGCATCCTTTCAGTCATGCTAAATGGAAATTCCAAGGTAACTTGCCGGTTTTTATTGCAAATGTTTTGTCCCTCCGTCTATTCCTTGTCCAAGTAGGAAGGGCATATTTTCGATGTCATTCAGGGAAATGGAGTCCCACACAGATCATTTCTCAGTGTCGCTCTGTTTGCCATTGCCATAAACGGTATTGTCGCTGCTGCTGGTTCAGCAATAGTATTGTTGCTATATGTAAAAGATTTTGCTCTGCTTTATGCTCTCGAAGTATGGCAGTCGCAGAGCAACAAATACAGCATGGTATTAGGAGAGTGGAACAGTGGACCTTTGAACATGGCGTTTGGTTTACAACAGCAAAAGCCTCTGTTGTTCACTTCTGCCGGAAGTACACCCTTTGCCCCCTGCCCCTCCCCCCATCCTGAGCTTTATTAAGGCGGCATCGCTCTTAATGTAGTTGACACATACTGATACCTTGGGCTTCTTTTCAATTGTAAATTATCATGGGAGCCACACATGTGTCAGTTAAAAGTGAAATGCACTAAGAAACTGAATATTTTGAAGTTTCTTAGCAGCACAACATGGGGACAGACTGCACGGTGTTCCTACAATTTTATAGGACACATATTTTATCCAGGTTAGACTACAGCAGTGCAGGATATCAGTCAGCAAGGCAAGTGTCCTCGTGAAACTGAATAGAATCCACACAGCAGAGTTATGTTGGCAACGGGAGCATTCTGTACAAGCCCCATTGCTTGCTCGGCTGAATCTGATGCGCTGCCTTTACACCCGAGACGCCAACAAGTACTATTGTCCTATGCTACAGTTCTATGACATGCAACTTCACCCAAGCTATTCTTGAGTATTCAATAATGCAAACAGTCTGCTGTAGCGGTTATGTTGCCGCAGAAAAAAAGGACAAAGAATTTTTTGTTTTAAAAAAAGATACATATTTTTTAATTTCAATAAAATTCATATCATTTTAAGATTTTTAACCATACCTGGGTGACTGGAGTGGGACATTGATGATGATGATGATGATGATGATGATGATTTAAGTTTTCATAAAAGTATATATTTAGAAAGAAAAGTGTAACATAATATCGACAATCCTGTATAAAACAGTAGAAATTAATGAAGAAATATCTGCACCTAGCTAAAAATTGTTAGCCATATAATATTTTGCATTTTTAAATGCTATAAAAAATGTGCATTATTGCACAATCAATGCCATTCTTTTCAAAATAAAACAAGGAAACATCAACTACGCTAAAATCGCAACAGATATTTTCTCATTTTCATTTCCACAGGCCTTCTTATTTCATCTTTCAAATTTATTTGATCAGCAATTTTATGCTCAATTGCCAAAATGGCCTAACCATCAAAACAATTTTGTGTAGTAGTCGAACGTTAAAAAGTTCTTAAAATATTTTAAGTTATTAATGCTGCTATTGCCATTTGCTACAATTATTGGTATCATTAGGAATATTCTTAAAGCAATAGCAAGGTTTGGGGCAAAATTTAACTTTGTAATTAAGCTCGGTACATTGCTTAGTCTTTCTATTTTTGCCCAAATGCACAGACACTGCTGAAATTTCCTCTGCTAATTCTGCTTCATTTATGTCAACAGAATCACTGTCAGTTAAAATATATTCTGAATTCTTAGTATTTTAGTGGCATTACTTTGGACATAATACTTACATCATACATATTATATAAGAATTGAAAATAGGTATTACTATGATTACCAAGTTATTCCAATCTTAGCATCTGGTGCATTTAGTGCTCGATCGATTGTTCATCTCGTGCTTCGTTTGAGTAGTTTCTTTTTCTTCTTACGTGGTGTCATGTTATTATTGATCCAAAATTAGCCTCCATGTCAAATTCAGTAGCAAGTTCTTGTACATCAACAATAGCTCCATCGAAGAATGAATCCGATCTAAGATTCTTGAAATATATTTTGCAGTTTTGTACAAGATCAAGTGCAGAAGCTAGTTTAAAATCTCTTGTTTGGATCAAATTGCTTATTAGATTAATACAGTTTAGTATTTTATACCAAATAACTGAAAATGAACGCAAACACTTGTTTAAGACAATTTAATAAATCCCGAGGCCTTGTCTCTTATTATTATTTTTATTATTTGTTTACATTTTATGGCCTTCATTGGACTCTAGCCAACTTTATACAGAGAATTTTTCAGTTTCCTGTCAGCCCAGTACTACTTCATTCTCGTGGATGTTATCCTTCTTTGTTCATCGGAAATCACCCTTCCTATTGTCCGTTGATTCTGGTTTGTTTGTGAGTTTCCTGATTTTGTTGGTTTTGTTTCTTTGGTCTTCCACTGTAATTTTTAGTTCATTCATATCTTCCTTAATTTCTGTAAATCCACTTAATGTTGCACTTACTATTCCATAATTTTTCTTATTATTCTCCTGATGATCCTGTTCTTTGGTGTCCTAATAAAATGTCAAAAAAATGAAATGTGTTTCTTCCTGATTGTGCCCATTACTGGTTCTATTTCCTTGTAGGCTGTTTCATTGGAAAGCTACTCTCCAGTGTCCATCTTTCTGGTATTATTTATTGATGCATGTTCTAATGATTCTTCTCTCTATCTTGAGTATTTTGTCTATTTGTGCAGCGTTAGTTGTTTTGAAGATGGTTACACTTGGGTATGTTATTTCTGGTTGAGTGACTGTTCTGTAGTGTTCTAATTTTGTTGCTATTGATGCCCTTTTTGTTGTAGGTATTCTTGGTGACATATTGTGCTCTGGTCAATTTATTTATTCTGCTATGCCATGTTGGCATGTTATGATTTCTTTCAGATATTTAAATTTATCTACAATTTTATTTTCTTGAATTCCTATGGGAATTTTGTTTGAGTGGTGGGTCAGTTAACACGATTACTGTCTTTTCAAAAGATATTCCAAGTCAAATTTTCTGTACAAATTCCTGTAGTGATATAACTTTTCTAGCCTCCTGAATATTGTTGGACAAGAGAGTAAGGTCATCAGCAAATCCTAGGCAATTTAAACTTATGTTGTATTTGGGTCTTCCAATTTGGATGTTCATTGGTTTAATCTTGTACCATTCCCACATTATATATTCCAAGGCACAGTTGAACAGCAGTGGTGACAAACAATCTCCTTGTCTTAAACCTCTTGTTATGATGAATAGCTCAGAACTTGACTTTTGATTTTGTGTTGGTGAGTTCCATCAATCTGATTAATTTTCAATGGAGCCCAAAATTTCTTAAGGTTTGCAACATTGAAGGTCTATGGATACAGTCGTATGTTTTTTTAAAGTCAATGAAGGTTATTGCAAGAGGTTTGTTTTGTTCCTTGTAATATGCTGTGGCTAATTTTAAAGTAATGATTTGTTCTGCACAGCTTCTCCAAGGTTCTTTTTTCTTCTTGCTAGTTGCTGTACGTCGCATCGACACAGATAGGTCTTATGGCAACGATGGGACAGGAAAGGGCTAGGAGTGGGAAGTAAGCGGCTGTGGCCTTAATTAAGGTACAGCCCCAGCATTTGCCTGGTGTGAAAATGGGAAACCACAGAAAACCATCTTCAGGGCTGCCG
Source organism: Anabrus simplex (assembly GCF_040414725.1). Taxonomy (NCBI): domain Eukaryota; kingdom Metazoa; phylum Arthropoda; class Insecta; order Orthoptera; family Tettigoniidae; genus Anabrus; species Anabrus simplex. The sequence continues at coordinate 716,493,637 of NC_090266.1, forward strand.
ACAGTGGGGTTTGAACCCACTATCTCCCGAATACTGGATACTGGCCGCACTTAAGCTACTGCAGCTATTGAGCTCGGTCTCCAAGGTCTGAGGCCTCCTTGGTATTCACCTAATTCTTTCTTTAGTTCCTCTTTGATCCTCTTGTATACGATTCTGGAGAAACTCTTGTATCTGCAGTCTAAGAAAGAGATACGTCTGTAATTATGTGGATTGTTTTTATCTCCTTTTTTGTGGAGTGGGGGAATTATGGCTATGGTCCAATGTTCGGGGAACTTTTCTGTTATCCAGATTTTTGTTAGGACCATGCGTAAGGATGATCAAACTGTATCACTAGCATATTTGCACATTTCTGCAAAAACGTCTCTTATCAAATTGTTGATTTTTTGTTTTCGTAAATGCTTAGCAAGCCATCGTATACATCTCCTGAATGAAATCGTAAAGGCTTTAAGGCCTCTATCCTAGTCTCCCATCTAGTGATACTTAATGGCTGCAGAGTTAAACCTTGAACATGTTTTAAAAGTATTGCTCATCGAAAAGTAGATGCCAAAAAAAACCATATAATTTTTGGATCATGTTGAAGAAATTAGCGGCTTCCAAGGATGCTTTTGCCATATCATTAACAAGTATCATGAGAGTGGGTACTACACAGAACGTAGAATGCTCGATAATTATATTGTTTAATTCAACATTGCACTCCCTATTTATCACCCCTCGCTTTGGACCCATTGTCAAATTTATTGATTGATACATATCTGATTACAAGAGTCATTTGCTCTATGATACTAATGTGAGGAGTAAAGTCTAAAACTTTGGGAAAAAATGTGGATTTTTAGATTTTGTCGATGATATGAGACTTCACACTTTGATGCAGCAGATCCATTATCTCGTTTTGTATATTTTCTCCAGAGATAGCGAGTTTAGTCTCCTTCTTCAAACCATCTATGGACGTGCTCTTCCATAGTGGAATACACTGACTGACAGAGCAAATGCAACACCAAGAAGGAGTGGTCAGAACTTTATGCCAATTGCAGGGTAGACTGACGTCACTGAGGTATGCTCATGATGTGAAATGCGCCGCTGTGCTGCGCACGTAGCGAACGATAAATGGGACACGGCGTTGGCGAATGGCCCACTTCGTACCGTGATTTCTCAGCCGACAGTCATTGTAGAATGTGTATAGCTAAGAATGCCAGGCCGCTGTCAACGGAGGCATTTCCAGCAGACAGACGACTTTACGAGGGGTATGGTGATCGGGCTGAGAAGGGCAGGTTGGTCGCTTCGTCAAATCGCAGCCGATACCCATAGGGATGTGTCCACGGTGCAGCGCCTGTGGCGAAGATGGTTGGCGCAGGGACATGTGGCACGTGGCACGTGCGAGGGGTCCAAGCGCAGCCCGAGTGACGTCAGCACGCGAGGATCGGCGCATCCGCCGCCAAGCGGTGGCAGCCCCGCACGCCACGTCAACCGCCATTCTTCAGCATGTGCAAGACACCCTGGCTGTTCCAATATCGACCAGAACAATTTCCCGTCGATTGGTTGAAGGAGGCCTGCACTCCCGGCGTCCGCTCAGAAGACTACCATTGACTCCACAGCATAGACGTGCACGCCTGGCATGGTGCCGGGCTAGAGCGACTTGGATGAGGGAATGGCGGAACGTCGTGTTCTCCGATAAGTCATGCTTCTGTTCTGTCAGTGATAGTCACCGCAGACGAGTGTGGCGTCGGCGTGGAGAAAGGTCAAATCCGGCAGTAACTGTGGAGCGCCCTACCGCTAGACAACGCGGCATCATGGTTTGGGGCGCTATTGCGTATGATTCCACGTCACCTCTAGTGCGTATTCAAGGCACGTTAAATGCCCACCACTACGTGCAGCATGTGCTGCGGCCGGTGGCACTCCCGTACCTTCAGGGGCTGCTCAATGCTCTGTTTCAGCAGGATAATGCCCGCCCACACATTGCTCGCATCTCCCAACAGGCTCTACGAGGTGTACAGATGCTTCCGTGGCCAGCGTACTGTCCGGATCTCTCACCAATCGAACACGTGTGGGATCTCATTGGACGCCGTTTGCAAACTCTGCCCCAGCCTCATACGGACGACCAACTGTGGCAAATGGTTGACAGAGAATGGAGAACCATCCCTCAGGACACCATCCGCACTCTTATTGACTCTGTACCTAGACGTGTTTCTGCGTGCATCGCCGCTCGCGGTGGTCCTACATCCTACTGAGTCGATGCCGTGCGCATTGTGTAACCTGCATATCGGTTTGAAATAAACATCAATTATTCTTCCGTGCTGACTCTGTGTTTTCCCCAACTTTCATCCCTTTCGAACCACTCCTCCTTGGTGTTGCATTTGCTCTGTCAGTCAGTGTAAAATTCAGATAACAACTCAAGTATTTTTAAGAAATTACCGTTATTATCCTCAACTTGTCGCTTCAATCAATCATTAATGATCTGCATTTAGGGCAGTCACCCAGGTGGCAGATTCCCTATCTGTTGCTTTCCTAGCCTTATCCGAAATGATTTCAAAGAAATTGGAAATTTATTGATCATCTCCCTTGGTAAGTTATTCCAATCCCTAACTCCCCTTCCTATAAATGAATATTTGCCCCAGTTTGTCCTCTTGAATTCCAACTTTATCTTCATATTGTGATCTTTCCTACTTTTATAGACGCCATTCAAACCTATTCGTCTACTAATGTCATTCCACGCCATCTCTCCGCTGACAGCTCGGAACATACCACTTAGTCGAGCAGCTCTTCTTCTTTCTCTCAATTCTTCCCAACCCAAACATTGCAACATTTTTGTAACGCTACTCTTTTGTCGGAAATCACCCAGAACAAATCGAGCTGCTTTTCTTTGGATTTTTTCCAGTTCTTGAATCAGGTAATCCTGGTGAGGGTCCCATACACTGGAACCATACTCTAGTTGGGGTCTTACCAGAGACTTATATGCACTCTCCTTTACATCCTTACTACAACCCCTAAACACCCTCATAACCATGTGCAGAGATCGGTACCCTTTATTTACAATCCCATTTATGTGATTACTCCAGTGAAGATCTTTCCTTATATTAACACCTAGATACTTACAATGATCCCCAAAAGGATCTTTCACCCCATCAACGCAGTAATTAAAACTGAGAGGACTTTTCCTATTTGTGAAACTCACAACCTGACTTTTAGCCCCGTTTATCAACATACCATTGCCTGCTGTCCATCTCACAATATTTTCGAGGTCACGTTGCAGTTGCTGACAATCTTGTAACTTATTTATCACTCTATAGAGAATAACATCATCCGCAAAAAGCCTTACCTCCGATTCCACTCCTTTACTCATATCATTTATATATATAAGAAAACATAAAGGTCCGATAACACTGCCCTGAGGAACTCCCCTCTCAACTATTACAGGGTCAGACAAAGCTTCACCTACTCTAACTCTCTGAGATCTATTTTCTAGAAATATAGCAACCCATTCAGTCACTCTTTTGTCTAGTCCAATTGCACTCATTTTTGCCAGTAGTCTCCCATGATCCACCCTATCAAATGCTTTAGACATGTCAGTCGCGATACAGTCCATTTGACCTCCAGAATCCAAGATATCTGCTATATCTTGCTGGAATCCTACAAGTTGAGCTTCAGTGGAATAACCTTTCCTAAAACCGAATTGCCTTCTATCGAACCAGTTATTAATTTCACAAACATGTCTAATATAATCAGAAAGAATGCCTTCCCAAAGCTTACATACAATGCATGTCAAACTTACTGGCCTGTAATTTTCAGTTTTATGTCTATCACCCTTTCCTTTATACACAGGAGCTACTATAGCAACTCTCCATTCATCTGGTATAGCTCCTCCGACCAAACAATAATCAAATAAGTACTTCAGATATGGTACTATATCCCAACCTATTGTCTTTAGTATATCCCCAGAAATCTGATCAATTCCAGCCGCTTTTCTAGTTTTCAACTTTTGTATCTTATTGTAAATGTCATTGTTATCATATGTAAATTTTATTACTTCTTTGGCCTTAGTCTCTTCCTCTATCTCGACATTATCCTTGTAACCAACAATCTTTACATACTGCTGACTGAATACTTCTGCCTTTTGAAGATCCTCACATACACACTCCCCTTGTTCATTAATTATTCCTGGAATGTCCTTCTTGGAACCTGTTTCTGCCTTAAAATACCTATACATACCCTTCCATTTTTCACTAAAATTTGTATGACTGCCAATTATGCTTGCCATCATGTTATCCTTAGCTGCCTTCTTTGCTAGATTCAATTTTCTAGTAAGTTCCTTCAATTTCTCCTTACTTCCACAGCCATTTCTAACTCTATTTCTTTCCAGTCTGCACCTCCTTCTTAGTCTCTTTATTTCTCTATTATAATAAGGTGGGTCTTTACCATTCCTTACCACCCTTAAAGGTACAAACCTGTTTTCGCATTCCTCAACAATTTCTTTAAACCCATCCCAGAGTCTGTTTACATTTTTATTTACCGTTTTCCACCGATCATAGTTACTTTTTAGAAACTGCCTCATACCTGCTTTATCAGCCATATGGTACTGCCTAACAGTCCTACTTTTAAGACCTTCCTTTCTATCACATTTATTTTTAACTACCACAAAAACAGCTTCATGATCACTAATACCATCTATTACTTCAGTTTCCCTATAGAGCTCATCTGGTTTTATCAGCACCACATCCAAAATATTTTTCCCTCTGGTTGGTTCCATCACTTTCTGAATCAGCTGTCCTTCCCATATTAACTTATTTGCCATTTGTTGGTCATGCTTCCTGTCGTTCGCATTTCCTTCCCAATTGACATCTGGCAAATTCAGATCTCCCGCTACAATCACATTTCTTTCCATGTCATTTCCCACATAGCTGACGTACTTCAAAAAGCCAGACAACTTTTACCAAGCATTTTACTCCTTGCTACAATTCTTAGAAGCACTTTGTTCCAATAGTTTGTTTCAGCATGAATACCGTAATTCTTTGAGCAGCTGCATATATACACTCATGTTCATAAAAACCAGGAAACCAGGAAGCTTCTCATTCACAAATGAGATATTTTCAGAGAAATCCAACTGCTTCAGCAAGGAAAAGCAGCAGGGTGTGATCAAATTACTGGGGAGGTATTAAAGACATTGGGGTGCCTTATTTAAAAATTTTCTTTGACTATATCATATTTAATAGTATATTACCGAAGGAATGGAAGGAATCTATAATAATACCAATTTATAAAGGAAATGGTGATAAAAGGATACCGGTACCTGAGAACTACAGACCAGTCAGCCTGACTAGTATAGTATGTAAAATACTGGAGAGTTTATTAGCAAAATATATTACAGGGGTATATGAGGATAAAAATTGGTTCTTGAGGAGCCAGTATGGATTTACAAAGAAATATTCTTGTGAGACACAACTGGTGGGATTTCAGCAGGACATATCAGATAAGTTAGATTCAGGAGGCCAGTAGTATTGCATAGCCACAGAACTTTCCAAGGCATTTGACACAGTTGAACATTGATTATTATTAAAAAAAGTGGAGAGAGTAGGACTGGACATAAGGGTTATGTATTGGATAAGAAAATTTCTAAATTCAAGGATTCAAAAAGTCAAAGTAGGAAATTATGTATTACAGGAAGAGAAAGTTTGAGAGGGAATTCCCCAGGGTAGTAAAATTGGCCCATTAATATTCTTAATATATGTAAATGATTTTGGGAACAATATAACATCAAAAATAAGATTGTATGTAGATGATATAATTGGTTATAGGAAAATAAATAACATAGAGGATTGTACAGATTTACAAAGGGACCTTGACAGTATCCAACAATGGGTTGAGGGGAATTATATGAAAATTAATGGAGGCAAATCAATTGTCACAACATTTACAAACCGGAGCTTAAAAACTGAATTTAAATATTTTTTGAATGAGGTAATTGTCCCAAAAGATGGCAAGTGCAAATACTTAGGTGTGAGATTTGAAATTAATTTGCACTGGAAGGATCGTGTTGATGACATTGTTGGGAAAGCACACAGATCGTTACATGTCATAATGAGGCTACTTAAAGAATGCAACAAAGAATTAAGAGAAAAAAAGCTACTTAAGTATGGTTCATCCATTATTGGAATATGCAGACAGTGTTTGGGATCCTCACTAGGAATAACTAATAAAAGAAATAGATAGTGTGCAGAGGAAAGCAACAAGATTTGAAATGGGAGATTTCAGGTGAAAAAATAGTGTACCAGAAATGTTACAGAAATTTGGGTGGGAAGCTTTAAGTAAGAGAAGGGAGGAAACCAGACTTATAAGTTTATATAGAGTCTATACAGGTGAAGAAGCGTGGGGAGATTTTTGCGAGAGGCTTCAGTTGGAAAATAATTATATCGATAGGGCTGATCAAAAGTATAAAATTAGATGGGATTTTAGGAAAAATGATTGGGGTAAATTTTCATTCATTGGGAAGGGCATGAAGGAGTGCAAGAGTTTACCTGGGGAAGTGTTTGGTCCTTTTCCAAAATCTGTACAGATATTCAAGAAAAGAATAAACAGTAGCAGAGGAAAGAAATGTTAGAGGGCATTCGACCTGTGTAGGTTATTATAATAAAGAATTTTTGTAAATAAATTAATTCCGTCCCATTGTCTGTGAAGACTGGACAGCTGAAGTAGGGGTGAAGTACTGTGGGGACTTTGAGGGCCATGTTACTGCTACGATAGTTGTGAAGGCCCTTCAGGAACTCTGAAAAGCAGTGGCAAGTGCGGCTGTGGTTAGGACACAGCAGGCTGTTATGCACGTTAGGTACCAAAATGTACATTTAAATCTTATAGCAATATTGTATAATATTTTTTGAAGTGATTCCACATACTGTATATGAGTTGATTATGTGTGTAAGTATAGAAGATATTATGAGTAGAATATTGTAAATAATTGTAAATTCACTTACTCCACTTCTGGGAGACGATGGGAGAGATTTTAATGAAATCGATATTGAACAACCACGGCTCCGTTGGCCACGACAGTTGTGCAGGTAGTATCGGTAATGTTCAGATAAGTGGACCATTATGGATGAAAAATATGACAGGGTAAACATATTTGGAGAAACGGCCGTATACTCCGCAGGATCAGGGTTAGATTCACCTATATAACTTATTTCGGGTGGCAGACGACAAACCAAAAAATTTAACGCTGGGCCCAACTCCGAAAGGATTTGTAAGAGAAATGAGTGTGTACATGGTCGACCACCGAGTTCATCCCGATCGACGACTCCGGACGACAGAGGAATTCCTGGCAGTTCAGTCACTCGTATGGTATCGGGCCTTTAAACATTGCTTTGACAATTACGAGGAGTTCACGAAGGCTTTTCGATGGTCCAGAACCATGTTGTTCCAAGTTCCATTGACTTCATTTTACAGTAGATGCGATTTCATTTTAGGTAAATCTATTCGTAAATTATTTATTACCATCGGATGACCTTGTGAGTTTATTAGGTTCCTATGTATTTATAAGATGTATTAATGAACAAACCATTCAAAACATTGGAAATTAATAGGCGACAGAGAGCTTGGGTGATGGACATGGAACAAAATGGCTTACAGAAATAGATTTATTTCAGACATGAAGGACATAGAATATTACATTTCTTATAATTTGAATTCATTTTAGCAAATAATTGCAATACACTGTCATTCTCAGATTCTGACATCATTGAAATACGTTTCACTTCAGAAAACAGGTCCATATCACTTTGTTTTCTAATGCGAAATGCTTTTAAAATAATTTAATGTCCTTTATATTTTTGCATCAATTGTACGGCTTGCAGTGCTAATTACTTTTGATTGTGGTAAACTTACAATATAATTAGACCTCGTCTTAATGTGCATTATTTTTCGCCATACGACCTATCCGTGCCGGTGCGACGTAAAGCCCCTAGAAAAAAATGTGCACTATTTTGTTAGCTTCCTTAAAATCGCTATTTGTATTTTATTGAACTACTAACTTTTTCACATTGTATATGTTTTAATTTTGAGAACGGCACTTTGTTTAGATTTGACTTAAGAGCGTTGCTATTTGCATTACGTCGCACCGACACAGATAGGTCTTATGGTGACGATGGAACAGGAAAGGCCTAGGAATGGGAAGGAATCGGCCGTGGCCTTAATTAAGGTACAGCCCCAGCATTTGCCTGATGTGAAAATGGGAAAGCACGGAAAACCATTTTAAGTGCTGCCGATTGTGGGATTCGAACCCACTATCTCCCGGATGCAAGCTCACAGCTGCGCGCCCCTAACCGCACGGCCAACTCACCCGGTGACAAGAGCAACTGATCTAAAATCAAATATATGTTGGTACCATTTGTCTAACTTTGAATTTCTTATTTGACCTATAATTCAGAATAACCCTGAAAACAGACAGTGGACTATCGAGTTCCATATTTCTAATGTGTCGTTCTCCTCTTGAATGCGCAAGTGTCACGAGACAGAATTCAATGTTGATATCAATAAGGGATTGCTTAAGGAGGTGAGGGACGAAATTCACTTACTCCAGTTCGGCATCTTGAACAGTAACATGACCAGGTTCTTGGTATTTATGTTCTATAATGTTTATGATATGGTTACCACTTTCCATAAAAAAATTAAGGCAATGGACATGTGGGCACTTCTGTTCTGTGGAACACATGTGTCTGACCATAAAATTATTTTATTTATACTTGGTTTGTCTTTCAAAAGGTAACTCTGAGGTTTTTATTACTGTACTTGCGATATAATTTCATGATCTACCTGATCTGCCCTTATGCCACAATAAATAAATATCCTTGCCTATTAATAATAACATAGCTTGTTAGATTGTATACTGAGAACTTTGATTTATAGAAGAACACAGAAGTATTTGAATGCGGACAACTAAGTACTAGCTGAAGATCAAAACATGGCAGAATTGTTAGAATTATCCATATTAGAATTATCATTACTTTTTCCTCATAAGAAATGTTTTTCAAGCGTATGTTTTGCATATCTTAAGCCATCATCATTATTGCTTGTTTTGCCATAATACCCGGTTTGATATGCAGCATACTTTTGCGTATTTTAAGCCATCGACATTACTGCTTGTTTTGCTATCATTCCCTGCTTGATATGTACTGTAATATTTCGCGAATACTAATAAATATAATCATTAATAAAAATATATAAAACTTAGTAAACATAATTAACCGAAATGTCCGTAGTATGGGCGCCAGAGTTCACCAAAATGGATCCCTCGAATTTAGATAGAGCATGATAATTCTTTATATCCCAGGGCGTGTACATAATGCTGCGTACTGGTACATCTGCTACGGGCCTTACCTAACCTTCTGAAAACGACTAAATAGGTAGGAACTGCACATAGGTTCACTAATAACTCCACTGATTCTAAAATATCTAACTATATTCTCAATAAAATCCGTGCATGAGCACCTTATCAACACAACAAAATACACTTATAATATACAAACAAAAGATTGCTGGAATACTCCATATTTACAACAACAACAATGAAAACAGTGGGAAAACGAAAGCGAGAACTAAGCCACCATTTGCAGATAGTCCATTGAACAATGCACATATATGTAGATAAATACCCTTCACTGTCTCTGTATCAACACGACTTGCCGATTCTCATAATCGGCAGTTATAACATCACACAGAGACTGTACCTCGTAATACTGTGTTCACAGACTTAAACACTTGTTGTATAGATATATACATTTGAGCAACACACGCTTGTCGATCCTGAACATAAATTATGGAAAGTCTGAGATAGCTTTCACCAACACAAAATGCCAGGTCACCACAAGTCCTACAATACTTAATGCGTAAGCACTCCACAATTTGTCGATCAGTCACTTTCCACGAACATAACAAGACTACGTTCCACGAACGTTTGAAGTCCAGTCCATTGTATTGCAACCGTGTCACTACCGTACCGTATATCCAGTTTCACTCCCGTGTGTTAGCACTACTTCATTCCCGTACCGTGTGTGGTCTCCTTCCTTCTCGTACAGTGTGTCTGGTTGTAGTTTTTTCCGCTGTCATGTCGAAGTATATAAAGACCTCAGCATTCCCCTTCCTCTCACATGATACGCCTAGATTGATCCTTGCCAGCCAGTCATGAGTGATCCTCTTGTCAAGACCACGCCGTGAACTCATTCTGGGCCCCAAGAGACTCATGCAAAGTTTCCAAGTTCCAATATAGCAATGTTTTCCCACTCGTTGTTCAAAACAAATTACTCATACTACATATATGGAGATCTCCCAGCTTACAAATATAAATGACAAAATATACAAATAAAGTATTAATAATAATAATAATAATAATAATAATAATAATAATAATAATAATAATAATAATAATAATAATAATCGAATACTGACAATAACATCTCTCACTTCTACATATAGTGCGAGGGTGTGATATGTGAACTATCACAGTATCACACATTTCATAACAAGTAAAGGAATCATAACATAAGGTTAACCACAGTATACTGTTAAGCGATATGAGTCAGACGTTACGTTGGTACTGTGATTCTTGGACACGGAACAATACGGTCCGGAAATTAATAGGAAATACAGACATGGAACAAAACGGTTCTGTTGATATCGGATCTCCCCCATCCCTGTCATTCAAAGCATAGCTCTGGATATGGAACATTCGCTGAGTTTCATAGCTAATATTTAATAGAAATGGACTTACAACTGTATGGTTCATGACCATCGATTTCTGCAGAAATATTAAGGGAACGAAACCCCACCGAACCTAAGTCTTGAGTTGTATTCGAGTAGATACGTAATTAGTACACCAACCAAATACGCTGATCATGTCACTTCGCAGCTATTAAGGGGAGTCAAGACGAAAATTTTGAACTTCTACAATTTTCCACAGATCAAAACCACATTTAAAACACAAACACGTATTATTAAGCTATAGCCCCACGCAAAACGTAGAGTTGAATAGTTTATAGGCTGCAAAGTTACTGACAAATAATATTATTGTTATATGTTGCATGGAAAATGCTCCTTGTGGCAGAGTTTACGTGTTTTCGGCTAGAATTTTGCAGTTTTCAAAAATACTCATATAACTCCAACCTCTCTTCTGCGGACACCATCGATTCCGTTAAAAAATGTCAGTTACGAGAGGTGTCCGCTAAAACAAGGTTGTAAAATTAATCGAACATTTTAACGGCAAAGAACATCCGTCTTAAACATAAGCATACACCTTTATTTTGATTATTCTAATGTCTAATTAAATATTTGCATGGGAGGGCAAAGAACATCCGTCTTAAACATAAGCATACACCTTTATTTTGATTATTCTAATGTCTAATTAAATCTTTGCATGGGAGACATTACAAGTGATTTTACTGCCTTTACATTCATTGCAGCTTCGGAAAGTATTCATTCAGCTAGGTGTACAACTTTAGCACATTTCTCTTTACTGCAGTATTCTCAAAAAGGAAATAACGGCGCAGCGTAACACACAAATTCTGTATTCAATTAACCTCAACTTTCAAGTTATTTGCAATTTCTCACAATTTTCCTAATAACATTGTCCCACTCACGACAGTTTATTTGCTCGAACACATTTGAACCACTCAAATACTGCAATGTTCACTCCCGCGAAAACTTATTCCCACTTTCGTTTAATTCCTCGGTTCCTATTTTCCTCCCAATCACTTAAAGTGCCATTTTTATTCTTCAAAATTGTGTTTTCACCCAGTTTAATTGTTCTGCACTACGTTTTTTCTTGTCTCGACATCTAAACATGCTCTTCCTACCTAGTCATCCTTAATGGGTGATTGAAATGCTAGCACATGAAAGTTTAACTGACAATCTGAGTTATGAATTGAAAGATGCAAGATATGATTGTATTTTCTCTCACAATTTGCTTTACGTCGCACCGGCACATTTAGGTTTTATGGCGATGATGATATAGGAAAGGGCTAGGAATGGGAAGGAAGCAGCCGTAGCCTTAATTAAAGTACAGCCCGAGCATTTGCCTAGTGTGAAGATTGAAAATCATGGAAAACTATCTTCAGGGCTGCTGACAGTGAGGTTCGAACCCACTATCTCCCGAAAGCAAGCTCATAGCTGCGCGATGCTGGAAAATCCCTTAGTAACTTGGGAGTAAGCTGTCACTGATAGCCTTCCCCGGCAACTAGAATTCTCAGATTATGAACTAATTACAGTACAAGATGACCCTAAAGTAAGCTTTGGAAGTAGTCCTGTATAGAACAATTAACTTCACGGCTAGTTCATCATTCCTATATACGTTATATCGCTATTCTGTATGGACTCGAAATAGTACAAATATTTAAAAAGAATTCCCGTATGTCTGCAGAATAATATTAAGAGAAACAATGACGTAGCTTTGTATAAAGAAAGTGTCCTGGAACGCGAGAAGTGTCACTTTAAGACAGGTGGACGAGACTAATGGCGATGTCCGCTGTACGGAATTCGAGGTGCCCACTTTAATGAGGCATATTTAATATGTGTCGTATGTAAAATAAAATCGGATCCGTGGATAAGTGGCCGTATGGGAAGGTGTCCGTTAGGGCAGGTTCGACTGCATTTAAAAACAACTCCGGGTTTTACAGTCAGGTATAAAGTATTGTTACGTGCTCAAACGAATGTCAGCTTTGTCACAGCCTCTCCGGTATTATCCGAAAGGGGGTGACTAAGCCAGCTCGGGGAACCTCCCAACCCGCCCGAGGACAAGCCGCGGCCCTTCCAGTATCGTTCCCTTCATCAAGATTCCTCACGCGATTTCCGGAAGATACGACGGGAAAGTTCAATCTCCAGCTGAATCCTGAATGTTCTAGTGGCTCAACATCGAGATTTAAATACAAGGCCAATGCGAGCTGTGATTGTTTTGGTGTCGGAGGATCCAGTGAGTAGGAGGGCTGGAGATGGTGGAACGGAAGACTGTGTACTAAGAGTACTGTGTGTGTGTTTGTTTGTGTGTATTACTGTGGACTGAATGCCACCGTGAGTCAGCGAGGGAAGCCGCTATGGTTAGTGTGAGGGTAAATGGACCTGTGTTAATATTCGCCGTTGTGAGTATCATCCCGCTATCTAAAACTGTTCAACTGTTGCTGTTCGATTGTTCACTGCATGTGACTGTGTTAATTACTGGACCATCTCTGGAGTCGAATCCACGAACAGTCATCGTTTGTTGAGTGGCCCGTAGCCCTGTGTCCAGATCCAGCTGTCTACACACAGTTGCTGTATGAGGTGACTGTACATAGGGAAGTGAAAATAAGGATTAACCGTATGCAGGTAAAGCGACGGTCCGGACCGCCTGCTGCGCTGTAAGGAAGAGGGACTTGTAAAAAGACAGCAATTAGTACGTGTGGCCATTCATGGTTAATTAGAATTGTGTGTGTATGTGTGTGTCCATTTATTGGGTCATCCTGAGTAATGAAACGGACGGAGTTTTATTCTTAACAGTATTGTACATATAAATTTATTCAATTTTTCATTCAGTAGGCAATAATCTAGTTGTGTGCTACTTCAGGAGTAAACATAATTATGAATGTAATGTTCAACTAATAATAAAAATATAGAACGACTTTTATTTCCTGTATATATCCAAACATTCTCTTAATTTTTCAAGCGATTATGGTACGAACTCTGACGCAAGGAGCATTTTATCCATGGTTCAGAGCTGAAAAGGTTTTAAGGTAGATAAAAACAGTTGAAAATTTTAAGAAGCACACTTGCTTTTATAAAGCCCTGAAATATAAATTACTCCCTCAGATGTCTTTCTCCTCGTACGCATTTACTACACTGTAAACATATTCCAGTGGTATTGTGAAAATTGTAGTACGAAAGAATTTTGAAGTTAATTTTGTTTGACAGGTTGGGAAAGGGCGGTTTGGGTTTGTTCTATATATGTGAAACTTCTACCCTTTAAATCCGGCATTTAGAGCTTTAAAAACGGCTCTAGGAAAAACTGATAATGGAATTTTAAAGTAGAAAATCGGAGGCGTTTTAGGGTTAAAATTGAAAATTAGAGTTTTGGTCAAAATCGCACTATTTCAATCATGATTCCTCTTAAAGATGAGAGAACTCGACAGCCCACCGCCAAAATTAGAATTAGTTACGACTGGAGAGAAGCAGTTACCCATGGACGTGCAGAGAACACTGAGAGCCGCGAACGTGAAAACAGCAGTGGATACAGAAATTACCCTTCGGCAGTTGGACCAAACGTCAAACACGGGATTCTCGAGAGGGAGGCACACGAAGGCTGTCCATATGGTTGATCTGACGGTGGAAGGGAGTCCACCACGAAATAATAATCAGGGGAACAATACTAGAAATACCAGGGCCAAAGCGGAGAGCAGCGAGGAGTGTATCGGTAGTCAAATGGGAGACCGCTACGCTATAATGACCCAGCACGGCAATGTACATGAATGAACATGCAGATCGGTACAGATGGCTTCAATGAAACCAAGGGTACCGGTATTAATAGGGCGATTTTCCGAATCAGAATTGGGCGTACAACGGACGGGGCAACCGGAACGCACAATGCTCGACGCCAGGACCGAATTACTTCAGAAGTGATATGTGTGAGCGAAACCAATAATCTAATCTCGCAGATATATTGAGGAGTTGGAGAGAACACAGCAGGCGCACGTTATGTGGATGTACGATATTAAGCAGCAAGCAGCCACAGAAAGTTTTGAACGTGTGGAGAGCATCGAGCTGTAAGCTCACAAGGACGAAACTCGGGGTGATAGTTTGAACCCACAAGGCTCGGAGTTCAACACAGGCCAGCGCATCTAAGAAAACGCCAATTTTAGAATGGAGTAGAAGTGAAAGTAGTGATAGACCACCGTTGGACCAATATTGCTATAGAGACTTGGATTGTGCAGCCAGAAGACTTGATCGAGGACCCTCTCAAAATTGAATCTAAAATCAATTGAGAATTACAGTAGAGTCTCGCTCATCCGACCTTCGCTTATCCGACATTCCGTGTTATCCGACACTGTCAGACTTAATTTCAACTTTTGGTGGAGATTAAATTCAGGCACACCCGCTGTGGAGGGTGCGACCATGGGACAAGCACTGGCCTGAACGCTGGCGGTAGGAGTGGGTTTTTCTCAAGGACAGGTGCAGTGAGTCTTCAGTCATTGTAGTATTGGTTGGGTGCGGATGTTATAGTTTTCATATCCTCTGTGAGTAGGCGAGTAAATGGAAGAAAGTGACTGTTTCTCTGCAACACAAATTGAGTGCATTAAAGAGACTGGACAAAGGGGAAATTCTTCAAAATGTGGCTTCAGATTATGGTGCTGGACGTGTTACAGTGGGAGACTGGAAAAAACAGAGGGAAGAAATTGAAAAGTTGTGCTCTACCAGAGCAGAGAAAAACAATGAAAAAATGTCAGTACGAAAAAGTAAGTGAAGCACTATTTCTTTGGTATCTCAACACCGGGAAAAGGGCCTGCCAATATCTGGCACCATTCTGTAGGAAAAGGCTGTGTATTTCCAGAAGGTAGCTTAATATCTGTGGAGAAAAGTTTCTTTTCGTAAGACATCTGGAATGTTTTCGTTTAATACTGTAATTCAATAAGTAGAGCACCGTAAAACATGTCATTCCTGTTTGTTTCAGTTAATTTTCAAAGTTATTCTGTATTATCCGACATTTTCGGTGATCCGACGTACTCCAGGTCCCGTTTAGGTCGGATAATCGAGAC
The DNA here is from genome assembly GCF_040414725.1 of Anabrus simplex. Classification (NCBI taxonomy): domain Eukaryota; kingdom Metazoa; phylum Arthropoda; class Insecta; order Orthoptera; family Tettigoniidae; genus Anabrus; species Anabrus simplex. The sequence continues at coordinate 716,509,386 of NC_090266.1, forward strand.
TCTACTGTACCTGTTATCTACGTGATAATCAACAAGTTACATATCAGATGTTTGGTAGATACGGCGGTAACTGTGTGGATTGTGTTTCGTAATTGGAATCCAAGGTTCAACTCCCTATCATCCCAAATTCGAATAGCAAAATTAAGGAAACCATTCCAGATCGGACCACCAAATGCAAGAAAAACTTTCTTGGATATCGAAGTAGAGAATATTATAATGTCACACCCTTGTATCGTTTTGCTTAAAATAGAGTACTGTACTATCTAGTTACTGGGGCGAATTTCGTAAGGGATCATAGGTCTAATATCGACCAGGAGAAACACGAAATTAAATTTAAATTCTACGAAATCGAAAAATGAACGAGCCTGGTGATTTAGAGGGGGACAAGCATATTTAGTTGGCCGAAAAAGGAGTGAAATGAAATTTTTCCAAACTGGAATGAAGATAATGGCCTCATATTTTCAGAAGATAAGATAGTTGCGACGTTAGAAACAGAGCGGTTTAAGTAATTTTGATGAAATTTCGAGGTATAAAGTCACAGAAGCAAATATTTTCGAAGAGGCTAAGGAAAAATTACGAGGAGTTATCTTACGCTACCAGAAGGTCTTTGGATCAAAGCCAGGGAAGATCCCTATCGGGTATACACTGGAAGTGAAAATGAAACGGCGTATGGCTTTTAGTGCTGGGAATGTCCGAGGACAAGTTCGGCTTGCCAGATGCAGGTCTTTTTATTTGACTCCCGTAGGCCACCTGCGCTTCGTGATGAGGATGAAATTATGAAGACGATATATACACCCAGCCCCCGTGCCAGCAGAATTAACTAGTCAAGGTTAACATTCCCGACCCTTCAGAAAATTGAACCCGAGACCCGTTTGACCAAAGGCCAGCACGCTAACCATTTAGCCGTGGAGCCGGACGCACTAATAGTGAACAGGTAGGAACCGTTCCGTCAAAAGCACTATCCTATTCCGGAGAAGTATTATCCCAAGGTGCGGAGCATCATCAGGGAAATGGAAGACAATGGTCTTATTTCTAAAATCCCTACACCATTTTTAAATCCGTTGGTAATTTTTCAGAAAGCGAACGGATCAAGGAGGTTATGTCAAGAAGCCAGAGGCTTGTGGCCGAATACGACCATTAAAGAGATCTTGAGTTTTTGAAATTTGATGTATTTCTGTACAGTTGATCTAAATTCATTTTACCATCGGGTGGAGTTAGACATGTCTAAGGTTCCTACAGGCATCCCCCTTGACCAGCAGACGTACGTATTCAACAGTCTACCCTTCGGCTTTACGAACGCTTGTTCGGCCCTGATCTGAGGTCTGGATCTTAATTTAATTAAGGGGATTCAGGATTTTACTGCGCGCTATGTTGACGACATTTTTATAGTGACAGAGACATTTTCAGACCATTTACAGAAGGTTCATAAATTATTGTAAGATTTGGGTAGAAACAACTTCAATGTCAATTTAGAGAAATCTCACATCTGTCAGAGAAGTATCCCATTTCTGGGTTGAGTTATTGACGAACTTCGCGTGAGGCCTAAGTCAGTAAAACTTCGGGCAATCCAAACTTCCCAAAACCCACAAGAGTTAAGCACATTTGGTAGTTCCGAGGTTTATGCTACTTTTGCGCTGACCATTGTCCAGCCTACACTGAGACCGTAGCTCCGATGCAAGAGTTACTTAAGAGAAACAGTAGGTAGAAATGGAATGCGCCCTGCGATGAATTGTTTACGAGAACGACGGAACTGCTGGCCAACAGTGTGAAGCTGGGATACGCGGATTTCAACCGTAAGTTTGTTATACAGACAGATGAATCAAGCATTGGTATCGGAGTGGTATTATACAGGGAAATGCCCGTGTGGGGACATAAGAATATGTACTTAACTTTCATGAGCAGGAAATTGCTGACTCATGAGATTACGTACACGAAAACCATTGTTTCAGCTCTGAGCCACTGGAGGAAGTGTGTTTATGACATTCCGATAACAATTCGAATGGATCAAAAGACGGACATTTGTACTCGAAACGGCCATGGCGAGTGAGCGAGTCAGCTGTTGGGCAATTTTTGTCCAAAAGTTCGACTTGATGCTCGAATATTGAGCTGGAAAGTTGTACGTTACTGTCGCTGTACCCAGTTGGAAACCGAATCCGGAGAACAGTACTATCCATAACCTTGAAGTGACCGATGAAGACCAGGATGTACTAGGACGACTCAGGACTATTGGAAATGAACTGAAGAAGTGGGACAAGACAGGAAAATTTACTGATTACCTTCGAAGGAGTTTACAACCTGATACTCCAGAATATCGAGACGCCTAGAAGCAGGCTGCTAACTACAATTATTTCTACGGAAAAATACATAAATTCGTCGTTGAGGACCACAGGACATTTCGGATCGTAGTCCGCTGATATTTCATATGAGGCTAATTTGGTTGGCACACCGTTCCAGGCTTTACTTAGTCCAGGCTGCGTAAGATGTTTTAACAAGTTCCCCATACCTGTGATATATACCGATTTGCTCTAGATTTCTACGGACCCCTACCCCGAGACCGGAGGGGAAATTTTATCCTGGTATGTGTCGGCATGTTTTCCAAATTTCTGATATTATGCCCTGTTCAGTGGGCTAACACCAAGGCAGTGATGAATCAGTTCAAAAACATAATTGTTCCAAGAATGGGCAGACCGGAGTTTGTACCTACCGACCACGGGTCGCAATTTACATCGGCTATGTTTAAGAGGGACATCGATGTTACAGATCAGGCATGCTCTATTCGCCATCCTGGGAGCAATCAGCCTTACGCATTATGCACGAAGCTGCGAATTTTTCCCGGATTTATTGACCCCGCCAATATCGGAAGTTTTTGGATCTGATTCCTGTCATTTTGACTTTGTCAATAGTGCCATTCAGGAATCAACGGGACAGATTCCCTCGGTAGTGCATTTCGATATATGCCCTAAGAGACCGTGGTACGACTTGTTTCCATTTCCCAGTGATCCAAGGCCCTCGCAGGAGTTGTGCATTCCAACAACATCGGAACACATGCCACAATTTTGAAAGTATACCACCCGACAGGACAGACCCTAGACCGATGTGAGAATGAGCCTGGAAGAAGATGGTGAAAATGAAGCAGACGATCCTACTGCAGAAAGTGGAGACAAAGCTGATAACGCAGTACAACAACTGCTCCTTGAAACCGGATGTATCCCGCCGAGCGAATAAAGTGGAAGTATAGGGGGTTCGTATTGCCAATGCGACCATCTTTTAACTCTACGGGAGGATTTTAAGAGAGTATACCTGCACGCACAAGCCGTCAATAGGAGGCTAATCGACGAGAATGAGGGTCTAAGGAGTAACGCTACCTGCTGGGAAAATTGAAGACGCAAGACAGGAAAAGATGGGAACATACTAGCCGAAAAGTCTCTCTGGGGAAAAGTTAATATCGAAAGAGCTCTGGTACTAACTTTACGACTACTGTACAGAACTTTCAATACGAAGGGAAGGATAAACATTCACGATATCTACAGAATTACAGATAATTACAGAGAATAAAAGTCCAAATCTTTTTTTGCTATTTGCTTTACGTCGCACCGACACCGATATATCTTACGGCGACGATGAGATAGGAAAGGTCTAGGAATGAGAAGGAAGCGGCCGTGGCCTTAATTAAGGTACAGCCCCAGCATTTGCCTGGTGTGAAAATGGGAAACCACTGAAAACCATCTTCAGGGCTGCCGACAGTGGGGTTCGAACCCATTATCTCCCGATTACTGGATAGTGGCTGCACTTAAGCGACTGCAGCTATCGTGCTTGGTAGTCCAAACTCTTGGGGGATAAATAAATTATGAATGTGATATCACGACATCTTAAATCAAGGAGGCCGTTGAGTTCGGTAAGAGAAAGTAGGTCAGCCACGCACAATGGATGTCTCGTGCATCGTTGTGAATATCCCCTTTCGTTTGCTGGGGCGTCAACCACACCAACTCACTGAGTTCGATATCCAGATAATTAGCCATCGGTTTTGGAGCACGCGGGGCTACAAAAATATCGGGATGGACGATAACCTGCGTAATTCGCCCTAATTTCTGGGCCTGTACAATGGAGCTCAAATTATGAATTTTTAGAATTTTGACACTCGCCGCCATATTGAAAGATTTAGACAAAATGGGGCCATTCTTCGCCTACGCGTCGGTGCGTGATCTAGCTTGAGGTAGAGACCTAATTTCGTCAGTTTGTGATTTAGCTCACGGGAGAGACATGTTCACCAGTATGCTGATCTTACTCCATTACACGATTTGTTTTAATCAGTTGTTTGATTTTAAACTTTGTAAGCAGTTAGACAATTTACCAATTTTAAGGTGTGCTTTTTGCTTTCTCGTGAAGGAGAATAAAGATAGTAATTTGTAGATTTGTAATCACGAACTGCAGAGGTGCGTAGAATCTCGAACAAGAATCGCTAAATTAGTGAAGGTTAAGGGCAAGCAAAGGCCCGTAAAGCGAGGTTGAAGTGGATTTTTGTGATCAGGGAGCGATAGTAATATTCTGGGATATCCTGAACGTCACCATAATGTATTCGTGTTGGTGCGCGGAGTGAAAAACTGTAATCGCAAAAGATCAACTAACGTGTGATTTTGGAACGGTGTATCCGACCAAGTTCATAGCGAACCTGAGACAGAGTAATGTGATATTTTAGAGAATAAGTAGCCTGAACACCTGCAGGCGAAGAGAGAAGACAACGCGGTGAACTATGGAGACCATATACTAGTTAAGAGAGGAGAAGGATCATCGCCAGCGACATGATGTGTAACTAAGCAGGCATGGCTGGGTCCTAACGGCCCAGAATTCATCATCCCAGTAGGTCTAGATAAGAAACCCAAAATGCAGTAATTAATATTCATGTAAGTGAGTAATGTTCTCTGTTGTAAATACAGTGTAAGTTATTAACTTTTATTTGGCATCTAGAATTTGAGTGGGACTGGGTTTTATAGATATGGTAGCGTAGAATTATGAGTGCCTTAATTAGGAAAAAATGTGAAAGTTAACGTTGTATAAAGTTATATATACCGGAAGGTTATGTGGGAGTGTGTGATAGAGGTTTATTTGGTGTTGTTTTATATGTGTCATCAGTATTCTGGGACTGCGGAGGTCTTTCTACTTCGAATCCAGGGTATGCTATAAAGTAGGGTTTCACTCGGAGCATCTGTATAAATTTGTAGCTCACCGCGAGTGTTTTGTAAATGTCAGGAATAAATGTATCTTTTAATGCAGAAGGTACTGATAGTCTTCAGCGGAATAGGATGTATTTTGGATCAGGAATTTTGGAGCGGTGTATCAAACCCAGTTCATAGCGAACCTGAGACAGAGTGATGTGATATTGTAGGGAGTAAGTTTCCTGAACAGAAAAGCCTCCGTGGCTCAGGAGGCAGCGCGCCGTCCTCTCACCGCTGGGTACCGGTCACGCCATGTGAGATTTGTGCTGGAGAAAGCGGAGGCGGGGCAGGTTTTTCTCTGGGTACTCCGGTTTCCCCTGTCATCTTTCATTCCAGCAACACTCTCCACTATCATTTCATTTCATCTGTCAGTCATTAATCATTGCCCCAGAGGAGTGCAACAGGCCTCGGCAGCCGGCACAATTCCTATCCTCGCCACAAGTTGGGGCTTTATTCATCCCATCCCTGGCCCAGCCATTGACTGGAAAATAGGTTGTAGGTTTTTCGAGTAGCCTGAACAGACGAAAGAGAATCTGGCGAGATCAATGACGAAATAATAATTCACTTATGAGTATATTGCGGCCAATGCTGATATTTTTGAAGCTGGGATGTGATGACCCGCAGCTGATAAAGTTAATGGAACGGCAAGAGGGAGCCTGTCAAAAGAATTACCTAGAAAGGAAAAGTCGATTTTTTCCCCATATCGCCAGCAAAAAGGGGTAGATTCAAGTAGAAAGCGCTAGGGGGTGCTCTGGCCACACACGCTTTCGTAATACGTATTTGTCCGGGAAGCTACGAATGGGCCTCTCCGAAACCAGCTGAGGGATGTTTGAAATGGACCCAATTAAGAAAGTAAAGTCTTCGTAAGACTCTACATTGTGAGGTCAGATGATGGAAAATTGTTATCCTTTAACTTCCCAGTGATCAGGCCAAAACTAGCAAACAACTTTTGCCCTGATATACTGCAGTTCGTACCCGTTCGCCTCTTCGGGTTGAGGCGGTGATTCTCCAGCACTATGTCCTTAATTCAAGGTTCTTCGGGATCAGTTGCGTTTCCTTACGTGTGTGTGTTTTTATTACCGTACCGTCAATCATTCATTGATCCTTGTTTCATGTTTAAATTCAGTGCTTTTTGGGGAGTGTGTATTCGTGTAATTTTCTCCATGTTTGTGTTCTTGGGATTTAACGATTAGGTTAAATGTCTCATTTAAATCTGTGTATAACTTTTTATATGCGTGGTTCTGACCCCGATTGCTGAGAGAGTTTACTTTAAAGGTGTGCGACTTATTCAACTAGAGGGATATTCTATATCACGTCTTTCATGCTAGACGACAGTGAAATAATAGATTGTCCAACAGATGCCTGATGCCTGAGCCGTGAAGCTCATTAGCGAATTTCAGTCATATGGTAATGTAACTCTTGTAATTAATACTGTATTTTTCTTTGAATGTTTGATTTGGCCTAAAAACCATGGAGCAACAGCCCCAAAGGGCCAGGGCCTACCAAGCGACCGCTGCTCAACCCGAATGCTTGCAGATTACGAGGTGTCATGTGGTCAGCACGTCAAATCCTCTCGGCCATTATTCTTAGGTTTATAGACCGGGGACGCCATCTCACCGTCTGGTAGCTCCTCAACTGTAATCACGTACGCTGAGTGAACCTCGAACCAGTCCTCAGATCCAGGTAAAAATCCCTGACCTGACCGTGAATCGAATCCAGGGCCTCCGGGTAAGAGACAGGCACGCTACACCTACACCGCAGGGCCGGCTTTGATTTGACCTAGATCAATAAATTAGTTTTGAACCTGATTTCCCTTTGTTCTCATACGTATATTTAGGATTATGCATCCTTAACCGTGCCCTTGACATGGTTCACTAGTTGATCAGATTTGCTCGAGGACTGTCGCGCCCTGATGGGCTGACCGGAGCGTAGTTACGGCAGGCAATTGTGTATGAAGATTAAGAATTATTATTGGCGAAAGGATTTCCCTTTAAAATGCATTTGATTAAGCGAATCAGCTGATTCTGGTGTTCTTCGCTTTGATATAGATGAAAGATATTGAATATTGTACTAGAGTTTGACTTCTATGTGAGGAAAAATGAAAGTCCACAGCATATTTCCAGTCATTCGACCAGGTCAGGAATGGAATGAATGAAGCCCCCATCTAGCGGCGAGGATAGGAATTGTGCCGGCTGCCAAAGCCTGTTGCACCTCTCTGGGGCAATGATAAATGACTGACAGATGAAATGAAATGTTAATGGAGAGTGTTGCTGAAATGAAAGATGACAGGGAAAACCGGAGTGCCCGGAGAAAAACCTATTCCGCCTCCGCGTTGTCCAGTACAAATCTCACATGGAGTGACCAGGATTTGAACCACGGTATCCAGCGGTGAAAGGCCACGGAGGCTGCTTCGATAGCAGGAAGTTGTGTAATATGATTGCTTTTTATATGTGTTAAAGTACCGTAGGTATATTTGATTGTGTTCCACAGATGATGATTGATTACAGTGTTTCAAAGAAGACTATTAACGTAAAAGAGAGGGAGATAATTAATTCAATGGAATAATGAACCGCTGCGTTACTTAAATACCAGAACACAATTTGCATTCGTAAACAACCGGACCTGTAGGTTGATTGAAAGGACGGCCTAGAGCGGTATTCTTTTTCTTTTTTTTTTGCTAGTGGGTTTACGTCGCACCGACACAGATAGGTCTTATGGCGACGATGGGATAGGAAAGGCCTAGGAATTGGAAGAAAGCTGCCGTGGCTTTAAGTGGGGTACGCCCCCAGCATTTGTCTGGTGTGAAAATGGGAAACCACGGAAAACCATCTTCAGAGCTGCCGACAGTAGGGGTTCGAACCTACTATCTCCCGAATACTGGATACTGGCCGCACTTAAGTGACTGCAGCTATCGAGCTCGGTAAGGAAATAATTAGGACTTGGTTCAGTTTTACGACTGGATGCCCTTCCTGACGCCAACGTTACATGGAGAGGTGTAATCATTATTACGTATTTCTGTGGTGGTGTTTTTGCTTTTTTTGCTGGTTGCTTTACGTCGCACCGACACAGATAGGTCTTATGGCGACGATGGGATAGGAAAGGCCTAGGAGTTGGAAGGAAGCGGCCGTGGCCTTAATTGAGGTACAGCCCCAGCATTTGCCTGGTGTGAAAATGGGAAACCACGGAAAACCATCTTCAGGGCTGCCGACAGTGGGGCTCGAACCCACGATATCCCGGATGCAAGCTCACAGCCGCGCGCCTCTACGTGCACGGCCAACTCGCCCGGTGTGGTGTTTTTGGTACTGTGGTGTGTTTTATGTAGATGAAGGGAAGTGTTCTGAGACGAACACAAACACTCAGTCCATAAACCAGAGAAGTTAACTACATCGGGCGAGTTGGCCGTGCGATTAGGGGCGCGCAGCTGTAAGCTTGCATTCGGGAGGTATTGGGCTCGAACCCCACTGCTGACAGCACTGAATATGGTTTTCTGTGGTTTCCCATTTTCACACCAGGCAAATGCTGGGATTATACCTTAATGATGTCACGGCCTCTTTCTTCCCGCTCCGAGAACTTTCTTATCCTATCTTCGCCATAAGACCTACCTGTATCGGTGCCATGAGAAGCCAGTGGTAAAAGAAATAACTACACACGATTAAAGTCCACGGCCTGGCCAGAAATCAAACCTAGGTCCCTCTCAACCGAAGACTAGTACGCTAACCATTCAGCCGAGGAGCCGGACATATTCTTTCCCAAGAAGTGTTCAATAACAATACCGAGAGACTCGGTCACTCGGTCCAGGTTGCGCAGTTGTGAACTTGTATTCGGGAGATATTGGGCTTGAATCCCACCATCGGCAGCGTCAAACATGTTCTCCGTGGTTTTTAATTTTCACACAAGGCAAATTATTTGGTTACCATAATATAAGCCGGCCTTGCGATGTAGAGGTAACATAACTTCGTCTTACCCCGGCCACGTCAAGGAATTTTACCTGGATCTGAGGGCTGGTTCAAATTCCACTGAGCCTACGTGATTACAATTGAGGCGCTATCTGACGGTGAGGTAGCTGGCCCGATCTACAAAGCCAGGAACAACAGCCGAGAGGTTTCATCGTGCCGACCACACGACACCTCGTAATCTGCTGGACTTAAGGCTGTGCAGGAATTGCTGGGTAGGCCATGGCCCTTCGGGGCTGTTGTGCCATCGTTTTTTGTTTTGTTTTTGTTTTGGTTTTGGTTGGTTTGGTACCTTAATTAAGGCCACGGCCGCTGCCTTCACAGTCTTAGCACTTTCCCATCCGTGGGTCACTGAAATCCTTCGACGTGTTAACGTGTGTTTTATAATAATAATAATAATAATAATAATAATAATAATAATAATAATAATAAAGAGAGATTTGGCTACGCAGTTCGGAACGTGTAGCTGTTAGCTTGCATTCGGGAGATCACTTCTCGCTCATACCTAATCCTGTCCTATCGCACCGTCCTCATAAGACCTCTTTGAGTCTGTGGGACGTAAAACTAATAAGTTAATAATAATAATAATATTAATAATAATAATAATAATAATAATAATAATAATAATGTCTCTGTGGTGTAGTGGTTAGTGTGATTAACTGCCACCCCCGGAGGCCCTGGTTTGATTCCCGGCTCTGCCACGAAATTTGAAATGTGGTACGAGGGCTGAAACAGGGTCCACTCAGCCTCGGGAGGTGAACTGAGTAGAGGGGCGTTCGATTCTCTCCTCAGCCATCCTCGAAGTGGTTTTCTGTGGTTTCCTACTTCTCCTCCAGGCAAATGCCGGTATAGTACCTAAGTTAAGGCTACGGCCGCTTCCTTCCCTCTTCCTTTTCTATCCCTTCCAATATTCCCATGCTCCCACAAGGCCCCTGTTCAACATAGCAGGTGAGGCATCCTGGGTGAGGCACTAGTCCTCCTCCCCAGTTGTGTCTTCACGACCCAAGTCTCACGCTCCAGGACACTGCCCTTGAGGCGGTAGAGGTGGGATCCCTCGCTGAATAAGATGGAAAAAACAACCCTGGAGGGTAAACGGATTAAGAAAGAACGATAATAACAATAATAATAATAATAATCATCATCATCATCTGTTTACCCTCCAGGTTCGGTTTTTCCCTCGGACTTAGCGAGGGATCCCACCTCTACCGCCTCAAGGGCAGTGTCCTGGAGCTTCAGACTCTTGGTCGGGGGATACAACTGGGGAGTATGACCAGTACCTCGCCCAGGCAGCCTCACCTGCTGTACTGAACAGGGGCCTTGTGGAGGGATGGGCAGATTGGAAGGGATAGGCAAGGAAGAGGGAAGGAAGCGGCCGTGGCCTTAAGTTAGGTACCATCCCGGCATTCGCCTGGAGGAGAAGTGGGAAACCACGGAAAACCACTTCCAGGATGGCTGAGGTGGGAATCGAATCCACCTCTACTCAGTTGACCTCCCGAGGCTGAGTGGGCCCCGTTCCAGCCCTCGTACCACTTTTCAAATTTCGTGGCAGAGCCGGGAATCGAACCCGGGCCTCCGGGGGTGGCAGCTAATCACACTAACCACTACACCACAGAGGCGGCTAATAATAATAACAATAGTAATAATAATAATAATAAAGTTGCCTCGATTAACAACGTGAATAAAGAATGAAAAGGTTAATTGAGAAAACGTGTCAAGGTCTTACCTGACGAATGTTTTAGTAGTCCACCATCTAAATCTGCCCTGGGTACGATCTTGACTTTAAGATCTGTGTAAGAATAATAATCCCTCAGAGTCGACTTGTGTAAAGAAAAAAATCTTGATATTTTAAGATGAGATTCTAAATTTTTTAAACTCGGAAAACGCTAGCCATATGTCGCATATCAGTAAAAGATAATTATGTTATTATCTGATTAAAGCTTAATGAACCTTCATTCCATTGCGACATCTTATCTCTACAAAGCTGGGCTCTTAGCGGTTGTGAAATTCAGTCAGTAGCCGAGGTGCCCGGACTGATTCCAAGGCTAGAGAATTCGGATAGTTCACACATCCAGTCTGTAATTCTGATATTCACTTGGGCCGTGCGGTTAGGGGAGCGCAGCTGTGAGCTTGCATCCGGGAAATACTGGGTTCGAACCCCACTGTCTGCAGCCCTGAAGTTGGTTTTCCGTGGTTTCCGATTTTCACACCAGGCAGATGCTGGGGCTGTACCTTAATTAAGGTCACGGCCGATTCCTTCCCACACCTAGGCTTTTCCTCTCCCATCATCGCCATAAGACCTATCTGTGTCAGTGCGACGTAAAGCAAAATTGAAAAAAAAAAAATTAAATTCACTTGATCACTAAGATCGGATTTTAAAAATAGAAAACGGCAAAAATGCAGTCTGCCATGTAATATATATTGTCAAAGTGAGAAATACAAATCAAAAATCTTCTTTAGGTTATCCTTGTTATTTCTGGGGTAGGTGGAGCTACAGAGGCTCATTTTGGGTTTGGCCGAAGGTTTATGGCCAGTTGCCTTTCCTGACGACACGTGATTTTCGAGGTGAAAATCTCTACGCAGGATCGACCGAGATTCGAACCTAAGTCTTCCGACTGGGAAGCGAGAGCATCTGAGCTAACCGTGTCCGTGAGATATAATAATAATAATAATAATAATAATAATAATAATAATAATAATAATAATAATAATAATACCGTGCCCAGTTAGCTTGCGCAGCGTTTCCAGTAAGAACTAAGTAACGGCAGGACAACCTCGGCAGAAACACTGGCGCTGGCGGGGAGGACCTCAACCTCGACACGGCGCGTCCCATTGCCTAATAGGGGACGCCCTATGGATATAAAGGACAGGTGTGAATAAGGCTCAGCCAAATAAACACCCGCGGATCAACTGAGACAAAAAGGAATGCATCCAACGCCCTCGACGGCGGAAGATGAAGTTTTCCAACGGCTGAGAGGATGGAAGAACTGGCTCCACGGCTCACAACCGTAGTTCTAACAACGGATGGAGCGGTCTGTTCCCAATCTTACAGTGAGGTAGCACTATGCATGATGGAAAAGCTTTCGGAAAGAACTAGGTACCCGGCAACGGAAATCCACCAACGCTTCAGGCGGCACACACAGTCCTTCGGATTCTGAGCAGCCTGTACCAGCATGCAAGATGGAGTCGGAGCCGTCTTCTAGCTAGACCAATGACGGACTAACGACAAACGTGACGTTGACTGTCACCAGAAGCCTACGAACTAAGAATTGTCACTATTTTGTAATTATCAATATAGATACTCTGATACGGACGGGGAAATTAAAACGGACTCTGGATGAGATGGTCAAATGGAATACCTTAATACTAACATTAAAGAGGCGCGTTTCAACGACATGAACACCTTCGATTCAGAGAAATACAGGATCTTCAAATAGAAACCTGGACGGAAAATCGGAAGAAATCAGCAGCAGCTTGGCACAGCGTTTTGTGTAAATATGCAAATAACTGATTCTGTAACGGACTTCATTCTAGCACTAATAATAATAATAATAATAATAATAATAATAATAATAATAATAATAATAATCGTATGGCCTCAGCTACCGTGTGCAGACATTTCAATTTGACGCCATCTGGCTGCCTGCTCGTCAATTTCGACGTTCCGTTTTACTCTAGGCCCACTAGATGGCAGGCAGAGTAAACCGGATCTCTCTTGGGCGTCTATGGCTGAGATTTAATTAATTTTCTCGGGTAAATACCAAATGTATCACCAGAGATCTTTTACATGCCGACATCGTACGACATGGAGTGTCGAGTGGACTTTTTTCCGCCCTTCAAAAATCCGACTACCTCTGCCGGGTTTGAACCCGATATCTTGGGATCCGGAGGCCGACACTCTACCACGGATCCACAGAGGCAGCTTATTGTAGTACTGAAATGTGAAAACAAGAGGTATACGCTGTTCAATGCACACGCCCCCATAAACGAAGACAAGCGAAGAAATCCTGAGAAAGTGAAAGCATTCTGGGACCAGTTCGAGAGCGAACGACAGAAAACTCCAAGCAACAATAATTCAACGCGTAAATCGGAAAAGAACGACAGTTTTGAAAAATAGTTGGCTTCTACTCGACTCATAACAGGACAAATACAAATGTCTAAAAGGCTTATTGAACTGTGTGAAACGTTTGACCTTAAACTCCTGTCTACTTACTTCAAGAGGCTTAAAAGGAAAACGAAAACGCGGGTTTTCTGCGAAAAGAACTCGCTGAATATCAGTTGGACTAAGTTGCCATCTGAGGACGAAGGACTAGACAAATTATGATTGTGAAGTTCGGAAAGGAGCCAACTTGGATTCGGATCACTTCTTGACATGCATAAAAATCAGTACTCTTCCATTAAACAAGAAAACACTGCGTCTAAATAGGGTCTTAAAAGTAAACCATGAAAACCTACAAGATAACAGGAACAAGTTTCAAAGGCTGTTGCGGGAAAGGAGAGTGGAGACCTGGGCGGATACCCAGAAAAATATGGCAAATGCAACCAAGGAAATTGCCCAGTTGCAATGTGCACGCAGACACCGATGCTGGCCCGAAGACTGCGACGAGGCAACTGGCAGAAAAGCAGAGGCTTATAAATCATGGTATGCGGAAAAGACGAATGACAAATTCGAAGCATACAAAGCGGTGCGCAAATTGGCGGCAACGACCCCCCGGCAAGGCAAACGAAACTAAATCACTGAGGAGATCCGAAACATTGAGACAGAATTTAAGAAGAATGATTTTATAACCTTCTACAGGACTCCCAAGAAGCACCTAAAAGGATATCAAGCATCAAGCTTGAGTTTTCGAAGGGAAGAAGGAAACTGGAAGTTAACAAGGTTGAAAAATGTGGGATCTTGGCCAGATACTTCGTGAAACTGCTATACTGTAAAGAACTCAAAGATAAATGGCCTAGGAAAAATCCGGAACTAAGGAACAATGATTCAGTCCCGTCACAAGAAATAGAATTTCGTTAAGTAATTGCGGAACCGAAGAATAAAAAAGCCACAGGTGAAGACTCATTTACAGCAGAGATGCTGAAAAGTGCTGGAGAAATCACAATTGAAAAGATTTGGAAATTTGACGTAATCACTTCTCTTATTCATCCTTTACACAGGAAAGGTGACAGAACGGATCTTAATAACTATCGCGGCATTACCATTGTTCCCGTAAAGTATAAGGCTCTATCCAATGTACGGCAGACGAGGCTGGTGGAGCAAATTGATCATCAGTTTGGAGAATATGAATCGGGTTTCAGGAAAGAAAACCATATGTGGAGAAGTTCAGCCTGAAAAGGATACTGGAAATCTACATCTCCAAAGATTTGGTAGTGGTCTTTCTAGACTTCAAAATAGTGTATGATTCGGTCGACAGAGGAGTGCTGTTCGACATACTGGTAAAATTCAGAGTAGATGACAAAACTACTGATATTATTAAGCAGACGTTAACGGACACCCGTTCAGAGGTAAAATTCATGGGGGAGATCTCGAAAATGTTAGAAAACAGGGGTCAGACAGGATGATGGGCTATCTCCGGTTCTCATCAACTGTGTTTCGGAGTTCATCATCCGCGAATGGGGAAAAAACTGGACAAGAAAGGACTGCTCAACCAAGTATACACTGGAGGATTAAAAAAAACGGTATGAAGATAAACTGGCTTACATTTGCAGATGACCTCGCAATCCTGGCTAGAAACATTGACACAACTGCAGAACAGATAAATACACTAAAGCAGGAAGAAGATAAGCAGGACTGCAAATTTCCTTTGAAAAACCAGTTACCAACATCAGAACATTCCCTCATCAACTGAAGGCAGAGCATGGTAAAATGGAAAGAGTTTACAGCTTTAAGTACCTCGGGAAAATCGTATTGTTGAAAATTAGCGAAAGAAAAGTCAACTACACCAGGCGGGAGAAGATGGCAGGACACTTGCTTTATACAAGGGAAAAGCCACCGTAATGCGAGCTAAACTAAGACACTACAACACAGTGATTAAGACAGTATATGTATGCTTCTAAATGCCTCCGAATGACAGGAATGTCAGGACTAAGACAAGCCGAGGAAGTTGAGAGAAACATCCTCCGCAAGATACTGGGTCCAAAAATCATGGATGGCTAGCACAGGTTACGAGGAAGGGGAGAACTATACCAGGAAAGCGAAATATTGATTGAGTCAATGAGGAAAAGAAAGACTCAATTTTTATGGACATCTGTTTAGAATGGATGAGAAGAGGCAAACAAAACAGTTTTTTTAACGCTTGACAGTAGACCTAAGTTTCCAACTAATGGTTTAGGAAGGTAAAAAAAGGATCTTGAGCAGTCTAGATGAAATCGAAAAGACATCCTAAACCGAACAAAGGCTTCCATGATGAACAGAAACCGAATAGGGGATGCACAGAGGAAAGAATGCAGGATGCCAAAGGAAGAATGCGGAGATTTTGGACTGCAAGGAAGGCTTCTAGTAATGTGTGATTGTTGCTTAATGTGGTCTCAAATGGCCGAAAACTAATTTAATAATAATGATAATCGTATAGCCTTGGTTACTGTGTGCAGGCATATTGATTTGCCGCCATTTAGGCTGCCTGTGTGTCAATTTCTACGTTCCTGCAGTCGCTTAAGTGCGGCCAGTATCCAGTATTCGGGAGATCGTGGGTTCGAGCCCCACTGTCGGCAGCCCTGAAGATGGTTTTCCGTGGTTTCCCATTTTCACACCAGGCAAATGCTGGGGCTGTACCTTAATTAAGGCCACGGCCGCTTCCTTCCCACTCCTAGCCCCTTCCTGCCCCATCGTCGCTGCGACGTAAAGCAAATAACAAAAAAAAAAAATCTACGTTCCGTTTCATTGTACCAGATAGGAGTTGAATGGATCTATGGTCGAGCTTTAATTTTTGTCGGGTAAGAACGAATAGTACCACCAGGAATGCCGAATGGACATTCTTCCACCCTTCGAAGACCCGAGCTCGATAGCTGCAGTCGCTGAAGTGCGGCCAGTGTCCAGTATTCGGGAGATAGTGGGTTCGAACCCCACTGTCGGCAGCCCTGAAGGTGGTTTTCCGTGGTTTCCCATCTTTACGCCAGGAAAATGTTGGGGCTGTGCCTTATTAAGGCCAGCCGGACTGAGTGGCTCAGACGGTTGAGGCGCTGGCCTTCTGACCCCAACTTGGCGGGTTCGATCCTGGCTCAGTCCGGTGGTATTTGAAGGTGCTCAAATACATAAGCCTCGTGTCGGTAGATTTACTGGCACGTAAAAGAACTCCTGCGGGACTAAATTCCGGAACCTCGGCGTCTCCGAAAACCGTAAAAGAGAAGGTAGTGGGACGTAAAGGCAATAACATTATTATTATTATTATTATTATTATTATTATTATTATTATTATTATTATTATTATTATTATTATTATTACGGGGTTACCCGTGGAGCAGAAAGAGGTTAAAGAAGGTGCCGGGGTGAATGGGTCTATCTACAATATCAAAATCAATTTAACTTGAACTGAAGGTTATATTTTTTCAGAAAACAACAACTTAACAATTTTCACTTGGTGAACATAAAACATATCAGGTACAAAATACTCTTGAAACAAGACTAGGAAGTCCGAGATTAGTGATTTTTACACATCCTGGGCTTCAAGCCCGTAATTTTACAATTTCCAGAGCTCCCAGCTCAAATTTACAATTCAAAAATGAGAAATTTAGTTAAGGGCAGAAATCCCCTAATTCAAAGAGCACTTGCTCCTAAAATTACAATATCTAGCCTTCCAGAGGCACTCGTTAATCTTACCGAAACTTTGAAAAAGAGCAAACAGGCTCTCGGTTCCTTATTCGTCGCCACAAGACCTATCTGTGTCGGTGCGACGTAAAGCAACTAGCAAAAAAAAAAAAAAATAAAAAAAAAAAAAGTTCATTACTGCCTACTCAAGGCAACATTACATCAATCTCTGGTCTCTCAAACCACCATTTACAAATGAAACTTATTTTTACAGGGGTATTTAAAACCCAACCCACTGGGCCTTCATGGAAAAAGAACAGGTTAGGTAACTGACCCAAACACAAGGTGAATGGAGGCACACTGCGCTCCAAGATAATGAACACTTAAAAACCTAAAGGGCTCTAGGCCGATGAAACAGGGGCTATTCCCAAACTACTGAGGTGACTCGTATAGAAATTGCTTTAACACCTTACAGAAAAAAACAGTTAAAAAACGTAGTCACCGCAAACCAAGATGAAGGGGAGCTCGAGAGGGTAATCCACTCTCTATCCCCGATTTAAGGTTAAAGCTTTACGAAGTTCTTATATTAGCCGGAAGAAGATTTACATTTTAGAAAAGTTTGTTACATAACTAAAGATTCGGGCCTTTCCTTCGGATTAAACTGCGGACGTAGCAAGCAAGAATGAAGTTATGTGGCCATTACCTTATAGATGTTCTGGCTGCCGACGAAAGAGGCCGCCTGCCTCCTGCTTAAACACACACCCTCTCAGAAAGACGACGATCAATTGGCCAAGAAATATGAAAAGCCGCAGTTTATAAACCCTCAGGGAATGTTCGAGATCATTCAAGACTAAACCAGCCACACCCTCTCAATTTAATTGGTTAATATCGAAGTTACACTCAGAATCGAACAAGAAGCCTGTGATAGGTTGAAAATTAATTACAGAAATTTTTCATTGGCCAGATATTGCCAACCCAAAAATAAATGAACATCAATCAGTTACAAAAACCTAGAAATACAAAACTTCTTTAAATTATAAGTTCTTTCACTTTGTACCAGAGGGCATGATCATAAACTTTTAGTGGTGTCATCTGTAGAAAAATGTCCAAACTTCTTGATGAATATCAAAACAAAACAAGCAGAAATTCACTCAGTTTAGGAAACTTCACAACAGAACGATTACTTAATTTTTTCAGTGGAGACATCTTCTGATTAAGGTTCCGACTTGTTGTGTTATTAGTTTCACTTTTGATTGATAGAGGAGTTCCTTTAGGCGCTAATTTTGAATGCGCGGCGTTGAGGTGTACCTCCCGGTGCAATTATTATTATTATTATTATTATTATTATTATTATTATTATTATTATTATTACCTTATGATGGCCACGGCCGCTTACTTCCCACTCCTAGCGCTTTCCTGTCCTGTCGTCGCCTTAAGACTTGTCTGTGTCGATGCGACGTAAAAGAACTTGTGAAATAAACGAAGACCAACTCCCTCTGCCGGATTTGAACCAGCAATCTTGGAATCGGAAGGCCAGCACTCTACCACTGACCAACAAGAAAGTAAGTAGGAAGATTCATAGTCAATTTACTTCACAAAAGAGAGTGTATTTCTGGTTATGGAAAGAAATCCTGCAGTTATTGTTATTTAAAATATGTAACCCGGTCTTTCTCAGTTCATGCACCTTATTTCTTTAGATGTAAAAATGCATATTAGCAAAATAGCAAAGTCGGCAATTTGTGAGGTAGTGTGGTTAGCTCTGCGCCCGCCCGCCTTTCTCTCTAGAAATTACCTGGTAGGCCTGCTCATTTCTTGTGGAGGCTGAGTGAACTTCAGGGGCATGTGCATCTCCGGAGGTGGAAATCCCGTTTCTTAAATTTTTCGACTTTCTGACGGGGAATCGAACCCACGTCCTTGCGGATGAGCCGTGCACGCCTTTACTGCCTCGGTCAGGCAGCCCTTTTAAATGTATATTGCCACCGGCCGAGTTGGCCGTTCGGTTAGTGGCGCGCACCTCTGAGCTTGCATCCGGGAAGTAGTGGGTTCGAACTCCACTGTCGACAGCCCTGAAGATGGTTTTCCGTAGTTTCCCATTTCACACGAGGCAAATGTCGGGGGTGTACCTTACTTAAGCCCACTCGTAGCTCTTTCCTATCCCATCGCCGCCACAAGACCTATCTGCGTCGGTGCGGCGTAAAGAAAATTTTAAATATATATATTGCCATAACGTAAATACTGAGTAGTCTTCTTTTTGTCTACTACCGCTTTTCCCACACTGCCTAGCGAGATCGCGGGTGTGAACTGTGTTTCACTTGTGGATCAGGGCCAATTTTACTATTGTGTGTTTCTGTGATGGTTGGTAGCTTCATATGTTGTGTGAATATGAAGAGGAATGTGGTAGAGCAAACACAAACACCCAGTCTCCGAGTCGTAGGAATTGACCATACACATCTCTGGTCTCGCCGGGAATCGAACTTGGCGGCCTCTGAAAGGAAGGCCAGTCTGGTCGTTCCAACTTCCTACTTTAAACAACTTGATTAGAAAAACAACCAGAATCATCTATTCTATTTTAAGAGCTGTATATCGAATATCAAAAAAAGGGTGTGATAGCCGAGTGGCATAGTCACTAACTTCTTATCAAGATGGCTACGATTTGAACCCCGGCCAATGTACCTGAGATTTTTCAAATAAAAGTTCACGTCACTATGGTTCGGATTCCACATTAAACCTGGAAGTCCTATTGCTCTAGTCACGATATCAGCAGTCATGAAAATCTACAAGCTTCATTATATTAAATTGTTAACGATTCCTTTTTGATACTTAAAAGATATTCTCTTCATCTATATATATAAAATAGCTTGTCCTGACTGACTGACTGACTGACTGACTGATTCATCATCGCCGAGCCAAAACTACTGGACATAAAGAAATGCAATTTTGAGGATATATTCATATTAAGATGTAGGTGCTCGCTAAGAGAGGGTTTTTGGATATTCCGTCGCTAAGGGGGTAAAAAGGGGGGTGAAATTTTGAAATGAGTGTATCTATATCACAAAACTTTAAAAGTTTACAGATGTAAAAATTGGTATTTAGAATCTTCATTAAAAATAAGGAAACACGTATTTTTTTGTATTCAGAAAATCCCAATAGGAAGGGTGAAAAAGGGTGAAAAATTGGTCGAATGCCTTTAATCAGGATTCCGGTTCTTATATCTCAGAAACTGAAGATATTACAGACCTGAAAATTGGTACTTTTGATCTCTTTTAAAAATAAAGAAACACGTATTATTTTGTTTTTGGGAAAACCAATTAATGGGAGGGTGAAAAGGAGGTGGAAGTTTTAAAATGAGTGCATCTATATCTCAAAACTTTTAAAGTTTACAGATGTAAAAATTGGTATTTAGAATCTTCATTAAAAATTAAGGAACACGTATTTTTTGTTTTCGGAAAATCCCAATAGGAGGGGTGAAAAAGGGTGAAAAATTGGTCGAATGCCTTTAATCAGGCTTCCGGTTCTTATATCTCAGAACCTGAAGATATTACAGACCTGAGAATTGGTATTTGGGATCTACATTAAAAATTAAGAAACAGGTATTTTTTCGTTTTAGGAAAATCCAAATAATGGAGGGTGAAAAGGGGGTGAATTTTTAAAATGAGTGTGTCTACATCTTAAAACTTTAAAAGTTTACAGATGTAAAAAACTGGTATTTAGAATCTCCTTTAAAAATAAAGAACATGTATTCTTTGCTTTTGGAAAATCCAATTAATAACGGTTAAACAGGAGTGACAAATTGGGTGAATTTTTTGAAAAACTATATCTACAGAATATCTGAGAAACGTAAAATGTTACAGACGTAAAACGTGTGTATTTGGAATCTCCTGTAAATGTAAAGAAACATAGGTGATTTATTTTTGGAAACTCCATTTAAGGGGAACTAAAAAGGGGTGAAATTTTAAAATGAGAATTTCTACAGTATCTCAAAAAACTCAACACGTTACAGAAGTAAAAAATGGTATTTTTAAATCTCTATTAAAAATAAAGAAACGTGTATTTTTAGTTTTCGGAAATACCACTTGGGTGGAGGGGGGGGGGTAAAAGTGACTGAAAATAGTGTTGAATTCTTTTAATTAGGCTACTGATACCTCAAAAATGAAGATGTTACAGATGTGAAATTTGATATTTGGAATCTGCTTTAAAAGTAAACACGTATTCTCGGAAAATCCAATGAAGATGGAGGGGGGTGAAAGAATTGAAAAATTAATTGACTTAATTGTATGAGAATACATACATCTAATAAAAACTAAAGTTGTAACAGACGTGACCATTGGTATTTGGATCTCCTTTAAAAACAAAGAAAAACGCGTTTTGGGGGGGACCCAACTTGGGGGGCGGGAGTAAAAAACATTGAATTCCTTTCATGAGGACACATAAATAAAAAACTGAAGAAGTTAGAGTCTTGATAATTGGCATTTATAATATCCTTTACTATTAAAGAAAAAGTATTTTTTGCCGGATTATTCACTTGGTTGGGGGGGGGGAAGGAGTGTGAAAGGAAGTGAAAGAAAGTGAATTATTTTTATGGGGATACTTATATCTCAAAACTGAAGGTAATAGACGTGAACATTGGTGTTTGGAATCTCCTTTAAACATAAAGAAACACGCCTTCTTTTAATTTTTTTTGGGGGGGGGGTTGTTATTAAACTTAACGGCGGTGCGGTGTAAAAGGAGGTGAGACCAATTGATTTTACTGTTCATAGTGTACTTATGAGGAGCCTCCGTTGCTCAGGCGGCAGCGCCCCGGCCTCTCACAGCTGGGTTCCGTGTTTCAAATCCCGGTCACTCCATGTGACATTCGTGCTGGACAAAGCGGAGTCGGGACAGGTTTTTCTCCGTTTACTCCGATTTTTCCTATCATCATTCATTCCAGCAACACTGTCCAATATTTCATTTCATTTGTCATTCATCGATCATTGCCCCAGAGGAGTGCTCCGGCAGCCGGCACAATTCCTATTGTCACCGCTAGATGGGGCTTTATTCATTCCATTCCTGACCCTGTCGAATGACTGGAAATAGGCTGTAGATTTTCGATGTACTCATTCTGATCATAAATCGATCATTTTTAATCGTTCCTGGGTTCGTTTTCTACAGCCATCTTTTCCTTCGGAGAACGTTCTTAGATTACAGTAGATTCTCCTGGCATATAAATAAAAATTTAAACACATTTGAAATAAACGATAGGAATACGATTGACCGTCAAATTGTTCACCTCTATAATAACGTCAATAATGCACGGAAGTCAGTCATTCGTACCGTCAGAAAACCCGCACACTTGCCTACCCACGACAATGGTGCTGGTGACATTGTCAACAATGACAAAGGCAGCAGATGTAATGTAACGCCAAGTAGCGTTCTTGCATCTTGCTGTGGGGTCCAGAACATCTAATAATAATAATAATTATTATTATTATTATTATGTTCTGGACTGTCGTCAAATGTGCGGACCGCGCTGGAAACGGGTCCTGGACGGGTAGTGACTAAGAATGCAGCCCGGCGGCGGGTTCAGTACCGCCAAGGCACCCAAGACGACACCACGCCGGATCTCCTGAAGGATTTGATCCATATTAAAAATGCTTATGCTTGCCGTAACCTATTAGAAAACGAGTCAGATTGCGAATTTTGGCGGATTCTCGCAGAAAACGAGTCGGATCGCGAATTTCGGCGGATTATATATCTAAAACTATAAGCATTCAATTGTAAATTTCAGTATAATACCGTAGCGAAGCACGGGTATCTTGCTAGTATATATATATATAATAAGAGTTTTGTCTGTATATTGCTCAGAATTTGAAAAGAATGGTATTTTTGTATCGGTCATGTCCACAGTAACAAGGAAATTTTTACTTTTCCGTAATTTCTGTCTGTCTGTATGTATGTACACGCATCACTAGAAAACGGCTGAAGAGAATTTAATGAAAACCGGTACACAAAGTCGAGGAGTAAGTCGCTACAATATAGGCTATAAATAATTTTATTCACGCTGATTAAAATGGTAGTTTAGGGGAAGGCTTAAAATTTAATTTTCAAATATTTATGTTATTAGTGGTCCTATCTTAATAAAAATTGGTATGCAAAGTCGGGGAATAATTCGCTACAATCTGGGCTATAAATAATTTTATTCACGCTGAGGAAAATGGTAGTTTAGGGAAGGCCTAGAAATTAATTCTTAAATATTTACATTATTAGTGGTCCTATCTCATTGACAATTGGTATGCAAAGTAGGAGAATGAGCCACTACAATCTAGGCTTTCGATCATGTAATTCACGCTGAGTGAAATGGTAGTTCAGTGGAAGGCATAAAATGTAATTCTCAAACATTTATGTTATCAGTGGTCGTATCGATAAATACTACATCACCAAAGATGTATAGAAATAAATTTCCGACCATTTACGTGTTATACATTTTTACTGTACCGGCTATGATAACACAGATATTCATGAAGTTGTATTTTTGGTGCTAAGTCCATATCAACGCCGAGCCACGAGAAAATGAGTAAACAGAATTTAATAAAAATCGGTATATAGAATCGGTGAATAATAAACTACAGTCTAAGCCATAAACAATTTTATTCGCCCTGTATGAAATTATAGTTTAGGGGAAGGCGCCTAAAATGTAATTTTTAAATACCCGTGTTATTGGTCCTATCGAAAAGTACTACATAACAAAAGTTATAGAGAATACAATTTCCGGCCATTTATGTTTTGTTCAGTTTTAACGTACCGACTATGATAAGAGTGGTATTTCAGAGTCGTAAGAAAACTAAATGTAAAGGCCTGCAATATCGAAAGCGTATAACATTGATCAACAATAACATTACATTGACCATTGTTTGTTGTGATATTCTTTGTCTCTTATGCTGCCTCTCAACTCCGATAGATGGGATTACTGCTGCGTATCGAGTATAATAGCCTGACGGAATATTGGCGGGAAATAGACGGGGAGTTAGAAAACTTTCTTCTTTAGCATATCATTCCTCTGGTTCATACATTTTCTGATACAGCTGGTACGTAACACACTGGTTCATCATAGTATTACAGATATTCGATCCCTACTCTGACGCGCTGTTTTGAATGAGCAGTCGGCTTACTTAGGCAGAGGCTCACTTAGTAGAGTAGTAGTAGTAGTAGTAGTAGTAGTAGTAATATGGCCAGGTCTAGAATAACAGTTAGGGCTATTCCAAATTATAGCAACACAATTCACTAAATAACTAAAAATTCAACCCTGAAAGAGCCGTTTCTTAAGAAAAGCTTCTTCCTCTTCACTTTTATTAAATTCTACAATTCATGTTATTCCAAATTAGCAGTGAAGAGGTTTCTCCTCTGGCTTGGAGGAAAAATTTGCTTCAAAGTCAGATTGATTTTTCCGCCGCCAGTGTAGTGAATTGATACTTTCCTACTCATCGCGTACTCCTAGGAAACAGATCAGTAAAAGGACATAGTTTTTGCCCTGGGAGTCGCCACTATTCGAACCCCTCCTCGCCGAAAAGGGACGAAGAGTTTTCACAGCTCACGGCAGTCTGCGGCTTGGTCATACCAGCTCTGGAACTTTGGACTGTTAGATCGGCAGCTTAGTCCTGTTCGTTAAAAGTGATAAAATGTGTGGTTTTTCATTTGATCGAATATTTCATATGAAATATCGCGCAATTCCTACTGACGTCATTCTTATGTTCATTTCAGTTGGGAAAATCACTAAGACAGTCTTTCTGAGGATGTAAAAAGGCAGGTGGAGAGTGAGTGTCTACAATTATAATGAAAGCTCCCCAACCAGATTATGACTAATGATATGCAAGCGGGTCTACCATCACAGTGAAAATTCCCTAACTCAGTCTTCATATGAGAAAAGACGTTTGGTGACTTCCTCGTCGCGTTTATAGGGTAATGTTAAGAGCTATGCAATTACATACAATCTTGCTCACAACGTGTACACTACCTAAGCTAGAATTCTGTATACATTGTAGAATTCCGTAGCGAAGCACGGGTACATCAGCTAGTTTATACTAATTATAGGGTGGTCGGAAACATGAATCGGGTATATGAGCATCACTGGTTTGATCATAATGATAAATATAATTTGAAAAAAAAATAATGTCCGCCTCTGTGAGGAAGTGGTTAGTGTGATTAGCTGCCATCCTCGGAGCCCCGGATTCGATTCTCGGCTCTGCCACGAAATTTGAAAAGTGGTACGAGGGCTGAAACGGGGTCCACTCAGCCTCGGGAGGTCAACTGAGTAAAGGTTGGTTCGATTCCCACCTCAGCCATCCTGGAAGTGGTTTTCCGTGGTTTCCCACATCTCCTCCATGCAAATGCCGGGATGGTACCTAACTTAAAGCCACGGCCGCTTCCTTCCCTCTTCCTTGTCTATCCCGTCTATTCTTCCCATCCCCCCGCAAGGCCCCTCTTCAGCATAGCAGGTGAGGCCACCTGGGTGAGGCACTGGTCATCCTCCCCAGTTGTATCCCCCGACCCAGAGTCCGAAGCTCCAGGACACTGCCCTGGAGGTGGTAGAGGTGGGATCGCTCGCTGAGGCCGAGGGAAAAACTGACCCTGGAGCGTAAACAGATGATGAAGAAGAAGAGGAAGAAATAATTCGGTATCTGCACCGTTGCCATTTTATCAGCTGCTGAATTTAGCCAATCAAATCGCTTCACGGGCTAATTCAAACAGGCTTTGCGAGGTGGTTTTGTTAAACCTGCGCGTGGCTTAAGGCCGGCTTGAAGGCACCAATCAAATAATAACTTCACCAGGGAAGGGATTTGAGCACGGACCTCCGAGCTGACAGGATGGCGCCATAGCAAGTACGCTACGTTGACACCTGCTGAAACCCACGGCGTGTTTGTGTTTGATGCTGATTTCTCGGCCTGGCTCTCGAGCCGGTCTTATGCCACGTGCAGATTTCGCAACACCTCCTCGTATAGCTCATCGATGTGTCTGGCTAACTTCACCAGCTGAAAAGTAATAATAGCGCGAGATATCGAATTATGCTTTTTCAAATTATTTATCATCATGACAAACCTCTAATGTTCATAATTGAATGGATGAAAACCATAAGGGTATAAGTAGCAGTTTGGTCTTTCGGAGAAAAAGGCATTTAAACATCTTCAACACTCATATAAGGCATGCTATTTTTAGTTATACCACCCATCACTAGAGTGCAGAATATTACTGCTATCACTTTTACCCCTTTGCTGCCGAAAGGATACATTCTCCCAAAGTTACATCCTGCACTTAACTCATTTTTTAAAAAAAATTCACTTATACCGTTATGGTTTTCATCCATTCAATATCCAGTTCACGTTGTTTCCGACCACCCTGTATATCGCAGACTTACATTGCTACAGAATAGGACGTCATTCGAAATTATATACAGAAATTTACTGAAAATGCATATAGGCCTAATCGTAATTGTTTCTCGACTGTTGACTCCCTATACGGCTTCTTCTTTTCCTCCTGGCCTTTTCTCAGTTTTATTGACGACGCCAGTTGATGTGGATTTGGCCCAGTTTCACGATGGTTTGACCTTCCTGGTTCCATGAATTTTTTCTGACTACTTGCAGTGTGTATCTTCTGTTGCAGATAGTGTGATTGGAGCAGCGTACTGTCGGAAGCAGAATGGTCCGGTATTCATGTCGGGAACAAACCGAGATGGTGTTTGTGTACGGCCAAGCCAATGGAAACGGTCGAGAAGCAGCACGGCTATACCAAAATAAGTACCCTCACAGACATCAACCACATCACACAAGGTTTCAAGCCATTTTTGGGCGTTTGTGTGATCATGGGTCCTTTCAGACAGCCGAATATGCAGGGAGGTGACCGACTGTGCGTACACCAGATCTGGAAGAACAGGTTCTACAGGACATTGAGACGAACCCTAGTACAAGCTCCAGGCAAATGGCCCGCCAACATGGTGTAAGCCAGACCACGATTATGTGTATCCTGCATGACAACCGCTATTATCCCTATCACCTGCAACGAGTGCAAGGATTATCAGCAGCGGATTTCCCTCTACGGGAAGGATTTTGTCGATGGTTTTTGCACCGGACCATCACAGTTATGGGATTTCTGTCGTCAGTCCTCTTTGCCGATGAAGTAACCCTTACCAGAAATGGCATCGTCAATCTGCATAATCCTCATCTGTGGGCTACAGAAAATCCCTGGGGAATGGTTGAAGCGTCTCGCCAGCATCGGTTCAGCATCAATGTTTGGGCAGGGATTCTTGGCGACCACGTACATGGACCAGTTATTATTCCACTTCGCCTCAACGAAGGAACGTACCTGGACTTCCTGCAGAATACTCTACCTGGATTGCTTGAGAATGTACCTTTGGCAATAAGACAGGTTATGTGGTTTCTGCATGATGGAGCACCACCCCACTTCCGCATTACAGTTCGCCAACAACTCAACATCTTCCCCAGGCGCTGGATAGGACGCGAACGCTGTTGCATAGCCTCCTAGTTCACCGGACTTAAACCCCTGGATTTTTACCTCTGGGGACATCTGAAAAGCGTTGTGTATGCTGAACCAGTTGCTGATGTGCATACCCTTCAACAGCGTGTTCACGACGCACGTGACGCTATTCGGCGAGAGGCCGGAACTTGCGAAAGAGTGAGGCAATCCATGATACGACGTCTGAACGCGTGCATTGCAGGCCATGGAGGCCACTTTGAACATCTGCTGTGACGTGGATGAGATTCAGCTATGAACTGTGTTCAGGGACTATTTGTTGTCGTTGCACGCACACCGTCCATTTCCGGACACATGTTCGTAGGACATTTTCCCCCCATTTCCTCTCAGGAATTACTCCCTGCAGTTTGTCGGTTTTATTAAAGTCATGTGGATTAAGACGAACATAAATACCCAGCCCCCGAGTTTGAGGAATTAACCAGACGCTGTTAAATTCCCGACCCAGCCGAGAATTAAAACCGTGGCCCTCACAACCGAGGGCCACTACGTTGACCACACACAAACAAAACCACTTGCTATTATCATCAGTCAGTCGCAACTGATCTGCGTTTAGGGCCGTCGCCTAGGTTGGCGAGTTGGCCGTGCGATTAGGGGCGAGCAGTTGTAAGCTTGCATCCCACTGTCGGCAGCCCTGAAGATGGTTTACCGCTGGTTTCCCATTTTCACACCAGGCAAATGCTGGTGCTGTACCTTAATAAATGCCACAGCTGCTTCCTTCCCACTCCTAGGCCTTTCTTATCCTATCATCGCCATAAGACCTACCTGTGACGGTGCGACGTAAAGCAAAATTGTAAAAGGAAAAAGAAATCTTAAATGTTTTCCAAGAAGATGGTAACTTCAGTATTTTCAGTATTGAACAATATTGCCTTGAAGAATACCGAAGCATGACATAAAACTTGGAAATATGACGCAAAAGCAAGTAAATGTTTTCACGTATGAATAATCTCTTAATTATGGTATCAGGCGAGTTGGTTTTGTGGTTAGGGGCGCGCAGCTGTGAGCTGCATCCGGGAAATAGTGGGTTCGAACCCCACTGTCGGCAGCTCTGAAGATGGTTTTCCGTGGTTTCCCATTTTCACACCAGGCAAATGCTGGGGCTGTACCTTAATTAAGGCCACGGCCGCTTCCTTCTCACTCCTAGGCCTTTCCTACCTCATCGTCGCTATAAGACCTATCTGTGTCGGTGCGACGTAAAACAAGTTGAAAAAAAATTATGGTAAGTTAGAAAGAGTTGACAGCTTCAAGTACCGTGGGGAAATAGTATTGTTGAAAACTAGAGGAAGAAAAGCCGTGAGGAATACCGAAGCATGACATAAAACTTGGAAATACGACGCAAAAGAAAGTATATGTGCCAGGCTGAGTGGCTCTGACGGTTGAGGCACTGGTCTTCTGACCCGAACTTGGCAGGTTCGATCCTGGCACAGTCCGGTGTATTTGCAGGTGTTCAAATACGTCAGCCTTGTGTTGTTAGATTTACTGGCACGTAAAAGAACACATGTGGGAGTAAATTCCAGCACCTCAGTGTCTCTGGAAACTGTATAAGTAGTTAGTGGGGCGTAAAGCCAATAACATTATTATTGACAGTAAATGATGTCACATATGAGTAATCTTTCAATTATGGTAAGATAGAAGGAGTTGACAGCTTCAGGTGCCGGGGGGAAATAGTACTGTTGAAAACTAGTGGAAGAAAAGGCGTGAAGAATAAGGAAGTATGATATAAAACTTGGAAATATGATGCAAAATATGTTTTACCTGGTGTGAAAATGGGAAACCACGGAAAACCATCTTCAGGGCTGCCGACAGTGGGGTTCGAATGTCTATCTCCCGGATGCAAGCCGATGCAAAAGAAAGTGAATGATATGGTCTATGGTTTCCCCACACAAAGACGCAATAGTGAATACATCCCTTCACATAGGGTTGACGTCAAGAAAGGCATCAAGCCGTAAAATCGGACACTGAATCAATAAGAGCTGCTAAAGCTACAGTATTATAACATGACCAAGAATAATATTTTATACCATTCTTTGGTCAAACATGGGCTAATGATGAAATATAGAAGAATATACGTTTATATGACCAATGAAAACTGTGTCACCCTGTTCACAAAAGCTAAGAATGTGTTTAATTTAACAAGTGTTTAGCGTATGGCTTGTAGTGCCGTGAGTGTCCGAGGACATGTTCGGCTCGTCAATTCTGTAGCTGCTCTTCCCGCTGCACACCATGGGCGAGAGGTACATGCACTCCTACTGTATGTGAGGGTGATATTAGTGAGTGTAGGATGTAGGTGTAATTGTACGAGCTAGGAATGGGAAGGAAGCGCTCGTGACGTTGAGAAAGGTGTCATCCCTTCATTTGTCTGGAGCTGAAAATGGGAAACTACGGAAACCATTTCGAGGATAGCCGACAGGGGATTCGAACCTACCTGGAGAGTTGCTATAGTAGCCCCTGTGTATAAAGGAAAGGGTGATAGACATAAAGCTGAAAATTACAGGCCAGTAAGTTTGACATGCATTGTATGTAAGCTTTGGGAAGGCATTCTTTCTGATTATATTACACGTGTTTGTGAAATTAATAACTGGTTCGATAGAAGGCAATTCGGTTTTAGGAAAGGTTATTCCACTGAAGCTCAACTTGTAGGATTCCAGCAAGATATAGCAGATATCTTGGATTCTGGAGGTCAAATGGACTGTATCGCGATTGACATGTCTAAAGCTTTTGATAGGGTGGATCATGGGAGACTACTGGCAAAAATGAGTGCAATTGGACTAGACAAAAGAGTATGAGTAAAGGAGTGGAATCGGAGGTAAGGCTTTTTGCGGATGATGTTATCCTCTATAGAGTGATAAATAAGTTACAAGATTGTGAGCAACTGCAACGTGACCTCGAAAATGTTGTGAGATGGACAGCAGGCAATGGTATGTTGATAAACGGGGCTAAAAGTCAGGTTGTGAGTTTCACAAATAGGAAAAGTCCTCTCAGTTTTAATTACTGCGTTGATGGGGTGAAAGTTCCTTTTGGGAATCATTGTAAGTATCTAGGTGTTAATATAAGGAAAGATCTTCACTGGGGTAATCACATAAATGGGATTGTAAATAAAGGGTACCGATCTCTACACATGGTTATGAGGGTGTTTAGGGGTTGTAGTAAGGATGTAAAGGAGAGTGCATATAAGTCTCTGGTAAGACCCCAACTAGAGTATGGTTCCAGTGTATGGGACCCTCACCAGGATTACCTGATTCAAGAACTGGAAAAAATCCAAAGAAAAGCAGCTCGATTTGTTCTGGGTGATTTCCGACAAAAGAGTAGCGTTACAAAAATGTTGCAATGTTTGGGTTGGGAAGAATTAAGAGAAAGAAGAAGAGCTGCTAGACTAAGTGGTATGTTCCGAGCTGTCAGCGGAGAGATGGCGTGGAATGACATTAGTAGACGAATAGGTTTGAATGGCGTTTATAAAAGTAGGAAAGATCACAATATGAAGATAAATTTGGAATTCAAGAGGACAAACTGGGGCAAATATTCATTTATAGGAAGGGGAGTTAGGATTGGAATAACTTACCAAGGGAGATGTTCAATAAATTTCCAATTTCTTTGAAATCATTTCAGAAAAGGCTAGGAAAGCAACAGATAGGGAATCTGCCACCTGGGCGACTGCCCTAAATGCAGATCAGTATTGATTGATTGATTGATTGATACAGAGCTAGCAGCCATAACTGGTTGTGGCGCAACGCACTGAGAGTATGACAGGTCATAGAAATCCGAGCCCTAGAGAAGACATAAGCCCCTAAAACTTATCAACATTAACATAACTGTCAGTGACTATTGTTGTTATATGAAGTGTGCTTTCTCTCTCTCTCTTCTGCTGCCACTTATATACGCTAGGTGGCGATACTGCTACAATTAGGAAATCTAACCCGTCGGCGACGAATACACAACAGCTAGTTTGTGTAATACAACAGCATGTCAGAGAGAGATGTACAAACCATACAGAGCATGACGTGAAGGTGGCTCGCGTGACAATCGTTCTTGTGACACCTTGGTATTTTTCAGCCATATTAGGACTGCTATCGCAACCTTGATCTGTAGTCGAGCAGCCGATTAGTCCTGGTATTCTTCCACAATGCACGGGGAGCTCAAACATTCTCCCCATAAGGGCATCATGTACCAAGTTCGATCCTCTTTTATACTCGTGTGTTATCTAGCTGTACTAGGTAGTGTGTGCACGGTGCAACTTGAGAAGCCTAGGACTGTTACACTCAGTAGCGGCGACTGGGAATTAACAGTAAAGGGGCAAAATATTTACATACAACAAAGTGTAAAATAAACTACAAAATTTTAAGTTTTCTGATGTTCTCTGAGCGAATTTCGGCAGATAGATAAAAGTTGACAGTTTACCAACTTAAGTGCCCTAATAATAGTTACTTGAGACTTTGATTCACTGGAACTTTCACCAAAGGAACAGTAATACACATGTATTACAATTAAATATAAGTCCGGCGTGATTAAGCAATTAAAAATCGTTTAGTATTTGAATACACACTAGCAAACTAACAGACACTAAAGAGACTGCCAGACTGACGAATACGCGCAGCAAACGGATGAATCGCATCTCAGTGCAAAAAAAAAAATTACCCCTGCTACCCTTCTTCACAGCACATGGTATACGCTGGTGTGCGAGTCTCCGCTACTTGCTGTGGCGCTATGCAGATCGCTTAGCCGCGACGAACGACTTTTTGGTGCGTATTTCCGCTAATGAAAATCCACAGCCTGTTTCCGATTATTTGACCGGGTCAGGAATGGTATGAATAAAGCCCCCATCTAGCGGCGAGGATAAGAATTATGCCGGCTGCCGAAGCCTGTCGCACTCTTCTGGGGCAATGATTAATGACTGACAGATGAAATGAAATAATATTGGAGAGTGTTGCTGGAATTAAAGATGACAGGGTCAACCGGAGTACCCGAAAAAAAAAACATGTCCGGCTTCCGCTTTGTCCAGCACAAATCTCACATGGATTGACCAGGATTTGGTCACCTCACCTCCTCGGTGAGAGGCCGGCGCGCTGCCGCCAGAGCCACGGAGGCTCGTATTTCCGCTAATAATTTTGCTAATAATTAAAGAAATTAAACGAAAGAATTGCTTGATAAGACAACAAGGCTTGTAAAAATTGCTCCTTTTTAATAATTCCTGGTTTCATCTGGAATAAAAAGGTAATGTTTTCTCCGCTACTGGTTACACTCCAAGCGATATTCGGACATTGAATATTCATGTTACTATATCCGCTTCGAGTTGCGAAGCACTGACCTCACTTAAAAGTTTTATTTTAAACTGAAAAATTATACGATTTTGTGTTATGACTTGCCGTACAGTCCGCCTCTGTGGTGTAGTGGTTAGTGTGATTAGCTGCCACCCCCCGAGGCCCGGGTTCGATTCCCGGCTCTGCCACGAAATTTGAAAAGTGGTACGAGGGCTGGAACGGGGTCCACTCAGCCTCGGGAGGTCAAATGAGTAGCGGTGGGTTCGATTCCCACCTCAGACATCCTCGAAGTAGTTTTCCGTGGTTTCCCACTTCCCCTCTAGGCAAATGCCGGGATGGTACCTAACTTAAGGCCACGGCCGCTTTCTTCCCTCTTCTTTGTCTATCCCTTCCAATATTCCCATCCCCCCCAGCAAGGTCCCTGTTCAGCATAGCAGGTGAGGCCGTCTGGGCGAGGTACTGGTCATTATCCCCAGTTGTATGCTCCGCCCCAGAGTCTGAAGCTCCAGGACACTGCGCTTGAGCGGGTAGAGGTGGGATCCTTCGCTGAGTCCGAGGGGAAACCGACCCTGGAGGGTAAGCAGATTAAGAAGAAGAAGAGTTGCCGTAAGTTTCTCTGTGTTGAAAGGTTCAAGAGATTTGCTGGGGTGAAGACACTGACCCACTCCTAGGACCGTACTAAAGTAAAGCAAAATCAAAGCCATCAGTGAGCAGAGTAGGCCTCGACTTAACAGCGGCTAGTTTTACTAGCCTGGCAGGTCTGCAAATGTGAGGAAGAGGGCCTGGTCCCCACCGCCGGTTGTCCTGACAATGGTTTTCCATTCTCCTGCACTAAGCCAAATGCCGGGACAGTTCCTATTTTAGGCCACGGCCGTATCAAACTTACCTTCTCCGCAAATCACATCACCCATACAAATCTCCTAGGAGACCCGCCACACCCTGTTCATGTATGGAATTAAAACTCTACCCCTCACCCTCACCTCAAAGCCATGTCCGTACAGGCTATGAAGGCCCTTGGAGGAGTGGATGGTAAAGGATTCCCTTACCCGCAACCTGGGCACCTAGGTGGATAGATTAGTTAGCACACCCGGCCGTCTTTGCCACCTAGTACTCATTTTTGGTGTAGGCTGAGTGAACCTTAGGGCCATAAATTGTTCGACTTTCTGATGGGGAATCGAACACAGGCCCTTCCGAGTGAACCGACTGCGTCTATATCACCTCGGTTAGGCAGCCACTACTCTCTCTCTCTTATAATTCCAAATAATGAGTAATACAAGTGACACCCCCTTGACGGATTTTAATATTATTTGTAACACTCACCAGGAAACCATACCTGAACATAACATAAATTCTGTCTTACAACTTCAGAGTTACATAAAGTGATCAGCTTTTAAGCTAGAGACTTTTGGTTTCCACGAAAATGATTGCAAATTTATCTACTGTCAAAATATAACATAAACCAAAAATGCGTTTTCCCGACTTAAGGTAACATATGGTTTCCTGGAGAGCGTCGCATATACATTTATAATACCATTTTAGTAGAAGTGTCTCGTAATCCAGTTTTTCATTCCCAGATTCAGATACCGACGCTGACAAGAAACTACGTTAACACTGACTACTCGTCTACCAGACCACTTTTTTAAAACCAGTCTCCAGTTATTTCTTAACGGCTAGTTGATTTAAATTGTGATAATCACACGCGATGCCCTCTGGTCTTATTTAATGATACTTGAAACGGCATGGTTCAAATCCTCTCAGAAGGATGACAGGCACATAAAGATATCGGAGTAGTCTCACAGACAAGCTCCGAGTACTTCGCTCTTTAGGGACTACACATTCTCTCATTTCTTTAAAAATAGGGAAATCAAGCAAACATTTAGTACTCGACATGGACCAGTTAAAATAGCACATAACCCTAATTTAACTCGACGCAAAGTACTCCATGAAAATGCTATGAGGAAAGAACTTAGAATAACGTTGAAAAACTTCCCTTAGCTTTCTTTGTCTTTATAGTTTTCAAACTCTGGTTAATTAAAAACTGCTATTCAGCTTCGTTTCCCTATTAAATTATGGCTAGATTTTAGTAATCGCGAATTTTCGCAATCGTGATAAACATTAAATGTGACTAAATGTTGTAAAAGTAAGTGTATATGATGTTTAGAAGACAATTAACTGTATCACTGCGGTTTACAATTCGCGATAAAATGCGAAATTTAGTCCAAAATGCAAAATGTGCGTGTTTCCACAAAATAAGAGCAAAAATATATTTTTACAAGACATTGTCGTGTATAAGAAGAAAATAATCATGATGAGTGTGTGCGCTGTCTGTATTATACTTTCAAGTGACTTCAAATCAGAAGCGCGCCAGTGATGAAATGTGTTGTTTGTTAAACTTTCAGCGAGTGCCTCGAAGGACGTAAGTTCACATATCATCTTGAATACTTAGGTTTTCACTGAATGCCAGGTTAAAAAGGTAAATGAATGTTGAACTGAAATAATTAGTGTTAAACTTTTAATTAGCGTGTTCAAACGACAAAGTGAAATTGTTTATCGCCTTAAATATTGATTTCTACATGCATGTTGACGTATTTTTATGAATTTTTGCTAGTATAATAACGCCTCACTAACATCGAAGGTTTTCGGCGACTCAAGCAGAGGAAAGGGATAGGACTGGGAAGGTAGTGGCCTTGGCCTTAATTAAGGTACATCCCCAGCATTTGCCGGACGTGGCAATGGGAAATCACGAAAATCATATTCAGGGCTGCTGACGGTGGTATTCGAACTCACCATCTCCCGAATGCAAGCCTACAGCTACGCGAGCTTTACAGCACGGCCAACTTGCTCGATTATTTTAATGCGTAAATGCGTAAATGGTTCCGTTATATATTTGTTAATGTTCACAATTCACTCTGTTTATTCTGTTTTTTCTGGCGTGAAAATGGGAAACCAGGGCTGCCGACAGTAGGGTTCGAACCCACTACCTCTCGAATGCAAGCTCACAGATGCTATTTGGAGATCCAACCACACTCCTGGCAGTTAACTTAGTACTTGGCAGAATTTACTTCAATAAGAATGGAGGAATATCCGTTGGTTTAAGGAATCAAACGCATAGCAGGCTTGCAGTTGAACGTGACTGCTAGCCTTACATTGTGATCATAAGCCACGAGACCAAAAGTTTTATGTGAAATCCGAGCTGCAAGGTCATTCATTACCGTTCAGTTTAAAAAATCGCCCGTGCGCGCTTATGAGCGCCTTGGTCAGTAACTTGTGACGGTCAAGAGTCGAGTAAATACTCAACAGCTGGCTGTACTCAGAGCGAAATTGTATTACATTCGACAGGGAGACAGCAGTTACTAGTTGAAGAAACAAGAAAGCCCCCATATAAGTATATAACGTATCTTGATAGATGAGTCTCCCTTCATGATAAAATGTAGTTACCTACGTCGTAATGGAGAGCTGTTGTAAAGCTCGCTGTTATGGTTGAAGTACAATACTGTCATCCACTTCAATAAACTCGCTGTCGTTTTCGGGTAAGGCAGCCATCGAATAATTACAACAGACCTCTTTCCTACTTACATGCTGACGTGTATTAATAGCATGATGATAATATTATTCGTTTTACGGCTTACTGAATACTTTCACGGTTACCAGAGACACTTAGGTGTTGGAATGATGTCGCGCAGGAGATCTCTTACGTGGCGGCAAATCTAGCGACACGAGCCTGACATATTTGAACATCTTCAAATACCACCGGACTGAGTCGGGATCGAACCCGCTAACTTGAACTCAGAAGGTCAGCAATCTACCGTCTAAGCTAGTCAATCAATCCCCACTGCCCAGGATGGCAGCTTCCATATGAATGTTTTTCTTAGATTTTTCTGAAATGGTCTCAAAGAAGTTGGAAATTATTCGAAGATCTGACTTGGTAACTTATTCCAGTGCCTAATTCTTCTTCCTACAAGGAAACATTTGCCCCAACTTGAATTTCAACTTTATCTTCATGTTACGGTATTTTCTTCCTTTAAATACTCCAACAAAATGTATTCGTCTACTAATACCTTTGCATGCCATGTCTTCGCTAACACCTCGGAACATATCCCTTAGTCGAGCAATCGGTCTCCTTACCCTCAAGACTTCCCAGTCCAAAGTTTGTAATAAATACTACTCTTTTTGTTACGGGGTTACCCGTGGACCAGCAGAGGTGAAAGAAGGTGCCGGGGTGAATGGGTCTAACTACAATATCAAGGTTAATTTAAAACTTTAACAAAGGTTATATTTTTTGAATTAAAAAAAATCAACAAATAAGTTACAATTAGCAAATTAGGAACAAGTCAAGGAAAATACAATACAGTGAATTCCACAAGTCCTGAGCTTCAAGCCCCTCATTTTACATTTCCTGAGCTCTCAGCTCAACTTTACAAAGAGTACAATTTTAATGCAAGGGCAGAACTCCCCTAATACACTGACTGACAGAGCAAATGCAACACCAAGAAGGAGTGGTTCGAAAGGGATGAAAGTTGGGGAAAAAACAGAGACGGCACGGACGAATAATTGATGTTTATTTCAAACCGATATGCAGGTTACACAATGCGCACGGCATCGACTCAGTAGGATGTAGGACCACCGCGAGTGGCGATGCACGCAGAAACACGTCGAGGTACAGAGTCAATAAGAGTGCGGATGGTGTCCTGAGGGATGGTTCTCCATTCTCTGTCAACCATTTGCCACAGTTGGTCGTCCGTACGAGGCTGGGGCAGAGTTTGCAAACGGCGTCCAATGAGATCCCACACGTGTTCGATTGGTGAGAGATCCGGAGAGTACGCTGGCCACGGAAGCATCTGTACACCTCGTAGAGCCTGTTGGGAGATGCGAGCAGTGTGTGGGCGGGCATTATCCTGCTGAAACAGAGCATTGGGCAGCCCCTGAAGGTACGGGAGTGCCACCGGCCGCAGCACATGCTGCACGTAGCGGTGGGCATTTAACGTGCCTTGAATACGCACTAGAGGTGACGTGGAATCATACGCAATAGCGCCCCAAACCATGATGCCGCGTTGTCTAGCGGTAGGGCGCTCCACAGTTACTGCCGGATTTGACCTTTCTCCACGCCGACGCTACACTCGTCTGCGGTGACTATCACTGACAGAACAGAAGCGTGACTCATCGGAGAACACGACGTTCCGCCATTCCCTCATCCAAGTCGCTCTAGCCCGGCACCATGCCAGGCGTGCACGTCTATGCTGTGGAGTCAATGGTAGTCTTCTGAGCGGACGCCGGGAGTGCAGGCCTCCTTCAACCAATCGACGGGAAATTGTTCTGGTCGATATTGGAACAGCCAGGGTGTCTTGCACATGCTGAAGAATGGCAGTTGACGTGGCGTGCGGGGCTGCCACCGCTTGGCGGCGGATGCGCCGATCCTCGCGTGCTGACGTCACTCGGGCTGCGCCTGGACCCCTCGCACGTGCCACATGTCCCTGCGCCAACCATCTTCGCCACAGGCGCTGCACCGTGGACACATCCCTATGGGTATCGGCTGCGATTTGACGAAGCGACCAACCTGCCCTTCTCAGCCCGATCACCATACCCCTCGTAAAGTCGTCTGTTTGCTGGAAATGCCTCCGTTGACGGCGGCCTGGCATTCTTAGCTATACACGTGTCCTGTGGCACACGACAACACGTTCTACAATGACTGTCGGCTGAGAAATCACGGTACGAATTGGGCCATTCGCCAACGCCGTGTCCCATTTATCGTTCGCTACGTGCGCAGCACAGCGGCGCATTTCACATCATGAGCATACCTCAGTGACGTCAGTCTACCCTGCAATTGGCATAAAGTTCTGACCACTCCTTCTTGGTGTTGCATTTGCTCTG
This sequence comes from Anabrus simplex, assembly GCF_040414725.1. Taxonomy (NCBI): domain Eukaryota; kingdom Metazoa; phylum Arthropoda; class Insecta; order Orthoptera; family Tettigoniidae; genus Anabrus; species Anabrus simplex. The sequence goes on from NC_090266.1 coordinate 716,547,931, forward strand.
TCAGTCAGTGTACATGGAGCACTTGCTCAGTCAATTTCAACATCAAACCTCCCAGAGGCACTCATTAATCTTACGAAAACTTTGAAAAAGAGCTAACAGGCTCTCAGTTTTCCAAGCCTATTCAAGGCAGCACTAAATTACAAATCCTGGCCTCTGAAGGCACAACTTACAATAGGAAAAATTATAATACAGGGGTATTAACTACCCAACCTACAGGGCCTTCATGTAAACGGAAAAACGGTTAACTAAATGGCCCGAACACAAAATGTATGGAGGCGAAAGTTTGCACTCCTTGAAATGAATTCTTAAACCCTAAAGGGCACTAGGCCGATGACACAGGGGCTATTCCCAAACTATGGAGGTGACTCGTATAAGAATAAATTAAGAGATTACCGAAAGGAAGAAAACCAGTTACAAAACGTAGTCACCTCAAACCAATATGAAGGGGAGCTCGAGGGGGTACATCATCCTCTATCCCCGATTTACAGTTAAAGATTTTATGAAGTTTTTACATGAGCCGAAAGGAGATTTACATTTTAGAGAAGTTGGTTACATAGTTAAAGTTTCGAACCTTTCCCTCGGGTTAAACTGCAGAGCTAGCAAGAAATAAAGATGTTATGTGGCCATACCTTGTCGGTGTACTGCTGCCTGATGAAAGAGGCGCCTCCCGCCTCCTGCTTGACACACACACTAAGTTAGATGACGATCAATTGGCCAAGAGACGAGAAAATCCGCAGTTTATAACCCCTCGGGGAAGGTTCGAGACCTTTCACGAATTAACCAGCCCCACCCTCTTAATTTTATTGCTCAGTTCAAAAGTTACACTCAAAGTCGAAGAAGAAATACGGAATTGGTTGGAAATTAATTACAAAAATTAGGGATTGGCTGGATTCAAAACTGGCGGAAGGAAAAGATAAGTATTGCCAACCCAAAAATAAATGAACATCAATTAGTAACAAAAAGTTATGAATACAAAACTTCTTCAAATCAAAGTTCATTCACTTCGCACCAGGGTGCATGATCATAGTTCTTGTGGTGTCATCTTTTGAAGAAAGTCCGAACTTCTTGATGAAGGGCTAACAAAACAAGTAGAAATTTACACAGTACTGGAAACTTCACAATAACAAAATTACGTCAAATTACTGTAGTGACATCTTCTGAGTAAAGGTTTAAGTAGATCTGGTCTCAAGTTCACCGTTTATCCTGTAGAGGAGTTCTATTAGGCGCAAGATTTAAATGTGCGGCGTAGAGGTGTACCTCCCGGTACACTTTTATGGAAAAGCATCACCATCACGCTGTTTTCCTTTGACTCTTTTCCAGTTCTAAATCAAGTAATCGTGGTACATACTCTAATTAGTGTCTTACCCGTGACTTGTAAACCCTCTCCTTTATATCATTGCTATAACCCTTAAATGCATGAAGAGATCTGTAACATTGATTTACAATCCCGTTCATGTGATTACCACATTGAAGATCTTCCCTTATTATTAACACCCAGGCACTTATCGTGATCTCCATGAGGTACTTTCACCTCATCAACACAGTAATTGAAACTGAGAGGACATTTCCTCTTTGTGAAACTTACAACGTGACTTTACACCAAGTTTAACATCGTGCCGTTGTCGGCTGTCCATCACACAACGTTGTCAAGGTCTTTTTGCACTCGCTCGCAGTCTTCTAACTTATTTATTACTCTACACATTATAATATAATCCGAAAAAGCTTTGTCTGTGATCCCAGTTCTTTACACATGCCATTTACGCGCAATACAAGGAAACATAAATACATAAATAAAAACATAAGTAATACCGTCCTGCAAAATCCCCCTCTTAATCATTACAGGATCAGATCAATATTTACCCACTCTGATTATCTGAGTTATGTTTTCTAGAAATACAGCTACCCATTCAGTCACCCTTTTGTGTAGTCCAATAGCCCTGGTTTTTGTTAGTAGTCTCCCATGATCTAACCTATTAAACGCATTGGATAGATCTAGAGCGATACAGTCTGTTTGACCTCCTGAATCTAAAATATTTGCTATATCTTGCTGGAATACAGCAAGTTGCGCCTCACTGGAATAACCTGTCCTAAACCCGAACTGTCTTCTATCTAACCAGTTAGGAATTACGTAAGCGTGTCCAATATAGTCAGAAAGAAGGTATTCCCCGAGCTTACATGCAACACACGTCGAGCTGACTGGCCTGTAATAAACCGCTTTGTGTTATCACCCTTTTCTTTGTACACTGGGGCTACTATAGACACTCTACATTTATTTAGTATGGCTCCTTTATGCAAACACTAGTCAAATAAGTACCTGCGAAATCGCACGACACTGCTCATAAAACACATTTTTACAATTTACTTTACGTCGCACAGACACAGATAGGTCTTATAGCCACGATGGGATAGGAAAGGACTAGATGTGGGAAGGAATAATAATAATAATGTTATTGGCGTTACATCCTACTAACTACTTTTACGGTTTTCGGAGACGACGAGGTGCCAGAATTTAGTCCCGCTGGAGTTCTTTTACGTGCCAGTAAATCTACCGACTCGAGGCTGACGTGTCTGAGCACCTTCAAATACCACCGGACTGAGCCAGGATCGAACCTGCCAAGTTGAGGTCAGAAGGCCAGCGCCTCAACCGTCTGAGCCACTCAGCCCGGGGGGGAGGTACGTACATCTCGAGCATTTGCCTGGTATGAACATGGGAAACCACGGAAAACCATGTTCAGGGCTGCCGATAGTAGGGTTTGAACCCACTATCTCCCGAATGCGAGCTCACCGGCTACGTGACCCAAACCGCACAGCCACTTGTTCGTGCTCAAAAATTAAATATGGTTACTTTTATATATGTACATCCATACCTCCATGCCACCCATACATATTGAAATTAAACAGACACGCAATGAAAGCAAACATTTTTCCTTGCAACAATTACGAGTTAAAATGAATAGCATTTTTTGAACACTTAGTACTCGACGTTATATCACAACGTGTCGTAATCAAAGTGGACCCTTGTCATATATCAAAATGGCTGCGTGGTAATTAAGTATCTTAATAAGCAGCATTACTGCCTCTGTGGTGTAGAGGTTAGTGTAATTAGCTGCCACCCCCGGAGGCCTGGGTTCGATTCCCGGCTCTGCCACGAAATTTGAAAAGTGGTACGAGGGCTGGAACGGGGTCCACTCAGCCTCAGGAGGTCAGATGAGTAGAGGTGGGTTCGATTCCCACCTTAGCCATCCTGGAAGTGGTTTTCCGTGGTTTCCCACTTCACCTTCAGGCAAATGCCGGGTTGGTACCTAACTTAAGGCCACGGCCGCTTCCTTCCCTCTTCCTCGTCTATCCCTTCCAATCTTCCCATCCCCCCCCCCCGCACGGCCCCTGTTCAGCATAGCAGGTGAGGCCACCTGGGTGAGGCACTGGTCATCCTCCCCAGTTGTATCCCCCGACCAAGAGTCTGAAAGCTCCAGGACACTGCCCTTGAGGTGGGATCCCTCGCTGAGTCCGAGGGAAAAGCCGACCCTGAAGGGTAAGCAGATTAAGAAGAAAAAGAAGCATTGCCACCTCTAGCATCGATAACAGCTTCACAAGGCCTTCTGATGCTTCTGGTAAGGCGCATCACGTTCAGTTCAGGCAGGCGTCTCTTCTCTACCAAAATGGTATCTTCAAGGGCTTGTAGTGTCGGGGTGGTAGATTTCTCGCTCAGATGCGTTGCTCTAGTGGGTCCCAGACTTGTTCGATCGGATTCAAGTTGGGAAACCTGGATGGCCACTCCATTCGTTTCACGCGATTCTCTTGCAGGAATCTCTGAACGATGTTGGCTTTCTGCGCTCTTGCATTATCGTGCATGATTAATGCGTGAAAAATAGCATCTGACACTAAGGTCTGGTCTATGTACCGTCGAGCAGTTAAGGACCCACTGTGAATGATCAGGAGATCGGTTTTAGTTTCAAGACATATGCCTGCCCACGCCAACACAGGTCCATCTCCATAATTAACGGCACATTGTATAGCTGTCGGATTACATCGCTCCCCACGTCTTCTCCAGACTCGCAGGCAACCATCTTAAATATACAGGATGAACCGAAATTCGCGCACTCAGGCGTCGCAGCGCGACTCCTCACATGGCAGCAATAAAAAAGGTATCTCACAAAAGTTCGTTCTGCGAGTACATCCGGCAGTAAAAGGACGTTGAAGGGTGGCAATCTGGCAACACTGTAACCACATGTAGGGTAACAATCTCTGTCAGCATACATAAGTCGTGCTGTACAGTTGGTGCAGTGGATATAGTTTTGGGTTTGCATGCAAGAGGTCGAGGGGTCGATCCTGGGTTGACGCGTATTTTTTTTTCCGTAAATGTAGTCCAGGTGGTATGGTATCTGGCATCTTAATCGTCAACAGCGAATAAATTCACGACCACGACGTGGAAAGGGCGTCTTTCAAAGCTGACCGATGAAAACGATTGTTCGTCCATTTCCAGGATCGTAGTACAGTATGTAAGTGCAAATGGTTTCTAGAGGACCCGCTACAATCGCTGTGGTGTACTGGTTAGTGTGATTAGCTGCCACCTCTGGAAACTCGGGTTCGATTCAAGGCTCTGCCATGAAATTTTTGAAAAATGGTACGAGGGCTGGAACGGAGTCCACTCAGCCTCTGGAGGTTAATTGATTAGAGGTAGGTTCGATTCCCATCTCAGCTATCCTGAAAGTGGTTTTCCGTGGTTTCCCACTTCTCCTCCAGGCAAATACCGGGATGGTACCTAACTTAAGGCCACGGCGCTTCCTTCCCTCTTCTTTGTCTATCCCATCCAATCTTCCCATCCCCTCACAAGGCTCCTGTTCACCATAACAGGGGAGGCCGCCTGGGCGAGGTACTGGTCATCCTCCCCAGTTGTAGCCCCGACCCAGAGTCTGAAGCTCCACGACACTGCCCTTGAGGCGGTAGAGGTGGGATCCCTCGCTGAGTCTGAGTTTTAAGCTTTAAGCCTTAATTAGGCCAATAATCATGTATGCAGTTCCCTGCGTGGGGGTTCACTGCAATGACGAACTTGGATAAGCTGGAACTAATACAAAATAAATGCATTCTAGCACCGGCTAGACTCCGATTCGACACACCAATACGCCACCTACGCGCAATTGCGAAAGTCAGCTCGATAAGGCACCACAAATGTAAACAAACACTCAGAATGTACACCAAGTCATGGGGTAACGAGATCAACCCACTAGTAATCGGGATAGGACGATACGACATTGATCTTTACACCAAGTACCCCACACCGAAACACATTCTGTTCAGCCACAGGTTTAGGAGGCGGGAGGCCGAAAGCCGGCACCCTCCCTATGCTGACACCTATACACTACACTGCAGACACCATGTATCTATGTAAATATGTTCGTATTATTACAGCTGTCTTCATCCCCAGGGACCCAGGCGAGGAAAGATTGATAAGGAACGCAACACAAGAAGACGATGGCAGCGCAGCCAGACGGCCAAGGACGAATAAATCCACCTCCGCCCCCCGACAGAGACACAGGAGCGGAAAACCAGCCCGCACCCTATAACAAAGACAGCAGTACTAATCTAGAATCTAGACAGTTATTTGTGTTATTTTACTCTTACTTAGGTAGAATCCTGGACACGAGAGCAGGCAAGCAAGCCGGCACTCTAATGAACATCTGTATATATGTAAATATATTGTAACTAATAACCTTATAATAGCATAGTTGCAGATCTGCAGTGACAAGTGTGTTCCAGCAACACCGCACGAGAGGGACATCGCCAGGCGGAGGAAGATAGCCCCTTACACCACGTAAGGCTTGGCCCTTAACCCCCTTCTCCAAAAGGAGACTTGGCACCAGGGACCACTGCTTGCTGGACAATGGGACGAACCTGTGATCCAAAGCCCAAACGCTAGTGGACCCGAGCCGATCCGGCAGTGACAAGAAGGACTGATCCCCTTAACAATTGACTATGGCAAGGAAATGGTTATGATTGCATGAAACATGTTCCTAACAAACACAACCACTGGACTTTTCCAGCCCACATCCTTGCATGTGCTATCAAAATTTGTCAGGTTTTACATGTAGACTCTTCTCTTTTCTGCTTATGTGGTTTTCCCTGACCCTTAATACCATACAGTAATACCACCTTACCAACACAAACTCTCGCCGTGGTAGCGAGTCTAACTCGGAAATCTTCAGATACTCCTTGTATCATTTCCTACTCTTCCCTGCTATCTCTTTTCTTCTTATAAATTAATAGCATATCGGAGGCAATGTAGATTGAGCTGATTGCCACGCGGGGGAGTGGGCTTCGGAGCCCCCGAAAAAACTCGTAATCTTGAGGACGAGTTTGGCAGTCACAGCGAGCGGACGTAGTGCTTCCCGCTGAGTCACTCTCCTCGCCAGGCGGTCTGTACTTTCCAAGTACTAGCCAAGCAACTTTACTTGATAGTGCATCTTCCAAAAGAGCATTGCCTACTGTTTGTACTTTTAAGTGAGCAGTACGAGCGTGTCAGGAAGCACTTTTCAGTACTAGCTCTTTTTCAGATTTTTATTTCACGAGGACCACGATGACGGCGGTGGAGAACGAGACGGTGTGGGAAGCCCACTGGGACGGGTGTGACCCACTTAACGGCTTCATGTTCCGAGAGAGCTGCGCAACCCCGGTGAACCAGGATCTCCCCGTGTATTACAGGCCGGGGAAGGACGCAGCTGCTGAGCGGGACATGGTCCTGCACATGATGCACCACCCCTATACCAGGGGAACAGGATCTCCCGTACGCAGCACGTTGAGAGCTTCCTCCCCGAAGGCTTAATCATCAGGGGGAGCGCCTGTACAATATCGCGAGGAAGGTCTCTCAGATATACCAGGTCATCCGGCTACCAGGGAGAAACGACGCACCAGGGATGTTCGACGCCTTCCAATGGAAGCAGTCCACCAGCGAAGCCACCGCCCAGATGGCCAGGAAGGACAGATGGACGAGGAATAAGGCGGTTAATACCGACTTAGTCCTTCAGTCCACGCCGTAGACCAGTGCCGCCACCACGGAGGTGGAACACGCCGACCCCTGGCGTCACGACTGTGCGACGCAGGTCGAGCGCCTCGGCACTGCGAAGTGAACGCAGACCGCTCCTCCAAGGACCACCTCTGCGAGGTGAAGGAGACCAAGGCCTACCAGGAAGGGCCTACCACTAGGGCGCAATCCAGGAATGCGCACCGGACGGCGGACTGCAGCACGGCAGTAGAGGAGAACGCCCCCTAGCGTTCGGAGGCTGCTACACAGGCCCCGCCTGCCAGCGAGTCTATCATGTTGCAGACATCGATGTGCGCCCCACAGGACAGGGAACGCAATCATGTGTCGGCAACGACCGACGCCGCCGCCAGCCAGGAGGAGGGAGAAACCGGCACTGCAGCGGGACCACCCGCAACCCCGGGGTCGCCAGGCCGGGAGGAGGGCCATCAGGACGAGGCTTCCTCCCCAGCCGAGAAGAGACCGCCCAGCCAGGAAGCAGGCACTCCCCCTGCACTAGGAAGAAGAAGACGTCGCCGAACCACCAGGAGAGGGTCACTCAGCCGCAGCCCAGGACTGTTCCCAGGACAACAGTCGACCGAGGAACCAATCAGGAGAGGACCTCAGCGGGTAGCGGCAATCAGGTGAGATCGAAACGTCCCCCTCAGCAGCTCTTGCAGTGTTTCCGCTGTTTGAGGTGGCGCCAACGGCAGGAGAGGTGTGAGCTTAGTGAGGTGCAACCGTTGATGGGGTGATCACCACTACACGGCCTGCACAGCACTTAAAGAGGCGACGGTGTGCGCCAACTACGCGGGGGGCCACCCGGCCTCTCGTCGCAGTTACCCTGTTTACCGGGCCACGGCGCGGGCAGAGAGGAAGGAGGCCCGGCGTCATGACTCCATCCAGGAGGCCCCCGCCCAGGCGGACTTGGCCTCATTCTCCGGGATCGGAGACTGGGTACGAGGGACCCCAAGGAGGTGGCGCTGTGCGGCGGGCCCTAGTGGTACTTGACGAATGGCTCCGCAACCGGCAAGGCCCGTGCTAGTCACGGCAGTGCGCAGACGGACTGATCCCCTGATAACTGGAATGGCGTGATTATGGTTCATGGCTGGTACACGATACCTTTTTGTTAACTAACACAAACACCTGGACCTATCCAGAAACCACAGCGTTTGCATGTGCTATAAAGATTTGTCATGTTTTACATGTAGGCTCTTTCTTTTCCCGCCTATGTGGTTTTCTCCTGACCCTTAACACCACGCCTTAACACTACCTTACCAACACTAACCTTGTCTGGTAGCGCGTCTGACGTGCAAACAGGAAGGTACTCCTATTGTACCTTTCCCACTCTTCCCTGTCATGCCTTTTCTCTTAGAAATGAATAGCATGTCGGAGGCAATGTAGATTGAGTCGATTACCACGCGGGGAGAGCGGCTTCGGGGGACCCCCGCCAAAAAAAGAAAACCTCTTAATCTAAAGGCCTTCGGGCTGAGCAGCGGTCGCTTGGTAGGCCATGGCCCTTCGGGGGCTATTGGGCCATGGAGTTTGGTTTTTTTACATCACTCTTGTATCATGTCCATTTAATTTTTCATACAGTGCCTTGAATTACGTAATTTCCACCATTACACAATAACTACAGTACGTATATTAATCTGAAGGAGTACCTGCTCGCGTCTTCCCACCTCACAAATCGCCGTTAGATGTTAAGAAAAGAATGTATTAACGAATTCTTTAATATAATTTTCTTTGTAGAAACCTTTCCAAATACAGAAACACTTGAAGTGACCGAGAAATTGTGGAAAATGACGAAGTTGTGAATAGTATATTCTCAATCTTATTTCTAGCTACAGACATCTTACTCTAGTTGATCGGAGATAATCGGTCACTTCCCTATTTGTCATGCACATTTTCTCGTTCTTCTCACATTCCTAGCATTCCAGGAACGGAAAATACACCGCATTCCAGAAGCGGCGGGTGGTCCAATTATCTCGAACGCGTTAAACACATGGAACGCACGTCAACACGATCCCGTTGTCTGTGACTGTGACTTACCAGTATATCAACGGTTCTCAAACAGTGTGCCGCGGCACACTAGTGTGATCCGAAATTGTCTGGCTCTGCCGTGAAAATAAATATTCTTTGGGAAAATATGAACAACAAAACTAGGCATGTGTAGTAGGCTTAAATATTTTAGTTTTGTTATTTATTAGCGTTGGAGAAATGCAAAGCCTGTAATAGAAACTGAAAAATCAAGAATGTTCTGTCGGTAAATTACATTATTGTTACAACTCAGTTGCAAATGTGAGGTGGTTTTCTTTTGCACAGTATTTCAAGCAAGGGAGAATCGCAGATGAACACATCCGTTATTCTGAATCGAAAAAAAAAAAAATGTTGGTCGTCTGGCGAGGTGGTAATGGCGTGCTCGGTTCATTCGAAAGGATGTGGCTTGATTCCCCGTTAGGAAGTCGAAACTTTAAGAAACGAGTTTTCCACTTCTGGAGGTGCACATGGCCCTGAGGTTCACTCACCCTACACCAAAAATGAGTACCAGGTTAATTCCCGGGGGCAAAGGTGGCCGGGCGTAGAGCTAACCACACTACCCCACCAAGTGTCGAGGTTACGGATAGCGGAAGTCTTTACCTTCCACCCCTCCCTGGGCCTTCATGGCCTGTACGGATATTGCTTGCTTTTGATATTTAATACTGGCCAGTGCGAAAAACCTTTTTTTTTTTTCGCACAGCACAGATGCGTTGTTGAAAACAGAAGTGTAGATAGGGCATGAGTGATCGGCATGTATCTCGAGCGTTCCAGAGTCTGAAATCCTAAAGCAGGCCAGATGTGCCACAACATTTCATAAGGCGAAGAAGAATGCCGTGAACCAAAATAGTTGGACAACTCCTGCAGCAAATTAATAAACTCACAACGTACAAGCTCAACCGTATCTCAGCCCTTCAGTGACTAACAACAGAGCCTACTGGACTTACCAGCGATCGTACTCTTTATCGTACCCACTCCAAATTTCTTGCAGAGAAAACGTCGCCAGCAGAGTACATGCTCTAACTGGTGTAATCACCCCACATAATATCAATGGCTTTACGCTTCACCAACTACTTTTACGGTTTTTGGAGATGCCGAAGTCCCAAAATTTTGTCCCACAGGAATTATTTTATGTTCCGTTCCGGTAAATCTAGCGATACAAGACTGACGTATGTAACTACCGTCCAATACCACCAGATCAAGTCGGGATCGAACCCGTTAACTTCGGCGTTTCAGCCTAGCCATTTTATAACATGAGACTGAGCTGTTTACACTCACTAAAACTTGATTAAAATAAATGATAATTTACCAATATTGAAAATATTCGTATAAGTATATACTGGTTACATTGCTCTCACTGAACCTGAAATTAATATTCACGCTTTGCTCAGGAACTACTCTGTGCATATACTATTATCACAAGTGCTGTTTTTCCGAAGTTTATGAAGGAAAGAACTACATTAAGGTGCAACTACCGGGCGAGTTGGCCGAACGGTTAGGAGTGCGCAGCTGTGAGCTCGCATCCGGGAGATAGTGGGTTCGAACCCCATTGTCGGCAGCCCTGAAGATGGTTTTCCGTGGTTTCCCGTTTTCACATCAGGCAAATTCTGGGGCTGTACCATAATTAAGGCCACGGCTGCTTTCTTCCCATGCCTAGGCCTTTCCTGTCCCATCGTCGCCATAAGACCTATCTTGTCGGTGCGACGTAAACCAAATAGCATAGCCATTTCTAATAATTAAATACAAAGAAAATGACATAATTCATGGAAATATCGCCCCTTGTCCGGCTCCTTGGCTGAATGTTGAGCATACTGGCCTTCGGTTCAGTGGCCCTGGGTTCAATTCCCGGCCGGGCCGCAGATTTTAACCCCATCTGGTTAATTCCGAAGGCTCGGAGTCTGGATGTTGGTGTTCGTCTTAACACGCATCTTTATTTACATGCAACACATCACACTGTTAACTGGCACAGAAACATGCAATCGTGGATACCTCCCTCCACATAGGGTTGGCGTTAGGAAAGGCCTCCGGCCACAGTACCGACCCCACATAGTAGGGAAACGGCCAGGAAGAAGTTGTCTCGTACTAGTTTACATTCGTAACAGCTCATTTCAGTACCTTCGTACAACTTATTCTGCGAAGTGACTCTATCTCTCGTCTATCGGATCAATATAAGGCACTCTTCTTCTTCTTCTTTTTTTTTTTTTTTTGCTATTTGCTTTACAGATAGGTCTTATGGCGACGATGGGATAGGAAAGGGCTAGTAGCCTACTGGAAAGAAAGCGGCCGTGGCCTTAATTAATGTACAGATGTGAAAATGGGAAACCATGGAAAACCATCTTCAGGGCTGCCGACAGTGCGGTTCGAACCCACTACTATCTCCCGGATGCAAGCTCACAGCCGCGTGCCGCTAACCCCACGGCCAACTCGCCCGGTACTCTTCTTTTCGACCCCGCAACCACATCGGATCTAAGACCTGTCCCGCTCACAAGTATCATCTCTCCGCTTGTGAACATGTGATACCTTACGTATATTCTCTGCACCTTTTGCCCCAGATCTCGTAATTGCATTTTAGTTCAATGTGATTTGGTACAGACGTTATATTTTCTTGTGAATTATTGAGTTCTGATGGGTTCAATGAGGCGATGTTTGTCTGTGTCTGTTAGGTCATCAGCCCACAGGCTGGTTGGATCCTCAAATAGCACCACCAAATGTTATGCGGTTATAAGGAAACCCCAAAAACCAATGGCAGCACCAAAATGAGGCGTACTAGGCAAGATGAGGAGTGAGGTAGTTTGCCATTGCTTTCCTCACTGGGTCAGAAAGTACTATTGCAGCACAACTGACCCTATAAGCAGCACCTTTCATAACACTCAGATGCACTAGTCATGCTCTGAATGTCATTACTCAGCACTACTCATACCCCAGCAACTTCCATATTGTCACAGCCATGGATGTTGACTGGGACTTCGGGGGAAGGTACACTTTACTCTGGCCTGTGCCAAGAGATGGATGCAAAAGTACTGTATCCATAAAGAAATGACAGCAGGCAGTGGCGATGTTTATTATACAGTATATATTTTTCTGAACTAAAATCTTCTAACACTACTTGTCTTCATCTTCATTTGCCAGCAGCTACAGCACTTGTAAACCTTGTAGATCAACTTGTCATTAAATTTAATCTTTGTTATAATACATCTTTTCATATTCTCTTTCCGCCGGCCCCGCGGTTTAGGGGTAGCGTGCCTGCGTCCTACCTGGAGGCCCCGGGTTCGATTCCTGGCCAGGTCAGGGATTATTAACTGGATTTGAGGTCTGGTTCGAGGTCCACTCAGTCTACGTGATTAGAATTGAGGAGCTATCTGACGGTGAGATAGCCGCCCCAGTCTAGAAAGCCAAGAATAACGGCCGAGAGGATTTGTCGGACTGACCACACTACAGCTCGTAACCTGAAGGCCTTCGGGCTGAGCAGCGGTCACTTGGTAGGCCAAGGCCCTTCAGGGCTATAGTGCCATGGGGTTAGGTTAGGTTTTATATTCCCCTTCCAGGCCTTTTTCCCATTTACCTGGTGTATGTAAGTTGTATGTATTTAGCCTAGTTTACGACCGGACGTCTTTCCTGACACCAGCCCTATTCACTATTGCGTGTTTCTATGGTGTATTGCGTGTAAATGAAGATGTGTATTAAGATGAACACAAATACCCAGACCCACAGCTAGAGGAATTAAACCAGCCGTGGTTGAAAATCCCAGCCCGGGGCCCTCTCAACCGAAGGCCTTTCTTATCAATATTCTGAAATATACTTGATCAAAATCAATGAAATATTTTTTATGAATTCAGTTATGGCACACTTCAAAGTACTTAGTACTTTTGTGTGAAGGAAAGAACACTGTGTTCTTCTCGAAGACCAGGACAAAAATTGTGGACTGTTCAATGGTAATACACGTTGAAAGTTATTACAACGATATCGGAAATATGTCTGTCACGTTTTGGAATACAATTTGTACAATTTATTGGTACAAGTCTCTAACAGAGGTATCTCCAGTTACAAAGACATTATGAATGAATGAATGAATGAATGCTCTCAGCATACAGCTACGGAACTCCAGCAGCTGAGGAGACAACATCCCATCTATTGGAACCTTAAAATGATCCACTTGCAGTTGACACTTAATTACATTTAAAATAATAACAGCAATGACAACAGCAATAATCAATATCCTAATTGTCACTGTTATTCTGCTCTTTCTTGTCATATTTATAACAGACTGGCTACCCGTCCCGCCTTCGCAGTTATGAATTTAAGGCGATAGACTTCTTTTAACCGAGGACTATACATGTCGTATTTCCTCCGGAAGTGATCACTGATGTAACACGCAAGAGGGACACGTAAAGCTATCCAGGGTACAGTGACTCTATACGTACAGTGTGGCCAACGAGTGCTTCATGCTGATTGACTCCGCCATGTTTTAGCCAAATGTCCCGTCAGCTGATTTAAACGTTACTATTCAGCACAGGATAAGATCACTCATTATGCAATTTCAGCGAAGTACAGGCTACCTGTTTTAACCTTAATACACCGAAAATATGTTCTTATTAAACACGGAAGATTATTCAGTATTATTAATTAAAAACTCCGTGGCTCAGGCGGCAGCGCGTCGGCCTCTCACCGCTGGATACCGTGGTTCAAATCCCGGTCATTCCATGTGAGATTTGTACTGGACAAAGCGGAGGCGGGACAGGTTTTTCTCCGGGTACTCCGGTTTTCCCTGTCATCTTTCATTCCAGCAACACTCTCCATTCTCATTTCGTAGCATCTATCATTAATTAATGTATCACTTTGGGAGTGGCGACCCCATCGTAATAATAGCCTATATGTGATTCATTCATTACATCCCTGACCCGGTCAATGACTGGAAAACAGGTTGTAGGTTTTCATTTTCATTAGTTAAGAAATGTGTGTGAATTTACGTATTTCTGAGGTCTGAGTTTTGAAGAAAATTACGCCAGGCTGTTATGTTTATAGTTGCAGAAACAGATCAGGAAAAGTTTTTAAAATGAAATTAATCAATTACTTGTTTTCAGCACGTTATAAGACGCTCCTAACACCGAGTAGAGTTGTTTCATGCATTATAATGGTAACAATAATAACAAAATTGGTTAGTAATTTTATAGAGGCCAAGACAGTAAATGTCAGATTTCTCCGTTAATATTCGCCGTATCGAAAACCTGTACATATGGAAAGTTGTTTAGAATATAATTTCCGACATTTTACGTTTTGTGCTATTTTACCGTGTAAGGAAAATAACAGAGATTTCCACAAATTTTTCACAAATTTTCAAGTATCCCCGAAAATATCTGTTTTATCTGAAACCTGTACTTAACAAAACTTACAGGAAAGGTCACTTCCGATCATTCACTGTAGGTCTCATTCATTTTCACCGTATGAGGTATTATGATTGATATATTCTCGAATTCAAACCTTTATGGCTATTTATCTATTAAAGGACGTGGTTATAAGTGCCGCCTAGCATCCAGTTGAGCTCCCCCATACATTATAATGATAACAATAATAGTAAGACTCCGTGGTTGAATGGTCAGCGTACTGCCCTGCGGTCCAGAGTGTCCCGGGTTCGATTCCCGACCGGGTGGCGTATTTTAATAGCTCGGGCTTGAGGACTGGGATTTTACGTTTGTCCCAACACTCTCCTCTTCATACTCAGACAACATACCACACTACAAATCACCACAGAAACACGCAATAGTGATTACATCCCTCTATATACGATTTGCGTCAGGAATAGCATCCGGCCGTTAAGCAGGACCAAATCCATATGTGTGACGCAGTTCCCATCCACAACCCCACAGTTGTAGGACGAACAGTAGAAAAAAAAAGAAGGTATTGATAACAGTGATAACAATGCATTAATAAAACCGATAGTAGCAAATAGAATGTTTAAAATACTGCGGATATCTACCAGTACTAACCGAACCGGGGCACAGAATTAGTCGCACATCACGGAAATCGAACAGCGGGTGGTCGATAATTGAGTCCTGAATACAAGTAGGCCCTACTCCGATACCATAAAAACTGCTTGTTTTCACCGAGCAACAAGTAGTATTTTCTCAAACGATAGGCCTGTTGTATAGTGATACTAATATTTAATTCATCGTTGCGGGGATCGAACTGTAGCCATCATTAAAGGACAACTATATACAACCCGGGGACCATGGCAGTTGCTTGTTTTCGCCACTAAAGAGTAGCAGGTTTTCGCTATTGTTTCTATTAGTACCACGAGTAAAATGGTACAGTATATTATGTTAACTTATATTGCGTTAACATAAATATGGAGCTAGGTAATACAATTTTGTCTACCCATCGGTTAACTAGTCATATTATTTTCTATCTTCTGCGTGTGTTCAGATTATATACATACCGATAAGTCATATATAAAAAGTACATTTCTATGTATAGTTTTATGATACTGCGTTGTATATTCTGATATGGAAATCGAACAGCGGGTGGTCGATAATTGAGTCCTGAATACAAGTACTCCGATACCATAACAACTGCTTGTTTTCAGGCAGTTGTTATGTTATAATTATAGGTTGTTATAATTATAGATCGCCTATATGTAACCTGATATATGGTAATGTTATAATTTTCTTAAATTTAAATGACCGGGCGAGTTTGCCGTGCGGTTAGGGTCGCGCAGATGTGAGCTTGCATCTGGGAGATAGTGGGTTCGAACCCCATTGTCGGCAGCCCTGAAGATGGTTTTCCGTGGTTTCCCATTTTCACACCAGGCAAATGCTGGGGCTGTACCTTAATTAAGGCCACGACCGCTTCCTTAACATTCCTAGGCCTTTCCTGTCCCATCGTCGCCATAAGACCTATCTGTGTCGGTGCGACGTATAGCAAATAGAAAAAATTAAATGTAGGCTAACTTTACAGTCATCACATACCTTATCCAAGACAATGACTATACTATTTTACGCCACATGTATTATAATATAAATGTTATGATAGGCCTAGCTACCAACGCAGAATTTCTAACCTCTTCAATAATTGTGACTTGTAGGCCTTTACCACGTATAACTCTAAATTTTGAAGTCTTACGACAGGTAGTCAGGCTCTGAATATAACAAATACTGATAGGCCTATATACATACAGCATAAGAAAAATATATAACATCTTAAAACATTGACCTAGTCTATTCTTTATTGAAATAATAATAATATCACTCTCTTTCATCTATCAGCTGATTGAGTACTTGGCTAAAACATGGCGGCTGGACTGGCCTTGGCCACACTGTACATATACTGTAGAGTCACTGTAATCCAGGGGAAAACCCTTCTCCACTGTTTTCGCTTTGTTTATTGTGATGCCACACCAAACGCTTACCAGTAATTGTACTCGTTTGAAATCAAAAGGCAAATATGAAGGAATCATAGGGATTCTGGTATAAAGACAGTTTCTCCTGTGCCACAGCCAGTTAAAATATCAGCTTAAAATCAAAGATTTTTTCAAAGATTTCACTACCAATCGCGTCCCATCGCATAACATTGGCGGGCGTAGACTACATAACAATGGAATAGGCACCCCCACTTTCAAAGTCAGCGTGTGTGGTGGAAAGTCGAAAGGATATCAAGAACTTAGTAATTCTGTAGAGTAACGAACAGCTTCTTCACTATCGACTACTGTGTCAACTGAGTAATATACTTGAACCAGGGCAGTGAATTTGGAGAAAGATTATTCTCTATTTGTCTTTGTGAAGTCACTGTTTCTCTGCCCTGTAACAATCGAGCATCTCTTTGTTGGTCAGTTTCATTGTTACGTGACAAACGCACTTTTCTCGAATACAGTATGCTACGACTTACATTCACTTTCCGTCTCGGCATGATGGGTTTTCATAGATTTTGTAGTCCGGCTCCGTGGATAAATGGTTAGCATGCGGTCCCGGACACGGATCTTGGTTAATTCCTCTGCCTCGGGGGCTGGGGTTTGTGCCACATTCATGATTATGATTCATCTTAGGTAGGGCTCCAGGTCGCCTATAGAACTTCAACTCGAAAGACATGCACCAACCCTCTCCAGACCCACACGCCTTGTAATGGATTTTATATAGATAAAGAAAAGTCACTGGAAAACTATTAATTACTGTATCATAGCCTATTCACAGACGGAATTTTAAAAAAAGCCCATGGTGCATGAAATCAACAGCAAAACTCCAAACACATTCCCCCTCCTCCCAATTTCAACTGGAATGTGTAGCTTTTGCAAGGAAAAAAGAAATGGCGTATGGCTTTTAGTGCCGGGACTGTCCGAGGACAAGTTCGGCTCGCCAGGTGCAGGTCTTTCGATTTGACACCTGTAGGCGACCTGCGCGTCGTGATGAGGATGAAATGATGATGAAGTCAACACATACACCCAGCCCCCGTGCCAGCGAAATTAACCAATGATGGTTAAAATTCCAGACCATGCCGGGAATCGAACCCGGGACCCCTGTGACCAAAGGCCAGCACGCTAACCATTTAGCCATGGACACGGACTTTTGCAAGGAAATGTTCATAGACGGAATAAAAAAAACCAAGGTGCACCAAATTACCAGGTAAATTCCAAATTCGACTGTGTAGCGTCCGGAACGAAATGTTCACAGACTGAGTGAAGAAAATTCGAGGTGCATCTAATTACCATGGAAACTGTGGAAAAAATGTGCACAGACGGAAAACAGAAAAGGCTAGCGAAAACATGCAACACATCCACTCTTCTCTGAAGTCTTAACTCGATTGTCAGCTGCTGACCAAAGCCGTTGATAGCTCCGAAAGTCAAGATGAAAATGACCTAATGTATATAACACTTTAAATTACATGAGTTATTCTGAAGTGATTGAACAATTTATTCTGATAAGGTTTAACTGATAATTTTCAAAGTTGCTTTTGAATTTGAGTTTTTTACTGCAAACTGTAATAATAATAATAATAATAATAATAATAATAATAATAATAATAATAATAATTGTTACGGAGGTTTCCGTGGTAGGTAGAGGTGAAAGAAGGTGCGGGTGTGAACGGGTCTCAAGCTACGAAAGTAAAATTAATTTAAAATTTAACAAGGTTATATTTTCTTTTCAAAATAAGGAAATAACAAGCATGGCAGGTACAAAGTAGCAAGTCAAAAGGGTAGTTACAATATTTACAGGATTTGGGCTTCGCGCCCTGACTTCACAATGCTTGGGCAATCAGCTCAGTTTTACCCCAAACACAAGTTTCAACAGAGGGGCAGAAAACCCCATTCATGCCTAGGAGCCCTTGCTCCAAATTACACTGAAAAGCCTCCACGAGGCATACAACACTCAATTTTCAAAACGAGCCACTCGCTCTCAACTTTAAGCCTCTCAAAGGCCACACCAAACTCCACCTTCGAGTTGTCCTCACTGGACATAGACACAGGGGTAAAATACCCAACCTACTGAGGTCTATTAAATGAAAAGAAGGTTGATTACATGACCTCCAAAATAACAATTTGAGAGGAGGCGATCGGCACTCCTAATACACTTTGTTTTTTAAAACCTAATTTGGCTCTTAGGCCACTGATGCAAGGGCTAATCCCATACTACGGAGGTGACTTTAGAAAAGAAACAAATTTACATAATGTTAAGGAAGAATAGGTTGAGAAAAAAGTTCACCTCAAAACAATATGAGTGGGAGATCGAGAGGGTTAAGCACTCTCTATCCCAATACGTAGTTTAAAAGGTAAAATAGATACCAGATTCTTTACATTTTTAAGGAAGGTTACATAACGGAAAAACTTCGGACCCGCCCCGAGAGTTAAACTGCTGAGCTAGCAAAGAAAGAAGTTATTAATTGGCCATTACCTTGTTGTTGACCGCTGCCGAAGAAAGAGGCGCTTCCCGCCCCCTGCTATGTACTTTACACACTGAAAGATGGAACAGAAGTGGCGCAGAGACCCTAAAATCAGCAGTTTATATACTCTCGCGGAAGGTTCTAGGCGTTAGGGGAATGAGAACACCCGCCCACAATCACTTTATTGGAGAATAAAGAGAAACCCCTACACAAGATGAAGAAGAAACACATTATTGGTGGAAAATTAAGTTAAGAAATTCGGGATTGGTTGAATACAAAACAAGGAGAAAGAGAGGGGTATACAGCCAACTTAAACCATAACAGAAGGAAATTTAACAAGAAACAAACTTTTGAAATAAAAATTTCTCCAAAGAACAGTTCTTTTTCTTCGCACTAGGGTGCACTATTGTAGTTCTTCAGTAGTGTCCTCTAGAAGAGAAAGTTCACACTTCTTACTTCAAGCAAAACAAAAACACATCAAAAATGACACAGTTCTAAAACTCCGAAATTTACAGGTAGTGACATCTTCTGAGAAAGTAGAAAATTAATACCGTCAATAAAGTTCAGGTTTCCTCCAGCAGAGGAGTTTCAACTGGCGCACCTTTTGAATTAGCGGCGTGGAGGTGTACCGCCCGGTACAATAATAATAATAATAATAATAATAATAATAATAATAATAATAATAATAATAATAATGCCGGGACTGTCCGAGGACAAGTTCGGCTCGCCAGGTGCAGGTCTTTCGATTTGACACCTGTAGGCGACCTGCGCGTCGTGATGAGGATGAAATGATGATAAAGTCAACACATTATTATTATTATTATTATTATTATTATTATTATTGTTATTATTATTATTATTATTATACGAAATTCCGTGGCTCGCAGAGGACTAGGAAGCACCTGGGTTGGATGGTTGAACAGGGGATTACTTGGAGCAACTTCTAATTTAACAAATTTGGAAAAGTTATTTCTTTCCTTTCTTTAAATTCAGAGAGAGAAATTTAATGGTATAAAAAAAACAGTTGAAAATACTAACAAGCTCGTCAGCTCCAACAATGCATTGGACTTAGAAGTCCTAAATCCGATACAAAATATTGGGAGAAACTCCCAGTCATTAAATTACATACGAAAGAGCATAGTTGCTCCAAACAGGTACAATTTATAGGAGTCTCAGCTCCAAGATACAAGAGGCTAGCCTCAAACGGGCAATCGGTTGCTTTTTCATTCTTAATTACACTAGGCAACCCATAGGATGACCCCACTTCAAAGTGTTCATACGCTGTTGCCACATGGTGGGCTTATCTATTACAAGGTTCCACAATCAGTTTAAGTACTGTTCCCAAAGGGAACCAAAACGAAGACACAATTACCCTAAGAACTATAAAGAATAAACAGGGGCATAATTACCCATACTACAAGGCATTGCGAATAAAAACAACAGGTTACACATTACAGGCCATTAACAAAAGGCAATGGGTGAAACACCAGCACTGCTTAAAGAACATTCTGGAAAAGACGAGATCCTAAGTGGCTTAATGCTCTATGACACAGAGGCTAATCCCATACTAAAAATGGTGACTAAAGGGGGAACATTTAAAAGCCGAGACAAGATTTCCAAAATTTGGAGGTTGAACATTTTAGTCACCTAACTCAAAAGTTGAAGGGGAGACGACTGAGGGTCACCACTCGTGCTCCCTTACATTAAATATTTTCCCAGTAAGAAATAGAAATAGAGTCCGAAGACTGCGCAGAAGGTTCTACATTTCAACCCCAAAAGACAAAATTACATAAAATGGTGAAAATCTTAACCTCTAACTACCCGCAGGCACGATCACATGTTTAGGTAAATTCTGCCACTACCTTGTAGCGTTGGATCTTCTTTAAGCCGGCCGCGCCCTGCCCCCTAGCCCTCTCGGCCTCCGTCAAGTCGCACTATCAAAAACTTGAACAGTTCAGACAAGTTGGTCCTAAAGTGCTCTCCTTAAATAGTCCGCAGGTGAAAGTTCCAGATTAAATTAAAATACAATACGCTGATAGGCTGAATTTCCATACACACCCCCGGCTAGAGAGCATAGTTTCAAGCATGTGATAGGCAGAATAAAATAGAGGAGCAACCAGCTGAAGTGTTGATAACTTCGGTACATTAAAATAACAATCCCCAGAAAAAAGGTTTACCAACTACCAAAACAAAATTTCCTCCGCAGTTAGTTTGTTTTTAGTCCACCAGAGATACCATTAGAAAATAGACGGCAGAGCCATCTCACCATCGAAGATGAAAGTTTTTGAAAAGTTTTAAAAGTTCGTGTTCACTGACATAGATGGCCATAAAGAAGGAGCGCAGTTTAAGTAGCCGGGGAAGGTGTACCCCTGGTATAATAATAATAATAATAATAATAATAATAATAATAATAATAATAATAATAATAATAATAATAATAATAATAATAACATATGTATATTTGGGTATTCATTCCCAAGGTTGCTTTGATCCTCCACAGTCCCGCCAACAGCTGTCATAGATAGCTTAGGTGTCACTGAAGAGGCATACTTGGGAAGTGATGAGTGAGGTACTTTACCGTTGCTTTCCTCACCGAAAATGTTAACGAATATATTTGAGAATATTCTTTCTGTAAATACCAACTCCATATGATTACTATGACATCATTTGCACCTGATAACACAATCTTGAGTGAGCGGAATCAAAATACGTAGTTTGGTTGAAATAAGTCCAGCAGTTTTCCACTTTTAGGAATATACAAACAGATAGATAACTAGACAGGCAGGCAGCCAGACACCAAAGGGAAAACTTTTACCTCATGATACCTCGGTGTCCAGATACTTTAGATTGGGGAATTTTAAAGCCGAGAAAAATATAACGCATCCTCTTATTTTCTCCTGTTATGGATCCTTCAAATAACTACGTCTGCGAGGGTGTCCGTCACTGGCTGCAGAGCATGAAGCCCATAGAAAATAGTAATTTTGTCCATCATTTGAAGAGTAAGCGAAATTATGTACACAACGAAAAACAGGTAGGTATTTAAAATGAAGGGGCGTTTCACATATAGTTAACAGATTTTACATAAAATCAATAGTGTAAGAGCAAATTGAAAAACTTTTCTTGTCTTTCTATAAATTCCCAGTCTATGCAGTGAGTTTTAAATGATATGCATGTTCAAACCTGCTCCTGGATGAGTAGACTCTAAATATGTTTGGTCGAGATATAATCAATAGTGTAAAAGAAAAATGGAAAAAAAGCTAAAGGAATAGCTGCTGAACTTGGCATCGAACCTGTTTTTCCAGAGAAAAGGATTCGTAAACGAAAACGCGTTTTTTGTATGAGTCTTTTGAGGAAGTGCAATCGTCACCTAAATAAACCTTTACGAGAGAAGTTTTTTATCCATTAGTGAATAAAAATTTGAACTCACTTAAGAGGAGGTCAACTGCGTTGGAAGAACGCCAACAAGTGTGGGGATTTCTGGGTAATGTTGCTCAGCTTCTAGGAAAATAAGATCTAAAACGAAGTTGTTTGGACCTTAAAATACATTTAACTGACAAAACAACCAAAGTGTCTGATATCAACGGCATTGAACTGTATCTTGAACTTTTACATGTAAGTTCGATTTTGGATCATGGAAAGAACACAGTCACACCAAAAGAAGTATTGCGTATGAACAAAAATACAAACAGTAAAGATTTGGTTACAAACTTGTGGTTCACATTCCGAGTGTTACTAACAATACCCGTGGCAGTTGTTAGTGCCGAACGAAGCTTTAACAACCTTAAGCTTATAAAAACTTACTTGCGCTCTACAATGGCGCAGGAAAGGCTGAACTCTCTCGCCATTCTAGTAATAGGAAATGACACTGCAAAAAACTTAGACTTTAGAGGAATATTCTAACAACATTTTCTCATGCAAAAGCCACGCGAATGCCTTTGAATGTTTGGAGTTTGTATATAGACGACAAAAAAGAGCACCAAAGACAAGAACAAATAACGAAAAATCAAAGACTGTATTTTGTATAGAAATAAATCAAACCTTAGTATATGCATATCAAATATGTAATGGAGGGTGGGTGGTCCGTGATGCTGTTATTTATAATAGCGGCGGGTCCATAGGTGGTGGATATTGGAGTAACTCTAAAGAGCTGGGTATCATCCCCCGAAGAGTTCTTACCCTCATAGTGTAGGTATATCTCTAATGGTCTAGGCAGCGTAAGCTGGAAAGGCGCATGAATGGTCGTTTTTCCTTCGACTTGCTTCATTGAAATCGTTACTGCTTGGCTTCCTTTTGTCATAGATTCATATTTTATGCATAAGCCTTTCTCCAAAAATGCTTTATAGAATGCTGAAAATCGCATCAAAATCCATACATTGGTTCTCGAGATTAGCCACCGCAAACAGACAAACAGACAAACAGACAGAGACAGACAGACAGACAGATAGACAGACAGACAGATAAACAGACGGGATCGAAGACTTTATTTTATACTACATTGAGATTTATGTCTCAAACTCATCTATCCGAACTTTGTCCGCCCTGCATGTATTTCATGATTGTGCAATTTTCTTGAGTACGTATTTCTCTAATTACTGTATTAATAGCAACTTACTAATATTACTAGACTTAGCCCATTATTTGTTTATCATTCTGATGACTCTATAACCATTCTCATCCTGACTCAGCACTTGTTGTTCATTGCTATTAATACATTTTCTTCTGACCGCTAAGGTCTCTTTACAAGATCTCACTCAGCAAGTGAAATTCTTCCCCATTTTCTCTACAAAGAAGGCATCTTACTGAATCCGTTTCACGGATCCATCCCCTTTTTTAATACAAATTCCAATCATCCACCAAATTAGACCTCGTGTTTCTCTTCTATTTACATTTACAATAATTATATTCATACCCTGACTTATCCTGTTGAATTCTGAGAGGGCCGCTCTGCTCCTACATTCGGCCACAAACCACTGTCTTTGAAAATCCCTAAGTCGTATAATAATTTGTTTACTCAGCGATACCTGATCTCTTTTGAAGTCCTTCTGCCTATAATTTCCAAATTCCAAACTCTCTAGTATACTTTTCACTTTGGTTAACCAGTACCCTTCCTGGATATTGTCCCTCTAATGCTGGCATGTAGCCTGCCGTCTGCAGAAGCTGGCCACCCTCTCCTCCTTCACTCTAAACCCATATTTCAAAATTATTGTAAGAATGTCAACCTGAATATTTTCTTCACATATTATTCTTACCCCACAATTTGCCGTGCAATTTGATAACCCCATTATAATTTTGCAGAACTTATTACCTGATTATTCATTTCACGTTCTTACTCTACCCACATAGTTCACATCCATATAACATTCAACTTTTCACCAGTAGCGGTGGGCTCTCAGGAACACATAAGCACGTGAACACCCAATTTTATACATCTTTACGCATTCATGGATAATTTAAAACTTCCCTTTCTTTCGACCTGATTTCGACAATCGATCGAAAGCATTCGATTTATATCGAAGCTCCGTTACACCTACAGTTGTTCGTTTTGACTGACAGTGCAGCGAACACACTGGGTAATGCGCTATTGTGCTGAAGACTATACGCATGCGCAAAGCAGATGACGTCATGGTTTATGCACTGATATTCCCATTAGTGAGGAGCACGGTAAGATACGTGCCTTGCCGTCTAGAGCCACCCTCAACCCAGTGGCAGTATTAGAGTTGACCACAAGGATCCGCCTTCTCCCCTTTTACGTTTAGCCACCCAGGAGCTACTATTGCATTACATTACCGGCAGATTTCGCTAGTAATTCTGAATTCTGAATTCGTAATCGCGGGAAGAAGTTTGCTTTACCTTGTGATTGGATAGTCTTTTCAAGTGAAATTTATTTGTTTGTGTTTTGCTTCTCTGTTTGTATGGTTTGTAACCATGGTATTCTTTGTGAAAGAAGAAATGAATTCAGTTCAGGTAATTTTAACCAGCGAAATATTAATCTCAGGATAAGTTAGAAATTAAAAGGCTTGGACCGGGCAGACCAGATTTGATTATCGAAAAAGCTACAAAAAACGACAAACGCAAGTATAGGCATAAGTTTAAGAGAGAAGTGTACGAAAAACGCTAGTGGCTCTGTGGATGTAGATCTAGGAATGCGCTTTTTTTTTTGCCTTGTTTATTGTTCAACAAAGAAAGGAGTGTAT
The DNA here is from genome assembly GCF_040414725.1 of Anabrus simplex. Taxonomy (NCBI): domain Eukaryota; kingdom Metazoa; phylum Arthropoda; class Insecta; order Orthoptera; family Tettigoniidae; genus Anabrus; species Anabrus simplex. The sequence continues at coordinate 716,573,041 of NC_090266.1, forward strand.
GGAATTCAGCTGGGTGCACAGACCTTGCTCATTTGAGTACAAAAATAAATAAACATGAAAATTATAATGCACACAAAAACGCGAGTATTGAATTCCCTATGCTAGTGTTGTCTATAATTTCCAAGATGAGAATAATTAACATGTGATACAGTAGAACCCTGATTAACCGAGATAATGTGGTGACTATTGGGGTCAATTCGGTAACAATTATTTAAAAAATCGACCGGTAAATGCGGTACACATTATTTCTATGCTTCTCGTCATACCCAGGTGAACTTCGTGATATTTAAAAACCAAGAATAGTACTCGCATCCTTCAATGTTCGCAGTGCAATAAAGTTATGAATTTTACTTTTGTTGTACACTAACACAGCGGGCCCCGTGGTGTAGGTGTAGCCCGCTTGCCTCTTACCCGGATGCCCCGGGTTCGATTCCCGGCCAGGTAAGGGATTTTACCTGGATTTGAGGACTGGTTCGAGGTCCACTCAGCCTACGTGATTACAATTGAGGAGCTATCTGACGGTGTGATGGCGGCCCCGGTCTAGAAAGCCAAGAATAACGGCCGAGAGGATTCGCCGTGCTGACCTCACGACACCTCATAATCTGCAGGCCACCGGGCTGACCAGCGATCGCTTGGTAGGCCATGGGGTTTGGTTTTGTTCTACACTAACACCCAGGTGAACTTCGTGCTTTTTAAAAACCAAGAATAGTGCTCGCATCCTTACGTTATTATGAACTAGCTGATGTACCCGTACTTCGCTACGGGATTCTCAGAAAGACTAACTTTGTGGTTTTCCTACCTGAAGTCAACATAGGTCTTACAAAAACGTCAGTAGGAAAGTAGCGATTAAAAGCAATGTTATCACATAAAATAATCGATCAAATGAAAAAATGCACATTTTCTCACTTTTAACGAACAGTACTACGGTGCCGATCTAACAGTCCAAAGTTCCAGAGCTGGAATGACCAGGCGAAGACAACCGAGAACACTTCTCTGCCATTATTCCGTTAAATATGCACACTGCTCATTCCAATCAGTGCCTCAGAGTAGGGATTGAATAGCTCGAATGCTATGATGAACCAGTGTGTTACGTACCAGCAGTACCGGAAAATTTATGAAACAGAGGAATGGCACGCTAAAGAAGAAAGTTACCTAACTCCCCAGCTAATTCCCGCCAATAAACATGAAAATTATAATGCACACAAAAACGCGAGTATTGAATTCCCTATGCTAGTGTTGTCTATAATTTCCAAGATGAGAATAATTAACATGTGATACAGTAGAACCCTGATTAACCGAGATAATGTGGTGACTATTGGGGTCAATTCGGAAGCAATTATTTAAAAAAATCGACCGGTAAATGCGGTACACATTATTTCTATGCTTCTCGTCATACCCAGGTGAACTTCGTGATATTTAAAAATCAATTTCCTACCTGAAGTCAACATAAGTCATTACAAAAACGTCAGTAGGAAAGTAGCGATTAAAAGCAATGTTATCACATAAAAATCGACCGGTAAATACGGTACACATTATTTCTATGCTTCTCGTCATACACAGGTGACTGGGTGATTTGGCCGTGTGGTTAGGTGTGAGCGATTTGGCCGTGTGGTTAGGTGCGCGCAGCTGTGAGCTTGCATCCGGCAGATAGTGGATTCGAACCCCACTATCGGCAGCCCTGAAGATTTTATTCCGTGGATTCCCAATTTTACACCAGGAAAATGTTGGGGCTGTACCTTAACTAAGGCCACGGCTTCTTCCTTCACACTCTTGGCCCTTTTCTATCCCATCATCGTCATAAGACCTAATTGTGTCGGTGCGACGTAAGGCAAATTAAAAAAAAAATTCTGTACACAGCAGTAATCCTATCTATCGGGGATGAATGGCAACAGAAGACAAAGTACATCACAACAAACAATGGTCAATGTAATGTTATTGTTGATCAGTTTTATGAGCTTTCTATATTGTAGGCCTTCACATTTAGTTTTCTTTCGACTCTGTGATATTAGGGCGTCTTATAAAATTATTTACAGCCTATACTGTAGTTCCTTATTCTCCGACTCTACATAACGATTTGCATTAAATCCTGTCTACCCATTTTCTCGTGACTCAGCGCTGATAAGGAATATCTCCGATCATAGCCGGTATGGTAAAGTTGTGCAGTATTTATCGATACGACCACTTATAACATAATTATATGGGAATTACATTTTAGGGCTATACCTAAACTACCATTCCATTCAGCGTGAATACAATTATTTATGGCCAAGATTATAGAGACTTATTCCACGACTTTGCATACCGAATTTCATTAAGATATGACCACTAATAACATAAATGTTTGAGAATTCCATTGTAGGCCTTTCCCTAAACTATCATTTTTCTCACCGTAAACACAATTATTTATGGCCTAGATCGTAGTGACTTATTCCTAGATTTCCCCTACCAATTTTCGTAAAGATACGACCGTTAATAGCGAAGATTCGAGAATTAACTTTTAGACCTTCCACTAAAGTACCATTTTACTCAACGTGAGTAAAATTATTTATGGATTAGATTATAGCGACTTATTCCCCGACTTTTTATACCGATTTTCATTAAGATATGACCACTCATAACATAAATATATGATAATTAAATTTTAGGCCTTCCCCTAAACTACCATTTCAGTCAGCGTGAATATAATTATTTATGTCCTACATTGTAATGACTTATTACCCGACTTTGTATACCGATTTTCATCAATTTCTCTTCAGCCGTTTCCTCGTGATGCGTGTACATACATACATACATACATACATACATACATACATACATACATACATACATACATACATACAGACAGACAGAAATGACGGAAAAGTAAAAAGTGCATTTCCTTGTTACTGTGGGCACGACTGATACGGAAATACCATCCTTTTTAAATTCTGAGCAATGTACAGACAGAACTCTTATTTTATATATATGTTTTTTCCTCACCGTAAATACAATTATTTATGGCGTAGATCGTAGTGACTTATTCCTAGATTTCCCCTACCAATTTTCGTAAAGATATTCAAAAGCGCCGTCGTTGTCAATGAAGGGGCCGAGTGACATTGTCCCTGGCTTATCACCGGGTTTGAAACTCAGCCAATGCACGTGGGTCTTTTAAAATGATAAGTGAATTAGGCGTACCTGTGGTCTATATATATATATATATAGGTTTTACTTTTGTTCTACACCAACAGATTAGTCTAGTATAAAATTTATCCTCGGTTACAGGGCTTCTGCCATATTATTTGTGAAAAAGGAACCGTGCAAGGAACTTTTAGTGAAGTGATTTATGTACCTATGTTACTTTTTTTGCTGATTTGAGACATGAACAAAAATGTTGTTGTGAACCCCCTAAAAATTTTGTCACGAGCCGCCACTGCTTTTCACTACAGCTTGTAGAACATTTCTATATTTGAACATTTATTTTCAAGAATTTTATTTACTGATGATGCTGCTAGAACTTTCCATTTCGCTTGCTTTATCTGGTGAACCTATTTCCCATTGTTTCCTATATATAATCCAAAGTAATCTAAATCTATTTGTGACCACGTTTTGGAATACGGAAGACCTTCATGTTCCTCCAACACGTAGATGATTTTAAAAATTGCACTTCGGGTTCACATACGTATGGAATATGCGGAGGAGGGAGAGATTCATCCCGAAATCATAAACGACCTATTTTCCAGTATTTATGCGTGATCAACCCTTCGTTTATAACTGTACAGCAGTGTTCTGCAAATGACAGTACAGTATGTTCTCACTACTGATCTGCGATAGATACTTATCTTTCCTAGAAATATTTATTAAAAATTTCCCTTAATTTCGATTTTTTAACATTTCTATGTCTCAACATTATCTCACATGAGCTATTTCGTTTTATCAGATACTGGTATCAATACAAGATGAGTCGTCTTTAAACAAACTATTTTATCAGCGCTTTATCATCAATTGTTCATAATGAGCTCTCGAGTGGTCACGTCCTCTGTCGTGGCTGAAGGTTGTGTAATCCTCTTCTAAGGATTACGTTTGGGAGTCTCAGTGATACGGCTTAAGAACTAAGGTATCCCTTGTGCTCAGTCGCCTGCACCTAGATCTCTATTTGAATCGTATAGCTAGTGAACTGCAGTAAGCCTTATGCTAGATGACTTCGCCATAGGAGTTTACACAAAGCACGTCAAAGCACCCAAATATAACAGAGAATTTGTATTTGCCAGCCTCGTACTAGACACAAGTCATGGATATATAGATACATAGAAATTCGCCAGATTAGACCTAAGGAATAAATCTGTTTCACTCCAGAACAATAAATACGTACACACAAACACACACTCTGTATTTAAAAGCGCCGTCGTTGTCAATGAAGGGGCCGAGTGACATTGTCCCTGGCTTATCACCGGGTATGAAACCCAGCCAATGCACGTGGGTCTTTTAAAATGATAAGTGAATTAGGCGTACCTGTGGTTTAGACTCCTCATAAAACTGTAGGTCTCGTATCAGTGTATCAACAGTCACGTGAAACTACTAGCTTACTTGCATTAGAATGCAGCTCAAATAGTGAAATCCAGTCAGACTATTTCTTCGTGGTTATTGTTGGAAGAGGTAATCCCTGCTTAATCACCCCGGCGTTGTAGAAATGTATCAGTTGTGTACTAATAGGCTGGATGATTTTGTTTACTGGCCTGAGCAGTGTTTTGCTATTTTCGAGCAATGCCTCCGCCACGGGGTCACCTTCCCTTAGCTTCTCCTGTTCTATCTGAATAATTCATGATCCCAGGTTGAGGGGTGTCATTTCATTGTTCACAGACCTATCTATATGTGTCAGACGTTGATAAATTATTTTTCTGTGGGTGTTGTTTCTCAGCCTGTCTGAAGTTGTCAGTGGGTGGAGAGAGACGGACAGTAAATTTTTGTTGATCACCAAGGCGGCCGCGGTTCACAACTCGCCGACTGTACATCATGGGGGTTTTGAAAAGGAAAGTCACGTCCCTGTAGTATAGATTCCATGTTAAAGTGGAGGTCCCGTGGCTATGATCGCGATATCAACAGTCACGTCAAACTACAAGCTTACTTAACCAACAAAAATATGGCTTCCGATTGATAGCTAAATAAAATTCAAGAAACTCAATCGTCAAAAATTACCATTGTTTCGCCCCAGTGTGACATGGGTTCATCAGCTGGATGCCGGACCTTCCCAAGACCCTGGCCGGCTAGAACGCCGGTAGCGAAATCACTGCAAGCTCTATACGTGATAAGCACAATGCACTGCTGACGTACTAGGGGAGAACTGCATGTCCACTTGCTTTACATGCCCTCATCCCCCCAGGCACCGCCACTATGTGTTCTTGAGAGAATCCGCCGGTTCAGCGACACCTACTTATTCCACCACCACCATTCCACCGAGATTCAGGCACAGTTTGTAAAATATTGTATCCCAACCAACCCCCGGATGCCGAACCACCGCTAAGGAAACTCGTCGTCGATTCTTCTTCTCCGGCAGGCTGCAGGAAGGATTCCTCATCGATGGACACAATGCCCATCACCCCCAATACCTCCTCAGCAACAAATTTTCCCCCCTCTCTCCCGGGATGCTCGTCCCATCACCAACATCAATGCTATCGAACATCGCCCACAAGGAACACACACCTCTCTCCTGCGCAACCCCGCCCCTGAATACCGTTCATCACAAGCCATATTTCGCACTCTCCAACATTTTCAGATGAAACGTGACGAGATAGCAGATATACGGCCTACATCTAATGACTATATCATAAAGGTCAATGGTGAGGAAGCAGCCGATAAGCTGGTCAATGCTATCGGGGCCACGCAACTTGGTTCATCCTCCCCACTCCAACGCCTCAAACAAGCCCAGAATAAGATCACACCATCGCCACCCAGACACAGTCTGTTCAGCTGTGTGATCAAGGGGGTCGACCTGGATATTCCTGATGAGATTATGATATATGAACTAAACGCTGAGAACATCCCTGCACAGAAAGTGTTCCGCATCAGAAATGCGTCCGGACCGACCTTCATGGTCCGTGTACTTCTACTAACCACTGCTGGGCCAATGACCTTAGATGTTAGGCCCTTTTAAACAAAAACCATTATCAACTAACCACTACTGACGTTGATCGTCTGATAGAGACCTGTACCTCCATATTTAATGTAAACAGCATTACAGAGTGGAACCCTCCAAGACCCCACTACCACAGCCCATTCGCTGCGAGCGGTGTCTCACATATAACCATCACAACACCGCTCAATGCTGGGTCCAAAACCCCGCCTTTGGGAATTGTATACAACCACACACTACCAATCAGTGTCCTAACACCCATTCCCCACCACTTTGTAAAACCTGTGGCCAAGCTCACTCAACCTTCTCCCGTCTATGTAAGTCCCGTCCCCCACAACCAGAAAATCGTCCGGACCTGCTTGCTCCCATCAAAACTGTGGACCCAACCACATCACCTGCCAACTTTCTATCCGTGCCACCCTCCACAAAGGACACAGCCCAATTCCTTAGCCTTTCCCTTTTCAACATTTTTTCCGTATCACCGTCCTCTCGTCCTTACCCGCATCCAGGCAACCACCAATCAAACACTCAACCACGATTTTCAACTACTCACTCGGGATTAAATACACATTTTCAATTTCACCGCCTGGAGATCCTTGTTTGATGGATAATACAACCAACAGAAGAAGATACTCTCTGCACATTTTCATTATTTTCCTTAATATCCAGTCCTTTTTATCTAAGCGCCTACTCCTCCAGACCTTCCTAAAACATCCGTGACCCTCCGTGCCACTCAGCCCGCCCATCTACCTGGATTCACCCTCCACAGAGTGGACCACCCATATGGTATCGGTCGTGGGGGTGCAGCCCTCGTGGTCCGCCCTTCCTTCCCCACACGCGTCCATACTCCACCACCTTCACACTCCTATTCTGAATCCGTAATTGCTACCATATACTTCAGTTCCCGAATCCTGCACTTCGCTATCATCTACTCCCGAAACATAACCCCCTACACATAGAATTCATGACCTCTCTTCACACCACTTTCCGTCATTTCATAATTCTTGCAGATCTCAACCTACTAAAAAAAATCCCAAATCAAAAGTAAACAAAATTGTTATAAAAAGATAAAGCATTCAATCATTAAAGCCAAAAACAATCTAAAATAGGAGAAAAATAATATATCAAATAATTTGACGCTATAGGATATGTACCCTCCTTAGAAAATAACTCTTCTGGCGAGATCCAACAACTCCACAACTTCCTCAACCATATTGACTCCTCTCTAATCCCACTCCCGGGTCCCTCCCGGTCTTCTTCCCAAACAACCTTGACGCCGTCAGTTCTCGAAACTCTTTAATCCACCTTCTAACCGTCTCCTACCTTCGCAGCATCGACAGCAACCAATTCTCCATCCTCCTCCAAATACTCTCACGTTCCCAAAGTTCTAATCCTCCTTCCCCACGTCTGTTACCAAACTTCGCCAAAACCAATTGGACCGGCTACCGGGAACGCATTACGAAATCACTTGTACAATCACCTCTCCTTCCTACTGATGCCCAATCCGTAGACACGTCATCCAACTTCACCCATACCACCATAACTAATGCCTCGAAGGCCCAAATTCCCACCTCATTCCATACACCCTCCAAACCCCGTCTCCCACCGAAGTCCCTGCACCTCCAGAAACTCACCCAGGCTTACCTATCCGAATTCTCCCGTAAACGTGACCCCTACTTCCTTCACCTCCACTGTCAGACCATGCTGACATTTTCCAACTACCTGAAAAATCACCGGCGGATAACCTGGTCAAATAACCCGTACGTCCCTCAATTCCCTACATGCCTCATCTTCTCAATTCCGGCGCAAGCTATCCTCCCTCCTCGGAAAACACAGCACTCCTTCATACCCTATCATCCATAATGGAACATCTCCATCGAACAACCAGGAAAAGTTGGAGATATTCACCTCCCAGTTCCGCAAACGATTCACGCCTTCTCCCTACCATTACTCATCTCCGACCGATACTGCCCTTTAGCAGAACCTCCTTTCCTCCCCCTTCCTTCAAACCTCCCCTACTCACACACTCGCGCCACACGACTTAATACCCCGATTACTGCCTCCGATATTAATAACGCCCTAGTCAGCACCCACGACCCGCTCCAGGTCGTGACCAAATCCGGTATCGCCATATCTGTCAATCCCTTGTCGAAATCCTCACGCTCCTAGCATAAACCTATGCATTCATATTTACCTTCGGTCTCTATCCCACCTTCTGGAAGAGATAGATACAGCTCCTTTTCCCCAAATCTGGAAAAGACCGATCCAACCTAGACTCCTACCGCCTCATCTGTCTCATCACAATCCTTGCCAAGACCCTAGAAAAAATCCTCATCCGCCGGTTGCACCCTTACCTGAAATCCCTTAACTTACTACCTCAATATCAGTGCGGATTCCGCCAAGGACTATCCACCTCTCACCAACTCTTTCGCCTCATCCAATTCAAAGCTAACAACTCAACATAGCCCGCCGTCCCTACTAATCACCTTCGATTTTAACCAGGCCTTCGATTCCTTCTGGCACCCTGCCCTTATTTTCAAGCTCCACTATTTCACACTCCCAGCCTCCTACATCCGGTTCTTCACTGCCTGTTTTAATAACAACCTGTATATGACTCAACGGCCACCTATCGCCACCCTTCTCCGTCTCTCTAGGTTTACCGCAAGTTTTCTCCTCTCTCCCCACTACTCTTTATTCTTTTCGTCGCCGGCATACCACAACTACAACCACCCAGCCACATCCTTCAATCTGCCGATCACACAGCCATCCTATCCCCACCCCTTCCCTCCAGAGCATCAATATAAACCTGCAACTCATCCTGGAAACCTTTACCTCTTGGTAAAGTAATTAATCTTTCCAAAACCCAGTCCATTCTAATCCGACATCCTGAAAGGCGATTTACCATCACCCGCAATCTTGCCTGCCTCCTACTCACCATCGATGAGGCACCCATCCGCCCTCAGTCTTCCCTCAAATACCTTAGCATTACCATAGACCAGCACCTTAAAGTCAGCCCAATTTCCAGAACCAACAAACCAAATCTTCCAAAAGATCTCATCTGGTACGTCGGCTTGCCGGCACCAGCTGGGGTCTTAACACCAAACTACTTCCCTGAAATACAAAACCTTTATCCGCTCTGCCATCACTTAAGGTCACCCCGCCTGGACAGCCGTGGTCCACACCAAGCCCATCCTATATCGTCCCCTCCTGTCTATGGAAGACCGAATTGTCCGAGTTGCCCTCCGACTCCCTTCCTTACTTCATACCAAGGACCTATACGACAACTTACCCTTCCCCAAACTTGATACCGACGTCTCCCTTCTCTTCCAGAGTTTCCTCGACTAGGCCCTAGACCCCAACAACCCCTTCACATCCCAGTTCCTACAAACCACCCTAAGGTCCCCCTATACCCCCTATCCCCACTTCACTATCACCGCATCCTCACCGAACCCACAGACCGGCAACCTCCACAGGAACAGACTGCACTTGGGTAAACCTTATCCCTCGCCCCCCCCCGCCGTCAAGTACAACCTCCCACAATAATGGTCATCAGCGGTTATGTGCTCAGACAACCTGTTGGCTCTCCTCATCGTTGACTTCACAAACAATGAATTATTTCATATTCTCCATACTCAATGTACGAGGGGCATACTATATTGTTTTACACTTTATTTTTTACGTCCGGGTATGGTTCACATTTTACTTGTGAAGGTGGTGGCGTGTAACTTGTGTCTTGTTCCACCGTTTGGTAGAACCACGCGGACAGGGGTCAACGAATGCACTCGTCATATCCATTTCATAACAACACTGCCAGCGTAGGAGCAGACAACATGAAAAGCAAACGTCAGGGACACCGCTATACGACTTGGTTCCTATGGAAAGAAGGTGTGACCACTGCAGAAATTCATCGTCGCTTGATGGCAGTCTGTGGAAAACATCACCGTCACGGAAAACAGTTTACAACTGGGTGGAAGGTTGGAAAACAGGGCGCACATCGGTGGAAAAGGGAACCAGTTCTGGATGAAATGTGACAGTGTCATCACCAGCCAACATTGCCCGGGTCGAACAGGCCATCCAAGGAAACAAATGCATCACATTTACGGAAATGGAGGCAGCCACGGGAATCAACCGACACACCCTGCAGCGCATCGTGCACGGCCACTTACATTTGGGGAAAGTGTCGTCCACGTGGGTGCCTAGACTCTTGTCTGCAGACGAAAAGCAGAGGCGTGTTGACGTGTGCAGAAGCCATGATCAAGATCCAGCCGACTTCATAGCTTCTGCAACACGACAATGACCGGCCCCCACACTAGCCGAGAGACCACCGCTGCCATTGATCAAATGGGATTCACGGTTCTGCCACACCCACCACACTCTCCCGGCTTGGCACCAAGTGATTATCACTTGTTGAGGAACAGGAAGGAACCTCTACGTTGTCACCGTTTTGCGGATTTTGCGGAACTGCACGCAGCTGTCAAGGCACGGTTACGCAGCACTCCGAAAGAATGGTTTTAAGAAGGTCTGGAGAGCAAACGTGCATACAGCTACAAGGAGATTTTGTTGAGAAGGTGGACGGAAACAACTGATGTGTAATGTACTTCATTTAGGTAGAAAAAATAAAGTGTAAAACAATACAGTACGCCCTTCGTACTTTGTAATTCACAATCACTTCATCTATCATTGCATGTATACTCATGTTCATAAAAAACAGAACACCTTGAAAGACTAGAGATAGGAAGATCATATTCACAGGACATGTTAATTACTATGTCCTGCAGAAACGATTAGCATTTCAGTCACCTAGGTTCAGCATGTGTCCTGTTGCCCAGTAGGCACTGGGTCCTCCATGGGCACTGAAAACCTGTTCCATGCGTGATGGCAGCGACGCGTATAAGGCGCGAATGGCGTCCTGGGGTATAGCCATACATGCTGCATTCACCTGGTTCCACAGTTCATCGTTGGTAGCTGGCATTGGGTCACAGCGCCGCACCCGTCCTTTCAGCATATCGCACACATTTTCGATTGGTGGCAGGTCCGATGATCTGGCGGTCCACGGCAACAGTCTGGCATCCTGTTACGACAAGAAGGCACGTGTTCGTGCAGCAACATGTGGTCGCGCATTGTCCTGATGAAATACCCTTCTAGGATGTCGTGCAGAAAGGGTATGGCTACGGGTCGCAGGATGTCATTCACGTAGGTCAAACTGGTCACAGTGCCCTGCACACGCACCAACTGTGATTTGTGGTTGTACCCAATAGCACCCCACACCATAAGACCTTGAGTTGGCGCTATATGTCGTGTGCGAATGCAGCCAATATGATGCCTCTCCCCCTGTCTGCGGCGAACCAAAATACGGCCATCATTTTCAAACAAACAGAACCTGGATTCGTCCGAAAACACTATCTGCTGCCATTCCTGTCCCCAGTGACGTCGTTTCACATCCATTGCAGTCGAGCATGTTTATGCACATTAGTCAAAGGTAGGCGGAGAAGTGGACGACGCGCCGGTAACCCAGACCTTAATTAACGGCGATGGACTGTCACTGTTCCAATGTTGCGCCAGAGCCGAGAAGGACGCAGATCTATCCTGTAATGCCATTCGGATGAAGTGTCGATCTTCTCGGAGGGAAGGGGTGGATCTGGGTGGCGCGAACGGATCCATCTCGTCGTGTTCTACGGCCTTCTGTGAACCATTCTGTACATACCCGTTGCACTGCTGACACACTTTGTCCAACACGAGCAGCAATTTCCCGGATGGATACATCACATCTCTCATGCCAGGAATGCGCCCTCTTTCAAACTCAACCATTTGACGGTACGGTTCTTGCATACATCTGCGAGGCATCCTGCACGTCTGCTCACATCACACTGATATATTATATTCGCTTTATAGCGACAACTAATGCCGCAGGCACATTTTACCAGTCGGTGGTATTACTCCGAGATATCGATGTGGACCTTGAACCTGAGGGCCGACATAGTTCAAATGCTAATCATTTCTTCAGATCATACTATTGCATATGTCCTGTGAATATGAACTTCCTATCTTTAGTCTTTCAAGGTGTTCTGGTTTTTATGGTCATGAGTGTATTATTATTATTATTATTATTATTATTATTATTATTATTATTATTATTATTATTATTATTATTATTATTATTATTGCGCTTGTACGGCCGTGTACGACGACTGTAGACAATTTCTGTCCAGTCTTCTATGATGTTTCATGGTTTTTCCTTTCTGTTCTTCCGGTATTTCTTCATTCTATCTGATCTTCCTTGTCGTTCTTCTTCTGAAAGTACCCTTTTCGTTGTTTCTCTTTTTTTATCAAATTTTGGTAGGAATCTAATTTTACTATTACCGAGCTCGATAGCTGCAGTCGCTTAATTGCGGCCAGTATCCAGTATTCGGGAGATCGTGGGTTCGAACCCCACTGTCGGCAGCCCTGAAGATGGTTTTCCGTGGTTTCCCATTTTCACACCAGGCAAATGCTGGGGCTGTACCTTAATTAAGGCCACGGCCGCTTCCTTCCCACTCCTAGCCCTTCCCTGTCCCATCGTCGCCATAAGACCTATCTGTGTCGGTGCGACGTAAAGCACATAACAAAAAAAAATTTTTACTATTCTTCAATTTATTTACTTTTCTATTTATTCTTTAAATCCTCCAGTATTATGTCTAATTATTTCATGTCTTATATATATATATATATAAAAGTATATCCAGTATATATATTGTAGCCGTTCAAATGGTGTTTTATTGAATTTTGGGAAGTTGGTGAAATTTTGTAATGGAATATTGGTTTACGAGTGAGCGAGCATCAGCTGATTACCGGGCCGTTCCGCTGCGGGCGAGTGAGAACTGGGTCAGCAGGCCGGTGAAGGTCGCCACGTCACGAGGTTATGTCACCTAGCGCGCCGATAGCCAAGAGGGGAGCGACATTCCAGAGAAATCCACTCGCAAGTTTGAAGGACGAATCACGTTGCAGGATAGTCGACAGCCAATGAAAATTAATGAAGGTGTTGGATGGTCGGAGGATCTTTCTAGAAAGAAGTCGAAGCCGAGTCTCTGGAAGACAGTCGAACAGTACAGTCTTTAGAAGAAAGTCGAACAGTATAGCCTCTAGAGAGAAGACGAACGTTCGTATAGTTACAGGAAGGACAGCGAACAGTATTCTCCAGAAGAGTTAGCAAACGGTGGTATTAACTGTCTATTCTTGTATTGCACGACGACTGTTATTAATGAGTGTTAATTCAACCTTTCGTAAACTCAATTCAGTATAGTGCTATATTATTACTGCCGCACATTTTCCCGGGTGGAACTTTCTAAACCACGGACAGTCAGTGCGCTCATTACGCCGAGTGTTGCGGCAGAAACTTGTAGAATGTTCCAGTAAGAACTACAAGGGAGGATGACTATCTAAAGAGAACCTTTGAGAATAAACCTGGCCTATGAACACCGTTTTACCAGTAATATAATGTTCCGTCAGCTCAAGATGTACTGTAGACTGGTAAATGTGCTCGAAATTCGAAGTTTTTGGTAGAACTGAACCTAAGTGTACATCACTGCGCCAGTTAAGTGCCGTAAGACAATCTGGTGATATACAACAAGTGTGGATCCCATTTTTAATACACAATTTTAGTTTCAGCTATCTCCGCGAAGACCAGCCGTTATCATGGAGCAAACCAGAAGGAAATCCTGGAATTTTCTGAAACATTGCTGGAGTGATGTAACGCTATTTTACTTCGCCAGGGTCATGATGTGTTAAGCCAACGTGTGCACGCCAGCGCAATGGATTTGTTCGTCTACAAGCCACCATAGTGAAGAAGAGGAACCGACATCTATAGCTACGTCCAGACGCCGGAGATTTACATCGGAACAATAAGTACTTTTGTCACATTTCTTCTCTTTCAGTAGATGGCTAGTTAGATTGTATTCTTATATAACGAAATGTAGTTTCTTTAGAAATGTCTGTATTTAAGTGGTGGTGATGGTAGAGTGGTCGTGGATTCATTGATTCTTTAGTTTCATTTTTTTTCTCCTTTTGCATTCTCTTGGAATATTGTTATTTGATTCAGTGATGAATAACCCCAGTTGCCAGCGAATTTCACAAGGTCAAGAACAATTAAGGTCTTCAAAAGGAATTAAGGGGGAATGAAGCCTAATAATAATCATAGTAATAATAAGAAGAATTAAATGTGACTTCATAATAATCATGACGACGAGGATGAAATTAAAAATATAAGATTAAAACTACAATTAAATCGAAGTTTTAATGAACAACTGGTTTGTAAAATAAAATTGATCTTAGAAGGGATGGTGATTGCTGTGAACAGTAGGCAGTTCATCGAGAAGACGCTTCTAGGAGCAATGATCGGGGAAATAATAATAATAATAATTATTATAATAATAATGAAGAGTCGGAAATTTTGAATGGTTGTTGAGGATTAAAAATGAGCGATTATGGTGATGATGGATTTTTATGATGATAATTGACGATATGGGACCGCTAGGGTGCATGTCAGTCGTGATGATTATAGTGATTCATGCTAATAAAATAGTGTTTAGGGAATAATAATAGTGTTTTTTCTTCGCTCAACAACTGGTATTGTGTAATGTATGACTCAATTATTATTTTATTTTCCCTGAGGGTTACGAGCGCGTTCTTCAAAGTTCTTTAACCGATGGTGGTGATGATTATTTCTTCGAGATTATTCTTTTACTCATCCTATTTTGTCGTTTAATATTAGTCATGGTGAATCCTTACTATGATCGGTTAATACTGTGAGGGTTTTCAACCAAATTCTAAAGGGAGACATAATAATAATAAATAAATAAATAAATAAATAAATAAATAAATAAATAAATAAATAATAAAATATAATATTTTCGACAGTGTGATAGACAGTTTGGGGAGATTATGTTATTGCGCCACAGTTTATCCCTGTATTTCCATGAATGTTTATTCTTTTAGTGATTTTGTGTGATTTATTAACCAATGATGTTATTGTTGATTGTCAGTGAGAAATCGTTTCATATGATGTATAAAAAGAATACAGTCGAGCGAAATCTACGAGAGAGGGGAAATATGCCAAAGAATTTCTCAAAAATGTACCAAAATAATTTATAAAAGTATTTTCAAATGTGTTACAGAATTTTGTAATGAATTTCCAAATGGTGCCAAAATGAAATTTGTAGAGATAAATTCCAAGTGAATTTGTAAATAAATTTGTCGAAGTTTCCATGTTTTGCAAGTAGATTTTCAGAGTATGTGAAAAATAATTTTATTATAAAATGATACGGAATCTTTTAAAGCATGATAAAGGAAACTTCTAGGAAGAAAATAATAACTAATATTTTCTGATGAAAGACACTATAATTTGGAAAGAATTAACTAATGGGAAGCTACCCAAGCTCTTATGATGAGGAATAATAATTTTTAAAGATAAATGAAATACGGGAATACGGTAATTTCATGTTTAATGTAGCATTTTGTCTTTGTTCATAACGACATTATCACTAATTTTGTGATTGGTCAATGGTAGAGTATGACTTCGGGTGGAGTTTCATTGAAGATGTAACCGAATCTAATGGAACCTCTAAGCATGCCGAGGACTTACATTCATTTTTGTTAACGAGAAACAATTGATTTGAATTATGTTTATGAAAATATTCTCTTTTTTCCTGCATTGTCCAGACTGGGTTTTTTTTATTTTAATAAATAGTGTTGTTATTTTGTTCTGATTTTTATTCCACGTTATGTCACCTATCCAGTCACTTATGGCCCTGCAAAAAAAATTTCTGAAGGTCGGTCCCGAGATAGTAAAGTTGGCCCTGCGAACGGTCCACCCTTTTGGGACTCTCGCTGAGCGACCCCGGAAAAGGGGACAATATATTATATATACTTAAGCCCTGTTCAAAAGTAGTTAGTAAGCCATAGTTCACGCAATTTCTGCCCATCTATTTATCTGTGCGTATCATTGTTCCATGCGTTTGCTGGCGGGACCTAGTGTTTACAGTACACTAAGTCTTCTGGTATAGGCTAGAGCAATTTTGTTAGTTTCATTGATCTGTCTCTGTCTTACCCTTGGCTTTGACAGTATGAAAGTGACTGAGGTATGAGCGATGCTAGTAATGCAGTTCTTTATGCAGCCAGTCCCTGCTATGAATGGTGTGAAAATGTTGCTCATAGGGTCCGTTGGTGCATGCATTTCAGTGGGCTTGGCAGACTGATATGTGATAGCAACTTCTGGCTCGGTGAGGAAAGCAACGGGAAACTACCTCACTCCTCATTTCCCTAGTACGCCTCTTCAGTGATGCCTAGGCCATCTATGACAGCTGATGGCAGAGCTGTTGAGGATCCAACCAGCCTTAGGGCTGATGACTGAACATACATACATACATCATTGTTCCAATTCATTCCCTGTTTCCAACATTGTAAAACTGCACTCAAAATTCAGATGCAACTCTTGTTCTATGTTCTACCACCATAAATACTGCCAAAAAATATCCAGTTCACATACATATTTGTAATTGTGTATTCATAATTCAGATGTAACTAGTAATATGTCCTACCATAAAATATATAAAAAGAAGAAAGTAAAGAGCAAACAAAAATGATGACCCCGTACCACCAATTGTCAGTAAACAAACAAATAAAGTATAGCCTTTTATCATGTCCCCCTTATCCACAAAACAGATTAAACCTGCCTCTAGTATATCACAGCCAGTCCCACGTTGTAGGGGTGCCGTTCCTGCCTCTTATCCGGAGGCCCCGAGTTCGATTCCCGGCCAGGTCAGGGATTTTTACCTGGATCTGAGGGATGTTTCGCGGTTCACTCAACCTACGTGATTACAATTGAGGAGCTATCTGACGGTGAGATGGCGGCCCCGGTCTAGAAAGCCAAGAATAACGACCGCGAGGATTTGCTGTGTTGATCACAAGACACCTCATAATTTGCAGTGCTTCGGGCTGAGCAGCGGTCGCTTGGTAGGCCATGTCCTTTCGTTGTGCCATGAGGTTCAGTTCGGTTCGTTTCTAGTATATCACAATATCCTTCCATCCACCTCACCTATATTTCTCTCCTCCTTTAACATGACCACTCTCCTGGCCAGAGAGAGGGTGTTGCCCTCTGGGTGGCCCGCCTCACCACTTCGGGGTGAGAAATGAAAGCAATTAAAAGAAGTGGTGTCGCTACTGGCGAACTATCCGGCCAGTGTCTTGGGATGAGCCCATGCCGCACTGGGGCAAAACACTGGTAATTTTTGGCGATTCAGTTTCTTTAATGTTATACAAGCTTGCTTACTTTCGTTCTCACTGAACATGCACAAGGTATACGATCACATCATATAACTGTGCTTTTCTAACCAGTATATTGGCAGCGGGTAAAAGACATACCTACAGTAAATTGCTCCTATACGGAGAGGCGGCTGCTGAGGACAGCAATTCAAAAGATGGGTTGAAATCATATCATGTACTTTCAAATACCTCCGGATTAAGCCAGAATTGAACACGCCAACTTGAACCCGGAAGACCATTGCTCTACCGTCTGATCCTCTCAGCCATCTTAACATCATCGTATACGATGTATGCATTGCTGAAGCCCTGAGAGGAAAGCATTATACAGTCTACGAGGAGGTACATGGTTTGTCTCAGACAGGGTCAAGCCGGCGGATCGACATGATCTGGGCTCAAGTAAAGGGTTCATAATAGACCCCACAATTAGAACCGAAGCATCATCCACTCAACCACATGATGTACACAAGGAGAAATGTGATATATATGAACCTACAATTCCATACTATGCCGAGAAATATCATCTGGATTGCAAAGTTGTTTCAGGATTGATGATAGGACCACGAGGCACCATTACTCACACATTTCACAACATTTGTAAGAAATTTAATTTGCATAACTAATTTATTAAGGGTATTGGGTTAGCAGCTCTTGAAAGAATCGTTAGCAATAGTAAAAAAACACATATACTCTTAGCTATATCTTTTTTTTTTTTTTTGCTATTGGCTTTACGTCGCACCGACACAGATAGGTCTTGTGGCGACGATGGGACAGGAATGGGCTGGGAGTGGAAAGGAAGCGGCCGTGGCCTTAATTAAGGTACAGCCCCAGCATTTGCCTGGTGTGAAAATGGGAAACCACGGAAAACCATCTTCAGGGCTGCCGACAGTGGGGTTCGAACCTACTATCTCCCGAATACTGGATACTGGACGCACTTAAGCGACTGCAGCTATCGAGCTCGGTAGCTATATCTTGGTCCTATGAGGAATTCTTCATGGATTTCAAAATTATTGACTGATACACATTTTTTAAAAATTATTAAGTAGGCTTTACTACAGTATACCTATCATTTATGGACATATTTTAAACGACCCTTGTAATTATTAATCAAATTTTCATGTAAGCTTTGTCTTCTTGGCAGCCTCCAAATGGGGGAAGAAGAAATAAAAGCAATTCTCTCTCTTTTTATTTAAATTTATTTACAGCCAAGCTCACACTCACCTGGCCGTGAGCTAGGGTATTCTTGGAGGCACATTTCCAAATAACACGGGATACGGATGAACATTACTGATGAGAGTTGTAGGAAGGAACGGAAAGACTTTAGAATACTGTGTTTTTTTTAGTATTAAGGTCACTACTTACCAGTGTTGTGTTAGAGTGCCTGCCTGTCTGCTCGCTTGCCTGCTCGATTCCCGACTTGTCCAGGAATTTTAATTCTGGAGTGACGGCTGGAACGATATTCACTCAGTCTCGTGAGACCAAATGAGGAGCTGTCTACCATGAGAGGAGCGGATCGGAACAAGAAAACAAAGCAATGCGGCTGAGCATTTTGTCACGCTGGTCACGTAGCACTCCAATATCTGCAGGCCATCCGGCTGGGCAGCAGTCCCTTCAGCAAATAAAGGCCCAAAATTTGCTGCATGTGCCACACTTATTTAAGAATAAATGTATTTTAATTAAATCAAGAAATGTCTGTCACTGTGGTCTAGCGATTAGCATAACAATGTTCTACCTGATTGGTGCACGTTCGATTCCCGAACTTTAGACTGGTTTGAGGGACTTGAACTGGGTGCTTTCATACTTAGGTGGTGAACGGAGAAGGGAAGTGTGTTGAAATTCTGTTCTCAGCCATCCTGTCTGTCGTTTCCTCCCTAACTCAAGGTGAATACCGGGATGGCGCTTTGCAGGGATGGCGAACCTATGCCACGCGTGTCACTAAGTGACACGCGAACACGATTTCGAGTGGCACGCCACTTGCAGATTTTTTATACATCTTTTACTACAGAACAAAAACAAACCCCATGGCACTACAGCCCTTGAAGGGCCTTGGCCTACCAAGCGACCGATGCTCAGCCCGAAGGCCTGCAGGTTACGATGTGTCGTGTGGTCAGCACGACAAATCTTCTCGGCCGTTATTCTTGGCTTTCGAGACCGGTCTTTTACTATAGACTATATATATCGTGCATCGTATAGTCATAGTGTTTTACGAGCAAGAAATAAATATAGAAAATCTGGCCGTCAGTGAGTGAGAGAGTGAGTGAGTGAGTGAAGTTTGACTTGTGTGAAGTAGCCAGTAACGCTCAATTAATTTTTTTTTTTGTGTATAACTGTTTATTGAATGTCGTTTGTATACGGACCTCAAAAACATGTTTTCGGTACCGAAAAAAAAAATACTTAAGAATGGTAGTGATCGGATTTTTCAAGAATAGTGGACAAGGGAATTCGGAGTGATAGAAAGAAGCAATAAAGCTTTGTGTTCCCTGTGTTCGAAAACAGTTGTATTCCGCACATTTAACGTCGAGCGCCATTTTGAGACGAATCATTCAAATGCTCGTTACATGCCGAATGAAGAAAGAAGAGAACTCGTTTCACAAAAATCTAACAATACGCATCATATTTCAGGCCAAGGAACAATATCAGTGCGGCTGTTTCCATCTGTCTCACTGCACAGTACAGCATAGGAAACCGCTTTCTGAGTTCTTGAAAGAGACTTTCTTATTGACGTCCGACACATTATTTGAACACTTTCCTAACAACCAACAAATAATTAACAGAATTAAAGAAATGCCAGTCAGCAGAAATACTGTCAAACGTAGAATAATAAGAGATGAGTGAAGATGTTTCGGAGCAATTGAAAACAAGGATACCGTAGCTGTTTTTGTCCAATTTCCTTGTTGAAATGTGGTGAGGGAGGAATTACAGGGAAAGATATAATAAACGAAGTGAAGCAAGAACTTGTATTAAAATGGGATTTGACGTAAAGAATATTGTGTCTGGGATAACTAATACTGCCCCAAGTATGGTGGGTATTCATAATGGGTTTGTGAAATTTCTTAAAGAAATATGTAAACACCCTGTTTTACAGTTTCATGGTATGTTAAACCAGGAAGCCCTATGTGGGAAAGAGGTATGCAGTCATGTGGAAGAGTACTCTCAGGGTAACCAAAATTGTGAACTTCGTGCACGTGCTCTAAATAATCGCCACTTCTCGAAAATTTACACGAAGTGTAATCTTACTACCGCGTACTTGTAATCTACGTATATAACTTGTCCTGACTGACTGACTGACTGACTGACTGACTGACTGACTGACTGACTGATTCATCATCGCCGAACCAAAACTGGACATAGAGAAATGGAATTGTGGGGATATATTCATATTAACATGTAGGTGCTCGCTAAGGGAGAATTTTTGTATATTCGGTCGCTAAGGGGGTGAAAAGGGGGGGGTGAATTTTTAAAATGAGGATATCTATATCTCAAAAACTTAAAAGTTTACAGACGTAAAAATTAGTATTTGGAATCCCCTTTAAAAATAAACACGTATTTTTTGTTTTTGGAAAATCTCATTAGGAGGGATGAAAAAGGGGGAAAAGCGTTTTAACACCTATTATGAGGAGACTTATATCTCAAAAACTGAAGATTTTACAGATATGGAAATTGGTATTTGGAATCTCCTTTGAAAATAAAGAAACACATATTTTTGTATTTTTTGATAACCCGATGAATAGGGGGTGAACAGGAGTGACAAACGGGGTGAAATTTAAAAAAAGACTATATCTGCAAATTATCTCATACACGTAACATATTACAGATTTGAAAACTGATATTTTGAATTTTCTGTAAATATAAAGAAACATTAAAAAATTTCGGAAAATTCACTTAAGGAGAACTGAAAAAGGGGGTGAATTTTGAAAATTAGCGTATCTACAGTATATCTCAAAAACTTAACATGTTGCGGACGTGAAAATTAGTATTTAGAATCTCCTTTAAAAATAAGGAAACACGTATTCTTTGGTTTTCGGGGAAACCCTTAACCGGGGCGGGGGGTTGAAAGAATTGAAAAATTAGTTGAATTATTTGTATGAGAATATATGTATATACACCCAAAACTCTAAATATGTTACAAACGTGAAAACTGGTATTTGGAATCTCCTTTAAAAATAAAGAAACACGCATTTGGGGGGAATCAACTTGTTAGGGGGGATGAAAAATGAGATGAATTACTTTTACGAGGATACATATATCTCAAAAACTGAACATGTTACAGTCGTGATAATTCGTATTTGGAAGCTCTTTTAAAGAAACTGGTACTGTTTGTTTTTGGAAAATTCACTTGAGTGGGGAGTGTGAAAGGAAGTAAAAAATTGAATTATTTTTCTGAAGAAAGCTATACCTCAAAACTGAAGGTTACCGACGTGGAAATTGGTATGTGTAATCTCCTTTAAAAATAAAGAAACGTGCATTTTTTGGGTGGGGGGAAACCAACTTAATGGACGGAGGTGGGGTGAAAAAGGAGTTGAATTCTTTTCATGAGGATACTTATATCTCAAAAACAGAAGATGTTACAGACATGAAAATTTGTATTTGGAATTTTCTTTCAAAGTAAAGAAACACGTAATCTTTTGTCCTTGGAAAATCCACTTAAGGCGGATGAATTAATTAAAAAATTAGTTGAATACTTTTTATGAGGATACTTATCTCAAAACTGAAGCTGTTACAGTCGTAATAATGGGCATTTGGAAGCTCCTTTATAAAGAAAGAAACAAGTCTTTTTGGTTTTCGTAAAATTCAATTAAGGGGGGAGGGTAAAAGGAAGTGAAAAATTTAATTCTTTTTATGGAGAAACTTTTTTTGCTAGTTGTTTTACGTCGCACCGACACGGATAGGTCTTACGGCGACGATGGGACAGGAAAGGGCTAGGAGTGGGAAGGAAGCGGCCGTGGCCTTAATTAAGGTACAGCCCCAGCCTGGTGTGAAAATGGGAAACCACGGAAATCCATTTTCAGGGCTGCCGACAGTGGGGTTCGAACCTACTATCTCCCGAATACTGGATACTGGCCGCACTTAAGCGACTGCAGCTATCGAGCTCGGTATGGAGAAACTTATATCTAAAAACTTAAGATTACACACGTGAAAATTTGTATTGAGAATTACCTTAAAAATAAATAACCACGCATTTTTTGGAGGGGGAATCAACTTAACGGGCTGGGGTGAAAAAGTAGTTGAATTATTTTTATGAGGATACTTATATCTCAGAAACTGAAAATGTTAGAGGCATGCACATTTGTATTTGGGATCTTCTTTCAAAGAAAAGAAACACGTGTTCCTTTGTCTTCGGAAAATTCACTTAAGGGGGTGAATGAATTGAAAAATTAGTTGAATTTTTGTGTGAGGATTCTTATATCCAAAAACTAAAGATGTTAAAGACGTGAAAATTGGTATTTGGAATCTCCTTTAAAAATAAAGAAACACGCACTTTTTGGGAAGTGTGAATCAACTTAACAGGTAGGAAGGGGGGTGGAAAAGGAGCTGAATTACTTTTATAAAGATACTTATATCTCAAAACTGAAGATGTTACAGTCGTGAAAATTAGTATTTGGAATCTCCTTTAAAAATAATGAAATACGTATTTTTTTTTGTTTTCGGAAAATCCAGTTAAGGGGCTGAAAAGAATTGGAAAAGTGGGTGACTTTTTAATGAGTACCGGTATGTCTACATTACATGTCAAAAACTTATCATGTTAGAGACAAGAAACTTGGAATTTGGAAAGTCCTTTAAAAATACAGGAACATGTACCTTTTTGTTTTCGGAGAAGGCACTTAACGGGGGGTGAAAAGAAGTAAAAAGTAGTTGAATTATTTTTATGAGGATACTTATATCTTAAAAATGGAAGATGTAACACACATGAAAACTGGTATTTGGAATCTCCTTTAAAAATAAAGGAACATGTAATTTTGTTTTCGGAAAATACACTTAGATGGGGGTGGGGATGCGGGAAGGACTGATCAAGGGGTTGAATTCCTGTTATGGGGATACTTATGCATATCTCAAAAACTGAAGATGTTACAGATGTGGGAATAGGTATTTGGAATCTCCTTTAAAAATAAAGGAACATGTATTTATTTTTTCGACTTGAGAGAAGACTGTTTCTCACATGTACAGTTCTATGTCGCATGGTCGTCTTAGCCCCAAAAGGTAATACCATAAACATGGTTTACAAATAATTTCTGCGGTAAATGAAACTCAATTTTTGGTGAGTTTTTATACTTTAGGAATTTTCAGATAATAATATCTTAGTACAATGCCGAGGAACGAATATCTTGATCAAATTACGAAATCCACGCGAACGATGCCGCGGGTAATTGCTAGTGTACAATAAGACTGTTTGCTTGCTGAGTCGTGGGCAAGTACTCCAGAGGCTTGTTGAGCTCTTGGACGAAATTCACATCCTCATGATAGAAAAGCAGGAAGAATTCCCAGAACACACGGACCCTATTTGGCTGTGTGTTTGAATGTTCCTCCATGATTTTACAGCAGTAGGCCTATACAATGATGAAATGAAATGGCGTATGGCTTTTAGTGCCGGGAGTGTCCGAGGACATGTTCGGCTCGCCAGATGCAGGTCTTTTGATTTGACACCCGTAGGTGACCTGCGCGTCGTGATGAGGATGAAATGATGATGAAGACGACACATACACCCAGCCCCCGTGCCAGCGAAATTAACCAATTAAGGTTAAAATTCCCGACCCTGCCGGGAATTGAACCCGGGACCCCTGTGACCAAAGGCCAGCACGCTAACCATTTAGCCATAGAGCCGGACAGTATACAATGATATAAATAAGGAACTGCAAGGGAAGGGGCATACTGCAGATAGATTGTTTGAGACCATAAAATCATTCCGGAGAAAACTTGAAGTATTCGTTAGGGATTTTGAAACAAAGACATTTAAGTACTTTCCTTCACTTAAAGTACAAATTGAATTGATATCAAATTTTTCAAATCAATTAACTTTTGAAGAAACAAAAAGTATTTGTAAGAAGTATGTGGACGTTCACAAAATTCAAAACAAATAATTTTCAAGAGATTTTCCCAATTTTGACATTTGGAGAAAACATTACGTATTTTGGTGGTTTCTCTTCCGATATCCTGATGCCAATTCGGCTTTTGAACCCCTTTCTATTGTTGATCACATCTGCTGTAAGTCTCATTTCGTCTGCTTCTTTCTTGACCTGTTCATGAGGGACATTAAGGTCAATTTTTTATTGAGTTTATTGGAGTTGATTGAATTTCAAGAAAACAGTACATTGGTGAACAAATTCGTACAACTTGATGAAGCATTGGTGAAAATCGAGTGTGCTGTTGATGGTGAATACTCTATCCAGAAGCCAGAGAACTTAATACTTGAACAGTAGAACAGCCTCACACAAAAGTTTTCAGCCATGAAGCAACTTGCTACGCCGCTACTTACTTTGTTTGGGTCATCGTACGCCGGCGAGCAGCTATTTTCTACAATGAACTTTGTGAAGTCAATAGTTATAAACAGTCTTGTTTCAGAGCTAAGTGCTTCTTGTGTGTTGCTGAAGACATGTTATGAACCTAACATAAATGACATGGCTACTTTTTTTTTTTTTGCTAGGGGCTTTACGTCGCGCCGACACAGATAGGTCTTATGGCGACGATGGGATAGGAAAGGCCTAGGAGTTGGAAGGAAGCGGCCGTGGCCTTAATTAAGGTACAGCCCCAGCATTTGCCTGGTGTGAAAATGGGAAACCACGGAAAACCATTTTCAGGGCTGCCGATAGTGGGATTCGAACCTACTATCTCCCGGATGCAAGCTCACAGCCGCGCGCCTCTACGCGCACGGCCAACTCGCCCGGTAGACATGGCTACTAAGATTCAGCAACAAGTTTCACGCTAAATTTGAGAACGATATTTCACTTAAAGTTCATTGGCAATATTAGTATTTTTATTGTTATATCTAATAATATTTAATGACGAAGTGCGTTACAGTGGGAGCTTACTATTCTCAAAACTTATGGATTTTTGATAAATTTGCAAAATACGACCACGGAACATGCAATCAAATGTATTTACAAGATATAATAAATAAATACATTAATAACATATAATGGGGCATAATTGGGAATTAGGAAAGTAAGTGGGGGGGGGGGGGGGTTCCAGTCCTTAAAGGACAATAACAAGTGGCATGATAAACAGTTGAGAATAATAAACTAGACTTAAAATGGCACACTAGCTGGAAAAGGTTCACCATCCCTGGGATATAGGCTACAGCCACTACTTGAACACAGAGAACGTCACACTAGTGTATTTGGCAGAGTTGTTGTAACAGGGTTTCCTTGTTTGATGTTATGCCTTCTATGTTAACTGATACAACTGTCAGCTTTGGTCCTGAAAAGGACCATTTGTGGGGTTTATTAACCATTGAAATTGATCTTGAGAGCTGTAAAACGCCACAAAAATGAGGAAAACTGGCAAGGCAGCCGGTCTAGATGACATGCGTATGGAGCAGATACAACACTTTGGGAATGCTACCAAACAATGGATCCTACAGCTTTTTAATAATTGTTTGGAACGATGTCAAATTCCAAAAATCTGGAGGAAGACTAAGGTGGTTGCAATCCTGAAACCTGGTAAGCAGCCCACGGATCCAAAGAATTTCAAACCAATATCACTCCTGTGCCATCTATATAAAATTTTTGAAAGAATGCTTCTGAACCGTATAACACCAGTGGTCGAACCTCTTCTAATCTCAGAGCAGGCTGGATTTAGACCAGGAAGGTAGGGCTGTACACAGATCCTTTATCTGACACAGCCCATAGAAGACGGATTTCAGCGTGGTGATATTACTGGAGTGGCTTTTGTTGATCTCTCTTCAGCATATGATACTGTACAGCACCAGATAGTTCTAAGGAAGTTTTACCATCTTACTATGGATTTCAGGCTCACAACGATTATTGCCACGCTGTTACAGAACCGACGTTTCTTTGTTGAAATCCAAGGACAACGGAGTAGATGGAGAATACAGAAGAACGTTCTCCCACAAGGCAATGTCCTAGCACCAATGCTATTTAACATATATACCAACGACCAACCTCTTCCACCTCACACAAGGAGCTTCCTGTACGCAGATGACCTGGCCCTGGAAACTCAGAGTAAAAACTTCGAGCAAGTGGAACAAAACCTCACTGCTGCTTTGAAGATGCTCTCAGATTATTATGAGGAAAATCACCTCAAGCCAAACCCATCGAAAGCTAATGTGTACGCCTTTTATTTAAAGAACAAAGAAGCCCTGCGGAAGCTGCGTGTGAATTGGAAAGAAATGGAGCTGGAACACAGCAATACTCCACTTTACCTTGGTGTTACCCTAGATCGTTCGCTGACCTTCACCACACACTGCATCAAACTCAAGGCAAAAGTTTCATCACGAAACTGCCTATTGCGTAAGGTAACTGGTTCTGGATGGGGTGCCCATCCCCAGACAGTAAGGACAACTGCCCTAGCACTCTGCTACTCTGCTGCTGAATATGCTAGTCCCGTGTGGTACAAATCAGCTCACGCAAAGAAAGTCAACATTGCCTTGAATGAAAACTGCAGGCTAATCACAGGCTGTTTAAAACCAACACCCACACAGAAGTTGTATTCACTTGCAGGTATAGCTCCACCTGATATCAGACGTGAGGTGTCCGCTCATATTGAGAGACAAAAGGTTTGCAGCATCCCAGCCCATCCCCTTCTTGAACATCAGCAACCACCAGCTCGACTGAAGTCCAGGAAGAGTTTTCTACAGTCTTCTGTTCTACTTGATTCTGACCCAAAAAAGGCCAGGGTTAAGCTATGGAAACAAAGGTATCCAGATCATCCGGAACGTGTTGAAATTGAAGGAAAGTTGCCACCTGATCACGAAGAGGGGTGGTGTATATGGAAGTCGTTAAACAGACTGCAGACCGGCTTTGCAAGATCTAAGGACAATCTTATGAAATGGGGCATCATGCATGATGGGGACTCATTGTGGGAATGTGGAGAGGAACAGACTTCTAGGCATCTCTTGCAATGTCGTCTATGTCCAGATTCATGTACAGGGTTGGAATTAGCACTGGCTGGAAACAATGCCATCAATGTAGCTAAATACTGGTCACAACTTGTGTAAATGATGTATATATAATGTAGATATTTTTATATAATACTTGCTTTCTCCTTTTTGATTTTTATGCATATTCTTCCATTTGTTTATGCAAATTTGTCAAGTGCTTCATTCAAACTATATACGATTAATTTGTTCATGTACATTTTTCATATTCAGTACATATATTCAGTATCTATTTCTTCTATATATTGGTACCTCTGACACGAATAAATAATAATAAATAGCCACTACTTCTCCAAACCAAACCAATTTTAATTACAAACATAAATAAGATCATATTTATTTTTTCTGGCGTGATTAAAACCAGAAAATACAGGATTAGAAAATACAACATTTTGCAAATAAAAATGAATGTATTTAATTACTGAGAAGTGAAGAAGTGATGATAATTATGATGATGACGATGATAATGATGATACGATGCAGAGTATTGTGATTAGATGACTTCGAACGTGAAAAACTAACGAGTATTAATAATATTTATTGTATATTGATGGTTCGTGGTAATGGTTACTGTAGTCACGCCCTAGTTCGTGAACCATGGACAACGGCTGAATGGCATAGTAAGTGGTCCGCAGATTCGGGATACCAGTTCCAGGCTATTTTTCATGGGGCTAATTTACTTGCCGTAACTACTTGCTGCAAGTCAAGGTTACGAGGAAAATCGGTATTCACATGGGGCTAGTAGGCGCCGGACGTAGTTGCGGGCTAGTTCAATCCATACATCGTTCTGTATTGTCTACTCTCACCCAAATCGAGGAAGATACAAGTATATTGCTGTGGTTTCGATGGAAATATGTGATAGCCTACTGGTGAAGCTATTGCTGCTGCTGCTGCTGCTGCTGCTGCTGCTGCTGCTGTAGTAGTAGACTTAAGTGAAAAATTATAACAGTAGCGTATCCAGGATCGGCCGATGGCGGAGAGGTTATACAGTTATAAAATGATGGTAGAACTTAATGAAGGTGCAATACATAGGGTTGCCATAAGGTTCAGGATGAAATTTAGGACACCAACATCGACAAGTCCAAACAGCCAACTCCACGGGAGCACTTGCCCCCATGCATATAGTGGTACGGGGACAAAATTGTGTTTTTGTTCCCATAAAAATATTTGATATATTCACCCTTGCCCCCGTGCTCAAGACCAAAATTTGGCGCATGTGGTTCCAACTAGTGTATTTGGGTAATTCCATGTGAACTCTCCCACCCATTACCAAAAGACGCACTTGTTACATGATGTTAATGTTAAAAATCAAATAGAGAAATAACAAAAAATCACACTTTAAGTAAAATACCTACTTTACAAATCACTCCAAAATGAAATAATATTCAATGTTATTTGCAAAGATTTTTAAATAGCAGATGGGACATTCCCTTTCAAAAGCATTTGAGCAAAATTTTAAATAATTTGCTCTGATTTTTAAAATTCAGGACATTTAGGGATTTTTTTAAAAATTCAGTCAGGACGTCGGGACACATGCTCAAGTTCAAGACAATCCCGCTTTTTAAGGACGTATTGCAACCCCAACAATACATGACTTGCCACTATAAGGACACTCTTATAAGTGAATTACAGATCTGTTGCTTCTACAATTGTGTCTATGAATGTTTATTAATTTATTATGTATTTATTGCCCCTGACTTATAAAAATAGTAAAGAAGTGTCAAAAGCGACGGCCATGCAGACATTGGGTTGCTCGCAGAGAATCTCATGGTGCATCAAATTGTGCGCTTCGTGAATTATCAAATGAAGACCCGCACGAATACATAATTCATCTTAGACTGGGTTTAGATAAATTTGAGGAGTTGCTTCACATGGCCGAACCTTTCATTACTAAAGAGGATACAAAATTATGAAATGTGCAATTCCAGCAAGCACAAAGCTTGAGGATAGTCTTCGTTATCTTGCCAGTGGAGATAGCTTCTCCTATCTTGCATTACCAGAATACTACCATGCACAATATCAAGATTTTTACCAGAAACTCTGCAGTCAGTAATCAACGTATTACATTCCTCAGGAAAATGTCTGTTTTCTTAAACCATATCAGTTTGGGATGATAATTAACATCTATACCAGCTCCACTTCTTTTAGACTTCTCTGTCTTGAGTAATTCTTGGTTCGAATCATTCTTTATTACTTTGATCTTTTTGAGTAAGTTCTCTACATTATCAACGCAAATGTTCTCCTTCGCCAATGCAGTCATTAATTTAATCATGGCAGAATTCCGTTTATTTTTATTGCAATAATCAGAATGTCGTATGTTCAAGAGGCACTCATATTGCTCATAGATATCAAGAAATCTTACCAATTCATCACAATTCCAATTCGATGACATCTTAGTTCTGTTTTCGCTAGCAGTGGCAGTGGGCTCTAGGAGCACATGAGCACGCGAGCACCCAGTTCTAATGTATATTCACGCATTCATGGATAATTCAAAATAGTTTTCTTTGTTTCGATTTGATTTCATCAATCGATCGAAAGCATTCGACTTATATCGAAGCTCCGGTACAATGACAGCTGTTCGCTTTGACTGACAATGCAGGGAGCACACTGAAGATTGTGCTACGAGCCTGAAGGCTATACGCATTCTCATGCAGATGACGTCATGGTTTATGTACACATATCCCCATAAGTGAGGAGCACGGTAAGGTATGTGCCTTTTCGTCTCCAACCACCTTCAAACCAGAGATATTATTACAGTTTACCATAAGGGTCCGCCACCTCCCCTGTTACTGTTGGTCACAGTTCCCAGATGTTACTAATGCATTACATCGCCGGAAGTTTTCACTAGTAGATAATTCTGGACAAATGATCGTAATCGCGGGAAGAAGTTTGCTTTACATTGTGGGTGGAGAATCGTTTCAAACGAAATTAATTTGAGTGCTGGTAAATGTGGTACCGGTACGCATTATTTTTATGCTTGTTGTCATACCTAGGTGAACTTCGTGCTATGTAAAACCAAGAATAGTGTTCGCATCTTTTAATATTCGCTACAGCATTGTAGCAAAGTTGCTGTGAATTTTACTTTCACCGAGATGAGTAGCTTCGGCTAACAGTGGCCACTGCTTTACTATGGCTTTTCAGGTTTGCATTCGGGAGGCGGTGGGGCTGGTCCCACTGCTCGCTTCCTGAGAATGGTTTTCCGTGGATTTCCATTTTTCTCACTAAGGCGAATGCCGGGAAAGTTCCTTTTATAGGATACGGTCACTCCTCTTTCACCTTATCCGCACCTCAAATCACTGCAACAATCTCCAGGCCTGAGAGAGGACGTCACCCTTTAGGAGGTCCGCCATCAGGGTACGGAACGAAAACATTTTAGTAGTCGTAATTTTCATACTAGCAATGTTACTGATTTTACGTCCCATTAACTACCTTTACGATTTCTGTAAACGTCAAGGTGCCGGAATTTAGTCCCGCAGGTGTTCTTTTGCGTGCCGATAAATCTACCAACACGAGGCTGACGTATTTGAGCACCTTCAAATACCACCGGTCTGAGCCAGTATCGAACCTGCCAGATTGGGGTCAGAAGGCCAGCTCCTCAACCGTCTGAGCCACTCAGCCCGGCAGTCGTAATTTTAGTCTAGTTGTCCACCCACAGATTAGTCTCGGAAAAATGCATCCTTGGTTATAGGGGTTCTTCCTTATTATGAGTTGAGAAGGAGCCGTACAAGGAAATTTTAGTGAAATGATTTATGTAAGTTATTTTGTACTGATTGGTATGCTACTTTGGTACATTTGAGATGTGAACAAAAATGTTGTTGTGAACCCCTGAAAATGTTGTCACGAGCCGGCACTGTTTGCTAGCCAGTAACTGAGTTACTCCGTGTTTGCACGCGGCAAGTACGTCACGTGATCGGTAAGTGGACTGTAAAGTAGCCGGGAGTTCAACTTCGCTTGCCATTAGCCCGGTAAGCTGCAATCTAACTAGCGAGTATTTAAGTTCACAAGCCGCTAGAACTTCCAGCACGTAAACTAACCCCGTGAAAATGCCTCTTATGGGATGAAGGTGAACATCTCGGATATATTCTGAGTCGTGGCCCTTTCTGTTCTCAGGCGGCTAGGACTATGGAATCCTCCGTGGTCTCTAACCCGTTAGAGGAGAGATAATCACCGGGACTATGTGTAAGCACGGTAGCATCCTACTTCGCAGAAAATCGACCTTCCTTCCTTGCCTGCAACCTCCTCTACGTCGCACCTATATCGATAGGTTAATTGTCGATGATGGGATAGCATAGTGATTCATATTTGCATCGTACGATTTTTAGCTTGCTGCGATACGTACCCATGGCCAGTAGGCAGTAATGATCGGTCTTTGAATGTTAAAAGCTTAGTGAAAAATTGCGAAAAATCGTATATATATTCCATTATGGCAAACTACAACACATATGAGTGTTAAGGTATTAGCCCCATTTAAGAATTGCTGGTAAGTCTAAGCACACTGAACCCAAGTTGAACTGTAAAGCTTGACATTTCCGTCACCAAACGGAAACGAAAAGTAATTCATGTAGTAAAGGGTTAAGGTACAGCCCCAGTATTTGCCTAGTGTGAAAATGGGAAACCACGGAAAACCATCTTTAGGGCTGCCGACAGTGGGACTCAAACCCACTATCTCCCGAATGCAAGCTGACAGTTACATGACCCAAAATAAAATCTATCGAGCACGCTCAGAACGTTTTAAGCAAGCCTCGGACCTATGAGATTCCCACTACCATTTGACAGGCCAGGGACTCCTTGGAAACAACTTAGCAAACGAAATTGAATTCGACGGGGAGCTATCAATATTAATGGGGCTTATGGAAAAAAAATAGAACTGCTCATGTTAGCAAAGGTAATGCGTCTGGACATGTTAGGAGTTAATGTTGTTCGAGTAAGGGGAGATAACGAGGACGAGATGTGTGTTCTTAATAGGTGGCAAAGAGGAAGGGCAGAGTGTGGGGTGAGATCGGTCATTAGGAAAACGATAGCACGCAACATAGTTCCTGTTCGGCATGTAAAATTGAACGAATAACGTGGATTAATTTAGCAGTTGGAGGATTAGGAAGAGAATCGTCTCAGTTTATCGACTGTGTGAGGGATCACATGGGAATGAAGTAAACAAGTTTGTTTTTTGCTAGTGGTTTATTATCACACTAAAACATCGAAGACTGGGCGAGTTGGCTGTGCGGTTAGGGGCGCGCAGGTGTGAGCTTGCAACCGGGAGATAGTGGGTTCGAACTGCACTGTCGGCAGCCCTGAAGATGGTTTTCCGTGGTTTCCCATTGTCACACCATGCAAATGCTGGGGCTGTATCTTAATTAAGGCCACGGCCGCTTCCTTCCCACTCCTAGCAATTTCCTATCCCATCGTCACCATAAGACCTATCTGTGTCGGTGCGACGTAAAGCAACTAGTGAAAAAAACATCGAAGTTATTCGGCGATACAAAGAGGGAAAGGTACAGCCCCAGCATTTGCCTGGCGTGATATTGGGAAACCACGGAAAACCATCTTCAGAGCTGCCGACAGCGAGTTTCTTGTTCATTTGTTCTTTTTCGTACTTGCTTTTCTCACTCCGTATTATCTTCGCCGTTTGTGCGCGTTGGGTTTTGTAGATGTTCCAATCTTCCTCTCTTTTGGACGTGTAGTACATTTTGCAAGTACGCAGACTATACACCAAGGCTTGTTCGCAACTTTCGTTTCAAACGGCATGTTTCTCCCACTTTTTAACCTCTGCTGCTTCTTTTGCAGCTTAAACCATCTGCCTTTTTGTACTGTTAAAGTCCAACTCCACTGGCCGGGCGAGTTCTCTGAATTCGTTCTGTTTTTCTCTGAGTTTCTTTGTGTCGAAACGGGTTAGGGTAGGTTGGTTCTTTTTCTCGTTTAAAGGGATGGGTCTGAACTTCACTACTGAGATATAATGGTCTGAATCTATGTTCATCCTCTTTTTCACTCTGACGTTCATTATTTCGGGACTGTAACCTTCGAGATATTGCGGCATGGTCTAGTTGGAATTCTCCCATTGCTGTGTTTGGTGATCGTCATGTAGTTTATTTCCCGTGAAGATATCGAAAGTGGGTGGACGTCATCTGGAGGTTATGATTTTCACAAAATTCAACAAGACGTTTTCCATTTTCGTTGGTCCTCTTGCGAGCCGAGTATCGTTCAGTGACGTGTCTGTATTTCTGTTCCCGTCCTAGTTGTGCGTTGAAATCAACCATTAAGATCTTGACATGGTATTTTGGAATTTTTGCCATTCTGGTATCGAGAGTGTTCCAAAATTTCTCTGTGTTCTCAGAATCCTTTCGGTTTTGGTCGTTAGTGGACATTGATCAACATATACGTTTTGTTTGCACAGCGCAGGCATAGTAGGGATAGCTGATGAAAGAGTGCCGGGAGATCCCAGGACGGGTTCGGCTCGCTAGGTGCAGGTCTTTTTATTTGACTCCCGTAGGCGACCTGCACATCGTGGTGGTGGTGGTGGTGGTGGTGGTGATGATGATGATGATGATGAAATGATGATGAAGACAACACATACACCCAGCCCCTGTGTCAGTGAAATTAACCAATGATGGTTAAAATTCCCGAACCTGCCGGGAATCGAACCCGGGACCCCTGTGACCAAAGGCCAGCGTGCTAACCATTTAGCCATGGAGCCGGACAGGGATAGCCGATCATGTATAGGTACAAAATTTGAGACAGACCTAAGGATTGAGGTGGTGACCGCAAATGCCGTGCCGAAGATTGGAGTGTTCTTCAGTACTCTTATTTGGGCTTTGCTCTTGAAAAAAACGGTACCCATCTGATTCGAAATTTTCTTCGTCCGTGCAATGCTATTACAGAGATATTGTTTTCATGAAGGGCTTTGGTCAGTTGTTTCACTTTACCAGTTTGTGTGAGAGAGTTTATGTTGAAGTATGCCAGAAAAGTATTAGATTTAGGTTTTAGTTTTCGTGACTGTTTGGGGTTTCTAAGACCCTCTGACTCGTCTTAAGCATGACGTCGCATCCCCCCACAGAATCCGAATGGGATGCGTGCGTCGCTCGTCAGCGACGGTGGATTTCTGCAAAGAGTTACCACCTGGGGCAATAGTTTGTTTCCGTTGTGCCTTCATGCTTTCAAACTTGAGTTTGCTTTGGAGCAATTGTTCGCTCCAAATACAACCAGGATTGTTAGTTCAGGAGAGACTTGGTTGTTACTGAGGCATCTGTTTTACGTCCTAATGGCAACCCCCCTCCTTTATCCGGGCTTGGGACCGGCAACAGCAACTAATGACCTACTAAATCCACCCAGTAGTTACTGCAGGCGCAGTTTATTATTATTATTATTATTATTATTATTATTATTATTATTATTATTATTATTATTATTATTATTATTATTATTATTATTATAGACCGAAAGAGGGAATAATATAAGTAATTGAATATTTCAATCTTCTTTATGAGTCGGCTACTACATTACAGCTCTCGTTATATACAGGCTGTCAGAAAAGTCTGCTAATAGGGCGATATGTGCCGTGAGAAGGATCCACAAAAACTAGGAACGATATTCTATGCAGGTATACTACAATTATGTAAATATTAGTTTCATGTACTTTCGCAAACGTTTTCCATATCCGGTATGTCCTAATCGTGATATAGGGAGGGATTTAATTAATACGTTTCGTGAAACCGGATCCGTACATGAAGCTCCGAGAAACTGTAGGCGTAACCGAGGCAAAATAGGTCGAAATGTTTTATGTAGTGTTAAGGAGTCCAACTAAATCAATGCGGAAATCAGCACAGGAGACAATTATTTCTGTGCTGTCACCATATAGAGCCGCAAGGGAGTTAAATTGCACCCTTAAAAGTTTACATTTCTCCTGGGATTAAAGGAAGCAGATCATGAGGAGAGGATACAATATTGACAGTGGTTTCAGTCGCTCATCAGTCGACAAGGACTTGTAACAGTGGCAAGTAATTCTGCGCATTTTTTTTATTTAATATAATTTAGTACATCCTCATTCCGAATAATGGATATATGTCGCTAAGTTTAGCGGAATCCATGTGTCTGTTAGCGGAGTGTACTAGTGTACCCACCTCGCTGCGGAGCCGGTTTTGCCACGCACTGAATTTTATTACCATAATTGCTAAACGGACTTATAACGCTCCAAAAGGATGCTATAATATTCTAAAGTAACTGCAATGAAGAAGAATGCTTGTCCTGAATTTGCAAACGCAAATGATTAAGCGATTGTCTATTGTGCGGAAGGTCGTGAGATTGAATCCTGGCACAGTCGGTTGTCATATAGGAGAGCATAGGCCTACATGAGGCAAACCTGTATTAATATATTTATCTATAAGTTCTATAAACCCTTTCAAGGCAAGGTGTTGTTACCCTTGAAACTATACAGTTTAAAGTTCCTTATAGACACGTACAGCATGTATATTTTCCGGGGGAAATCTGAAAAGCCATGTTTCAACAAAATTTTCAGGAAAATTCAGTGTAGTTCCTATTATTTTTTGCTTTGTTCCTTCCTTCTTATTAAAATCTATGCATACTGGTGCAATGGCTATAATTACAATAGATGGCTGGTTGGGTTTCAAAAGTGTCTAAACAATGTCGAGTCCTCATCCCGAAGGCTGTTTAGATCCCCAAAATCTCCAAGAGGAACTGTCATAGATGCCCTAGATGTAACTGAGGAGGGGTACCAGGGAGGTAAAGAGTGAGCTACTTTTCCATTGCGTTCCTCACTGAACCAGAATATTCTAGCGAAAAGTTACCGCACTATGCAGGGAACGTCGGACGAAGAGATTGCCTGCAACCAATTTGTTAAACTCACCCGTAAGCTGTAGCAGTGCGGATGGGTGTTCAATATTATTATGGTAAGCCGGAATCATATTGGTTAAGAGTTAATAATGGGTGAAGTTGAAAACTAATGTAGACGAAAACTTTCATCAAAACAGCTTTTGAAAATGATGTCCATCGTTCTCAATACAAACGTTGTTTTGGCGTAAAAAAAAAAAATTCGAAACACACCTTGTATCTTCGCCTCTGAAATGTCAGATATCAGGCATCTGATTTCATTCTCCAGAGCTTCAGGAATACGTGGATATTTTTATTTACTTTTATACAATTTGCTTTACGTCGCACTGACACTGATAGGTCTTATGGCGCTTATAGGACAGGAAATGGCTAGGAGTGGCAGGGAATCGACAAGGTATAGACCCAGCATTTGCCTGGTGTGAGAATGGGAAACCACGCAAAACCATCTTCAGGGCTGCCAACAGTGTGATTCGAACCCACTACTTCTCAAATTCAAGCTAGCACACGTGGATTATTCTTGTACACTTTATGTTTCAATGTTTCCCGCAAATGAACATCACAAACACTTAAATCGGGGTAACGAGGGAGGCTAATGTTCACTATTAATATTATTCGCTCATCGAAGACCTGTTCTAATGCATGCATTGACTGATGATCTGTATCGGCAGTGGTTTTATCCTGCTGGAAATAGGCATACTGCTTTTCTTCCTCAGTCGACATTTTAAAAATGGCTGTAGTATGTTTTGCACGTAACGTTCCTAGTTAACTGCATCGTAAAAGAAAACAGGTCAATTATTCTGCGTGCAGTAATGCCGCACAAACTTTCCGATCGTGAAGACGAATTTCAGCACTACATGATGATTGTCAGTGTCCAAATACCTTGAACTCTCTTTTTTTTGCTAGTTGCTTTACGTCGCACCGACACAGATATGTCTTATAGCGACGATGGGACAGGGAAGGGCTAGGAGTGGGAAGGAAGCGGCCGTGGCCTTACAGCATTTGCCTTGTGTGAAAATGGGAAACCACGGAACCTTGAACTCGTAGAACTCACGCACTTCTTCACAAGTAAAAGAGAAGGATCGACAATACCACCATGGACAGATTGCAGCGTCCACCGATAGAAATTTACGTGAGCAGCTGGATCCTATGGTGTTAACTAATGAACCACTCACACTTTGTAAGGATAAAATCGTAGTATTTTCAGTCCCACTAATGCCGGTCTTTGTGAAATACCGCACTCCTGCGCCAATCAGCGTGAAGATTTTCTCTTGCTCATATCCATTCTTCCTTGAATATCTGCAAACTTCTTCTCTGTTAATAACCTCTTCTGTGGTTCTCAATTTTTGTTTGAAACAGATGCTGTTTATCGACATTTTCTGTATAACTTGGTTATGTTTTGTCTCGGAGGCATTGAAGTGCTACGGAAACGACGTAGAAATTTGCGAACAGGCTTGACATATACATTTATTCTTTAGGAGAAATATCTCAACTAGAAATATCCGTTGTCCAACACAATATGTCACCAACGTTCAACAGTGTAGAAATGTTGCATTAATAACGTGCATCCGGCAAGAACGTCAATCGAAAACTAAATATTCATTCCGTACGTTTAGTGCTAACCATGCTCGCTGCGCTGCTTGACCGTGCAATCTATTCCAGACACTCGGGAACAAAGCAAGCATTTCCCCACTCGAACTGCGTGGCAACACCGACTATACTGCCGGTAATTTTTCGCTGCCTCTCCCTACTACTCGACTGAACCTACCAGTCCTATAATGTAACATGTCTTAAATGCGCGGTGGAAGGACAAACCAAGATTTACCTTTCCGTGGAGG
This sequence comes from Anabrus simplex, assembly GCF_040414725.1. Lineage (NCBI taxonomy): Eukaryota > Metazoa > Arthropoda > Insecta > Orthoptera > Tettigoniidae > Anabrus > Anabrus simplex. The sequence continues at coordinate 716,611,223 of NC_090266.1, forward strand.
CTTCATCGCCCAGTCTTTCTGGAGCAAAACAGTTAATTCCGTGGTCACTTTGTCAATAAAGCAATGAGATGTTTTAATTTCAACAGCTTGCTTGCATGTGATTTTCAGAAGATGTCTTGGGACATCTGGTTTATTTTTTCTAGATATTTAACACGATAAATTGAGGAAACTCCCGACAGAAACGAGGAAGTGTGGATGTTATGAAGTCTATCTAGCTATCTGTCCACGTATCCATCTCGTGATAAGATTTTATATAGCTTTGTTACTAAGATAAGAAAATGATCGATGGTGCTTTAAAAACAAGTAGTTTTATCACTTATTGATGCATGTAGACTGATTAGGAAACGTTCTGCGAAAGGCTGCTGCGTCATGGGGATGATGTCTTCTTATACTCTGCACAATGGAAATGACTTGCCAAACGCCTGAAATTTGCAATACAGGCTTAAATGAAATTGATACCTTATGTTCCCTATTCTTACAAGGAACGTTCGCAAAGTTCCTGACACATAGTTTTAAAATATTGAATAATACTGAAAATTCCACTGTAAACAATGCCCTTTGTACTGATTTTAGCTGCTCATAATGACAATTTAACATGTTTATTTTGCTATTTTGCTAAAGGAGTATTATAAGTGTAAATGTACTTGACCATAATTACACTGGATGAATGATCCACATTTGCGGTTGGGAGTTGAGCAACTTGAATCTTCAGCCTTTATGATAACATTGTCGAAAGCGTCAGAATCGCTTTGGAATGCCTGATAAACATATAGAGATAACAATTGTTCCGATAGTGCAACTCGGTGGTTCAATCTTTTGATTTATACTATTTTCGACATTGATTTCGACCTCTGAAGCCGTAATGTTATCATCAACCTTCACGTACTTATCCATAATTCATTCAATGCTGCAATATTACGCAACGTGATTAGGCACGTCTGGAAGAAAGCTTTTCCAGTTGACTATACTCACTCACTCCTGGATAGGACCTTGGTCTCCGCAATCACTGCCTTCCGCTGAGCTTTATATTCAGCTTATCTTCAGCCTTAATTCTCCATCTCCTGACCCCGAGTTAACTGAGATCTTCTTCCCCATCACCAACCCTTCACTTTCTTGGCCTTACCCTGTATATTTTCTGCCACCTGCATGACCCTTCAAAACCTTCTTCAGTGCCCTATAAGCACCTATGTGATCGACATATTTCAGTCAACGTAATCGTGCTATCTGACACCATATCTTGCACCGAATACGAATCATTGAGCTCCTGATTTGTTTTGAAAATGAAAACCTACAACCTGTTTTCCAGTCATTGACCGGGTCAAGGGATGTGATGAATGAATGGCTATTAGTACGATGGGGTCCCCACTCCCAAATTAATTTATTAATGACTGATAAATGCTATGAAATGAGAATGGAGAGTGTTGCTGGAATGAAAGATGACAGGGAAAACCGGAGTACTCGGGGAAAAACCTGTCCCGCCTCCGCTTTGTCCAGCACAAATGTCACATGGAGTGACCGGGATTTGAACCACGGTATTCAGCGGTGAGAGGCCGACGCGCTGTCGTCTGAGCCACGGAGGCTCATCCTGATTTGTTTTCTTTGGCCAAAATAATTTGTGGAGAATTTTCCGATCCGTTCTTCTCCTCAACTCCTTAATACTCCACAAGTGACCACTGGTTGGATAAATACTGTAGTTACCTCCATGAAGTTTGTTTCAAAGCAGCATAACATCTCTTCAACACGAACTAAATGTACGTAACACGACCTGCTAGGTTGAAAGTCGATTTCGATTACAATGCGGTCGTGAAAGTTCGATATTCAGCATACCATTTGTTTCCTGCCCTAACCTAGCACCAATTTCTTGTTAAATTTCATTTCCACCGGGCGAGTTGGCCGTGCGGTTAGGGGCGCGCAACTGTGAGCTTGCACCCGGAAGAGAGTGGGTTCGAACCCCACTGTCGGCAGCCCTGAAGATTGTTTTCCGTGGTTTCCCATTTTCACATCAGGCAAATGCTGGTGCTGTACCTTAATTAAGGCCACGGCTGCTTCCTTTCCAGTCCTAACCCTTTCCTATCCCATCGTCGCCATAAGACCTATCTGTGTTGGTGCGACGTAAAACAAATTGTAAAAAAAATCATTTCCGGACGACGTAATCACATAATTACCACTGTGGGCAGCTAATATTAGTACAATAAACGTTGTTTACTGTTGATCTTTCTATCTTATTCAGTAATTTAGTAAGTTTCTATTCCTTTTACTAGTAGTTTAACGTCGCCCTAACACATCGGAGGTTTCCGGCGTCGCAAGGATGGAAAAGGGCCCGAATTGGGAAGGTAGCGGCCGCGCCCTTAATTAAGATGTAGCTACAACATTTACCTAGTGTGAACATGAAAAGCCACTTAGCCATCTTCAGGGCTGCTGACGGTGGGATTCGAACCCACAAACTCCCGAATGCAAACACACAGCTACGTGATCCGAACCACGTAGCTAACTTGCTCGGTTTACAATAATACCTGTCAGATGATTTACGAATGTTCGGTGTTGGAGAAACCACACAATTTAAGTTGGCAGGTGACCGTTCGATGGGATCATTGATCTCCATTCAGTTGAATCAGGGGAGTGCTACCCAAGATGAAAGTTATGTAAGCTAAAAAAGTAGCTACGGTATTGCTCCCACACATACCTTTTCGACTTTGGGTTGTTATCCATGATATCGCTAGTACTTTACATGAAGCAATAACAACAATAACAAGCTTCCAGGCTTCCAGCCAACATCTGTATCTGTGAAGTTTCAATAGCTCTTGCACAAGAGTCCTGCTGAAATGAAATGTCGTATGGCTTTTAGTGGCGGGATATCCCAGGACGGGTTCGGCTCGCCAGGTGCAGGTCTTTCTATTCGACGCCCGTAGGCGACCTACGCGTCGTGATGAGGATGAATACAACACATACACCCAGACCCCGTGCCGTAGGAATTAACCAATTAAGGTTAAAATCCCCGACCCGGCCGGGAATCGAACCCGGGACCCTCTGAACCGAAGGCTGACCGTTCAGCCAACGAGTCGGACTACTGATCCACTTAGACAAGGGATGTCGGAATTCGTACCCCCACCCTCCGTGGCATATACATCTCTGTAAAAGTCTTTGCCTGGTAAAGCGACAGTTGCCCAATCAGATGATCTGCAAGTATTGCAGTGCCGCGTGGTCGCCATGACGACATATCCGATTGTATTTCTTGGCTCTCCTGACTGCGTCCACTGTCCTTCAAGTCAGACAGCTCCTGGATTCAACCTTCAGTCCAGAATTAAAATTCTTGGACGAGCCAAGAACCGAACCCAGGGATCACGAGTATAAGAGGCAGGCGCGCTACCTCTACACCACAGGGTTGACAAGGGACGTCGGAAAGTGGATATCTAAAGTTCCAAATAATCACCTTGTCAAGTGCACGATGCATCCTACTATAGCTCAGAGCTATGGGAAATGAATATGAAAGACCTCAATTGCTCCTATTCATTCTTGTCATAAGAAACGTAATTAAGTGTACACCCGGTAAAACCACAGCGAAGGCAATTTAGTGAATTAAGGTAAAAGTGCTCAAACGATAATATAATTTCATATCATACCCCACTTTTTTTTCACAACGTTTGTAATGTAGATCTACCAAACTCCTATCTAAAGATTGATTTCAGATTGTGTGAAGCCAAGGGTACTGGGTATTTTGTGAATAAATAAATGCAAAAGTTTCCTGTGATAACAAATGATGCGTGATTGAATATATGCACCGTATACATAATGTGATTTGAAAGAAATTGTTGAACATATTGAATTAGAGGTATTTTAGCTTGTATAATATTGAATGATGAATTATGATTACTTACGCGCTTTATAATATTTAATGGAATAAATTATAATTTGTCACATTCATAGTATTAAATACGTGGGTCAGGGAATGTCTTTGTATAACTGCTCAGGTAATGAACCATGTTGCTGAATAGGAAAACTTGCGAGAAGTGCCAGATTTTCTTTCACGCAATTTAATGTTGGTGTGAAATTATATTTACAGCTATGTTCTTTCAAGGTAAGGGATCATCACTCCATTGAAGAAAGTTTATGACTTATGATTCAATGGTTGGTACTGTTATGATAATACAGGCAACATTCCTCCAGTTTTACCTTGTGGAACACTAACAAAGTATTTGTAACTATCACTGTTTGTTTTGTATGGGAAAGAGTATAATTGTACATTTAACAAGCGTTCATCGCTGGAAAGAAATGTAAGAATTGTTGTGATACACAATGAGAGTTATGTCACCAACTTAGATGAGGACAGCCCTTAATCTTAAATCAGCTCTGCGCAGAGTAAACAATGCTAGTTGGGCACGGTAACAGGGTTAACTATCCCGTCGGAAATATCAATTATTTTATTCATTACTCTATTTTCACATCGATTTAACTGTACGGGAGTGAAAACTAGGTGTGTTAAGGATATCTTAATCAGAAACTGGAAGTTACAGGCATGAAAGAAGCGAGAATGATTTCTGGTAAAGCAGGTGGGAACAGTGCCAGGAAGACATTCAAAATGAGGAAATAAAGGCTAAGCTGTATGTATAAACCGGTGTTGGGGCCATGTGATGCTATTGAAGGAGGGTAGATTATCTGTGAGAATAACGGATTCGGCCACGGAGGGTAAGAAATGAAGAGGAAGACCAAGACAACGATGGTTAAAGTAAGTTTTTAATTATTTAAACATGGGAGGTCTGGAAATAAACGAAGTCACAGACCTACGTTGCAAATGGAGAACTGTATAGGCGTTTAGTTGATTCACACAGGCTTGCAGAATGAACGCTGAAAGGAATTGCATTTTATAATGAAGATATATAAAGCCTCCGTGGCTCAGACGGCAGCGCGTCGGCCTCTCACCGCTGGATACCGTGGTTCAAATCCCGGTCACTCTATGTGAGATTTGTGCCGGACAAAGCGGAGGCGGGACAGGTTTTTCTCCGGGTACTCCGGTTTTCCCTGTCATCTTTCATTCCAGCAACACTCTCCATTATCATTTCATAGCATTTATCAGTCATTAATAAATCACCTTGGGAGTGGCGACCTCATTGTAATAACAGCCTATATATGTTTTATTCATTACATCCCTGACCTGGTCAAAGACTGGAAGACAGGTTGTAGGTTTTCATTTCAATGAAGATATATGAGATGCACTGTGTGTATAATCAAAAGGGACTATGGTGAGCTTACTAACTAGTTTAACATCAACCTGTAATTGAACCTCGTTCGTTGAACAAGTCAGTTAATGAATTTATAAACCATCAGTTCTTATGCAGGCATTCTTTTCGACAGTTTAATCGCACGTGTTTCCCAAACATCCTCTACTTTGGGTTATCTGGAAGGTTCTGTATGTTCATGTAAGCAGTCGTTCCTGCATTATTTGCAAATGCATGATACGATGTAGCCTCTTATACAGTACCTCTGACTGAATCTCTCAGAAAAGTTAGGACACCGACACGACCAGAACAAATTATAAGCCACGTTTTCGCCTTTTGGTGGTCCTTTTACACACAAAAGAAGAAGACATCGCTGCTAATACGTGTACAGTTTGTTGTCAATCGAATTTGTTTTGCAGAATGTTCATGCGAAGGTGGTTATGATTTGTGTCGGGTGGGATCTGAAATCCATTCTTGAATTTGCGCTACTCTTACGCAATCAGGTATTCACTCAGGAGGTTTGCTGTAGCCAGTTGGAGAAACTTATTCCAGAATGTTGAACAGAAGGAGCTGGAACTCTCAAACAGGAAGGAATGTGCTCTACCAAGACAACACGAGACCTCAGATGGCTGGTCAACCGTAGAAATGAGAACAAGAATGCTTTTCTTTCTTGTAGGTGATGTAACACTCCACTAAGACGTACAAGTTTACGGCGAGGCTGCGATGGGGGAAGGTTAGGACTGGGAAGGTAGTAATCGTGACCTTAATTAAGGTACAGTTCTGGCATTTGGGTGAATTCTTCGCCTGACAAACCAAATCAGGTCTAGGTGGACGTAGTGTTAAAATTATGTAAAGGATGAATTAAAGGCGGGAGGTTTGATCGTCAAGTGTCACTCGCTTCTCACCAAGCTGACCACGGTTCTAATCCCAGCCCATGCGTGTGAGACTTTTGAAATATAAAGTTATGTTCCTGTATTTCGGATTCCGTATTAAACTGTAATCTTGTGGCTATGACCACAATATCTGCAATCACATAACAATACTCGCTCGCTTGCGTCTTTTCCTTGGATTAAGAGTGTGGTAAAATTGATAATACTTTGTGTTACGGAGTTACTCGTGGAGCAGAAAGAGGTTAAAGAAGGTGCCGGGGTGAATGGGTCTATCTACAATATCAAGAATTGAATTAAAATTGTAAAAGGTTATATTTTTTTTAGTACTTCAAATTTAACAATCTTTCACTGAGTAAACACAATAATATATCAGGTATAACGACAATCTTGAAACAAGTCAAGGAAAAGATTAGTGAATCCTACATGTCTTGGGCTTCAAGCCCCTCGCTTTACAATTCTTGAGCTCCCAGCTCAAATTTACAAAAGAGGACAAATTTATTCAAGGGCAGAAATCCCCTAATTCACAGAGCACTTGCTCCCTAAATACAATATCTGGCCTTCCAGAGACACTCTTTACAATTACGAAACTTTGAACATGAGCTAACAGGCTCTCAGTTTCTTCTAGCCTCTTCAAGGCAATATCAGAAAATTACAATCACTGGCCCCTCAAGGCACAACTTACAAATTGAAAGATAATGTAATACAGGGGTGTTTAATACCCAACCTTCGGGGCCTTCATGGACAAGAACAGGTTAAATAACTGGCCCAAACACAAAAGGAATGGAGGCATACACTGCACTTCAAGACAATGAAAACTTAAAAACCTAAAGGGCTCTAGGCCGATGAAAAAGGGGCTATTCCCAAACTACTGAGGTGACTCGTATAGAAATTGCTTTACCACATTACAGAATGAGAAACCGTTATAAAAGGTAGTCACCTCAAACCAAGATGAAGGGGAGCTCGAGAGGGTAATTCACTCTCTATCCCCGATTTGCAATTGAAGGGTTTACGAAGTTTTTACATTATCCGAAAGATGATTTACATATTAGAAAAGTAGGTTACATAGTTAATGATTCGGACCTTTCCCTCGGATTAAACTGCGGAGGTAGCAAGAAAGAATAAAGTTATGTGGCCATTGCCTTGTAGATGTTCTAGCTGCCGAAGAAAGAGGCCACCCGCCTCCTGCTTAACACACACACACACGCACAGAAAAATGACGATTAATTGGCTAAGAAACGTAAAAAGCAGCAGCATATAAACCCTCAGGGAAGGTCCGAGATCATTCAAGATTAAACTAGCAACACCCTCTCAATTTTATTGGTTTAGTTCCAAAGTGACACTCAAAATCGAACAAGATGCCTGTGATAGGTTGAAAATTAATTACAGAAATTTTTCATTGGTCAGATTCAAAACTGGCGGAAAGAAAAAGAAAATATTGCCAACCCAAAAATAAATGAGCATCAATCAGTTACAAAAACCTAGAAATACAAAAATTCTTTAAATTATAAGTTCTTTCTCTTTGCACCAGGGTGCATGATCATAGTGTTTGGTAATGTCATCTGTGGAGAAATGTCCAAACTTCTTGATGAATGCCAAACAAAACAAGGAGAAATTCACTCAGGTTAGGAAACTGCACAATAACAAAATTACATAATATTTCGGCGGTGACATCTTCTGATTAAAGTTCTAAGTTCCTGTTGTGGCAGTTTCCACTTTTGATTGATAGAGGAGTTCATTTAGGCGCTGATTTTGAATGCGCGGCGTTGAGGCGTACCTCCAGGTAGGCCTACACTTTGTATAAGCCTAATAAAGAAGTTCTCGTAAATATATAAAATCTCTCGAAACATGCCCTGCCATCTGTAGGTTCCTGTATTCGGTGCAGTGTATGCTCCTTTGACATATACAACTTTCAGTAACCATGCTCATAGCTGCAGAAATAATTGTCAGCACAAACATTTCAAATTTCTAACAAGACCTCGGGTTGTTTTCTTTCTTTTTTTTTTTTTTTTTTTGCTGCTTCATAAGAAAGGGATTTGACATTGTGGTCAGTTGCTGTACATTGTATTGCTTAAATACGCCATTTTTTCATTATTTTTCTAAAAATGTTTACTATGAGTTAAATACAGGTAGATGATATAGGTGTGTAATTTTATTTTCAAACTTAAATTTTATCAGATATTGGAAGCCCGTGTTAGTTTCCTCCTTCATTGCATTGAACATCCTTTGCTTCTTTTTCTGATGGGAAACCTAAATGTTGAAAATAAGGTTGTTTTTATTGCAAGTGAAGAACATCATATAATGGGTAGTAGTGTTCTCAAGAGGACATCAATTATTATACCTGATTCTATGCACAAAGTATTAGAGAGTTACCGGCAAATCCGTTATGATATCGCGAGTACGTAAATGTCTCAGCGAACACAAAACTGTATGCCCACATTACCAGCATCTAAGCGTACACATGGGTATATATCATCGTCATCATGTGATCTAACCGTATTAATTTCAACTGTGCTCGAACACATTGTGAAACAAAACTTTTGTGTCAGTTTTTAACGCAATTTAGAGGGAGATTTGTTGTACTGTAAATACTTTGCGTTATTCCTGCCAGGTATTAAGACATTTATAAACCTTACTATAGGAAGGAGAAAAGTGATATGTGACTTGTTAACTGAATTGCCAGCGTCAATATCTTCTGTTCAGTGGGTCCTGGGTTCTATTCCGGTCGAGTCAGGAATTTTAATATCATATGGTTAATTCCATTGATTCGGGGACTGGGAGTTTGTGCTTGTCCCAATACTTTCCTCTTCATATACACACAACGCATACATTACTAACCACCACACCGAGCTCGATAGCTGCAGTCGCTTAAGTGCGGCCAGTATCCAGTAATCGGGAGATAGTGGGTTCGATCCCCATTGTCGGCGGCCCTGAAGATGGTTTTCCGTGGTTTCCCATTTTCACACCAAGCAAATGCCGGGGCTGTACCTTAATTAAGGCCACGGCCGCTTCCTTCCATTTCCTAGGCCTTTCCTATCTCATCGTCGCCATAAGACCTATGTGTGTCGGTGCGACGTAAAGCAAGTAGCAAAAAAAAAAAACTAACCACCACAGAAACACCTAAGAGTGAATATATCCCTCCATATAGGGCTTGCGTCAGGAAGAAAATCCGGTCGTAAAACAGGGCAAGTTCACATGTGCGACACATTTCGCACCCGCGAACTCATCAGGGTGTGGAAGAAGTGTAAGAAGAATAACTTAGGAAGGAGAAGAATTATAACATTTCAGGACCTGAAAAAAATGAAATGGCGTATGGCTTTTAGTGCCAGGAGTGTCCGAGGACAAGTTCGGCTCGCCAGGTGCATGTCTCTTGATTTGACGCCGTAGGCGACCTGCGCGTCGTGATGAGGATGAAATGATGATGAAGACGACACATGTACCCAGCCCCCGTGCCAGTGAAATTAACCAATTATGGTTAAAATTCCCGACCCTGCCGGGAATCGAACCCGGGACCCCTGTCACCAAAGGCCAGCACGCTAACCATTTAGCCATGGAGCTGGACTCACGACCTGAAAATATCTAGATTTGTATTCTTATGTGTAGGTTTGTCAATTAATTGTGGTGATTACTCTTTTAATAAGGTAGTGTACAATTTCTCGTCTTTTCTGAAGGGAAACAGAAGTTTCGGAAAATAAGTTTTTCTTTCTCTTCATGGATGCATTCTTTTTAAGTGTGTGTCTGTTTCTTGGAACAGGCCATAGTAAAATGTAGCCCCCATTGAAGTCTAAGTTTCATAGGCTACGACGGTATAATGGTGCTGAGTAATAGCATTCAGAGCACGAAAGTACGTCTGTCTGGATGCTATGAAAGGTGTTACTCACAGAGTCAGTGGTGATGCAATAGTTCTTCCTAGCTCCAAACTAGTTCATTCCTCATCTTTCCTACTGGGCCCACGTCTTCTTATAGGGCCGTTATCGGTATTTTCGGTTTCCGTAGAACTCTATAACGCCCATAATAGTCCTTGGTGCTATTTGAGGATCTAACCAGCCTACTGGCTGAAAACATTACAGACAAATTGTGATAAACGTTATTTACAGTATGACCAATTGATTGAGAAACTCCTTTTTTCTAAGTAGATGAACACGTCTTCCAGTACAGGTAAGGAAAGGACTACAGATCTTCACATGAGTTAATTTTTGGAAGTACCGTGCTTGTTCTTCTGCCTTGAATTCACACTAAATTTTGACCATTTGTGAACTTAAGTACAATTTTGAAAGAAAGCACTAACTGTTATGAAGGACTGGGCCGCGCTGCCAAGTACAGCGACAGCTGGTGCCGTGGATAATATTCCCATTCCCATCTCAACGTCACAAGTCCGTGTATACTCTGTTAGGAAGAGTTTTAAGAACATCGACTACGGAAAAAATTAAGTAACGGCTGAAGACAGACATAAGGCACAATGTAAACATGTTGTATCCACAATGACGCACACAAAATGCTGTCAACTTGTGTACACGGATTTATTTACAATTATTTACAAATTAAATGCACATAACCTAAATCACTGCCGTCGCAACAAAACAGTTGACTGCTGACGGCAGAGCATGTCAGTTCAACACAACATGAGGTCAAAAATATACTTCCTGTTAAATAATAACTCCACTAAATAATAACTCGTCTACCATCAAGACCACCTCTTTATATACGTGCCTGACCAGGCCAGATACGTTATCAAAATACCTTGACGTAAATTATCGACTGCCTAACAATATGGTTATAATGTATAGAATATTCTACCATCACCTCGTCTGATCTAGAGCCATTCTGGATGTTACAGTGTGTTTCACAATTCTGTAGCGGATTACACATCATACACAGGTAATAATAAACTATATTATATTAATTTACAGGTATTTACATTAACTGAACTTATAAAAATATGTATGTACAGCACACGTTTCATGACATAACCTTACAAATAACGCGGTAGTATCGTATGCACATATGATGTAATCAATCACTACTGATCTGCATTTAGAGCAGTCGCCCAGGTGGCAGATTCCCTATCTGTTTTTTCCTAGCCTTTTCTTAAATGTTTGCAAAGAAATTGGAAATGTATTGAACATCTCCCTTGGTAAGTTATTCCAATCCCTAACTCCCCTTCCTATAAACGAATATTTGCCCCAATTTGTCCTCTTGAATTCCAACTTTATCTTCATATTGTGATCTTTCCTACTTTCAAAGGCACCACCCATGGGTGAGAGAATATTGTTTTCAAGTTATATCAGTTCATCACGCTTGCGTCAAACATGGAATAAGTGCAAGTGTTTCCAAGAAAACAAGTGATCCCGGCTCAGTCCGGTGGTGTTTGAAGGTGCTCATATGTGCCAGCCTCATGTCACTAGATTTACTGGCACGTAAAATAACTTCTGCGGGACAACATTCCGGCACCTCGTGGTCTCAGAAGCCTTAAAAGTACAGTAGTCAGTGGAACATAACACAATAACATTATTTTTATTCTCCTAGCTACACGACTCATAGCATGTAGACAGTATCTTCTTATGGGGCGGAGTTATTTTGTTAATGTTACTAAAACACATTTAGAGCTAAGCTGAATCGCGTGCAATGTGTAGAGATGAGAAGAATGCAAGAATGAGGAATGTGGCCTGCAAGCACGAACTTCCTGTTCTGCCCAGACAGATCGGCTGTTATCTGCTCGTATTTGCTTCACGAAAACATTGACTCACTTTGCAGTTTGCTGGATTACAACTGACAAGAGCGAAGAGCTGCCAGTAGAAGATAATATAAAGTCCCCTGGATAGTAGCGGAGTTGCTATGGTAAACATTGCGTCACTGGCTCTGCTGGTGAAAACCCCTTCGCCCCGTGCCTCACCGGGCATGTGCGTTCTTCTGATCTCCCAGCAGTACTTTGCGTTACTTCCTGCCGCCAGCCTGGGAAAGCAGGGTTTACGGCACATTGTCATCATCATCATCATCATCTGTTTACCCTCCAGGTTCGGCTTTTCCCTCGGACTGAGCGAGGGATCCCACCTCTACAGCCTCAAGGGCAGTGTCCTGGAGCTTCAGACTCTTGGTCGGGGGATACAACTGGGGAGTATGACCAGTACCTCGCCCAGGTGGCCTCACCTGCTATAGTGAACAGGGGCCTAGTAGGGGGATGGGAAGATTGGAAGGGATAGGCAAGGATGAGGGAAGGAAGCGGCCGTGGCCTTAAGATAGGTACCATCCCGGCATTTGCCTGGAGGTGAAGTGGGAAACCACGGAAAACCACTTCGAGGATGGCTGAGGTGGGAATCGAACCCGCCTCTACTCAGTTGACCTGCCGAGGCTGAGTGGACCCCGTTCCAGCCCTCGTACCACTTTTCAAATTTCGTGGCAGAGCCGGGAATTGAACCCGGACCTCCGGGGGTGGCAGCTAATCACGCTAACCACTACACCACAGAGGCGGCCCGGCACATTGTCACTCCACTAAACTAATGTGATTTTTGTTGTTTGTATGGGGAGGACATTTCAGGTCGAGTATGTAGTTTTACACAGAGGTAATATAATACAATAAGAGAGCTATGCGTTGAACGTCCTTTCAAATTATTTTAGGGGCGTCGAGTACTGGCATTTGGTTCCGAAAACCGACTCCACAGAGGAACCGTCCGAAGCAAAGATTCGAGTTGCCGAATAACACCCATCGTGCCTGATATGGGAGGTACTGTGAAGTCATGCCTATGTGCTACTGAACGCTAGTAGACCCGTGACTGCTGTAAGAACAATGAACCGTGAACACCGAATTGGTTTTGATATAGAAGGAGTGGTGTAAATATTGCATTTCTAATGAAATAAGGGAAGATTTAACAATAAATTACTATATTCGAAAATGATGTACTAATTTATGATACACACTTAAGATGATGCTGTTGATCAAAAAGTGACTAGAAACAGAAACATTGTTCACAACGTCCGCATTTTGGAAAAAAGTAGGGTTAATACACTGATCTTGGAATTGTCCCGGATTGTCCCTGTCCCGCAACCTTCCGGATCTCACGGTTCTCCTAATTGCGCTCGGGTCCAAAATTTTGTATAGACTATAGGCATTCTTTTTAAGCTTACTTACTTACTTCTCTATTTAGGCCTACTAAGTTCGCTTGAGCCGCATTGTCGGCTAATCATTGCTTTTCTCTTCCAAAGATAGCAGGTTCAATCCTGGCTGAGATAAGTGGCATTTGAGGTAATTTGAATGGGACGACTCTGTGCTTCCAGCACATTAAAAAACATCTGCGGGAAGAAATTCTTACATTTGGAGAGTTGTTGAACTTAATTTATTTCGAAAGGTAATTACTTAATGTCAGTACACTTACAGATACAGTTCTCTCGCATGAAAGCAACCTTGTACCAGGATTAAATCCCATAACTTCAAGCGAAGGAGACGGAATTAATCAGACGTACTTAAAATCCCCGACCTGGCCTAAAATCGAACCCAGGACCCTCTCACCATTCAGATTAACAGCCATACTATAACAGAGTGCTTTTCGAACTTCGAAATGGGATTGGTTCGTCGTGAGGGTTCAGGAATATTTCTGGCATGAAGGAAATGTATTAAAACATTGCACGCCATTGGGCTAGCACTGATAATGTAACTCAACTAAATGAGTATCAGACACAGCCGACTTTCACTAATATTTGTCGGCGCCCCTTTAGCAGATATGATGAACATTTTCTAGTGTGAAAACATTTCTGCAGTGTACAGGCAGGTTGCAGAATCGTGGCGCCATTCGATGGCTCCGAGAAGTTATTGGACGGCAGCGTTACTCCGCCCCTCCAAAAAACGCCATAATATTGATGCATGAATTCAAGAAGTAACGTACCTAATCGAGGGATCGCCTTATGATCGGTAATATTGATGATGTCCGCCTCCGTGGTGTAGTGGTTAGTGGAATTAGCTGGCACCCTCGGAGGCCCGGGTTCGATTCCCGGCTCTCCCACGAAATTTGAAAAGTGGTACGAGGGCTGGAACGGGGTCCACTCAGCCTCGGGAGGTCAACTGAGTAGAGGTGGGTTCGATTCCCACCTCAGCCATCCTGGAAGTGGTTTTCCGTGGTTTTCCACTTCTCCTCCAGGCAAATGCCGGGATGGTACCTAACTTAAGGCCACGGCCGCTTCCTCCCCTCTTCCTTGCCTATCCTTTCCAATCTTCCCATCCCCCACCAAGGCCCCTGTTCAGCATAGCAGGTGAGGCCGCCTGGGCGAGGTACTGGTCATTCTCCCCAGTTGTATCCTACGACCCAATGTCTCACGCTCCAGGACACTGCCCTTGAGGCGGTAGAGGTGGGATCCCTCGCTGAGTCCGAGGGAAAAACCAACCCTGGAGGGTAAGCAGATTAAGAAAGAAATATTGATGATACATAAATACCCATGCCCTCAGTTGCTTTTAGTAGATCAGTTGAAGTGACGTCAAACTAGTTTCTGATATAATTTTTGCAAATTTTCTCGTTATCTTGCCATCAGTTTTCTTTTAATATAGCACGTTTCTATAGAATTTGATAATATTCCTCCGAGCCCGTTCAGCCAAGACATGAACTAGGTGACTATATCAACCATGAACTGTCCATGCATTAACCCATGAAGCTTCTATTTTACTTCGATTCCCTGGGTTCAAATCATAAACCGAGAAATAGAACTGGAGCTGTCTGATGTGAGAGAAATCAAGCACGGTTAGCAATCCTGCGTCACACTGACCACGTGACATTACAATGTCTGCTGGCCATGGCCCTTAGCGGACTGTATGATCCATAGGTTTTGTTGTTTGGTTGTTGCTGTTCTTTGCAACATATAAACTTATGTCTTGCTGCCTTTTACCTTGTCAAAGTTGAACCGGCCATAATGATAAAATGCATGGTAATATGCCATTGTTTTACATCTTAAACTGTAACTACAAAGGGTATGTAGAAGCTTGTTACGTCCTTTTTACAAGGAGACCTAGCCAACGTGTCCTCACCGATTGGTTCCATTTTCAATGTGTCTACAGGCCATGGCGGGAGCTTTCACCGCTTCAAATGTTAAGATTCAACTCCCTCCTAATTACGGGAAAATGGAACTTGAATATGTTGAGAGTATTCCACAAGACCAGCACGCAACGCATTACCACAATGAAAGCTTAGCGGAACGAGCAATTTCTCCGCTTTACAAGCCCGTGATTCACCGATCGAATCTCGCTTCAGTAGTGTTTTCCTTTGTTGTTGATTTTCACAAACTATAGGCGACTACGGGCATGGAGCTGACTGAAAACTAAATTCATTTCATAATACAATCAAATAAGACACGAATCATATTAAATGTAATGTACAACTGAGGGAAATGAGAAAAACCACCATAACTCCTTAAAAATTAACTTACCGAGCTCGATAGCTGCAGTCGCTTAAGTGCGGCCAGTATCCAGTATTCGGGAGATAGTAGGTTCGAACCCCACTGTCGGCAGCCCTGAAAATGGATTTCCGTGTTTTCCCATTTTCACACCTGGCAAATGCTGGGGCTGTACTTTAATCAAGGCCACGGCCGCTTCCTTCCCACTCCTAGCCCTATCCTGTCCCGTCGTCGCCATAAGACCTATCTGTGTCGGCGCGACGTAAAGCAAAAAAAAAAACTTTGCCCCAAATTACGCGTTATAATAAATATTAATCGTGAGTTTATGTAATATTTGTGCTTACGAAATCATAATAACATGTCTCTACCTGTCCGAACATTATTCCTCAACAAAAATTAAATTACTTTAAATTAATTTATCTAAATATTTGACCGCAATTTAATCATGAATAGTTCAATTAATAACTATATTCTACCTGAATGGAGAATAAAACCAGAACCATCAACAAGTTGAAATTCTAGAAATAATAACATAACGAAGGAAATGACTACATCAGCAGGATGGAGACTGCTAATCACGTCTGGTAGTTCTTCAGCTAATTAACTATGAATTGATCCTGGCTCAGTCCGGTGATATTTGAAGGTGCTCAAATACGACAGCCCCGTGTCGGTAGATTTACTGGCACGTAAAAGAACTCCTGCGGGACTAAATTCCGGCACCTCGGCGTCTCCGTAGACCTTAAAAAGTAGTTAGTGGGACGTAAAGCAAATAACATTATTATTATTAATATCCGTATTTACAAACAACACTACATGTTCCTCAAATAACTCAAGCAAAGAAATTACAAGATCAACACACGCACAAAAAATGAAAGAACATTCAAAGACAACGACGATGGATTTATCTCTCCAATAACTCCTGGTAACAATAATTTTTGACTCATTCCACATTATGGGATTAAGCTGAAAAGAGGATATTAAGATCTACTTTACGTATTCAGTCTTCTTTTCTTTCTTCTTTCTTTGTCCGTTTACCAACCTTCCCTCGGACTGAGCGAGGGATCCCACCTCGACCACCTCAAGGGCAGTATGCTAGAGCATGAGACATTTGGTCCGGAATACAACTGGACAAGAGGAACAGTACCTAGCCCAGGAGGTCTCATCTGCTATGCCGTGACCTTAAGTCAGGTACCATCCCGGCATTTTCCTGAAGAAGAAGTGGGAAACCACGGAAGTACACTTCAAGGTTGGCTGAGGTTGTAATCGAACCCCCTGTACTTAGTTGACCTCCCGAGGATGAGGGGACGCCGTTTCAGCCATTTCGTGGCAGAGCCTATTTAGAACCCGGACCTCGGGGGGTGACAACTAATCACATTAACCACTTCGGCAGCTTCGGCAGCCAGCACATTTCTTATCCTCGCCACTAGATAGGGGCTTCATCCATTCCATTTCTGACCCGGGTGAAACTGGAAAAACCGGGTGAGTTGGCCGTGCGGTTACGTCTGCGCAGCTGTGAACTTGCATCCGGTAGATAGTGGGTTCGAATCTCACTGTCACCAGCCCTGAAGATGGTTTTGCGAGGTTTTCCATTTTCATACCAGTCAACTGCTGGGGCTGTACCTAATTAAGGCCACGGACGCTTGCTTCCCACTCCTAGGCCAGCCTTCCCTATCCCATCGTCGCCATAAGACCTATCTGTGTCGGTGCGACGTAAAGCAAATTTAAAAATAACAACAATTGAAACTGGAAACAGGTTGTGGATTTTCAAGTCGACCAGTCTGCTAATTTTTCTTTCAAAACCAGATGAATGTATATTTTTATGACAATTATCGTCTCGAAACACGAACAATGATTAGCTGCCACCCCCGGAGGCCCGGGTTCGATTCCCGACTTTGCCACGAAATTTGAAAAGTGGTACGAGGGCTGGAACGGGGTCCACTCAGCTTCGGGAGGTGAAATGAGTAGAGGTGAGTTCGATTCCCACCTCATCCATCCTGGAAGTGGTTTATCCGTGGTTTCCCATTTATCATCCAGGCAAATGTCAGGATGGTAACTAACTTAAGGCCACGGCCGCTTCCTTCACTCTTCCTTGTCTATCCCTTCCAATCTTTCCATCCCCCACCAAGGCCCCTGTTCAGCATAGCAGGTGAGGCCGCCTGGGCGAGGTACTGGTCATTCTCCCCAGTTGTATCCCCCGACCCAGAGTTTGAAGCTCCAGGACACTGCCCTTGAGGCGGTAGAGGTGGGATCCCTCGCTGATTCCGAGGGAAAAGCCAACCCTGGAGGGTAAACAGATGAAGAAAGAAAGAACACGAACAATTAGGCATTGAGAATAATAATAATAATTTAATTATTAGACCTCGATTTCGTCGCGATTCATACATAAATAACTTATTCAGTGTTTACCTGTCATCTATGATCTCATATTCTTAAAACATATGTGTCGCCGTCCGCCATGCTTGTTCTAATCTGGTGAAAGGTCTTAATACATACCTCCACATAGGGTTCGCACAAGGAAGAGCACCCGGATGTAAAAATGAGCCAAATCCACACAAAGTTTCGATCCCGAGAAAGTGGAAAAGAGGTCAGGAAGATGAAGACAAATGATAAGAAGGAGAAGAAGAAGAAGAAGAAGAGTATGTCCCTGTCAGAGGAGCTCTGTTGTTGTGTATTCAACCATCCTCTTCTCTACCACCCTTTACTGCATTTGAAGCTTTCGTCTGAATGCCTGTTTGATTGTGGTATCTGCTGTAGTAAGTGCATATTTACTAACTTGAATGAGTCATTTGGGACCTTAAAAGTATTCCATTTCAGCATTCACCCGGAGTTTTAAAATAAAATGCAAGTGTGCAGTCTGTCTCCCTAGTCCATGGGTATGCATAGTAAATTGGTAGGACCACAACGGCCAGGAGAGCTGGCCGTGCAGTAGGGGTGCGCAGCTGTGAGCTTGCATCCGGGAGATAGGGGATTCGAACCCCACTGTCGGCAGCCCAGAAGATGGTCGCCCGTGGTTTTCCATTTTCATACCAGATAAATGCTGGTGCTGTACCTTAATTAAATCCACGGACGCTTCCTTCCCACTCCTAGGTTGGCCTTTCCTATCCCATCTTCGCCATAAGACTTATGTGTGTCGGTGCGACGTAAAACAAACTGAAATATTAAAAAGGACCACAGGGCTGAGCTACGAGCATTGGTGACCAAGCTTAAGTATGAAATATTTATGGTCCTCCTGTTTGGGCTTGGGGTCACATTCTGACGTGACTTCGGTGCATATTCTGGTTTATTGCACCTGCTATTTTGCTATGTGTTTGTACGTGCAGTTACGAAGTGTATGTACTGTACCTTTCCCTTATTGATACGGTTCAATACAAAGAACAGTAACATGCAGTTAACTATACAAAAACAATAGAAACGTAATAAGCGCGCAATGTTTAATGTGTAATTCTCAGCACAAAATTATCTATTGTTCACTGCATGGCAGATTAATACCGTGTATAGCCACCTCGAGCCCTGCGGCATGCTTGAACACGACGAGGCACACTCAGCATCAAAGATTCCAACTTGTTTTGAGGCATATTATCCCACTCTTGGATACCGGCTTCAGTCAGTTGCTGAATATTAGCAGGAGGATTAGGACGTTGGGCAATTGTTCTATTTAGTTGACACCATGCATGATGAACACAGTTCATGTCCGCAGAATATGCCGGGCACACAATTCGCTGTATACCATGCTTCTCAAGGCAGAAAATCCTATGGCTACAGGTTGAAGGATGTTGTCTTTGTATACCAGATTAGAAATGTTACCCTGGATAGGAATTAGTGGAGTACGTCGACTAAACATGACCCCATCCCAAATTATGACAGCGCCTACCTTGCTGTCTATGGTGCTGCAGGAAGAAAGCATCGTCCATCTCCCCCAGGATCATCTCCAGCCTCTAATGCTCCTGTTGTGTGAGTTCAGGCTGGTAACCTAATCAGAAAGGAACGTACGCTTTCATTGTTTGTGACGGCATGGGTTTGCTAACCTCGCATGAGCTGCCCTATGGTGTGGTTTAAGAGGAGCTACCATCGTGCAGCGGATTTCGCACTGTCTAATCTGACACATTCACTCCGGTGGCCCCCCAAGTATCCTGACAGAACAACTCCCTGCGAGTTGATTTGCGTGGGCGTCCTCTCCGTTGTCGACGAGCAACCGTTTGTGTCTCCATGATTTTTTTCCAAATTCTGCAGATATCACTCTAACTCACTCCAACACAAGTGTAGACGTCCACTTGCCATCCATCTTTCAGTAATGTTACAATTCAAACGCAGTCAGTAGCAGAAATGGGCGCTCTTGCCATGTTTACCTGAGCCCTGCAAGTGCTATGTATCCACCATCGGCCTTACAAGTGATGTTGTTGAACTGACCGACGCAGCAAATGCCTCCTACCGAATAAGTATCGAATCTGATCTTAGTTCAGCGTCACTATGTTTCTCAGACATCGGCCTACTGTGTATACTGTAAACATTTTTAGGCACTGTGACAAATACCGCGTAAAAGCGTAATCTGCAACACTTTTTGAGCGCTGCACTTTAATTAGAACGTCCAGCTCCTTGGCTGACCTTAAGTTCAGAGAGATCGGTTTCAATTTCCGGCCGAGGTGAGGACTTCAGACACGTCTGGTTAGTTCTTCTGGCTTGGGAACTGAATGCTTGTGTTCACCTTAACCAACAATTCTCCATTTATGATCACGCCACAGCCCACAGAAACATGCAATAACGAATATATCCTTCCACATAAGGTTGGCGGCAAGGAGGACACCCAGCCTTAAAACTGGACTTCATCCACATGTACAGTAGTGCCGACCCCAGGTAATATTTGGATAATGCCACGAAGAAGAAGGAAAAGAAGAAGACTTTGATTAGAGTAATGGGGAGGGTGAGAGTTTCTAGCTGACAAAGTAGTCTAGCCACTTGGCTTCCAAGGTTCGAATTCCGATGACTTCAGGAGGTATCCTCAATACAAGCAGCGCTTGGTAGCAAGGAGGGCTATCTGATCCCCGGTCAAGTCCCAGACTGAGGGTGCTCTGCCAGTCTCATACAAAAGGAAGGTGGCATTGAAAATTAAGACTTTGATTACAACAAAATTCGGCTTCAGCATTCTTTACAGAACGATCTCTTATAGCCACAAAACAAATACAGTTTTCGGCAAGATAATGATAAATTGTCAAGGTTACCCCCCAGTGTTCCTTCCGTGACCTGGATTTTATCATGTTAACTGCCCACTCTTTCCTGGCTCTGTTTCGAAGTGAAGACTGTTTTAAGGGCCCAGACTCAAATGCACTCAACTTCGGGAGCACAAATGGGAAGAGGAGACTGAAATCTTACGTTTGACTTTTCTACGTGGAAATAATAATAATAATAATAATAATAAATAAATAAATAAATATCGTATGGCTATTTCTAGCCGAGTGCAGCCCTTGTAAGGCAGACCCTCCGATGAGGGTGGGCGGCATCTGCCATGTGTAGGTAACTGCGTGTTATTGTGGTGGAGGATAGTGTTATGTGCGGTGTGTGAGTTGCAGGGATGTTGGGGACAGCACAAACACCCAGCCCCCGGGCCATTGGAAAGAACCAATGAAGGTTAAAATCCCCGACCCGGCCGGGAATCGAACCCGGGACCCTCTGAACCGAAGGCCAGTACGCTGACCATTCAGCCAACGAGTCGGACATAATAATAATAATAATAATAATAATAATAATAATAATAATAATAATAATAATAATAATAATAATAATAATAATAATAATAATAATATATTTTCCTCCTCTATGAACCATGTGACCTTGCCGCGGTGGGGAGGCTTGCGTGTCCCAATGACGCAGATAGCCGAGCCGCAGGTGCAACCAAATCGGATGGGTATCTGTTGAGAGACCAGACTAACGAATGGTTCATCGAAAGGGGGGTAGCAGCCTTTCGGAAGTTGCAAAGGCGGCAGTCTAGATGATTGACTGATATGGCCTTGTAATAATACTCAACATGGCTTAGCTGTGTTGATACTGCTACACGGCTGAAAGCAACGAGAAACTACAGCCGTAACTAACTCTCGAGGACATGCAGCTCTCTCTGTACGAATAATGTACTGATGATGACTTCCTCCTGGGTAAAATATTCCGGAGGTAAACTAGTCCCCCATTCGGATCTCCAGGTGGGGACTACACGAGAAGGGCCGATCATCAGGAAGATAGATACTGACATTCTGCGAGTCGGAGCGTGGAATGAAAGAAGTTTGAATCGTTGTGGTAGGTTAATTAATTCATTAATGTTATTTGTTTTACGTCCCACTAACTACTCTTTTACGGTTTTCGGAGACGCCGAGGTGCCGGAATTTAGTCCCGCAGGAGTTCTTTTACGTGCCAGTAAATCTACCGACACGAGGCTGACGTATTTGAGCACCTTCAAATACCACCGGACTGAGCCAGGATCGAACCTGCCAAGTTGGGCTCAGAAGGCCAGCGCCTCAACCGTCTGAGCCACTCAGCCCGGCTATGGTAGGTTAGAGAATCTGAAAAGGGAGATGGATAGACTAAAATTAGGTATAGTTGGTATAAGTGAAGTACGTTGGCAGGAAGAAGAGGATTTTTGGTCAGGCGACTACCGAACACGAAATCAAACAGGGGAAATGCAGCAGTTGGTTTAATAATGAATAAGAAAATAGGGCAGCGGGTAAGCTACTACGACCAGCATAGTGAAAGAATTATTGTCGTCAAGATAGACTAATGCCCACCACAATAGTGCAGGTCTATACGCCTACTAGTTCAGCGGATGATGAGGAAATCGAAAGAATATATGAAGAGATAGAAGATTTAATACAATATGTCAAAGGTGACGAGAATCTAATTGTGATGGGAAACTGGAATGCAGTGGTAGGCCAAGGAGGAAAAGGTAATGCAGTAGGAGAATTCGGATTGGGACAAAGGAACGAAAGAGGAACTCGTCTGGTTGAATTCTGCAGTGATCATAATTTAGTCCTTGCCAATACTTGGTTCAAACACCACAAACGACGGCTGTATACGCGGACGAGACCTGGAGATACTGGAAGGTATCAAATCGATTTCATTATGATTAGGCAGAGATTCAGAAACCAGGTGTTGGATTGCAAAATTTCCCAGGAGCAGACGTGGACTCTGACCACAAATTGTTGGTCATGAAATGCCATCTGACGTTGAAGAAATTGAAGAAAGGGAAGAATGCCATAAGGTAGGACCTAGACAAGTTGAAAGAAAAGAGTGTGAGAGAATGTTTCAAGGAACATGTGGCACAAGGGCTAAATGAAAAGGCTGAAGGAAACACAATAGAAGAAGAGTGGATACTTATGAAAAATGAAATCAGTAGGGCTGCTGAAGATATGTTAGGAAGGAAGAAAATATCAACTAAGAATCAGTGGATAACTCAGGAGATACTAGACCTGATTGATGAACGACGAAAATACACGAATGCTAGAAATGAAGAGGGCAGAAACGAATACAGGCGATTAAATCAAGGAAACCTTTGGAGAAAGTAAATCTAGGTGTATGAATATTAAAATCTCAGATTGAAAGCCACTTCTAGGGAAAGAACACAAAACAGAAACATGGCAGGAACATATCCAACAGTTGTATCAAGGTAAAGGCGTAGATAATTTCGTTCTGGAACAAGAAGAGGCTGTTGATGCTGATGAAATGGGATACCCAGTTTTGAGGTCAGAGTTTGACAGAGCTGTGAAAGACCTAAATAGGAACAAGGTACCTGGAATTGATGACATTCCTTCTGAATTACTGACTGCCTTAGGGGAAAGCAGCATGGCAAGATTATTCCATTTAGTGCGTAAGATGTATGAGACAGGAGAAGTCCCATCCATTTTCGGCAGAATGTTGTTATACCTATTTCCAAGAAAGCCGGTGCTGACAGGTATGAAAACTACCGCACAATTAGTTTAGAAATATCATGCCTGAAACATTTTAACACGTATTATTTACAGAAGAATGCAAAGACAAGTTGATGCTGAGTTGGGAGAAGATCAATTTGGCTTCAGAAGAAATGTAGGAACACGTGAAGCAATCCTGACTTTACGTCTGATCTTAGAGCATCGAATCAAGAAGGACAAGCCCACGGACATGGCATTCGTAGATCTAGAAAAGGTATTCGATAATGTTGATTAGACCAAGCTATTTACGATTCTGAAGGTGATTAGGATCAGATACCGAGAACGAAGAATAATCTACAATCTGTATAAAAATCAGTCTGCAGTAATAAGAATCGAGGGTTTTCAAAAAGAAGCAGCAATCCAGAAAGGAGTGAGGCAAGGCTGCAGTTTGTCCCCCCTCCTTTTCAGTGTTTACATAGAACAGACAGTAAAGGAAATCAAAGAGGAATTTGGAAAGAGAAACCCAATCCAAGGAGAGGAAATCAAAACCTTGAGATTTGCCGATGATATTGCTATTTTATCTGAGACTGCAGAAGATCTCGAGAAGCTGCTGAATGGTATGGACGAAGTCTTGGGTAAGGAGTACAAGATGAAAATAAATAAGTCCAAGACAAAAGTAATGGAGTGCAGTCGAACGAAGGCAGGTGATGCAGGAAATGTTAGATTAGGAAATGAAGTCTTAAAGGAAGTAGATGAATATTGTTACTTGGGTAGTGAAATAACTAACGATGGCGGAAGTAAGAAGGCCATAAAATGCAGACTAGCACAAGCAAGGAAGAGCTTTCTTAAGAAAAGAAATTTGCTCACTTCAATCATTGATATAGGAATTAGAAAGATGTTTTTGAAAACTTTCGTGTGGAGCGTGCCATTGTACGGAAGTGAAACATGGGCGATAACTAGCTCAGAAAGAAAGAGAATAGAAGCTTTTGAAATGTGGTGTTACAGAAGAATGCAAATGGTGAGATGGATACATCGAATCTGGAATGGAGAGATCCTGAATCGAATTGGTGAAAGGTGATCGATTTAGCTAAATTCGACAAGAAGAAGAGATAGAATGATAGGACACATCTTAAGACACCCAGGACTTATGCAGTTGGCTTTTGAAGGAAGGGTAGGTGGTAAGAACAGTAGGGGTAGACCAAGGTATGAATATGACAAGCAGATTAGAGCAGATGTAGGATGCAGTAGTTACGTAGAAATGAAAAGGTTAGCACAGGATAGGGTGGCATCTCCATCAAACCAGTCTATGTACTGACGAATCAAATAACCAAAACAACAACAATAATATTTATTTATTTATTTATTTATTTATTTATTTATTTATTTATTTATTTATTTATTTATTTATTTATTTATTTATTTATTTATTAGTACTGTAACGGACTCCTCACTTAACCGGCACCTACTGCCATGAAATTCGCCATGCACATAACCTTTTTTCTACTATTAATATGGACTTACCCTCATCTTGATATAAACCGTACTTTCTCTGCAACTGGGACTTACATACTTCAGTGAATTTGGACATCACATACTTTACATGAACTCCGCTCCATCCATCTCTACCATCAGCCATAAACTGACTTCCTTCTCGCCTGCTGACGTCATACGACATCGCCTGGTTTGTTTCGCATGCTCCAGTAACCTCTGGAATCTCCCAGACATATTTCTTATTATTTCCCCTCTACTCTACCGTATAAATACCTGGCCTTTCTCTGGATATTTTCAGATGGACTTTGGCCTGTGTGGAGGGAGGAACATCTAATAATAATAATAATAATAATAATAATAATAATAATAATAATAATAATGCTATTTGTTTTACTTCCCACTAACTACTCTTTTACGGTTTTCTGAGACGCCGAGGTGCCGGAATTTAGTCCCGCAGGAGTTCTTTTACGTGCCAGTAAATCTACCGACACGAGGCTGACGTATTTGAGCACCTTCAAATATCACCGGACTGAGCCAGGATCGAACCTGCCAAGTTGGGGTCAGAAGCCAGCGCCTTAACCGTCTGAGCCACTCAGCCCGGCGGAGGAACATCTAACGTCGCCTGCGTCCTTATGGACATGTGCCCAGGAGTCTCCATTTTCGGGGAGTACTACGTGTTTCATGATGAGGTACGACAAACAGTTATTTATTTTCCGTAAATACTTCTAGTTGCACTGGAACTACTTTCCTTTGAAATTCTGACAGGGAGTATGGCATTTCCAGAACAAGATTCCACTCGCCTTTTAAATATTCCAAGCTTCCATTGACCAACCTAGTCATTACTCTGTTTCGAGCTGTGCGTGTGGTCTATGCGGAACTCTGCGAGTCCTACACACACTCGTACCTAATCAGTGCTTCGCCATTTGTGTTTGTGAATGTCTTGAACCTGGTTCATTTGATCAACATTGTGATTTCGGCTTGCATAATAACTTTACTTGGTGTCAATGCATGTGGTAACAGAAGTGGTTATGACTTGCATATTTGGACTTTACTTCGAAGATTTCTAGGTGGTATACTTTGATTTTGTAATTGTGTACATCCTTTACTTATACTTCTTGTTACTCTGGGTTTGTCTTCTAATAGGCGTATTTATCCTTTTCTTTGTTTGTCCCTTTCCATCCCTTGTTTACTTTCTTTCATTTGCTCTCTTTCTCTTTGATATTGTATTTTTGTGCAAAGATTTGTATTTTGTATAACTGGTTGGGAAAGTACTACATTTGTATATTCTTCTATTGATGTAAATTTCTAGAGTTTCGGTTTATTTATTTCAATATATCTGTTTCTAAACTTTGTTATGGTTTCTTATCTATTTTTCACCCGTCATGTTCCTAATTTCACTTCACACTCCCCTTAATGTTCTAATGTTCTTAAGCACTGTTTCCAATGCGCCGTGTGTTAGTTCTTTTGGAATACTATTATCGTGATAGTTGGAAATCTTTAATTGCCACGGCCTCTATTCTCAATTCGGCATTTACTGTACGGCGTGAATATTACAACCTACCTATTTAAAACAGCTCGGTGTCATCAATATATTGAGATCTTCCCTTGGCACTATTATTATTATATAATATATGTATATAACCCCCATCGGGTTACACCATGGTAGCAGAGTACAATATCGCAGCAAATGTTCGAATTGTGTAGTCCACAACCACTCTAAATCTCCACCTTTTTACTGCCATAGTTGCCCTATTTCTTTCTTGTGTGGTTTAGTATTTCACTTCGCTAGACCTTGCTTTTCTCTTTGTCATCTCTTTCAACATGGCTTATTTTTCTGACAATTTTTCTCCCTACACTTCTGACAATTCTGACATTTCGTTCGACCCTCATTTCAATGTTTCTGATCCAAATCCTTTTACTAATATGTCTTATAATCCTTTTGTTACTTGTAATTCTGATCGTACTTCTACAACCAGTACTCTTACTACGACTGTCTCTTCCAGTACGTGCTCTGAACCTTTACCATCCCCACTTCCATCTAACACCCCTCCCTATCCTGATCTTTCTCTTTTTACTGCTGAATCTAAACATCCACTTAATCAGGCACCTCCGCCTTCTGTCGATAAAACTCAATCAGCACGGCACTACACTCCCGATTTGCGAACTCCACCACCATCCCCTTCTCAGCAATATTTTTATGAATCTCCATATTATCCCAATCCCTCTTCACATCAACCATTTAATTTCCATATTTTGACTAAATGTCTTGACCAGGTACCCCTCATTCAGTCTACTGATCCTGATATTCTGACACAATGGCTTTTTTAGTTCACAAATTTCTACAAACTGACTTAGCTCAATTTTCCCAATTGCTTTCATTGCTTTACCCAAAAACATCTGGTCATCTTAGTAACTTTTGCCTCCAATATATGAAGTCTTCTCATGATTGGGCTCATTTTCGCTCAGTTTTACACACTTATTTTTTGCCTTATGAAATTCGACAACAACTGAGAAACAAATATATCAGACGTCACCAACGTCCAGATGAATCAGCTTATGATTATCTTGACTCCATTATCGGCTATTCTGACGTGTTAGCTATTGCTCAACATCCCCAGGAATTTATTTCTCTTATTCGATTTTATGCCTCTCCAGCCTTCCGTCAAATAATCAATCCCTTTACGTCACCTACCACTATCCCTCAGCTTTACTATATTGCTCAACTAGATATTCTAAATACCCACAGTAACTTTTCTTATTATTCCTCCACTCCACCTCCTCAGTTTAACACTTCAACAACTCGCAAGCCTCCTACCACTCGTCCACCTTCTCAGGGTAATATTTCTCGTCTCCGCTGTTATCGGTGTCAGACTATGTGGCACTTAGCACGAAATTGTACCAATTCCACTTTGGGAAACTTCAATTCCCGTCGTCAGTAGGCAGCTCACGACCTCATGGGCAAAATCTGCCTCATGTTTCGTCAACATTCTCTTCTGGTACTAAATCACAGACATATACTCTTGTACAGTTACATACTACTACCTCCTTAGCCTTATTAGATTCAGGTTCTGCAATTTCCCTAATCAGTTTATCCTTTTTTAAACAACTTTTACAAACACATCTGCATCTTCAATTACGCCCTTCTACTCTCAGATGTCTATCCATCTCTCAACACTCTCTTGAAATCGTCGGTTAACTAAAACTTAATGTTAAAATTTCCAAATTTTCGTGGCCATTTGAATTTCAAATTGTTAATAATTGCTCACTTCCTGTTATATTGGGTTATGATTTTTTTGCTCATACTGGCCTTATTTATGATACCGCTATGGTCTCTATCTCCTTTTCTCAATCCATACATTCAAATCCCTTTGGTAGATCCCCTCGATTTCCCTATGAACCACGTCTTCAGTCATCAGCATATTTATGCCACTGCTCTCCAACAAGATGCTATTGAGGCCTTGAAATCTGAATTTGCCGATGTTATCACAGAGAAGCTAGGTTCTGTTGTTAATTATCAGGCTCAGATTGATTTACTTGATGAAACACCTGTTCGTTCGCCTCCTTACCATCTTTGCCCTCCTCTGATGGCCAAAATGGATTACATTATTCACAAAATGTTTCAGGATGGTACCATTGTTCCGTCTTCTTCCAATTACGCATCTCCGGTGTTTTTAGTCGACAAGCCTGATGGTTCTTCGCGCCTTGTCATTGACTATAGAAAATTGAACTCCAAAATTCTCTATGATTCTTACCCTATTCCTAAAATGCAAAACGCCTTTCACTTTCTTTCTAAAGGTAAATATTTTTCTCTCTTGGCTCTTAATTCTGCTTACTACCAAATCCCCTTGGACTCTCGTAGCAGCAGGCTTACTGCTTTTGTCACCCCAAACGGTCTTTTTCAGTTCACAAAAGTTCTTTTGGATTAAATTTGGGCTCACAAATTATGCAGAGATTAGTCGATTCTCTATTTTCAGATTTTAATTATAAATTTCTCTATCCTTACATAGATGATCTTTTAATATTTAGCCCAGATTTTGAGTCTCATATGTCTCATTTACGCCAAGTTCTTTCCAGATTACGTTCTATTGGTCTGACAGTTAACTCCTCTAAAATTGCCCTAGCTCAACCTTCTATAAAGTTCTTAGGTCACATCGTGTCATCTCAGGGAGTAGCTGTCGATCCCGAACGTACTTTTGCTATTTCTAACATCCCACCTCCCAAAAATCTTAAGCAAACGCGCACCTTTTTAGGCATGGTTTCTTTCTATCACCGGTTCATTCCTAACTTTTCTCACATTGCTGAGCCTCTCAATTATCTGAAACGTAAAAATGTTCCTTTCAACTGGACTCAATCCCAACAAGATGCTTTTTTCAGCTTAAATCTCTTCTCATGCATGCTCCCAATCTTCAATTTCCTGATTTCTCCCTACCTTTTGAAATACATACTGATGCTTCTAATCTTGCTGTTGCTGGTGTTCTAACTCAGGTTTTTAATGATGTTCCTCTACCTATCGCCTATTTCAGTCGACGTCTTTCTCCTATTGAAAGGAAATATTCAATCTTTGAGCGTGAAGCCCTGACCTTATTAAATACTAATGTTGTTGAATTTTTGGAGCATAAAGAATTCCTTGTAAAGACAGATAATCAGACTCTCTCATGGTTGTTACACATTGCACCTAAGATTGGTAGAACTGGCCGATGGCTCATGCGATTTTTCTGTAGCTGACGCTATTAGTCGCTTATTTGAAACTTCTGCTCCTCACTCAAGTACGACTGACAACCTACCCCCGGATGTCTCTATGATGCCTTCATCTTCCTCCATTAATGCTCTTTTTTTCGTTAACAGACTTTCCTCTTTCATTTCAATCCTGTCAGTCGCATCAGCTCACCGATCAGTTCTGCATCCAACTCAAACAATCCATCTCTGACCCCTCTTATCAGGGTCCCTTTACCATTTTTAAAGATCTGTTGGTCTACAAACCCACTAAGAAAGCTTCTCCTAAAGTGGTACATCCACAGGCCCTTCAACCCATGATCTTACAATATTATTATTCCTCCCCTGTGGGTGGGCATCTAGGCATCACTAAAACGTACAACCGTATAGCCTCTATTTTCTTTTGGCCTCAAATGCGTAAGTCTATTCGCAACATTGTTCAAATTTGTGAATTGTGTCAAAAATCTAAACCTTTAAACATAAAGTCTGCTGGTCTTCATTCTGCCATTCCACCCACTCACCCTGCCCAAACCTTTTTCATTGATCTAGTTGGACCCATAGTTCGTTCTTTTCGGGGCAACTTGTATATTTTCACCTTGTTGGATGCCTTTCCAAAATTTTTAGTCCTTCGACCCCTACGGAAAATTTCTACTAAGATCATCATCAATTTACTCACTGAACAAATCTTTCCTATTACTGGTTAGCCTGCTAATATTGTTTCTGATAATGCTTCTATCTTCACTTCCAGTGTCTTTTTTAATATGTGCTTTCACCTGGGTATCAAACGTATTTTGACTTCTTCCTACCACCCTCAGCCAACACCGTGGAAAGGTATCACCGTAATCTCAAAGTTGCTTTATCTATATTTCATAGTTCTTTCCAGAAAGACTGGGATTCTCATCTTTCCTCCTTGGCCTTAGCCTTTAACTCCAGCATCAATAGTTCCACTGCTCAAACTCCGGGTAAGCTTTTCCTTGGTCGTGATCTTCAAACCCCTCTTTCCCTAAATTGGGATCTGCAAAACCTTTTTGAATCTTCTGATCAGCCATCCTCTTCATCCCTCTAGAAAGACGCCTTTGATCAACTGCTGAAAGCTCAACAGGTGCACAAAAAGCTTATAATACTCGCCATAAGCCATCCAACTACAAAATTGGCGATTTAGTCCTCGTTGCCAATCATCCGCACAGCTCGGCAATTAACCCATTTGGACCCAACCCCATTCAAAATTTGTTTTTACAGTTTATCTTTATTTATTTATTTATTGACATCATTTTGGAGACAAAACACATTTAAAAGAAAATTACATATACGAATATCTTCAAAAATGGATGTTCCCATTTGGGAACAATGGTCCCACGCAATAACTATATTCAGTTTCTTCACTATTCAGTCCAGTCTTCTTATCTTGCACTGTGGAACAATGGTGAGCAGTGAAGGTGCAACTGGACTGCAATCTGTGCACTACAAATTGAACACATTAGATGGGCGTTCTTTTTGCATAATCGGCATCTTCCTTGTTTCTTTGCTGGTACGAGATGGTGTGCTCCACCGGTTCTCTGTACAATAGAATGTGATCCTGAAGGTCCAGTTCTGGGAGATGGTGGATTGGATGTAAACATACCACTGACTAGCATTCTGGTGAAAACAAGGTGGTCCTGCTTTGACTCTGGAGAGAGCAGTGTGTGGATCCGCCAAGTAGCAATTCTCAGCATACTGATGCAGTTCATGAGTATAGGCCAGTACCATTTTTTGACGTTATTACCGGCTTATACTGCGAAGTGAAACGGTCAAGCAAATCCACTCCACCCATATACTTGTTGTAAGGTTTTATCAAAAGAGGCTGGTAACTTGTATGTGCTTTTTCTAACGTTGGCTATACCGTTTCACCTGCTGGGTAGGATACACTTTGTCAAAATTTGTTGCAACACAAACAACTTTATTGTCTTTCCACTTTGCTGCGAGGACCCTTCCATCAGTTCTAAAGTCGTATGTACCTCGAATGGACTTGTCTGTGGAGGTAATATTCTGGAGAGGGCAGTTCTTGAGCCTCCCTTCGCGCACTGCTCCCGTAGCCCTGAATCCAAGAACACGTAATTCAGCCAGGAGATCATATGACGTGAAGAAGTTATTCATGAACACAATATGACATGACGGGTTGAGTACACAGCTCAACATATTTTTCACCACTTGAGTGCCCAAAGGAATACCAGATTTCTGATTATTGATGTCTCTACCACAATATGGATCAATGTTGAATGGATATCCACGAGCAGAACATAACATCCAAAGTTTGAATCCGAATCTGATCGGTTTAACACGCAGGAACATTTTGCAACTATGGCGCCCATAGTAAGGTACCATTTGTTCATCCATGCTCAATTCTCTTTCAAAAATCCCGAACTGTTGTAAAGATTCATTCACTGCCTGAATGAGAGGTCTCACTTTTGCCATTTTGTCTCCAGGTGTCAGCTCTTCATTGTTGTCAACATGATTGTTCCTTTTCATCGCCTGAAATTTGTTACGACTCATTTGCCTTGAAACAAGTGGAACGGAAACACCTTCTGCCTTTGACCAATACAGTTTTTCTCGTGATAAGGAATGATACCCTGACATCAATATTATTCCAAAAAATTTTAACACATTTGTTTCATCACAGTAAAAATTAGAGTGATTTTTTGATATGCGTATCTTTTCATTTCCCTTACAAACATGTCCAAAAAACGATTATTGAAAAAATAACGGAATAGGGAAAACGGCTCCAGTCCTACAAGGTGAGGATGACTCTGTTCCAAACTGTCAATAGGAGTTTCTTGTAGATTGGCTGTATATTCTTCCGACTCCTTCCATTGCGGTGTAATTCTCTCTCTCTCTCTCTCTCTCTCTCTCTCTCTCTCTTGCCTTTACTACTTGCCGTGTTACTGGAAATGCTTGGATCTTTTTCAGACCTAGCCCCCTTAGAATGCGATTCACCGCCATCATCAGCATCATCTTCAGTAGCATGGTGTAGTTCCACCTCTCCTCACTCTTCTGCAGGCAGGTCTTGCTCATCGGTGCATGTTACGTCATCGTCACCAGCTTCATAATCTGTAAAGTTCCTATCTCCTCCTTCAGGGGGCATTATAACAATATCTACTTCACCCTGTAGATTGTCATTTTCTAATTCTTCTAAAATCTCTTCAAGTTTCAGGAATTTCTTGAAAGCCATCTGAAATAAGAGAAAATCGAACGTATATGAAAAACGTGAAGTGAAGCGGATGTTATACCTAACCGGTTATATGTACGAAAAAGTCATAGAAGTTTTACTGATTAAATCCGCAGAAAATGAGCATTGATAACGCGTTTGAATTTATAATACCAATGTAATGGTCCGTTATTGGACATTTCTCACTAATCTTACTAATACATATATTCAAATTCGATAAATGTTTGGGTTATCAGTGGAAATGTTACTGGGTCATATAGGAAATACACTATATGCAAGGTCCCATTGTTCCCATTTGGGAACAACAAAAATGAATCCTTTACCATCCCCCCATCTATCGTGTTCTTAATATTTATTTTGGTACATTGTAAACTCCAGAGATTAAAAAACATATATTTGTCACTGATTTTTTAAAATATTATAACTTACCTCAAACGTAAGTAAGAACGAAGTCTGAAGATATTCGACTGCAGCATGAATATACAACAACAAAATGACTGATGTCGGTACTGTATAAAACCTGGAACGGAATTGGAACTCTCAAACGAAAGTCAACACTAGGCGCGAGTAACAATAGAACAGCCTTAACTTAGCTTAGTTGTTTCCTGACAAGAATAAGAAATCATGTTCCCATTTGGGAACAATGGGATCAAATAGGTTAAACTTGCTCTTCGATGGCTTGGACCATATCGTATCTTGTCTTTCCCTACCCCTGTCACTGTATTTTTGGAATCTACTACTGATTTGTTTAACACTAAGAAACTTCATCTTAATCAGCTCAAGCGATTTCATTCTTAAACTTTCACATCTTGATTTTCTTTTGCCCTGTATCGTCCTTTTTTCTTGTTATTACCTCCTCTTTTTTCTAATTTTTTTCTCCTCTGCATCTGGTCTGGAAATGTCTAATGCTCCCGGGGTTATTTATTTTTCTTTGTTTTTTCTTTCCCATTGTTTGTCTACCTCATCCCCCCTTTTCTTTCTCCCTTTAAGGATTGTTTTCATTCTCCCCCTCCACACAGGTCTCGCCAGTCTCCCTCCCAGCCCAGTTGGCACAGATTGTAATGGGAGTGTAAATAAATCCTTCCAACCATTTTCTTTTTCTCTTTTATAATTGTTCGTATTTTTCCTTGTCTTTTTTTATATATATATTTATATGTCAATTTGTAACTACCCTGCTTTCCTTACCTTTTCCCTTTCCTAACGCGTTAGCCCCTTTATCCCCTTCCTCCCCTACCTTTTTGTATTTCCTATTTGTATACTTAGGTATATTTATCGTGTTTGGATTTTTTTGGCGCCTTATGTTTTGTCTTTCAGTATTCTTCTTCCTTGATTCACCGTTGCGGCTGCTCTCGACCCCCGCTCCAGCTCTTGGAAGGGCCCTCCATCGCTGTTCCTGGGGCCGTCTCGCCGTCGCCACTGAACTGTATCTTCTGTTTTTCGTCTCCTACCAGCAGTCTTCATCCCTCAATGACACCAACTACTTCAAATACATCAACAACAACAACAAAAAAATCCTTTGGATTTTTCTGGTGCCCGGTGAATAGTGTAACGGACTCCTCACTTCACCGGCACCTACTGCCATGAAATTCGCCATGCACATAACCTTTTTTTCTACTATTAATATGGACTTACCCTCATCTTGATATAAACCGTACTTTCTCTGCAACTGGGACTTACATACTTTAGTGAATTTGGACATCACATACTTTACATGAACTACGCTCTATCCATCTCTACGATCAGCTATAAACTGACTTCCTTCTCGCCTGCTGCCGTCATACGACATCGCCTGGTTTGTTGCGCATGCTCCAGTAACCTCTGGAATCTTCCAGACATATTTCGCATTATTTCCCTCTACCTGGCCTTTCTCTGGATATTTTGAGATGGACTTTGGCCTGTGTGGAGAGAGGAATATCTAATGTCGCCTCCGTCCTTAGGGACATGTGCCCAGGAGTCTCCATTTTCGTGCAGTACTACGTGTTTCATGATGAGGTATGACAAACAGTTATTTATTTTCCGTAAATACTTCTAGTTGCACTGGAACTACTTTCCTTTGAAATTCTGACAGGGAGTATGGCATTTCCAGAACAAGATTCCACTCGCCTTTTAAATATTCCAAGCTTCCATTGACCAACCTAGTCATTACTCTGTTTCGAGCTGTGCGTGTGGTCTATGCGGAACTCTGCGAGTCCTACACACACTCGTACCTAATCAGTGCTTCGCCATTTGTGTTTGTGAATGTCTTGAACCTGGTTCATTTGATCAACATTGTGATTTCGGCTTGCATAATAACTTTACTTGGTGTCCAATGCGAGTGGTAACAGAAGTGGTTATGACTTGCATATTTGGACTTTACTTCGAAGATTTCTAGGTGGTATACTTTGATTTTGTAATTGTGTACATCCTTTACTTATACTTCTTGTTACTCTGGGTTTGTCTTCTAATAGGCGTACTTATCCTTTTCCTTGTTTGTCC
Organism: Anabrus simplex; assembly: GCF_040414725.1. Lineage (NCBI taxonomy): Eukaryota > Metazoa > Arthropoda > Insecta > Orthoptera > Tettigoniidae > Anabrus > Anabrus simplex. The sequence continues at coordinate 716,646,462 of NC_090266.1, forward strand.
CTTTCCATTCCTTGTTTACTTTCTTTCATTTGCTCTCTTTCTCTTTGATATTGTATTTTTGTGCAAAGATTCGTATTTTGTATAACTGGTTGGGAAAGTACTACATTTGTATATTCTTCTATTGATGTAAATTTCTAGAGTTTCGGTTTATTTATTTCAATATATCTGTTTCTAAACTTTGTTATGGTTTCTTATCTATTTTTCACCCGTCATGTTCCTAATTTCACTTCACACTCCCCTTAATGTTCTAATGTTCTTAAGCACTGTTTCCACTGCGCTGTGTGTTAGTTCTTTTGGAATACTATTATCGTGATAGTTGGAAATCTTTAATTGCCACGGCCTCTATTCTCAATTCGGCATTTACTGTACGGCGTGAATATTACAACCTACCTATTTAAAACAGCTCGGTGTCATCAATACATTGACACTATTATTATTATATATAATATATATATAATCCCCATCGGGTTAGAGTACGAAAGTACACAGGCTGAGCCCAATTACGTTCCTTCATGATATATAGGATTTAAACATTAAATACATCAAACGAAAATAATAACAACAGTAACAATGATAGCAAGAAGAAGGAAAAGAAAACTAATAAGCAGGACACAGTTTAAAATTATTATTATTATTATTATTATTATTATTATTATTATTATTATTATTATTATTATTATTATTATTACAAATGAAAATCAAATTATATAGGCTATAGGTCAGCCATAGAATATTACTGAACAAGTTAGAAAAAGAACACAAACAAAAAACAAAAACTTTTGAGTACCTAGCATTCTAGCAAAAAGGAATTGAATAATGATTATGGTTTAGTAAAGAATACCATTTACTTTCTTATTGTACAATCTACGCCAGCAAATAAACCAACTTGAGCACCAATTGAATCATAAACCGATGTTGTTTTAACTAGTGGTGGATTAGAGTGATGAACTCTTTCTATTTCTTGGGATGCGAAATAGTACCTGCTGTCGTGATGTTACTTGTAGAACATGAAAAGGGACGAAGGTAAGTAACTCTTGACAGTCAAAGTATCCATTCAAAGTTTTCTTCTATTTCTGTAACGAAATTAATTTTCTCCTGTTTCTCAAAACCGAGCTCGATAGCTGCAGTCGCTTAAGTGCGGCCAGTATCCAGTATTCGGAAGATAGTAGGTTCAAACCCCACTGTCGGCAGCCCTAAGGGTGGTTTTCCGTGGTTTCCCATTTTCACACCAGGCAAATGCTGGGGCTGTACCTTAAATAAGGCCAGGGCCGCTTCCTTACCACTCCTAGCCCTTTCCTGTCCCATCGTCGCCATAAGACCTATCTGCGTCAGTGCGACGTAAAGCAACTTGCAAAAAAAATGTTGTTTTTCAAAGACGTGAAATAGAACAAATTTCTTAAATACTAGATTGAAATCTCAAATGGGCAAAATACATTTAAAGTTTTAGGATACAAATATCTTAGAAATGTATTTAGTCAGTCTCAATGTGACGTGCTTGGTCTTTATAAAGAGAGTCCCAGAATACCGATGAATATTCTAACTTGCTTCGAACTAAACTTATATACAATTTAACAATTACTTCCGGTTGAGTAAATAATTTGGTTTTGCTAATAAAAAACCAAGCATCTTCTTAGATAGACTCATTGCTTCTGAAATATTTAAAAATTAATTTGTTGTCGAAAATATTTCCTAAATCATTAGAAGACATTACAATTTCAAGTGTTGTTTTACCAATCTAATACGTCGGATTTAGCCGGGCTGAGTGGCTTAGACGGTTGAGGTGCTGGGCTTCTGACCCCAACTTGGCAGGTTCGATCCTGGATCAGTCCGGTGGTATTTAAAGGTGCTCAAATACGTCAGCCTCGTGTCGGTTGATTTACTGGAACGTAAATGAACTCCCGCGGGACTAAATTCCAGTACCTCGGCGTCTCTGAAAACCGTAAAAGTAGTTAGTGGGACGCAAAGTCAGTAACATTATTATTATTACGTCGGATTTTATATTCCTTTTTTTGTTGGTAAATACCAGAACTTTATATTTCTTAACATTTAGGAATAATTTATTGCTATCACACCATAATCTAATATTTTTAATATCCTGTTGAAAATGATTCACGTCACTGCATGTATATATGGTCTTATATAACTTTACGTTGTCAGCAAACAACAAACAATCAGAGGAACGAATCATTTCAAGCAAATCATTAACCATAATGAGAAATAGGAGAGGCCCATGATTTAACCATTGTGGCGCACCAGAAGAACGAGCCAAATTATGTGAAATTTTACTTTTGAAACAGATTGCTGCCTAAATTTTAAACAGGAACGTAATAATTGAAGTAATGGTTTGGAAACTCCATATTGATGCCGCTTTGTCAAAGAATTTTATGGTCCACCGTATCAAAGGCCTTTTCCTAGGTCCATGTGTATTACATCGGTTCTTCTATTTGTGTCTGTTGCATTGTGAATCTTTTGAGTAAAACGCAGCAAGTTAGTAATGAGAGATCTGCCCTGGATAAATCCATGCTGACATTGTGATAGCTGTAGTCGTAAATCCTAGAATACAGTATGTGCTCATATACCATTGTTCTAGCATTAATTACTGAAACAAGGCAAATAGTTTGCTGTCATCTCTGAGTTCCTTCCCTTTAGAATTGGAGTTACTTTTGCCATTTTCTACTTTTCCGGGAAGCAGGGTATCTTTAAAGAAAGATTGAACATGAAGGTTAATTGAGCAATCAGTATGTCAGCACAGTCCTTGATTATGTACTGTATGGTGGAATGCCGTCAGGACCAGTGGATTTCTTAGGTTTTAACTTTTTATTAATAACTGTTCTTACTTATACTTAATTACAGCAGCGTAACGCCCACTACTGCCCTGTCGCATGGTCAGAGCACTTGCACCAGGCCTGCTCTAGAAGTAAATCAGTCAATACATAGATAAGATGGGTGAATGCAATTTTCGACTGTATAATCTACTAACCTTTTTTGCTTAAAGAGATTTTGTCCCACGGGAGTTCTTTAACGTACCGGAAGCTGAATATACCGAGATGTCTCATTTAAACATCCTGAAATATCACCGAGCTCAGCTAGGACTGAAGCTGTGATCTGGGAATCGAGGGACAGCGACTTACCGGCTGCAGCACTGTATAATCTCCAGTGGGAGTTCAGAATACGGAACAAGGAAGGTTCCTCGAGTTGTACGCAGAACTTACCATATGGCCGTGACTTCTGATTTCAGAACTTGTAATATGTTTGTAAATAAATAATAAAAATATGTTTGTAAATAAATAAAAATAACATTTCATAACCATCGCAATATGATTAAAATAATCAAATATGAATAAAATACTTAATCGCCTCACGCTTGAGCGTCTATTGCAATCTAATTCAAAATATATGAATAAATAACTGAACAAATTACTCGTCTTTTTTTAATAAATACTATTTTTTCGAGGCGTCGACCCATGTGGAACTTTTGCCCCTACTGGCACCATATTGTATGAACCTGCGTGTAATTGGAATGGCGGTAGTGTGGAATGTTGTGTGTGAGGAAAGGAAGATTAAGGACGTCACAAACACCCAGTCCCCAAGCCAGGGATATTAATCACTACAATTAAAAAACCCTGGTCCGGCCGGGAATCGAACCCAGGGCCTCCGCGTGACAGGCGGACGCGTTGCCCTCCACACCGCGGGGCCGGACTGCTAATATCATTCAAATAAAATAAATTTATAGAAATAATTAATCGAAATGTCCATAGTATGGGCGTCAGAGTTGACCAGAATGGATCCCTCAAATTTTGATAGAGCATGATAATTCTCTCTCCCAGGGTGTGTACACAATGCTGCGTACTGGTACATCTGCTTAAGGCCTTACATAACTCCACTGATTCTAAAAGTAACTAACTATATTCTGAAGAACATCCGTGCATGAGCACCTCATAAACACACAAAAATATACATAAAATACACTCATAAAATACCGCTGGAAGACTCCATATTTACAACAACAACAACAAAACACTGGAAAACCAAAAGCGAGGATCAAGCTGACATTTGCAGTCAGACCGATGAAGATTAAATACAAAGCATAATTATGTATATGGATATATACCCTTCACTGTCTCTGTGTATCAACACAACTTGCATATTCTCGTTATTGGCACTTGTTATATCACACAGATACTGTACCTTTACAATACTGTATTCACTGACTCTAACACTTGGCTTAAAGATAGTTTCACTCGAGCAACACACGCCTGCTGTTCCAGAACATAAATTATGGAATGTCTGAGGTACAGTACCCCATAGCTTTCACAACATATAACACCAAGCCGCCACAAGTGATACAATACCACGTGCCTAAGCACTCCACAGTTGCAGGTTATTACCACACTTCACAAACATAATAAGACAGCGTTCCACCAAAGATAAATCTCTCTTCCGCTGCATTCAGTCAAGTCTTCTCCACTAAAATTTGAAGTCCTCTCCTATCGCCGTTTGATCACATGCCTACATCGACGTCAGCTTCCCCCTTCCTCTCACATGATACGTCGAGATTGATGTTGGCCATCCAATCACGAGTAGAAGATCCTCTGGTCAAGACCACGCCCTGAACCTCTTCCGCATCCCGTGACACTAACAACCATGTCCCGTCATCTCACCCTGGGTCGTTCCGTATGACTCACAGAATTTTCCGGGTTGTAATTAGCACTGTTTTCTCATCCGTTTGTAGAAAACAAATTACTCACATCACATATGAAGACCTTCCAGCATAAGATGTTAAGAATAAACATATAAATGAAATAACAATAATAATAGGAATAATGACAATAATATTTCTCACTTCCAAATACAGTGCGAGGGTGTGATATATGTACTATCACAAACTCCCCCACGTGAAGTCAGAATACACCGACTTGTGTGCGTGGGCTCGAATCCTACCATCTCCTGAATTTTTCTGCCATTCGTTATTTTCACACCAGCCAAATGTTGACTGGAATTCTACCTTAAATGGGGCCACAACCATTACCGTTTCAATTCGAGCTAATTCCTATCCCAAGTCACGGAAAACCTACCTGAGTTAGTAGAACGTTGAACAACTAGGCTTAACAAAAATAAAAGATAATATTAGGTAATAATGTTGCTGATTTTACGTCCCACTAACTACTTATAGGATTTCAGGCACGCCGAAATGCCGGAATTTTGTATCCCTGGAGTTCTCTTACGTGTCGGTTATTCTACCGACGTGGGCTCAGAAGGCTCCCGCTCTACCGTCTGAGCTACTCCGCCTAGCAAGAAAGAAGCAAGAAAGAAAGAAAGAAAGAAACATTAAGGGGGCATGTCACTCGAAGTTCTTATTCCACTCTGTAACATTCAAAATCCCATAACATGAAGATAACAGAACTCAGTAGTTCGGCTCCATGGCTAAATTGTTAGCGTGCTGGCTTTTGGTCACTGGGGTCCCGGGTCCGATTCCCGGCAGGGTCGGGAATTTTAACCATAATTGGTTAATTTCGCTGGCACGGGGACTGGGTATGTGTGTGTTGTCTTCATCATTATTTCATCCACATCACGACGCGCAAGTCGCCACGGACGTCAAATCGAAAGACTGCACCTGGCGAGCCGAACATGTCCCCGGACACTCCCGGCACTAAAAGCCATACGCCATTTCATTTCAACAGAACTCAGAGACTATAGATGAAATGATTTACTGACCGTGTCTAATAGAAAATTCCTGAGTGCTTTTTATGGAAAGTAATGTTGTTCCCACAGGCATGACGTAGAACGGCTGTTACTCACGCAATGAGTCACGCGCACGGAATTCTTTCCCGCGTATTTCATACGTTATCTCTCAGCCAGGATAAGACACTTCTTTGAGGCGAGGTCGTACCATGTGTTACAAGAATCACAACAGCAACCTACTCACATTTACTCATTCATCACAACCATAACTTCAGCTATTTATCCCTGAATCAGTTTTGTTCAGCTGTAGGCTTACTTCTGAGCAAACTGACTGAGGTTTTCAGGGTGATAATAATAATAATAATAATAATAATAATAATAATAATAATACAGTCCTAAGGGTCGCTAGACCGAGCTCGATAGCTGCAGTCGCTTAAGTGCGGCCTGTATCCAGTATTCGGGAGATAGTGGGTTCGAACCCCACTGTCGATTTTCACACCAGGCAAATGCTGGGGCTGTACCTTAATTAAGGCCACGGTCGCTTCCTTCCTATTCCTAGCCCTGTCCTTTCCCATCGTCGCCATAAGACGTATCTGTGTCGGTGCAACGTAAAGCAACTTGCAAAAAAAAAAGAAAAAGGTCGCTAGTGTGTTGACAGTTTTACCTGAATATGTTTCTTTAGTACCAAAATAGTGCCTAACCAAGGCGGTAAAGGCATCTTCGGTTTACCTGAAAGACGAGATTTCGGTTCAGTCATGAATTCGAAACATTTAGAAACGAGCATAGCCTTAAACTTTAGGAATCGCGGCCCGGTAAATTATTTTTCTATAAGACGAGATCCCGGTCTCAGCAAATGTACTCGTTAATACGTACGGTATCCAATGGTTTAAATCTTAAGTTAAGTTAATAAAGTTAATTAATAAATAAATAAATTACTGGATTAATGCAATTCTGTAGCATGTTCTAGTTTCCTCTCGCCAAAATCAATACTAATTAATTTAGGCTAATTTGAATGACATATCATTCCATTTTGAACACCAACTAAAATGTATAACATTGTGCTATGGAATTTATTAATGTTGCTTGAAAAGAGAAATGGTTATTTGAAAATGGTTATGCACTGTTAACTCATCACAAAGGCCAGCTCAGCAGGGGAAGCGGCAGAAGGATGTCAACTTGTTGGCGAAACATTTATCCTTATCACACATACACAAGCCGAATGTGTTTATATACAATGTCGATAATTTTATGTTATAAACATGTATGAATTTCTCAATCCTATTTTTTTATAGATATTGGTTCTGACACTAATTAATATTATAAATCTAAAACAATAACTAATAATAATTAATAGCAATAATACCGAGCTCGATAGCTGCAGTCGCTTAAGTGCTGCCAGAATCCGGTATTCGGGAGATAGTGGGTTCAAACCCCACTGTCGGCAGCCCTGAAGATGGTTTTCCGTGGTTTTCCATTTTCACACCAGGCAAATGCTGCGGCTGTACCTTAATTAAGGCCATGGCCGCTTCCTTCCCACTCCTAGCGCTTTCCTGTCCCATCGTCGCAATAAGACCTATCTGTGTCGGTGTGACGTAAAGCAACTTGCAAAAAAGTAGTATTAATAACAATTATTATGGCCGGGATGTATATGACTAGTCATATTTTATTTTCGTACATTTTTTTCCATGGAAAGTACAAGTTAAGCATTATTTTATCTACGCTGACTAAAATTATGCGATTTTCACGGGTCATATAAAGTCATATTTTGTCTCTTCTAACGTTTTTTTCTCATTTTCCGGTATAATTTTTCATATTATGCTCATATTTCCCCGTGAAGTTTCGCGTTTTTGTCATATTTTTTATCTTTTGATTCCATTTTCGCATACCTGCTTGCATTCGTCTCAAAGACAGATTTTTCACATCTCCTAATTGTTGTCTGCAATTTTTTACAATTCTCTTTCTTAGAAATATATATTTATGTGAATTAGGAAGGTAAGCTGTATAGAAAGAGACAGATGCGTGTAAAGCAACAGAAGGATGAGCCTCAAATGAACTCTAATGATTTGACGTATTTAAGATATGCCCCTGCGACGTTGAGTGGTCTTTTCTTGCGTTACAAGACAATGTTTCGTGACAAATAGAAGATCGTTCCTATTTGAAAACTTTAAAACGTATGTTATTTGCTCTTGTGATTCTTTCTGATCGCCCATCAAAATGTGACATTTATTTCATTCTGTGCAGAGTCGAGAGTTGCCTCTGGAGTGAGTAATTAAATAAACTCAAAATGCCATATAATAATAATTATTAATATTCTTCTTCTTCTTCTCCTTCTTAATCTGTTTTCCCTCCAGGGTCGGTTTTGCCCTCGGACTCAGCGAGAGATCCCACCTCTACCGCCTCAAGGGCAGTGTCCTGGAGCTTCAGACTCTGGGTCGGGGGATACAACTGGGGAGGATGACCAGTACCTCACCCAGGCGGCCTCACCTGCTATGCTGAACAGGGGCCTTGTGGAGGGATGGGAAGATTGGTTGGGACAGGCAAGGAAGAGGGAAGGAAGCGGCCGCGGCTTTAAGTTAGGTACCATTCCGGCATTTGCCTGGAGGAGAAGTGGGAAACCACGGAAAACCACTTCCAGGATGGCTGAGGTGGGAATCGAACCCACCTCTACTCAGTTGACCTCACGAGGCTGAGTGTACCCCGTTCCAGCCCTCATACCACTTTTTAAATTTCGTGGCAGAGCCGGGAATCGAACCCGGACCTCCGGGGGTGGCAACTAATCACGCTAATCACTACACCACAGAAAAATTAATACTATTACTTACTTAGTATTATTGAATGTGCTGGATTTTAAAATTATGTTTTCAATATAATTTAATTCAAACAGCGGCAAGATTTTGAAGATTTCGAAAATTTTACCAACAAAATTTGAAGTCATATTTATTGTCATATTTTAATACATTTCACGTAATAAATGCTTGCATATTTCTAACATTCTTGGGTCATAAACATCCTGGCCCTAATAATAATAATAAAAAGCAGAGGATTAGGAAGCGCCTGGGTTGAATAGCTGGACAAGGAATTACCGATACTTAGAGAAATTTTAAATGTAAAAATTTGAAAATTTTATTTATTTCCTTTTTTTTTAGTTTAAAACTGATAGGTAGAGAATCCGAAATAATAACAAGCCAACAGAACAGATTATTAATGAGATCGTCAGCTCTAACAAAACAGGGACTAAGAAGTCCGAAAATCAGGTACAAAACTTGAGATAATTAACTATCAGTTAATTTGCATAGAAAAGAGCATAATTTCTCTTGGCAGGTGCAAATATATTATCAGAGAAGGTTTCGCTCCAATAAGTTACACTACTCAGAAGTTGGAGCTTCAAAAACCATAATTTAGCCTCGCAGAGGCAATTTATTTGCTGTACTGAAAATTACACTAGATCACATCCCGTGACCACTAGTTTTACACAATTACATTAAAAGAAAAGAGGTTGAAACGTTCCCCTCAAACTACCCGCAGAGGCTATCACATGTCTAGGTAAATTCTGCCATTAGCTTGTGCCGCTGGATCTTCCTCACGCAGGCCTCGCCCTTGCCTCCCTAGGTCACGTCGCACTCCCCAAATAGAGGAGCAATTCAGACAAGATGGCCCTAAAGTGCCCGGCTTTTATAGTACCACAAGGGGAAGGTTCCAGAACTCTTTACTGATAGGCTGAATTCCTATACACACCCCCGATTTAATTGGCTAGAGACACTATTTCCACGTTTTTGATTGGTTGATTACAATCGAGCCGGGCTGAGTGGCTCGGACGGTTGAGGCGCTGGCCTTCTGACCCCAACATGGCAGGTTCGATCCTGGCTCAGTCCGGTGGTATTTGAAGGTGCTCAAATACGTCAGCCTCGTGTCAGCAGATTTACTGGCACGTAAAAGAACTCCTGCGGGACTAAATTCCGGCACCTCGGCGTCTCCGAAAACCGTAAAACGTAGTTAGTGGGACGTAAAGCAAACAACATTATTATTATTATCACAATCGAGGAGGAACCAGCTGAAGTGTTGACAACTTCGGTACATTAAAAAAAAGAAATCCTCAGAACCAGGTTTACAAACCTCCAAAATAAACATTACTCTATGAGAGGGGGCAAATAAACCGATGGTAGAGACATCTAACTGTAGAAGACAAAAGTTTTTTTTTTTTTTTTTTTTGTTATTCGCTTTACGTCGCACCTACTGAGATAGGTCTTATAGCGACGACGGGATAGGAAAGGCCTAGGAATGGGAAGAAAGCGGCCGTGGCCTTAATTAAGGTACAGCCCCAGTATTTGCCTGGTGTGAAAATGGGAAACCACGGAAAACTATTTTCAGGGCTGCCGACAGTTGGGTTCGAACCCACTATCTCCCGATTACTGGATACTGGCCGCACTTAAGCGACTGCAGCTATCGAGCTCGGTACAAAAGTTTCTGGAGATTCACAAGTTCAAGTTTTTTTTTACATAGATGGCCTTAGAGAAGGCGCGCTGTTTAAATAGCCGGGGAAGGTCTACCCCTGGTATAATAATAATAATAATAATAATAATAATAATAATAATAATAATAATAATAATAATAATAATAATAATAATAATAATACAATTCAATCGAAACCGGTTAATGACTACGAAGGGACTGCCAATTATCGGTCGTTATAGGCGATAATCGCACAAAGCGGTCTTTTTTGTTGTTGTTGCTAAAATGTCATAACTGTAGGATTTAGGTGGAGACATAACATGGTTAATTAACAGAATAACGTTAAAACCTCAAAAAACATAAATGAAATAAGTACTATAATAAGCCGGGCTGAGTGGCTCAGACGGTTGAGGTGCTGGTCTTCTGACCCCAACTTGGCAGGTTCGATCCCGGCTCAGTCCGGTGGTATTTGAAGGTGCTCAAATAAGACAGCCTCGTGTCGATAGATTTACTGGTACGTAAAAGAACTCTTGCGGGACTAAATTCCGGAACCTCGGCGTCTCCGAAAAACGTAAAAATAGTCAGTGGGACGTAAAGCCAATAACATTATTGGTACTATAATAAGTGAGGAAAGATATAGCGACAATATAAATTGATGTATAATGTCGCACACTGTCTTGTCTAATAAATGAGGTATTCTCTCTATCCTTCCAAATTGTAGAAATCGTTGAGTGTGATATACCCAGTTCCTTCGCTATGCTGACGTTTGTTTTCCAATTTTCTAATCGCCATGTTATGTTTGACTTTTCTTTAATTTTAGGGGGACGATGACCTAGCTGTTAGACCCCTTTAAAAAATAATAATAATAAAATAATAATAATAATCCTCATTTCTTATAATTTGCTTTACGTCGCACCGACACAGATATATTTTATGGCGACGATGGGATACGAAAGGACTAGGAGTGGCGAAGGAAGCGACCGTGGTACATCCCCAGCATTTGCCTGGTGTGAAAACTGTAAACCACGGAAAACCATCTTCAGGGCTGCCGACAACGGGGTCATAACCCACTATCTCCCGGATGCAAGCTCACAGCTGCGTGCCCCTAACCGCACGGCCAACTCGCCCGGTTATTTAATATTAAGCACTTTCCCTTTCTTTTGAGACATCTTCACGCTGTTTTGTACGATTTATCGTAATAAGCGATGTCGTACTGAGCGATCTTTTAAAAACAGTGTTTCTATAGATTTACATGGGACCGTTCGATTTCACCATTGTATCCAATACGTCGTTAAAAGAGATGTCGCAATAAACGGTTTCGACTGCAATAATAATAATAATAATAATAATAATAATAATAATAATAATAATTCGCTATACAATTTTGTTATCAAATCCAAAGTAATTAAAATAATCTATATATATAAAAGAACTTGTCCTGACTGACTGACTGACTGATTCATCATCGCCGAGCCAAAACTACTGGACATAAAGAAATGAAATTTTGGAGATACATTCATATTAAGATGCAGGTGCTCGCTAAGGGAGGATTTTTAGATATTCCGTCGCTAAGGGGGTGAAAAGGGGGGTGAAATTTTAAAATGAGTGTATCTATATCTCAAAACTTGCAAAGTTTACAGACGTAAAAATTGGTATTTAAAGTCTTCTCTAAAAATGAGGAAACACGAATTTTTTTCTTTTCAGAAAATCCCAATAGGAGGGGGGAAAAGGGTGAAAAGTGGTTGAATGCCTTTAATCAGGATACCGGTACTTATATCTCAGAAACTGAAGATATTACAGACCTGAAAATTTGTACTTTTGATCTCTTTTAAAAATAAAGAAACACGTATTTTTTTGTTTTTGAAAAATCCAATTACTGGGAGGGTGAGAAGGGGGGTGAATTTTTAAAATGAGTGTATCTATATCTCAAAACTTTCAAACTTTACAGATGTAAAAATTGGTACATAGAATCTACTTTCAAGATAAAGAAACACGTATTTTTTTTGTTTTCGGAAAATCCCAATAGGAGGGGTGAAAAGGGGTGAAAAATTATTGAATTCCTTTAATATGGATCCTTATATTTCAGAAACTGAAGATGTCACAGACCTGAAAATCGGTATTTGGGATCTCCTTTATGAATAAAAAAACATGTACTTTTCGTTTTTGAAAATTCCAAATAGTGGAGGGTTGAAAGGGGGGTGAATTTTTAAAATGAGTGTATCTATATCTCAAAAACTTTAAAAGTTTACAGATGTAAAAATTGGTACTTAGTATGTCCTTTCAAAATAAAGAAACACGTATTTTTTTGTTTTCGGAAAATCCCAGTAGGAGGGGTGAAAAGGAGTGAAAAATGGGCTGAATGTCTTTAATGAGGATAATTATATCTCAGAAAATGAAGATATTACAGACCTGACAAAAGGTATATGGGATCTTCTTTGAAGATAAAGAAACATGTACTTTTTGTTTTTGGAAAGTCCAAATAGTGGAGGGTTGAAAGGGGGGTGAATTTTTAAAATGAGTGTATCTGTATCTCAAAACTTTCAAAGATTACAGATGTAAAAATTGGTACTTAGAATCTACTTTCAAAATGAAGAAACACGCATTTTTTGTTTTCGGAAAATCCCAATAGGAGGGGTGAAAAGGGGTGAAAAATGGTTGAATACCTTTAATAAGGATCCTTATATCTCAGAAACTGGAGATGTTACAGACCTGAAAATCGGTATTTGGAATCTCCTTTATAAATAAAGAAACATGTATTTTTTGTTTTAAGAAAATCCAAATAGTGGGGGTGAAAGGGGGGTATTTTAAAAATTAGTGTATCTATATCTCAAAACGTCAAAAGTTTACAGATGTAAAAATTGATATTTAGATTCGCCTTTAAAAATAAAAGAATATGTATTTTTTTGTTTTCTGTAAATCCCAATAAGAGGGGTGAAAAGTGTGAATAAGTTGTTGAATGTCTTTAATGAGGATACTTATATCTCAGAAACTGAAGACATTACAGACCAGACAGTTAGTATATGGAATCTCCTTTCAAAATACAGAAACATGTATTATTTTGCTTTTGGAAAATCTAATTAATGGGGTTAAACAGGAGTGACAACTTGGGGTGAATTTTTAGAACAGTATATCTCAGAAACGTAAAATGTTACAGACGTAAAAACTGGTATTTGGAATCTCCTGTTAAAGTAAAGAAACAGGTAATCTCGGAAAACCCAATGAAGAGAGGGTGGGTGGTGTGGGGGAGGGTGAAAAATTGAAAAATTAATTGAATTAATTGTAAGAGGATACTTACATCTAATAAAATGTAAAGTTGTTACAGACGTAAAAAGTGGTATCTAGATCTTCTTTAAAAATAAAACGACGCGTTTTGAGGGAGGGGGGATCGGGGAATCATCTTTGGAGGAGGGTGTGAAAAGGAGTTGAATTCGTTTCATGAGGACACATATTTCAAAATCTGAAGTTAATCCGTATTTAAAAGATCCTTTACTATTAAAGAAACAAATATTTTTTGCCGGAAAATTCACTTAAGGGGGTGGGGGGAGAGTGAAATTAAGTGAAAAAAGTTATTTTTATGGGAATACTTATATCTCAAAACTGAAGGTAACACACGTAAACATTGGTATTTGTAATCTCCTTTAATCATAAAGAAACACGCCTTCTTTTTTTTGGGGAGGGGGGTTAAATCAACTTAACCGCGGTGGGGTGAAAACGGAGGTGAGACCAATTGATTTTACTGTTCCTAATGTACTTATAAGGAGCCTCCGTGGCTCAGGCGGCAGCGCTGTGGCCTCTCACCGCTGGGTTTCGTGGTTCAAATCCCGGTCACTCCATGTGAGATTTGTGCTGGACAAAGCGGAGGCGGGACATGTTTTTCTCCGGGTACTCCGGTTTTCCCCGTCATCATTCATTCCAGCAACACTCTCCAATATCATTTCATTTCATTTGTCATTCAATAATCATTGCTCCAGAGGAGTGCGACAGGCTTCGGCAGCCGGCACAATTCCTATCCTCACCGTTAGCTGTGGGCTTTATTAATTCCATTCCTGACCCGGTTGAATATCTGTTGATTTTCAATGGACTTATTCTGATCATAAACCGATCAATTTTAACCTTTCTTGGGTTCGTTTTCAAGAGCCATCTTTTCCTTTGGAGAACCTTCTTAGATTACAGTAGATTCTTCTGGCATATAAATAGAAATTTAAACACATTTGAAATAAATGATAGGTATAAGATTGACCGTGCAATTGTTCACTTCTATAATAAGGTCAATAATACACGGAAGTATGTCATTCGTATCGCCAGAAGTCCTGCGCACTTGCCTACGGGCGACAATGGTGCTGGTCATACTGTCATCAATGACAATGGCAGCAGATGTAATTTACCGCCAAGTAGAAGTCTTGCATCTTGCTGTGGGGTCCAGAACATCAATAATAATAATAATAATAATAATAATAATAATAATAATAATAATAATAATAATAATAATAATAATAATAATAATAATAATAATAATAATACCTAAATTCAACTAATTTCAACCATCCCAATAATAATAATAATAATAATAATAATAATAATAATAATAATAATGTTCTGGACCGTCGTCAAAATGTGCGGACCGTGCTGGAAACGGGTCCTGGACGGGTAATGACTACGACTGCAGTCCGGCCGCCGGTTTAGTACCGCCAAGGCACCTAAGAGGACACCACGCCGGATCTCCTCAAGGATTGGATCCACATTAAAAATGCTTATAGGGAAGCATGGCTAAGATTTAGGAACCCAACTGACCGGGTGGAATACCTGGACCTAGCCCGGGAAATACGAAATCGATTGCTGGAAAAACGATTGAAAAATGGGAGGAACGTTGTCGTAATATCTCAGTAAACGAGTCTGATCGCGAATATCGGCGGGTTGTATATAAAACGATAAGCATTCAATTATAAATTTCAGTATAATACCGTAGCGAAGCACGGGTATCTTGCTAGTACACTTATATGGTTCGAAAACACACACACACACACACAAGAAATGTATATTCCAATTATAATAACCAAAACACGCTGACCGTCACAATATTCAGAAATAATATCGCTCTTAGGACCAAACAATCTACAACTCAACCGTCCATCGTAGGTCTACTTAGCTATTGTACACTGACTGCCGGGAGTTATAAACAGGCTCGAAAATTCAGTATTTAATCAATCAGTCAATCAATCAATCAATGCTGATCTGCATTTAGGGCAGTCGCCCAGGTGGCAGATTCCCTATCTGTTGTTTCCTTGCCTTTTCCTAAATGATTTCAAAGAAATTGGAAATTTATTGAACATCTCCCTTGGTAAGTTATTCCCATTCCTAACTCCCCTTCCTATAAACGAATATTTGCCTCAATTAGTCCTTTTGAATTCCAACTTTATCTTCATATTGTGATCTTTCCTACTTTTAAAGACACCACTCATACTTATTCGTCTACTAATGTCATCCCACGCCATCTCTCCGCTAACAGCTCGGAACATACCACTTAGTCGAGCAGCTCGTCTTCTTTCTCCCAACAGCCCAAACTTGGCTGTAACGCTACTCTTTTGTCGGAAATCACCCAGGACAAATCGAGCTGCTTTCCTTTGGATTTTTTCCAGTTCATGAATCAAGTACTCCTGGTGAGGGTCCCATACACTAGAACAATACTTTAGTTGGAGTCTTACCAGAGACTTATATGCCCTCTCCTTTACATCCATACTACAACCCCTAAACATCCTCATAACCATGTGCAGAGATCTGTACCCTTTATTTACAATCCCATTTATGTGATTACCCCAATGAAGATCTTTCCTTATATTAACACCTAGATACTTACAATGGTCCCCAAAAGGAACTTTCACCCCATCAACGCAGTAATTAAAACTGAGAGGACATTTCCTATTTGTGAAACTCACAACCTGACTTTTAACCCCGTTTATCACCATACCATTGCCTGCTGTCCATCTCACAACAACACGGGCGAGTTAGCCGTGCGGTTAGGGGCGCGCGGCTGTGAGCTTGCATCTGGGAAATAGTGGGTTCGAATCCCACTGTCGGCATCCCTGAAGATGGTTTTCCGTGGTTTCCCATTTTCACACCAGGCAAATGCTGGGGCTGTACTTTAATTAAGGCCACGGCCGCTTCCTTCCAACTCCTAGGCCTTTCCTATCCCATCGTCGCAATAAGACATATCTGTGTCGGTGCGACGTAAAGCAAATATTTAAAAAAATCATGTCAGATGTTTGTGACAGAAAACGTTTGTTCGGTTGGTTGTTCGTCAGTAGGCTTTTGAGTCAGCTCAGTTCGAACTATGCACTCGTCGTAATTAGAACAGGAGGAGCCTTAACACGGTCTGGGTATAGGATGCTTAGAGTACTCGAAATAATTATAACAAATTTGTACTTTATATTCGTAACCGCCCTCTACCTGCAGGAATGTTTTCATGGGGGAATTATGAGTTCATTTTTACCTTCCGAATGACGAGACTACAATATTTACAACATTCCTGGAAACACTGTATTTTGCAATCCCAGTCACAGGTGAGTTTCCAGCTTGTTGAACTTGTGAAACTGCCACTGACAGTCGTTGTACGAGAGCGGAGCCGTATACTTACGTCGTCATACTTTTCGTTGTAAGTCCCCATATGCCTCACACAAATTGCATTATGAAATCAAAATAAACCTTGCTTCTCTTGCCTCGGTATTCGTCAGTAATCCGTAAGTTTTACACGATCAATAAACGAATAAATAGGTACGGTACGTAATCAAAGTTCAACAATATGAAAGGAAGTAATTCCTTTTGATGCTGCACTATTCGAGAATGAAGTATTCGTCAGATAGATGCTCGGCGTTAATAATAAGCCGGTTGTGCGGAGAATGAGAACCGAGACGGAAGGGGACATGCTCACAAGCGGAAGGATATTCATCTGCTCTTGAGTTGACTTTCACCATATATAGGCCACGAAGGCCCTTGGAGGAATGCGAAGTAAAGGATTCCTTTATCCGTAACTTCAGCCACTTAATGGTGCATTGCCTTTGGAGTGGCCTGGACTGACCCCTATAGGCGACTTGCGCGTCTGTGAGAATGGGGCCCTATCTATAATGATTTCTAATATTGAGGAGGACACACACACACCCAGTTCCCAAAGGCTAAAATTCCCTACCAGTCCGGGAATCGAACTCGGGACCCCTTGGACAAATGGCCAGCACGCTAACCAGTTAGACTTCGGCACTAACTCGTATAGAGTGGGTTGTTCTGCGTCCGGCCACCTTTCCTCCCAGGAATTAACCTGATATTCATGTTTGGTGTAGACTGAGTGAACTTCAAGGCCAAGAGCCTCTTCAGAAGTGAGAATTTTGTTCCTACATTTTTCGACTTCCTTTCGGATAAGCCCAGTACGCTTTGGCCCCCTCAGCTTCTTCTTCTTATTCTTTTCTTCATGGGGCCTGTAAATATTAGTTCCTTATTAGCGTCGACTTCTAAGATGCCGCCTCAGCTAGGCAGCCCCTAGTACATGAGTAAACGGGTATATAAGTAAATAAGATAAGGCCCTTTACAATACCGTATTGCTATCTATAACTGCACAGGTACTTATGTATGAAATGTACCATTTAAATACAGTCACTCTATCCATCAAACGAAGACCCACATACAGAATCCTTCACTTCAGCAGGACCTATGTTTGTATATATGTACTCGTCTATTCTGCTTGATGTTCACAATTCATTAAAGCGGGGAGGGTGACAGACCAATTCTGGAGCCGGTTCTGTTTATTCATTGCTTGGACCAGGAACAAACTTTACTCGTATTGAGTACACAGAGCTGTCGTTCCAAGCCCGTAAAATGAACCGAAAATAACAAGTCTCAAACAGAGCCCATGTCCTCGACACACTGATTAGAATATTTGTGCCAACCATAGTCAACGATAACATAATGATTATAATGGGTAATTGTACTTGGTACGTGGAGATAACCTGTTACCACTATCTAACGTATTGCGTGGTACGCCACAAAGCTTTCTGAACTAATCAGTGACCCTGTACAAGTACCTAGCAAGCAACGTACAGCCGTTTCTACAGTATTAATATTCATGCTTCTCGAGGAGTTCTTTTCACGTCACGAGCAATAACTTTAAAAAAATATGTTCTGTGTTCTGAGGATAGTTGTTCCTGGAATGCTTTGTCAGAGGAATGTTACTTGTCCAAGCCAATAGGCGCGGACCTGCGTCTTCCTATGAAGCATGAGTGTCAACGTAGTTCTATTGCCCTAAATAATTTACATAACATAACGTTGTTAACACTTTTAAGGTGGTGACTGGTGTTTAGAGTGGCCTAAAGGTATGACAGTCGGTCCTTATATCAAAATGAAGTTATTTTATTAGCCAAGAGGCTAGTAGAATAGCCATTTATGTGGTTAAAGTTCCATGGCTGTGACAATATGGAAGTTGCTGGGGTATGGGTGGTGCTGAGTAATGACATTCAGAGCATGACTAGTGCATCTGAGTGTTATGAAAGGTGCTGCTCATAGGGTCAGTCATGCTGCAATAGTACTTTCTGACTCAGTGAGGAAAGCAATGGCAAACTACCTCACTCCTCATCTTGCCTAGTACGCCTCATTTTGGTGCTGCCATTGGTTTTTGGGGTTTCCTTATAACCGCATAGCCTTTGGTGGTGCTATTTGAGGATCCAACCAGCCTCTGGACTGATGACCTAACAGACAGACAGACAGTGGTTAAAGTGAAACTACAGAAATCCGAAACAGTGGTATAAATTGGAATGCTGGGCTAGGTAAGAAATAAGGCAGTTCCCGTCGGTTTCGTTACTTAACCAGAAGGTGCGGCACCAATGATTCTATGAGTAACACCTTCCTCCAGACACTGGCAAAGAACTGAATATTTTTATTCAACATTACCGGTATTCATACTATACCATTCAGGCTCATTCGTTGAATGGTCAAAGTAGTGGGCTTCTGTTCACAGAGCTCCGGGTTCGATGCCCAGCCGGCCTGGAGATTTTAGCCACGTCTGGTTAATTCTTATGGCTCGGGGGCTGGGTGTTCTTGCTCGTCTTAATACTCGACATCTTCATTCACATAGAACACATCACGCTACTGACTACCACAGAAACGAATACCTCCCTCCACACAGGGATGGCGTCAGTAAGAGTATCCGGCCGTACAACTTGTCTTAAACCACATCTTGTGCCGACCCCAAGTAACTGGAAAAAGGTCAGAAAGAAAAAGAACAAGATGACTTCGGAAGATTCCTTACTATCACAGCTATACTTGAGACTAATCTGAAGCCCGTATCGATGACGAAAGAAAAAATATTCTACTCATCAAGAAAAGGCCGCGCGCAGTATATAAATGAGAATAAAAGGGAACACTGCTGAACGAAGAGGGCAGATATAACTGCTTTTAGGCCTTCGTGGCTGGCGTCCAATTCTGTGCAAAGTTTTGCGGGCTACAGTTATGCGGATGCGGATATCCGCGGATCCACGAAGTTAGTGTTTTGGTGGATACAAACTGTATTGCCGTGCGGATAATTTTGCTGGTAATTTCTAAATAATGACGTTTGTTGATTTTTACTCAGGTATACTCTTGTTTTTGCTTGTGGTTAGGTGACTGTAGGGGTTCTGGTGACAGGTGTCAGGCCTATTGTATTATGTTCACAGTTCTATCCGTTTCAATACATTGGGTGTATATACTGTAGTTAAATATTTAAATTATCCGCGGATAGCCATTCGCGGATGCGGAGCGGGTGTGGATATTATTTTGTATATCCACGCAGAGCTCTACCTATAGGACATCCCCTCGTGGTTCACCATAAAACCGTAAATCTGAACTAAGCCTAACTCGCACCTGCCTGCAGTTATTGGAAAGAAGAAACAAAGAGAAAATCCCTGATAAACCTGCGACTGTAGGGGTTCTGGTGCCAGGTATCAGGTCTATTGTATTATGTTAACAGATATATCCGTTTCAATACCTTGGGTGTAATATACAAACCAAACCCCACGGGACTACAGCTCTTGAAGGGCCTTGGCCTACTAAGCGACCACTGCTCAGCCCGAAGGCCTGCAGATTACGAGGTGTCGTGTGGTCAGCACGACGAATCCTCTCGGCCGTTATTCTTGGCTTTCTAGACCGGGGCCGCTATCTCACCGTCAGTTAGCTCCTCAATTCTAATCACGTAGGCTGAGTGGACCTCGAACCAGGTAAAAATCCCTGACCTGGCAGGGAATCAAAACCGGGGCCTCCGGGTGAGAGGCAGGCACGCTACCCCTACACCACGGGGCTGGCCGGATGTAAAATACTGCAGTTAAATTTTTGAATTATCCGCGGATAGCGGATAGCTGAAAATCTGCCCTATACCCGTAGATCACAATAATATTTTTCTCTTCCATAAGGTTTCCGCCCCATTCTAGGGGCTTGGGACATCGTGATTAACAGTCTCGTGTACTTCAAACGAGTGAAGTTTATATGATAACCTGTTTGGTTTGTATTGCTGTGTGATTTGTAACTGCGTTTAGGAATGGGCTTGCTTAACATTTATGATGTTTGTTTTCCCAGGATGCTGGCCCCGCGGTATAGGGGTAGCGTGCCTGCTTCTAACCCAGAGGCCCTGGGTTCGATTCCCGGTAAGATCAGGGAATTTTACCACGATCTGAGGGCTGGTTCGAGCTCCACTCAGTCTACGTGATTACAATTGAGGAGCTATCTGACGGTGAGATAGCGGCCCCGGTATAGGAAGCCAAGAATAACGGCCGAGAGGATTCGTCGTGCTGACCACTTGACACCTCGTAATCTGCAGGCCTTCGGGCTGAGCAGCGGTCGCTTGGTAGGCCAAGGCCCTTCGGGGCTGTTGCGCCATGGGGTTTGGTATGGTTTTATTCTCCCAGGATGGAAGTGTACTGTACTAAAAGTGAAAATGAGTCGAGGTGCAGCGAAGTTAATGTAGTGAGCTCGCAGAGACTGAACGCTAAAAGGCATAGCAGTCTATATTAATTTAATTTCGTGTGGCTATTTCTAGCCGGGTGCAACCCTTGTAAGGCACACCCCCCGATGAGGGTGGGCGGCATCTGCCATCTGTAGGTAACTGCGTGTTATTGTGGTGGAGGATAGTGTTATGTGTGGTGTGTGAGTTGCAGGCATGTTGGGGACAGCGCAGAGCCCCCCCCCCCCCGGGCCATTGGAATTAGCCAATGAAGATTAAAATCCCCGACCCGGCCGGGAATCGAACCCTGGACCCTCTGAACCGAAGGCCAGTACGCTGACCATTAAGCCAACGGGTCGGACATAACAGTCTATAATGATGTATGCATGTGTGTATGTATGATTGGGAATGAAGAGACCATTACCTACATTTTAGGTACTATCCCTGCATTCTTATGAACGTTGCTAGGTTAGCCGACACAGGGATTCGAACACACTCTCTTCTCAGTTGTTGAAGCGAGACAGTGTAACCCCAAGCGAGGTTTAGTGTAAACCGCCTCATATTCTTTGAGAGATCCTGCCCAACCTGGCTATTTTCGCGATGGTCTTGTTAAGTACAGTGGAAATATTTACCTTCAACCACTCCATGGAAATTTTGGCTTTCCTTGCATGTTCTGTAAAACTTAAATACTGTCGAGAGATTCGATTCCGTGGCCTTGGTTTAAATCTTGTTTGTTGTGTAGCCTAGTCCAGTAGTTTGGACAGAGTGAACGCTGCATTTGGAGCCAGACGGGTGACTGGATTACACGAGTGGCCTCATCCATTGTAGCTCTCCTCCGCTGGACCGCCCACCCAAAGTAACACGGTCACACAAAGTGTGGGACAATGTCTTTTTATACATTGGAAATAAGCTTGTAGGACTAAGAAGACTTTACACACTTGTGATAAAAGGAATGAAACAAGGCAAGCTAGGAATCTCATCTTAAGTGGTTTCAGTCATGAGCTACGGGTTTAGTCATAGGCCTATATGTAATCCGAACATTAAGACGTGACTTCCCATTTTTGAAACCTCACGTGCATTGACTAGTAGCTGACGTTAGTGGCACATGTCCGACTCGTTGGCTGAATGGTCAGCGTACTGGCCTTCGGTTTAGAGGGTCCCGGGTTCAATTCCCGGCCGGCTCGGGGATTTTAACCTTCATTGGTTAATTCCAATGGCTCGGGGCTGGGTGTATGTGCTGTCCCCAACATCCCTGCAACTCACATACCACACATAACACTTTTTTTTGCTAGTTGCTTTACGTCGCAGCGACACAGATAGGTCGTATGGCGACGATGGGACAGGGAAGGGCTAGGAGTGGGAAGGAAGCGGCCGTGGCCTTAATTAAGGTACAGCCCCAGCATTTGCCTGGTGTGAAAAGGGGAAACCACGGAAAACCATCTTCAGGGCTGCCGACAGTGGGGTTCGAACCTACTATGTCCCGAATACTGGATACTGGCCGCACTTAAGCGACTGCAGCTATCGAGCTCGGTACACATAACACTACCCTCCACCACAATAACACGCAGTTACCTACACATGGCAGATGCCGCCCACCCTCATCGGAGGGTCTTTCTTACAAGGGATGCACCCGGCTAGAAATAGCCACACGAAATTATTATTATTATTACTATTATTATTATTATTATTATTATTATTATTATTATTATTATTATTATTATTATTATTATCTTCCGGGTCTGCCTCCTTGCTTGAATGGTCAGCGTCGAGGCTTTTGGTTCAGAGGGTTTCTGGTTCAATTCCTGCCGGGGGTTGGGGATTTCAGTTGCGTCTGGTTCATTCTCGTGACTCGGGGGCTAAGTGCATGTGTTTGTCCCAACACATCCCTCTTCACATTTTCACATCACATCACACTACCAACCATCACAGAAACACGCAATAATGAATACATCCCTCCTCTTGGGGTTGGCGACAGGAAGGGCATCCAGTAGTAAAATTGGGTAAATTCCTCATCTGTGACACAGTTCACACCCGCGGCGCCAAGAGAGTGCCAGAAAAGTTGCAGAAGAAGAAGAATCATTTTGGCAATGATTTAGGTTTTCGGTAAAACGAATGGAAAAGACTGGGAAGGTAATTATCGTGACGGAGCAAGTTGGCCGTGCGGTTAGGGGCGCGCAGCTGTGAGCTTGCATTCGGAATATAGTGGGTTCGAACCCCACTGTCGGCAGGCCTGAAGATGATTTTCCGTGGCTTCCCATTTCCACACGAGGAAAATGCTGGAGCTGTACCTTAATTAAGACCACGACCGATTCCTTCGAACTCCTAGCCCTTTCCTACCCCATCGTCGCCATAAGACCTATCTGTGTCGGTGCGACGTAAAGGCAGTTGTAAAAATAATTATCGTGGCCTTAATTAAGTTACAGCCGCAGACTTTGTCTGATATGGAAGTGGGACACCATTTTCAAGGGTACCGACGCGACGGTGGGGTTACAACCCACCCTCTTACGAATACAAGCTTACATCTATACGATAAAAAACGTTGGAAATTATTATTATTATTATTATTATTATTATTATTATTATTATTATTATTATTATTATTATTATTATTATTATTATTGGACCGAAGAGAAAAAATACAGCTCAAGATAATTAAGGTGGTAAACTTATTTATGTTCATTAGGTAAATGTGCTTACTGCTTCTATTGGAAGACTTCTCGTGTCACTTGTTTGTTGTAATACTTGCTAGTGTGCAAATTACTCCGAAAGTTTACTACCAGTGAATGAGCGTTGACAGAACCTGCAGTGACCACCCTGGTCGGCAGGCTTGTAATTCAGTGAATTTACGAGCTGGGCATAAACGTGAGGTTAGCATTTCCAGCGACAGCGACAGTGAAATGCATTCTGATTAGGACTGTAATCGGTATTTCTCCACCTCACCCGAGGTAACGTCGGACTGACAGTTTGTATAGTTCTACGTCACTTCCTTGAGATTAGTTCAGTAGTTCCAGAGACAACGGCTGTGAGAGGCGTTCTGAGTAGGATTTTAATCGATATTCCCGCAACTCACGCGATATAACGTTGGTACAAAATCCTACATTCTTTCTTTCTTTCTTTCTTTCTTTCTTTCTTTCTTTCTCGTTTCTGCAGTAGGGCATTCTCATACTCACAGAAACATAAACATGTCGACATGCAATGAAAAGACTAGGTAACCATTTCCAGAAGATTTATTCTGGACACTTTTGAATGATCAAATCACTTTTATAACAGTGCCTGACGCAGTAGACGATGACCAAGTAATCGTGTGTATTCACTTCACTTAATTGTTCTAATGTAACACTTTCAATATCTTCAATAACCGAACATGTTAGTTCAGTGTGTTGCGACACGGGCAGCTATGGTTGCTAGCTCTGTACTCGGTAGACAGGTGATTTCCAATCCCTCGCCAGTCATCGTCGAAGTGGTTTTCCGTGGTTTCAAATTTCAACTCGAGGCAAATGGCGGGTTGCTGCCTTCCCATTCCTAGCCCACACAATTACACCTACACCCACACCCTCATACACCGGTATATATAGCTCACACCTATGGGGTGTCCGACTCCATGGCTAAATGGTTAGTGTGCAGGCCTTTGGTCCGAGGGTCCCGGCTTCGTTTCCTGGACAGACCGGCGGTTTTAACCTTTTTTAATACTATTTGTTCGGAGCGTCGACGCATGTGGATCTTTTGCCCATGATTTTAACCTTAGTTGGTTAATTCCTAGGGCTCAGGGGCTATACGTTTTCAACATTAGAATTCATTATAGCTAGGGCCCTATCCTCAGAGACGTGCAAGTTGCCTATAGACGTCAACTCAAAAGATCTGCACTAGATCTCTCTGAAGGCCACGCGCCATTATTGTTACTTACTCCTATGGGGTGTACCGGGAAAAAGCAGCTACAGAACTGGCGAACCGAAAATGTACTCGGAAACTTTCAGTTCTAAAAGCCATAAGGTAATAAATATAGTTTTCAATAATAAGAGGGTATTGTTATAGGTAGTATGTCTCTGTGACTACTTTTATGGTTTTCGTAGACACTGAGGTGCCGGAATTTTGTCACATAGAATTTGTTTTGCTGATCAGTTAGATTATCTGCCCGAAGGCTTCTTCCATTAAAGGTGTCCGCTGCATAGCGTGAGGGTTAGCTCAATTAGCTGCCGTCCTCGGAGCCCAGGGTTCGATTCTCAGTACTGTCAGAGATTTATAATTGGCACGAGGGCTGGTAACTTGCAGCTCTCCTCCAATGCAGGTGTGCCTGTAAAGAGCTACACCACCTCAGAATGGTCAGCGTAGTGGCCTTCGATTCAGAGGGCCCTGGGTACGCTGCCCGTCCAGGTCGGGGAGTTTAATTTTAAATGGTAATTCCCTTGGTTGGAGTGTTTGTGCTGAGTCTGCCCCACAAGGGCGGCACCAGGCTAGAAACAGCCCATTCCAAAAGTTTTAACATTACCACTACCAAGGATTTTACGGTTATAGGGAAGCCGAAAAGCCCGATGGCGGTGCCAAAATGAGGCATACTAGGCAGGATGAGGTGTAAGGTAGCTTGCTATTGGTTTCCCCTTTTAACCAGAAAGTGTTAGTGCAGCAAGACTGAGTAGGGCTTTTCATAACACACTGACGCACTAGTCGTGCTCTGAATGGCATTATTAACACAACTCCGGCGACTTCCATGTCATCGGAACCATAAATGGAACTGGGACTTTGGTGGAAGCTACAGTTTACTCGGACTTGTGCCGAGATAGATGAAAAATTACTATATCCATAAAAAAACAACTGACGGAGGACTTCCTTTACGTGCCGATAAATCCACCAGCACAAAACTGTAGGCCTACTATTTTAGTACCTACAAATATCTTGGACTCAGAAAGCCAGAGCTCTACCGTCTGAGCAATTCAGCCCGATTCAAGATCTTTCATACAACCTATAAATAAGGTCTATTGACCGATAGCTGGTATCACTGAACAGTCTGGGTTTAACATAGGAAAAATTATAGCCACAGAATGAATATCTCGAATCTTGAAGTAAAACCTCATCTACTTTGGGAAATGCCATTTTCCTGTTCATCTTTAAATATGACGCTCCTTCATCCTAGTTGTTCTCTCTTTTCCTATCTCAATTAGTTCATGGGAAAATTGGCCATTAAAGGAGGCTAATAAACTAGTGAAATCTGAATGGGTCTTTTAAAAGAGTTGCAGTGCAGCACCGTATGAAAGCAGCAGTCCGTGTCTATGAACGAAGACGTGTTAGATGAGCAAGGAGACTAAGCCAGTGTTGGTTCATTCCGCCTCTGCTCTTTATCAGTTCCGAAAAGGAAACTTGCTCTCCTCAAGTAACTGGCCACAACCACTCCCTCTTCTGGGTTTCATATCCGGGAAGCGTGGTGACGTCATAAATTATAAACAAAGTGCTTTGGTTTACAGATGTTGATCGTTGGAACTCCGTAACTAAAGCTCCTCAGCGCTGTGTTTTCCACATCTTCACCTAATGCAGTGTTTAATAATCCCATGTGTGGATGGTAAATAAGTTCTGGTCTTGGTGATATCAATTGACACCAAGCCAGTCAGCCTTATGCTCCTTCCGCAGTGAACGTGTAGCGACATTAGTGTAACATAAGGTTACCATATTACCCGCTTTTGCCGGGGACCACCAGTTTTTGAGACCCTTTCCCCAAGTCCCGTTCAGTTTTGCTGGATTCCCCAGTTTTATCGCCTACCATCAAATGATTTAATATATACATTTGTTTTTGATACCTGGCTGTCAAGACATGGGAATATAACTACCCGCAGTCATCCAGCCTTCTAGTTAATTCTTCACACTTTGTATTTTTTTTTTTTTTTTTTTTGCTATTTGTTTTACGTCGCACCGACACAGGTAGGTCTTATGGCGACGATGGGATATGAAAGGCCTAGGAATAGGAAGAAAGCGGTCGTGGCCTTAATTAAAGTACAGCCCCAGCATTTGCCTGGTGTGAGAATGGGAAACCACCTTCAGGGCTGCCGACAGTGGGGTTCGAACCCACTATCTCCCGGATGCAAGCTCACAGCTGCGCGCTCCTAATCGCACGGCCAACTCGCCCGGTTTATTCTATTTTATTTACATACATTTGAGTATACTCTGCCCTCTTTGCTGAAATGGGTTTAAAGTTGATAATATGCCGGGCTGAGTGGCTCAGACGGTTAAGGCGCTGGCCTTCTGACCCCAACTTGGCAGGTTCGATCCTGGCTCAGTCCGGTGATATTTGAAGGTGCTTAAATACGACAGCCCCGTGTCGGTAGATTTACTGGCACGTAAAAGAACGCCTGCGGGACCAAATTCCGGCACCTCGGCGTCTCCGAAGACCTTAAAAAGTAGTTAGTGGGACGTAAAGCAAATATTATTATTATTATTATTATTATTATTATTATTATTATTATTATTATTATTATTATTATTATTATTATTATTATTATTATTATTATTATTATCATTATTATTATTATTATTATTATTATTATTATTATTATTATTATTATTATTATTAAAGTTGACAGTACGCAACGCGCCACTCGGTTCTTGTTTGTATCGAAGGTGAAGCTTTTGGCTTCAATATGTCTTGTGTCTGGGGTCATCTGAACATTTGCGATACGAAATATGTGACGCTATGTTATCTAGCAACCGTGCAGGCTCTGATGTGAAGTATTGATGAATGGCCATGACTGAGAGACATAGGGGGATCGATGTGATCTCGTAAGCTCTCATGTGAAGTATTTGTCGATTGTGCTGAACTCTGAACAGGGGCGTAGCCAGTGCGGTGGTGGTTACTGGGGTTTAGAACACCGCTCATGGAATTTTCACAAAAAAGAAAATAAACACAAATGACAATAAACTAAATAAAACCGGGCGAGTTGGCCGTGCGGTTAGGACCATGCAGCTGTGAACTTGCATCCGGGAGATAGTGGGTTCGAACCCCACTGTCGGCAGCCCCGAGGGTGGTTTTCCGTTGTTTCCCATTTTCAAACCAGGCAAATGCTGGAGCTGCACCTTAATTGAGGCTACGGCCACTTCCTTTCTATTCCTAGACCCTTCATATCCCATCGTCGCCATAAGACCTATCTGTGTCGGTGCGACGTAAAGCCAATTGTAAAAAAACTAAATAATCATTCAGATACATAATTATAGAATCAAGAGATCTGTAATTCACTTGTATCATTGTCCTTATAACGACAAGTCATTCATGCACCTTCACTGAATCTATCATCATCCCCTTCCAACGGCCGATCCTGGCTACGCTAGTGACTGAAGAGTTGTACAATACTGCATATAACACAGCTGTAGAGAGAATATTTTCTCGTGAACATTTTCAGTAGGCGATTGAGCGAAATAAGCTCACAGTTAAAAATGAAAATTGCTTGTTAATTGCACTGTAAAAAAGCAAAGCAAAGCAAAGTCTCCTCCGTACAGGCCATGAAGGCCCTTGGAGGAGTGGACCTTCCTACATAGGTTACATAGTTAAAGTTTCGGACCTGTCCCTCGGGTTAAACTGCAGAGCTAGCAAGAAATAAAGATGTTAATTGGCCATTACCTTGTCGCTGTACTGCTGCCTGATGAAAGAGGCGCCTCCCGCCTCCTGCTTGACACACCCACTAGTTCAGATGACGATCAATTGGCTAAGAGACGTGAAAATCCGCAGTTTATAAACCTTCGAGGGAAGTTCGAGACCTTTCACGAATTATCAAGACACTCCCACAGGATTTTATTGGTTAACTTCAAAAGTGACACTCAGAATCGAGGAAGAAGCCTGTGATAGGCGGAAAATTAATTACAGAAATTCGTGATTGGCTAAATTCAAAACTGGCCTGAAAGAAAAGATAAATATTGCCAACCCAAAAATGAATGAACATAATTTAGTAAACAAAAAATTATGAATACAAAACTTCTTCAAATCAAAGGTTCTTTCACTTCGCACCAGGGTGCATGATCATAGTTTTTCAGCAGTGACATCTGTGGAAGAATGTTCAAACTTCTTGATGAAGGGTAAACAAAGCAAGTAGAAATTCACCCAGTACTGGAAACTTCACAATAACAAAATTACGTCAAATTAC